>NC_133326.1:585484118-586084118 GCF_042186555.1 Aquarana catesbeiana
CCAATGGCTTCCACTGCTATGTCTCAGCCATAGCACACAGTGTCCCAGCAGTAAATCACTCCTAGAGCTTCATTAAAGTGCTTGTATAAAGTTTTTTGTTAGTGCTCTTCTCCCATATAACTCTCAGAAAAGGGAAGCTCCACACCAGTGCTCCTCCACCAAACATTGGATGGAAACGCACTCCCCTTTTCGTTTGCCTGTCTCTTTCAAGACAGACAAATGAGCTTTGGGGATTTTACAGATTCTCCCAACTCCAATAAGTAGCTCCACGGCAATTGCCACCACTGAATCGCCTCTCGTTGCTCTTCAGGTTCATATCATACATATTGAAAAAATGACTTGGCCAATAGTGTAATAAAAATTAACAAAGTTTTAATAAAAAGTAAACACGTGAGTCAAGTGCTACTCACCACTGAGACATTAGGCATTGGGAAGCAAGTCTCCCGTGTCTCCCTGTCACTACTGCAGGCATGTGCCAGTCTTTATGCTCACAATCTCCATTGACAGTTTAAACTGATATCCCTGCATAGACCTTCCATACTGCTTCTCATTCATGTTTCTCTCCTCTTCCCCATTGTGCGTTTTGTCAGAATGAGTTGTTCTGAAGATATGTGTGTTGGGGCAGAGGAGAGCAATGTAAACACTCAGAATATGACTTGCAACTTTTTGTTTATTAGGACAAATAACATGATTAGTTGCTATAGGTCAAACTCCATTTCTGTTATCCATGTTCTGATTTACAGCATCATGTAAACCCAGTTTTAATAGTCCATTTCTATTTGTTCACATTGGAAGTGATAGTTATAAGGTTTCTGTTTGCTTTCCTTTAGGAGAGACAGCGGATACTCTTCTTGCACTGCGTTACTGCAAAGAACGGGGAGCCCTGACTGTGGGGATCACTAACACCGTTGGCAGCTCCATCTCCAGGGAGACAGACTGTGGTGTTCACATTAATGCTGGGCCAGAGATTGGTGTGGCCAGCACAAAGGTAAGCTCTAGTGTGACACAAAAATTAAGAGCATAAAAGTTGGCGTTGCATGTTATAACAATCCTAAAAAAAAAATTCTGTACAATATTCTCTAAGTTTATCAACAGGCATGTGGTACATGGTCCTGCTTGAACAATCTATTCAGTTTCTATACAGTGTGGTTAGCCTGCTCTCTGCATAGTAGTTGGTAAATTTTAAAGAAGTTTGTTTAGTCCAGTTGTAAGGTGTGTGTGTGGCTTTAGTGCTTTACCTATATAGTGGACCAAAGACATGAATAAGATGGCATTAAATCCAAAATTGGTATTGCTGTTTGCCGGAAATTAGTAGTTTTGTGTATTTGTTGTCTAGCAATCTACCTTCACTCTGAGTGATTTGGGAATGCTATTTGGAGTGTGAGTTTTGTTTCTACTATATAAAGATTTACAATAACCATTCTTATTTTACAGGCGTACACTAGCCAGTTTGTGGCTCTAGTCATGTTTGCACTCCTGGTTTGTGATGACCGTATATCTGTGCAAGAGAGACGCAAGCAAATTATAAATGGTCTGAAAATACTGCCAGGTACGAATCATTAAAAAAGGCAACTGGATCTTGCTTTTATTTTTTTGCTTTTATGTTTAGGCTCATAATTTTGCTGTATGTGTACTGCTTCATTTATTTTGTATAGAACTAAATCAAGGCAGTACATAATATCAGTACTGTTCACTGATTGTGTCACAGTACTATACCTCATTTGTCATAACTTACATTTGCTGGTCTAACAGTAAAGTTCAGGGATGGTAAATGCCAGAATGCAAAGATGGCGATGTCTGCTTTGCCCATTACATTTTTGTCTTTTCTTTTATGTCTCAGACAACATTAAGGAAGTACTTAGTCTTGATGATGAGATTCAGAAGTTGGCAGCTGAACTGTACCAACAGAAATCTGTGTTAATCATGGGTCGTGGATATCACTATGCAACATGCCTGGAAGGTGCCTTGGTAGGTTGAAGCCTCCCAGGCTTTCTGTTGTCATCCGTTTCCTGCCTGCTGAATTATTGTGGCAGCATCTGAAGCTGTACTTTGCTAATTGATGTCTGTGGTGACCTGCTTAGAACAAATTTCTCATGTGGGTTAAAGCCTAACTTCATTTCACTTTAGTTTGTTTGAGCCGAGGTGGCTCAAAGGAACTCTTTCCGTTACTAAGAAATGCGCCTGCCATCGGCGCTGTTTAAATTTGTCTGTGGGATCAGCTATATACACTATACAGCGCTGTGTTCTGATAGTGTACGGGAACTTCTTGTCCCCATTATAAAATTTAGTTGGGCTACTCAGCCATTCACAGGAAGTGTTGTATTTTATGAATGGGGGGAAAAAAGGCTTCCTCTGATTGGCTGGCTGAGGTGGAAAGGCAAGTAGATGTCATGATGTCCACCTTGGCCAATTAGCAGAAGCCATTGATAAAAATACAAACTTTCCTGAGACTGGCTGAGCAGCACTTAGCCTGACTTGAAGTTTTTGGGGAACGGGATGAGAAGTTCCCATACCACTGCTGGAACACAGCACTGTATACTCCTTATGTAGCTGATGACAGTGTCTGCATTTCTTTGTAATGCAAATAGATCTATGTGAAGTGAAGGGAAATCTGGAGTTAGGCTTTAAAGTTAGAACTTTAACCTATTGGAAAAACATTATTATTTTTTATTTATTTTTTTTTTTTAAATAAGGAGCTAGTAAAGTCCCTAAATAACTAATAGCCATTCTAGCTTCTTTCTTAGAAATGTGGGTGTAGTCGACGGCTTGACACTTGGGCTACTTTCACACTGAGGCGGTTTTCGGGCGCTTTAGAGCTATAAATAGCCTTTGAAAACCGCCTCCCATTCATTGCAGTGTGTCTTTTCACACTGGGCAGTGCGCTTGCGGCACATTAGGAAAAGTCCTGCAAGCAGCATCTTTGGGGCGGTTTGGGAACACTGTAAATAGTTTACCAAAACACCCTGCCCATTGAAATGAATGGGCAGCGCTTTGAAAGCGCCAAAAAATGGGAGTTTTATTGTCAAAGCTTAATTGAACAAGCTGAAGTTAGAAGCTGATTGGTTACTATAAACAGCTGAACCAGACTGTGTGCTTCAGTTTTAGTAAATCTCCCCTTTACTGTCTGTGCCCACTCACCCCCTCAACATCAGAGCTTACATAGGGCAAATTCCTAATGCATGATTAATAAGACCTGCCCTGCTGGGAGATTGTAAGGAAGAGAACTGTCCACACACCCAGCCATAGATTCCTATTCCACATGTGTCTGTTAGAGTAATAAGGAATTCATAACCATAAACGTATTATTTCAAATAAAGAGGTTTATTTTTTGGAAATTGCATCAGGATTACTTTCATATGGAGATCTGTTTTGGACAATTGTTTAACTCTTAGTAACAGTAATTTTTCTTTGTAGAAAATTAAGGAAATCACCTATATGCATTCGGAAGGGATCTTGGCTGGGGAGCTGAAGCATGGTCCGCTGGCCTTGGTGGACAAACTAATGCCAGTCATCATGATTATAATGAGGGATCATGCCCATACCAAGTGCCAGAATGCTCTGCAGCAAGTGGTAGCTAGACAGGTAGGTGAAAGAGCAAAGCTAAATAAAGGCATGCATGAACACTTTTTTGTTTCATGACCTCCAGTAACCATATTTATTTTTCGAATTTGGAATAGGGGCGTCCAGTTGTGATCTGTGACAAGGAGGACACCGAAACTATTAACACAATCAAACGTACAATTAAGGTTCCTCACACGGTGGACTGTCTTCAAGGAATATTGAGTGTGATTCCCCTGCAGCTCCTTGCCTTCCATCTTGCCGTTCTCCGAGGATATGATGTGAGTTGTTGGCACCTGTAGGGCGGCTTTCTAGCTGGGAGTTTAAAAAGGGTTCTGGGTGTTCTATCTATATCATCCTTGTTTGACTGACCAATACCTTCTCTCATGTTCTCTCTCCATAGGTGGATTGTCCAAGAAACTTAGCCAAGTCTGTGACTGTGGAGTAGAATGGGTGAAATCTGTAGACTACACTATTTCTACCATTTCTATATCCCAATTTTTACTTTTTATATTTATGTTCCCCTCATCTCCTTTGTATTCAAGTCCATTTGCAGCACCTGCTGCTGCATCTTGTAAATCTGGAAAACCAGAATATTGTACAAATTTAGTTTCTGTTGTAAACAGACAGAGCCTTGTAGAATAGATACTATTACCTTTCTCTGCAGTAACTTTGACAGAGTTCTAGTGATTCGCACTGACTTTGATGTCAGGTCAGATCCAGCACTTTAAACTTTGTCCATACTACTATCTTACAGCTCATGTAAAGATGAGGACCTTTCTGTCTTTAAACTATATGTGCCAAGAGATAGTCTGCTGTCCACAGTCATATGCAGACTGCTCATTAATCTGTGCATGTGATAGGAAATAAAACAATCGGCCAGAGGAGGTGACTTTACTGAGAATGTGATGCAAGCACAAAGGACTTAATAGAACTACCATGCATTACTTCATGGCCTACAGCAGTCTTAGGTCCTGCACTGCAGTTTGTTTCCTTTCTCTGAGTACATTTTCATGCTTTATTTTTCTAGAAGGAAGGGTTACTGGAAAATCAGGTTTGTAAACTAGTGACTGGGTTAAAGGGACTCCAACACTGACATTTGTTCGTTTTCCTTTCATCCTTGTCTAATGTAAAATATTGGGGGGGGGAAGGTAGACAGAAATTATTTTGTAGAATAATATTCGCTCCTTTGAAAGACTTGGCTTTTAGGCCATGGTGGTGTTTTTTCTATACATTATCTCTCCCTGCTCTCAGTCTTTTCAGTAGGTTGGGGGAGTGGCTCAGGCAAGGAATGTGTGATATAGGGATTGAATTTGACATCATAAAGGAGCACTAAGTTTAATTAAAATGAGTCTGTCACAAACAAAGCACATTCTTATACGCAGCAGTAAACTAATTAGATAAAGTTGCGTATTTTGATTAGTGTGATGCTGTCTGCAGACAGCTCCCTTGAATAATAGTCTCCATTTTGGAAGGCTAGAGTCTTGAGGGCTCCTTGTAGAAAGCATTGAAAGTGCAGAGTTAAAGCGTTTTGTAAAGGCTATTTTATTATCATTATTTGTTTAAAAATAACAGGTTTATACTTGCCTGCTCTCTGCAATGGTTTTGCATAGAGCAGGCTGATCCTCCTCTTTGGTTCTCTGACAGTGCTCCTCTGTTTGGTGTGCCACCATAGGAAGCTGCTTGTTGTGGCACACCTGTGGATTCGATCCTAAGCTGCACTATTTGTGTCTATAGCCAATGGCTCCTGCTGCTATCTCTGAGCCAGAGAGGCGAGAGAGAGAGACACACAGCTGCTCTCGAGCACAGCGCTGAAATGAGATGGGGCTCAGATAAGTATTTGGGGGGGGGGGGGGGGCATGCAAACGGAGAATGAATTAAGGTAAACTTTTAGCCTTTACAACCACTTTTAAAATACAAACCATTTCTACACAAACTGGGGTTACTTGTGAATGGCATAGGTGGGTATAATTTAACTTTGTGTGCCATGTGGCCTGCGGTGTTAGACACAATTGCTATAGATAATGTCCCTTTAATCAAAGTCTTGTGTGGGTGCAGACACTAGTAATGGTTTTCCAATAGACTCAGGCTGCACATTCCACAATAATAGTCCGGGCAATGTCTTGATTGTTTTCCTGCTATATAGATATCTTTTTTTGTTTTCACATTACTCTTGCACCTTTTTGTAATGTGTTTGTCTATGTAACAAGCAGTAGTGGTACCTCCTCTAAGGAACCATTTAAAGCTCTGAACCTTGATGGACCTAGCCCTGCTTTATACCTCCTTTTATTGCCCTGCTAGTCTAAAAATAAGCTTATCTGGAAAAGGCATTTAATGAGATAGGGCTTCATTTCAACTGGATGAAAAAGGGGTACATTGTCCATTACAACCATTGTCCTCCAGCTGTCATTTTTACCGGTGAAAGGAGATGAGAGATGACATCTGATTTAGCTTTCTACCTGCAGCACACCCATTATATACTTTTAGGAGGATACCGATGTGGCATTGTCTGACTAATTTTTTCTTCTCTGGCATATGAAGTGTTACCTGCCAGCTTTTGGACAATTTTTCTGGTTTGTCATTGTACAAGCAGAATATCATGGCCATTGCCCAGCTATGCCATCTGTTCTTTGTTCTCCATAGGTGCTTGTGATAGCTGGAAATAAAGAAAGTTAACATTTCACTGATGCCTGGAGAGCTTTTAGTTGTGCTTGTGATAAAATATGATAAAAAAAAAAGTAGCTGTGGCATTCTGGTCAGACCTACACCTGTCGTGTGTGTATGTGTATGTTGATAAATGCCTTATGTTTTACATGAGATTAGACTTGTGCTTGGCTGACATCTAGAAAGCTGATGCTGTGAGAATGTCTTTTCCAGCAGCTTGTTAGCGTTTACCATTTTGAAGCTACCTGCAATGGATGAGTTTAGTACCAGCCAGTTTTTTAAAGAGCTTCTAGTTGAGGCACATAGAGGATGCTAACACTTGGATAGTATTTCTGAAAACAATTGTTTTAATTGATCTCTGTAATAATCTAAAAAATGGGATTTGACCGTGTGTATTCTGGACAGTATATGGCCTCCTAGCTGTGGGCAAGCTACAATTTTCAAGCAAGCGCGCCCCCCCCCCCCCCCCCCCCCAGACCGCTTTTAAAGGATTTATCTGTTTAGCTGCAGATTTTTACTTTGAACCGGATTGCCCTGAAAAACCATTGCAGGTCATTCCGTGGCAACCAGTTTCATGTGTTCACATAAATCCTCTGTCCTACCTGAAAAGCAAGCAAAGCAATATAATCGGAGCGCTGTTTTTCTCATGGAGATGGTTGCCAGGGAATGCTTTACACCTTTTTTCCAGAGAAGGTTTACCTGAATGTAAGGTACTGTTGCAGGTTATAAAGGAATCCCTCTTGGTTCATTCTTCTCTTGACAGACTCCCTAACATAGGAATTGAAGGCTTTTGAGACCACCAGATGCACTACTTGCTATGAAGATAAAATGTGACATTTATTATTATTTTTTTTTATATACTCTCTCATCCCTTTGTTTTTTTTTTTTTTCTTTTTGTGCATTTTTTTTTATTCAATCTAAAATGTTGGTACTTTAATATTGAAAATTGTATGCTATTTGTATTTTTTTGTTTTAACTGGAAAAAAAAATGGAAAGTTTCCGTTAAACGGAAAAATTGCTGTTCACCTGTTAATGTAAGAAAAGTTTACAATGGACCAAAGATACGTACAGTGCTTGTAAAATAAAGATTAAAAAAAAATCACATGGATTCTGTGAAAAATAAACATTTAGACATGTACAGCTATTTATCTGTCTGTGCTTTTTGCTTTATAGTGTGTGTGTGTGTGTGTGTTGGAGAATGCCATGATCAGGATGTCTGTAACTCGCTATACCTAGACCCTTTCCCGTCCAACCAGTGGTGAAATAACTTCCTCTACCTGCATAACTACACTGAAATTTCTTCAAGACATTGCCAATGTTCTCACGTGGCCTATGTGTTAATAGGGCTGTTTTTATGGTTTAAAAAGAAAAAAAAGTTTTCAATTGCTTGGAAAAAGTGTGTGCAATAACTAGCACTTCACGAGTCAGTGCTGCATCGATGGGTGGAGTATCATGCACCTCGCACTGTTTGGCCTCCAGTGTAAGGTAGCATCTTCCTGTCATTTCTATTTGCAAGAGATATGTGGTTCCACCTTGCTTAGTCCTTGCTGCCACCTACAGTGACCTGACCAACCCTGTGCTATTTGAACCTCTCCTACTCCCTGCAGTTTGTGAAAACCCTAGGTCTTTACCTGGCCTACTAAGCTAAGTTGTTTCCCTTGTGGTAAATGTCAAATCGCAAACATAAGAGGAATAACCTAACTGAATTTGGACTCTTCAGCTCTCCATTCACTAATGGTTCAATGAATTTTAAGGAGCCTGGATTGTTGTCCCTCGCTTGAGTCTATACAGTTCTTTGAGTCATCCTCAGCTCTGTTGCGTGTGGCCATTTTCAAGTTGACCCAGGGAGGATTTCGCTGCTCTTAAGCCAGCCATAAATGGATCGAAATTCAACCGTTTCAGCAGGGATCGGCCGAAATTTGATCCGTGTATAGGCAGGCTGATTGTACCCAAGTTGATGCAACCAACCTGTCAAAATTTTCTACAAACTATTACTGTCCGCTATAGCTGCTATTAGTAACCATTTTATTCTATCGGCCGTGAAGGCTCCCCGAAGCCCCCGGTGGCGTAATACAATAGCGCTGCAGGTGGCATCCCCCCCCCCCCCCACTTATCAACACTTAAAGCGGAGCTCCAGGCTCCTTCAGAAAAAATGAACTTTGACTTTTAATATTGGGACACTTACCTGCCCACGAATCCATTTTTCAATCAGCTCTCGGGTGCTGCCACCGCCATCCCGGATAAGGGAAACCAGCAGTGAAGCACTGCGCTTTGTGAATGGCCCAGCAGCGGGGGAAGGAGGAGGGGGGCTGAACTTCCGGATGAGTGCGCTACGGAAAAGTCAGCCGGAAGTTGGAATCGGTACCTGTCGAAACCAGGTACCCACTCCCCCCCCAATGGTGCCAAATGTGGGGGAGGGTAGGAGGTAATTAAGCAGAGCTTCACCTTCTGGGTGGAGCTCCGCTTTAATATGCTGATGGAGGAAATCAAGCAATTTTTCTTTCCACCCGTGTATTTATTCGGCTAAATTGGAATAAGTGTACCTCAACGCCTTCCCCTGCAGAATCATAATCTGATCTGCTTGCATGCTTTTCAACCTATGAGGCTTCAGTTGTGGACCATCTATCTGATGAACCATCTCAAAAATCCTTTCAGGATGAAGTTTGAAGGCAGTCCCTATAACTTCCATGTTTCGAGAGACTGTTTCAGCACTTTGAATTCAGCTTTACTTCACACTAATCCTTTATTTGTGGAGCATTTAGAGTTCATGCCAACAGCCCTGTACTACTGTGTAGGTAGTCTAGTGCATGTCTCTCATTCTTTTTCCTGTATGAGTCGATCAGTGAAAATGCAGACAACTCTATGGTTAAGATGTTTGACTTCAGAGCAAGCAAGTAATTATAAGTGTTTTGCTTCGCAAGCTCTTCAAGAATGAACATCTTTTCAGAGCTGGCTTGGACACGCTCATCAAGGATATTACTGGGGGTAAGAGTACTCCTATAACCCAGCAATTTCCTAGACCTCAAGGTGAGAAGAATCTCTCCTCTGCAGTACAAAGATGACAGTTATTTCTGTTACCCAGGCTTCAGTCTAGAAGCCAAAACCGAAAGCCAGAAGACCAGTTTCTCCTCAAACCCTGGTCCCCCAAATCCCCCAAACCTTCTGGCAAGTCTTCTTTTTTTTTTTTTTTTTTTGGCATATTGGGACATCCCTGCTTTCCAAATTGGGGGGGGGGGGGGGGGGGGGAGGGAATGTTAACCTTTGGATATTTAAGTAGACTGCAGGAAGGGGTTTCAATGGGCTGTAAGTTAAACCCCCAATTTTTGTTTCATGCCTTCCACCATTTTAATGTCCCTACTAAGTTAAGCAGTCCTTAGTGTAGCCCCTGCGGGTCTTGAACAAGAGGTTATCACTCCAGTTCCTGTTTGGGAAAGGTTTCAGGGACTTTATTCCAACCTTCACAGTTTCAAAACTGAAAGGGGGCATACACCCCATCTTTGATCTCAATACCCTGAATGTTTGTTTTTTTTTTTTTTGGTCCAAAATTTCAGCCTGTTGCCTAGCTTCACAATGCAAGCTTTCTGGCCTCTATACATCCGTGCATACTTCCATATTCTTTTTCATCTTGGCTGTAGGCCCTCCACACTTAGTTTCTGGCCCTGCAATTTGGTCTGTCTTTCGCATCTTGTGTATTTTTGCTACAGTTCCATCCCCCGTCTTGCCTTGTTACACTCTCAGGGCATCCCCATTGTGGGATATCTGGATAACCAGTTGGCAGTGATACTAGCCAAAAATATGGTGTGGATGATTCAAATCTTGAAAAGGTTCAATTGGATCCTGAACATTCAGAAGTCTGTACTGGAGCAGACTTATTGCTGGAGGTATCTGCGTTTGATCTTAGAAACAGCTCAAACCAGAGTTCTACCCCCAAGAAAAAAAAAAAAAATCAAACTCTCTGTTCCCAGATTCTGACCTCAGTAGGGATGAGTTTAAGTGCAGTCGGATCCTAGTCTGAAATTAACAGAGCTATCTCGCCAGGAAGCTGTCAGAGGACACCCCCACTTATAAATGGCCGAGGCATTTCCTACTCTGCAGCCTCATGTATACAAGGGGCATGGATATGCATAGCTGTGGGGCAGGGAATGCCTCAGCTGCTTATGATTGGCGGTGTGTAACTACAACTTCCTGGAGGAATATCTCAAGTGGGTTCAGGCTAGGATCTCAACATGCCTGAGCTCCTTCTTGCTCTTCAGTCCAAGAGTTAATGACTTCCCACTTTTGCATGAGAGTTCTTGGACTAATGGTTGTCCCTTTTTGTTCAGTTTCACTTCAGACCCCTTTAACGCAACATCTTGATATTGTGGGAAAAATCTGTTCAGTCTCCAGACAAATTTATTCACCTGACAACAAGGCCCAGGTTGTTGCTGGCCTGGAGGCACAGAAATACAGTTCTGGAGTTGAGGAAATTCTTCATTCTGATCTCTTGCTAAATTGCAACAATGGACCCCAGTCTAACAGGCTGGGGAGGAGTCCTACAAACCCTGATGATGCAGGGGCCTTGGACACTGGAGGAATCCCAACTTCTTATCAATATTCTGGACGTTTTAGCACTTTGGTGTCTCCATTTCTGGACATCCCGACCGGAGGGTCTACTGCTTAGGATCCAGTCCAATAATGCCATGGCAGTGGCATACATAAACCATCAGGGAGAAACCAGAAGTCTTATTGTGAATTGCAGTAGTTGAAAAGATTCTGTCCTGGGCAGAACTTTATGTTCCAACCTTGTCTGCAGTTTACATCCTGGCCATTAGCAGGCAGATTACCTCAGCCGGCAGGGACAGGAGGGACCTGTTTTTAGAAGTTTTCAAGAACACACAAAAAGAATCAAAGTTTTTAGATATGAACCCCTTTGCCTGCAGTTTCAACAACAGACTGCCTAGCTTAAGAAAAAGTAATAGGAATCACTGATTCAAAGATGCCCCTGTTTCTCAGCAATGCTATTAAAGCCAATGCCCATGAAGTAGGAAGGTAACTTCCTGCTTCATGTGCAGAGACTACATTCACCACTTAAGGACCAGATAGATTTGCCCCCTTAATGACCAGGCCATTTTTTGTGATATGGCACTGCGTCGCTTTAACTGACAGTTGTGCGACGTTGTACCCAAACAAAATTGATGTCCTTTTTTTTTTTTCCCCCCACAAATAGAGCTTTCTTTTGGTGGTATTTGACCACCACTGCTGTTTTTATTTTTTGCACTATAAACAAAAAAAGACAGACAATTTTGCAAAAAAAAAATATTTTTTACTTTTTGCTATATAAATAAAAAGAAAAAAATGTTTTTTCTTTTGATAGGTTTGCACAAAAGTTAAAGCGTCTACAAAATAGGGGATAGATTTATTTAGTATAGGCATTTTTAGTATTTTTTTTTTTTTAATCTAGTAATAGCAGCGATCAGCGATTTTTAGCGGGACTGCGACATTGCGGCGGACAGATCAGACACTTTTGGGACCAGTGACATTTATACAGCGATCAGTGCTATAAAAATGCACTGATTACTGTATAAATGACACTGGCAGGAAAGGGGTTAACACTAGGGGGTGATCAAGGAGTTAAGTGTGTCCTAGGGAGATGTTTTTAACTGTGGGGGGGAGGGGGCTGACAGAGTACAGATAGATTGCTGTTTCTGATCACTAGGAACAGATGATCACTCTGAACTCCCCTGACAGAACGGGGATCTGTTTGTTTATATTGACAGATCCCCGTTCTGTCTCTCTGTGGAGTGATAGCAGGTGGCCACGTGCATCGGCGCTGGCTCCGTGCGCGTGCCAACTGTATCTCTTGCACGAAGCACCGTTTCGGTACGGCGATTCATGCAATAGTGCCGACCTGCCGCTATATAACTGGCAGCTGGTCGGCAAGTGGTTATAGTCACTGCAACTTGCAGTCACACAGATATGAATGGTACTCATTGGAAATCATGGGGTATGACTTATCATGCGACTTTGCAGTCCCAAGTCGCAGGACAAGTCCCACAAGTATAAAAGGGGCCTTAATCAGAAACACTGCACATGTAGATCAATCTGCTCTATATTCTACTGTGGCTTAACTTTCTTGCTAGTCCATGGAAGGTGCATAATGAGGAAGAAAAAGCACTCCAAAAAAATATAGGGGTTGATTTACTAAAGACAAATATACTGTGCACTGCAAGTGCAGTTGCGTTAGATCTGAGAGAAAGCTCTGCTAGTTTTGTATAATGCAATCATGTGCAAGCAGAAATGCATTTTTTTCCCTTGCATGTTCCCCTCAGATCTAGAGCAACTGCACTGGCAGTGCACAGATTATTTGCCATTAGTAAATCAACCCCATAGAGTCCCAGCCACTGACACCCTGCCAGAGTACTGCATGCAAATGAACACTACCACTAGGATATAAAACCCGTTCTCCTCTGCTGGTGACATCACCCCTCAACATTTTCGATTGGGAGCACCAATTATTGACAAGGAGAGCGGCAAATAGGGAGAGCAGTCCTTAAAGCAGTATTAAACCCAAAAAGCAAACATTTGTTATATTGCAGTTTCCCAATTCTTAGATGTGATGGCTGTATGTGTTTTCTTTTTTAGGCTTTCTTTCTTCTATTTTTGTATGGTGATCCAGCCAGTAAGTCTGTTGTGTTTCAAAAGAACAAGCTCTCTTCCAAATGTGTCAGTTTATAGAAACGCGACAAATCATTTAATATTGACAGGGGTGCTTACAATGACCAGCTTTTATTTATTCATGTTAAACCTTTATCCTAAAATAAAAAAAATAAAAAACTGCTGTAACGGATTATAAAGTGTTAGCTGGAGTTCAGTTTCAATTTATTAATGTATTCAAATCTGCTAGTATATATAACACTCCCCTCCCCCAAAATGACAATGCTCCTGTGCCCCCTGTGATCCTTCATCCAGAGTGTGGGCACTCTAATACAGGAGGTGTGTTATTGGCCAGATCACCAGGTGAAAAAGGATGGGAAAAAAAACTAAAAAAAACAAAACCTAATGCAACCACCACTTCTAATGATTGGTAAGCTGCAATATATTACATTTTTGGGGGTTTAATAATGTTTAAGTGCACTCCCTCCCACAGATATTAACACCTTAATGTCCAAATCATACTTAATGCCTAGTATGCCTTACAAAAATTATTCTATGCATAAATTGCATTGGCACACAAAGGTTGAAAAAACAATATAAAAGAAAAGAGCCATAGTAAAGAAAAAAATGACATTCCAAATCTCATTAAAAAAAAAAAAAAGCTTTGTTAAAAAGGTCTAAAAACATAATAGATACCTAAAACATCAGTCAAAAGTAAACAGTTCTATGTCTATAATCAGCTCAGCAGGGGCGATCATGTTTAGTCCAAAAATCCATTTGGATTCACTCCTTGACTTTTTTTTATTAGATGGTCTCCCATGGTTCCCCCTTTCAGTCAGGTTTCACAATTTCTATTTCCCAGAAACTGGTACCTTTAAACTTCTATTGTGAAATTCTTTATACTATCTTGGGAGGGAATTCTTATCACTCGCCTGTAGTATTCTGCAAAAGTGTTCCCTAATTCTGATTTTGAGTTTACATTTGTTTCTTCCAACATATTTCTGACATGGACAGCAAATAACATGTCACACCTCTTGTGCATGTTATGAAATCCTTATTTCTAAATAATTGTGTCTGTGCCTAAAGCAACGTAGTGCTTCAAATGTTTTATGACCAAGGGATCAATGACAGTAGTGATAAGATTCCTTCTAATGGACTTGGCAAAGCAAGTCACGGCTAAGACAGGGTGAAGAGCAGGGCCTGCCAGTGAGAACAGCGTTCTGGAGACCGCTTCCAACTGCTTATAAGTTGGGTCCCTAAAAACAGATGCATCCACCACCAAAATGTTGTTTGCTTTGTAAAGGCCTCCTAAAACAGATACAAGGGTAACAAGCACTTAGGGGGTGCAAATGTTGTTGTCAGGGGGTTTCCAATTTCCTTATCGGAAAGCTTAGAATGGCGGCTGCACTTGGAAAGTCATTGTATCTCAGGGGCTCTAAAGGACACAAGACTGGGAATGGCACTAGTAGAAGCAACAGGCTGATCCTTTAGTTTAAGAGTGGTCTGCTATACTAGCCAAAACAGTTTCTTTTAATTTGGTAGTATAGGCAGAAGGGTGTAACTCTTTGGATGCAAACTTGGCTGAGTAATGGACTTACTCAGAATCAGAGTTTCAGTGGCTGATGCATCAGAGGCTGCTAAGGTCACAGGCAGATCAAATAAAGAATCTTTAGAGCAAGGCGTGGTAGTGTGCTTTGACCCTCTGTGGTCGGAGTCAGCAAATAACTGGTTGATTTTGTCCATAAATTCATGTATGACTGTAGCAAACACCTCAGCCGAGAGGGCAAAAGAGCCAGTTGGTGAAGACTCTGAAGACAGCTCCATCAGTGGGCGTGCTGCAAGCCGCACCAGAGCTGTTGGTAGCGTGTGAGCTGGATTGACACCCCCTCCCCCCCCCCTTATTTGTCTAGAATCAAACATGTTGAGTTAAGCAATGTAAGGCTCAGGCTATGAGACAAGCCTTAGGTACTCACAAAACCCAACAGCTGGTAGCAGGTGAGGGTCAGATGGCTGGAGGTGACCATTTGTAGGCAAGCATCAAAAACAGATTGAAGATCAGTTTCATGTGAGCCTTTGAAAAGTAAAAGCAGCAGTTAGGAAACACCTTATAAATTCTGATAGGCTGGAAAGAGGGCAGTCACAACATTCCACCCAGTAGATGGTGCCATTGCTTAGTCCCTCGGCGTGGCACCCTTTCCTCAGTAAGAACTGGCATAAGGCTGAAGATGCCTTGCAAATCCATCAAATGAGGTGGCTCCTGCTACACAGCCCAGTGGCCTTCTCACATACTGAGTCTTCAGAGACAGGGCAAGCACTGAGTCAATGCGAAATGGCTCTGTACATAGAAAGCGCTCCCCAACTACCCTGTTACCAGAACAGAGTGTGAAAAGTCCCTTTTCGCAGAACTTCTAGGCTAGCTCCACAATGTCTAGACCAGCAGGGATCAGAATGCACCACGTTGTCCAAAACCTAGGCTAAGCCAGATAACTGAAATTGAAGAGACCAACTCTAGCAGTGATGTAGAGAAATGTTCTGATTGAAGAAAAAAATGATGCTAGCAAAATTATTTTAGACCTTTCCCAGAAGAGCTGAAGAAAAGATGTCCATTCACCTCGGACAGGTTTTCCCAAATTCTTGAAGTATGGGAGCTCCCCCTTTCACGCCAAAACTCTCTATCACATCAGAACCCGCCCCTTCACATCAGAAGCCTCCCATCACATCAGAGCCCTCCCTTCATATCAGAGTCCTCAATTCCCCTGTCCTAGAGGGGCAGCATAGCTCAGGCAGGAAGCAGAGCAGGTGTGGACAGAGCACAGGAGGTGGAGCAGGTCCTCTTCTAAAAGCTGGGGTGGCCCTTCATGCCACCCTAGATCAGCATCATGTGTTTCCATGGTGTGATGCAAATACAGGAAAGTTGCTGCTGTCAGCATAAAAACTTGTAGTAGGCTGTATGTGGCCTGTGAGTTGTATGGTGGAGACTCCTATCCTAGGACACTAATGAAAAACTGAGGACATGCTGGTAGTAAAAGGGGTTAACTTGGGCTGGCCTACAGTTTTTTTACTTGCCAAAGTCAAATCCACCTGTAGAAAGCAGTATAACCTGAAGGTTAGCGCTTTAGTCCAGGTATGGATTTTATTGGATAATTACACTGGTCCAGCTTGGAGCAATGCGCAGTAAGTATACATATGCTGTACCTGGGGGACTGTGAAGAATCACTATGGTATTTGCTGCAACTATCTTCTGGGTCCCATGCCATGTGACTGCTCTGCTGCACAGTAACCACAGGGGTCTCTCACTTGGCACAAATGCCATTCACAGGATGCCTTGCATTTTTCTGGATCAATGCAAAGCAGTCTTTGAATCCATTAAATGCAGAGGTGGGGAAGTGATGTCACAGTCTTCACCTCATCCAGATAATGTATGGCATATGCATACTTACATTGGTCCAAGCTGGTCTAATGTAACTATGCAACATACTCTATAGCTAGAGTTCATCTTCAAATACTTCTTGGCGCCCCCATTTAAATGTCAATATTTGTTGTTAGGTCTCTGTTTTGCAGAGAACTGGAGTGTTTATGTACAGTGCCTTGAAAAAGTATTCATACCCCTTGACATTTTCCACATTTTGTCATGTTACAACCAAAAATGTAAAAGGAATTTATGTGACAGACCAACACAAAGTGTCACATAATTGTGAAGTGGAAGGAAAATGATAAATGGTTTTTAAATTTTTTTACAAATAAATATCTGGAAAGTGTGACGTGCATTTGTATTCAGCCCCCTTTACTCTGAACCCCTAACTAAAATTTAGTGGAACCAATTGCCTTCGGAAGTCACCTATTTAGTAAATAGAGTCCACCTCTGTGTAAATTAATCTCAGGATAAATGCAGCTGTTCTGTGAAGCCCTCAGAGGTTTGTTAGAAAACCTTAGTGAACAAACAGCATCATGAAGGCCAAGGAACACACCAGACAGATCAGGGATAAAGTTGGGGAGAAATTTAAAGCAGGGTTTGGTTATAAAAAAAACCCCAAAGCTTTGAACATTTCACGGAGCGCTGTTGAATCCATCATCTGAAAATGGAAAGAGTATGGCACAACTGCAAACCTACCAAGACATGGCATTCCACCTAAACTGACAGGCCGGGCAAGGGGAGCATTAATCAGTGAAGCAGCCAAGAGGCCCATGGTAACGTTGGAGGAGCTGCAGAGATCCACAGCTCAGGTGGGAGAATCTGTCCACAGGACAACTATTAGTCGTGCACTCCACAAATCTGACCTTTATGGAAGAGTGGCAAGAAGAAAGCCATTGTTGAAAGAAAGCCATAAGAAGTTCCATTTGCAGTTTGCGAGAAACCATGTGGGGGACACAGCAAACATGTAGAAGAAGGTGCTCTGGTCTGATGAGACTAAAATGGAACTTTCTGGCCTAAAAGCAAAACACTATGTGCGGCGGAAAACTAATACCGCACATCATCCTGAAAACACCATCCCCACCGTGAAATATGGTGGCAGCATCAGGTTGTGGGGATGCTTTTCTTCAGAGTTGATGGGAAGATGGATGGAGCCAAATACACGGCAATCTTAGATGAAAACTTGTTAGAGTCTGCAAAAGACTTGAGACTGGGTCGGAGGTTCACCTTCCAGCAGGACAACGCCCCTAAACATACAGCCAGAGCTGCAATGGAATGGTTTCGATCAAAGCATATTATGTGTTAGAATGGCCCAGTCAATGTCCAGACCTAAGTCCAAAAATGTCACTTTCTAAATGTGCAAAGCTGGAAGAGACATTTCCAAAAAGACTTGCAGCTGTAATTGCAGTGAAAGGTGGTTCTACAAAGTATTGACTCAGGGGGGCTGAATACAAATGCACGCCACACTTTTCAAATATTTATTTGTAACAAATTTTAAAAACCATTTATCATTTTCCTTTCACTTCACAATTATGTGCCACTTTGTGTTGGTCTCATAAAATCCCAGTAAAATACATTTACGTTTTTGGTTGTAACATGACAAAATGTGGAAAATTTCAAGAGGTATCAATACTTTTTCAGGGCACTGTATTTAACGAAGTTCATTCCCAAGATTGCTAGACTAAATCTAAGTCTAGGATTAAAGTGTCTTGCTTGCCACTTGTTTGTAGCGTATGTTAGGTCAGCACATTCACAATAAATCATATCTACTACAATTTTGTTAGGTTTAGAATTTTTAAGAGTGACTATGGACAATGTACACACCATGGAGAGAGCTGTATATCATTGTACTTGTTGCATGAAATGCTCTTTGTATCCCGTAGATGGCACAGTTGCTATTTCCTTCAGAGTACCTTGGTAGGGCTGAAAATTTGCGCTAGGTTCAACTAAGAATTTTTATATTGTATGCTGCAAATAAAAAATGTAAAGAATACTTTCAACAATTCCTATCAGACTGGCTTTACTGTGAACCCCCTTGATGTTTTTTTGAGCCAATGAGCATTAAAATTAGCAATTTACAAATACATCCTGAATAGCTAAGGGTAATTTTCCTCTTGCTAACAGGGGTTGAGTTGCTAATGGATGAAGTTAGTTTGCATGTAATGGCTGATCCTTTGTCTGAAATAGGAGATTACCTGGGTCATATCTCCTACCAAAGGGTTTAAAATGTATGGAAGTTGAACTGTATACACAGCTCAAATGTTTATTGTTAGTGGTTATGGATAGAGTAGGCAAGAATTAGAATCCCTGTCAGGTGTTTTTCATTGTCCCCTCTATTTGTACTTGGTGACCATTGTCATGGATAGAAAGAGATGGGCAATCCAACATTCTTCAGTTGTCACCAGAACAGCAATAGAGGGGAAATCTTGCCAAAGGGGACACCTGTCCATGTGACAACTGTCCAAGAGGGATTCCCCTTACTTTAGGGAGATTTAATTCATGTTATGTCTCTGGGAGAGGAACTAAAGGGAAATTCCCCAATGTGACACAGACAGCAAATAAAAACATTTACAGGAGCTTTACCTTTCTTTAATTTATTAACTGTGAGTCCTTGGTTTGAAGTGGCTGTAGCGGGATGATGGCCCATCCCGGTACCAAAATGTTTAGACTTATTTGTAGAAGTGTCTCTACAGCTGCCTTCTACAGGACCTAGAAGCCCCCCCCTCCCAACCTTTACCGTGCTCTCCTGAGTGGTTGGGAGCCCAGTACCACTGCTGCTTTGATCGGTGAAGAACTGGGAGGAGAGGCAGGTACATCTGTACCCGCCTTCCCTATGTGATGAAAGAAACCAGAAGCAACGAGAATTTAGTCACTTCCAGTTTTGGTTTGTTGTTTACAAGTCATTACTGGCTTGTATAGCGTCTGATCAAACCTATCTCAGTTTGATCAGATGCTTTGAAGGCCAGAGGAGAGATCTCCCCATAAAGATCTCTCCAGATCTCTCTATAAAGAGAACCTGTCACAGCCCATGCTATCCCAAGGGATGTTGTTCATCCCTTGTAATGGCAATAAAGTCAAGCAAAAGAAAAAAATAAATAAAGGGGCAGTGTAAAAAAAGTTTTAAATAAAATAAATAAGAAAATTAAGAAAAATGTTAAAGTGCTTCCCCCCCCCCCCCCATGCTCACATACAAATACGAATGCATACATAGATCCCGCATACATATGTAAATGATAAAACACCATGGTTGTGTTTTCTACTTGTATGTCCTTACCGCACTTACTTGGGAGTGATTTACATTACAAGTTGTATGGAACTATAAAATTCACAATTATATGGACTTTTGCTGTTTTATTATTTATGATTAGTTGATAATTTTTGTGATGATTGCTCAAAACACATTGAACACATAGCTTATGGATATTGGTTATTATTCACAGATCATTTATTGGAGATAAAACATTTATTGGAGATGAAGCATTTTTCCTTTTACATACATTCAAGTGAGTTATTTCACTTCATGCTTGCAGCTTTAATTATTCCCAAACTTGTGCACAGATCACGTACACACGCGGTTTCGGCACGGTGATGCTGCATTTAAGGGGTTAAAACAGACAGTGAGGAGGCAACATATCTCCTCTTCACCGCCTGTTAAAATACTTTTGAAAAACGATCCCAGCATGGATCACTTTTCAAAGGAGCAGCAGTCCTTGCCGCTATTATGAACAAGCCCTAAAAAGGTATACCTACAGTACATACACACATATACATACATACTCTCACACACATATACTGTATAAATACATACATACAGATACAGTATATACACTCACAAACACATACATATGCACACACAGTCGTTTTAAAAAATCTGCAGTATACTACATGCATTTGCTTTGGGTACTGCATTGTCGGGTACTGCCCTGTAGGGGGAGGAGGAGAGCCCAGGACTCAGAGTGCCGCCTTCCTCTTCCACTGCTTTTACTTTATTGTCTGGACTGAGTTCCTGCTGTGCCGATGTACAATTCGGTAGAGGAGTGGCAGCTCTATAAGATCTGACAACCTTTTTCGAACAGGATGCTGTTGCACCCCTGAGGACCTCAGGAGCACTCCTGGGTGATCTATTTACTTGGCATAACATAATCTTTTTTTATCTTACCCAACAAAAAATGGATATTATATTATGTTTATTTTGCACTAAAGTTTATTAAAGTGTATTTTTTCCTGATAAAGTGCATTTTAAAAATGGCTGCGCAAATATTGTGTAACATCAAAAATTGCAACAACCACCGTTTTAATCTCCAGGGTCTCTGCTTCAAAAATATGTAATGTTCAAGGAGTTCTAGCAAAAAAATGCAAATTTTTTTTACATGTATGCAAGAAATGTCACAGTTGGCCAGGGCATAAGGTAGGAAGAAAGTTTTTGTTGTACATACAGTATTTTTCTGGAAGAATAAAAAATAACAAGACAAAGCAGTGAACAAGCCCTTTGAATGACAATTGCTCAGCCGTGCAACACTGTAACCAAGTTACATTTTTATAATTTATTTGAGACATATAGAGCTTCCTTTTGGTGGTATTTAATCACCACTGGGTTTTTTTTATTTTTTGCTAAATAAATAAAAAAGACTGAAAATTTTGAAAACATCTTTTTTTTAGTTTCTGTTATAAAATTTTGCAAATAAGTAATTTTTCTTCATAAATTTTGGCAAAAATTTATACTGCTACATTTTTTGGTAAAAATAACCCAACTCAGTGTATATTATTTAGTCCGTGTTAAAGTTATATAGTCCACAAGCTATGGTACATGTACTGTAAATTTGAAAATTGATCAATCCTGATGTACTGACTGCCTATCTCATTTCCTGAGGCCCAAAAATGCCAGGACAGTACAAATACCCCCCAAATGACCCCTTTTTGGAAAGTAGATAGTCCAAGGTATTTAGTAAGAGGCATGGTGAGTTTTTTGAAGTTGTATTTTTTTTTACGATTTTTTTGGAATATTAAGAAATGAAGTCATTTTTTTTCACAAAGTTGACATCTAAACAAGTTATGTCTCACACACAGCACAGGCATACTTAGAATTACACCCCAAAACACATTCTGCTATGCCTCCTATGTACTAGGATACCACATGTGAGACTTTTTTACAGCCTAGCCTTATAGAGTGGCCCAAAATTCAAGGCGTGCCTTTGAGCTTTCAAGAAGCAAAAATTACACTTAAATTATGCATCTAATTTCCTGACTACCTATCACATTTTTTGGAGGTCCTGGCGTAACAGGACAATGGAAACACCCACAAAATGACCACATTTTGGAAAGCACATACAATATGGTATTTTCTAAGAAGCATAATGAGTCTTTTGAAAATTGAATTTTTTGCCACAAGTTTTTGGAAAATGCATTTATCTCATTTTTGGTAATTATCAAGGATTGATTACTTAGGAGAGTCACAAAGATTTATAATATTCACCTCACATATTTTTATTTTTTACTATTCACTTTGCATATAAATTATTTATGGTCCACAATGTGTTGAGTAGGAAGAATTTGTTTATTTACTTATTTGTTTGCTTATTCAATCGCCACTTGATTTATTGTTTTAGGCATAGCAGCACCTATAAAAAGATTTTTTCTCTATTTATACTAATGACCCTATAGCATAAGAGTAGGATACACAGTTATTGATAAGTAGTCCTATTTGTTTTACAAGTGACAGATATATAATTTATATTTTCTTTCTAATATTCATGGCACAATTATGTACATAATATAAGTAAGTAAGATTTATCCTCTATACCTGTTACGGATGCAACTCAAAATTAGGGATTTACCCTCAATCTCATTCCCATTGACATTGCTTATCAAGACAATGAAAGAGAGTAAATCACAGGCACAGACAGCAATAAAAACCTGAAAGTGGTTGTAACCCCTCACCACTCAATCCAGGTCTAAAAAAGTGTTTGCTTTAGTTATACTTTAATCCAAGTTTCCTACGCCATTTTGTAACTTACTGTTATTAGGATTATTTTGTTCATTTGTTTCCTAGATACACTGCTAGGTGGAACTGATCCCAACCACCTGTATGGCAGTAATAAGGACTGGTCAGACAGAGGAATGGGGATAACTGGAGCTGTGTACCATGGGTGGAACAGTACCGATGCAGGTAGTGTTCGATTTTTCCCAGGGATCAGGGTGGATGGTGGATCCATAGACAAAAATGGGGCATGAGAGGAGAACAGTGGGTGCCAGAAGGTATTGTCACCAGGGTGACAATGAGGCCCTCTGACCCTCCTTAGAATAGACAAATAATAGGCTGAGTCAGGAATAACCCCCAGAACATTTGCTTTAGAAGGGGGATGTTACAAAATGAGTGTACATGTATAGACTACATTTATACCTCCATGTGGTGTGCTTTCCATATGGTCATAGAGCAGTGTGTTTAACATGCATAACCGTAAGGTACATTTTGATGGAAACAACACCAAACATGCAGGAAGCAAGATCCTAACGGTGGGGGGGGGGGGGGGGGGGGAGTATAGTGGCGCTTGGAGATAGACAGATGGGTGGGAAACAAAACTATAGGTAAAGGTGGTTATGATAATAAAATCCAGTGGTTAGGGGTGGCTTGGACCCTGGAAAAGTTCAGTTCAGACTTGAATGGATTAAGAACAAGTTTGATGGCTTAAATATGTATATAGCGCTCTAGAGGTGCAGCCAGCTGTGGAAGAGGAAGCAGCTCTGTAGATATATAATGTGGAGAACAGCGGCACTCATCTGAGTGCAGTATATTAAAATGATTAATGATAAATTTATTAAGATAAAAAATTAAAATAGGAATTAACTCACAGGGTAAGGGTTAAAAAGGCTTATGCATTTCAGCCAATAGGCTGTCTTCAGAGGTGTGTCTGGTAATGAGAGTTCTGACCTATGTGTATTTAACTGCGTGTGAGCATCAGCTGATCACACCTCTGAAGAAGGCCTATTGGCTGAAATGCATAAGGTGTTCTGCTGATGCCATAATCATAATGTACCATAATGGATTTTTATCTGTAATTTTTATGAAGACAGCTGTATTACTTATAATACCTTTATTGTAAACCAATTATGGAACATAGTCCCTTACCATTCTCTTAAATACTTTACATACTATTGATGTTAGGCTGAGTGGTCTGTAGTATCCTGTGATTTTTATGAAGGCAGCTGTATTTTGCATTGGATTTTAATAAATCGTCATCCCTACATACCTCACCATGAGAGTCTTATTTTTATGGTGGTGACTCTTTGATCTATCAAGTTTTTTTTGATCTGTGAAAACTCTGGAGTCCTGGAAAGAGTAGGAGGAATCCTGATGTCCATCCTGTGGCTGTGTTATCTGCTCTGCATTGGAGGGATACCTTGATGCCTGGCTGTGCAGTCGGATAGTTCTGGTGGATTACTGGAGAAGGATTGAGCTCCCTGTGAGGCCTGACTTAATCAACTTTCTGGTAAGGGCATTTGATATCAGCACGTTGGTGTGGTGTGTGGGTTCACACGTTAAAGTCGGTACAGGGGACTCTCTTTTCTTCCTTCTTTTCTATATGTCCTTTTGGGTTTCATACATCCATTTAAGCACTGCATGTGAACTTTCTACTATTACTCATATTGTAATCAACAATGTTTATGCTGGCTTCTGTTTTGTGTTTTTTTGTCAATCCGAGCCTGTTTTATTATGGTCTTAATATAAAGGTTGTGAGTGTGGATATTACTATATTTTTTGATTATAAGTAATAGCCACAATGGATTTATGAAAGGCTCTTCTTCCCAGACAATCCAGTTATCATTTTATGAAGAAGTGAGCACAAATTTAGATGTGGAAGGCCAGTGGATGTAGTATATCTGCTTTTTGGTAAAGCATTTTCTACTGTTTAATTTACAAATTAGGATCTATTACTATTGAGAAAATTGTATGTATAGGAATGGATAGAAAACTGGCTACATGAATGGCTCCAGAGAGTAGTAATAATTGGTCTAAAGTTGTGAGTAGCATGCCCCAGGTCTCTGTTTTGCGGCCAATACTTTTGAACTTGTTTATAAATTATATTAACGTTGAAATTAAATTCAGCGAAAGCAAAAGATCTGGAGATTATTCATAAACCAGCCTACTATTGGTCTATACTAAAGAGGGTCAGAGGGCTTCATTGTCACCCTGGTGACAATTCCTTCTGGCACCCACTGTTCTCCTCTCATGTCCTCTTTTTTTTTTTAGTGTTTGCTGATGATACCAAACTATGTAGGAAAAAATCATCACAGAATTATAATAACATTACAGGAAGACCATGATAAGATAGAGAGGTTTGGTAGTAACATGGCGGACGTGGTGCAATATTGGGAAATATAAATTTTTGCACTTGAGTGCAAAAATCACCGTTGAAAAAAGATCTGGGGTGCTTGTAGATCACAGAATTAGCAAATTGTGCATTTATTAATATATATATATATATATTTTAAAGTGAACTTACACTTTAAACCTTGGTGTGCTTGTTGTAGTTCTTCCAGGACTGTGCAATAATTCAGTCAAAACCCACCTTTCTGCAACAGCTTGTGTTCACCCCTTGCAGTTTTTTGCATGTAGCTTCTATTGGGTGGGCCTGCTGGGTCCCTGCCACAGCTCTGCTTTCTGTGCAGTCTATTTTCAGCACAGAGTCCAGCTTTAAAAGTGTATGAAAAAAAGAACAGATTCTCAATTTATATCTATTACTCTGTAAAAACTTAATAAACAAATTGAACAAGAAAAGAAAGAACAGGTGTTTGCATATCTAGTTGGTGTTTCCCATATATGTTTCTGGTGTAGCTTGGTAAACTGAAAGGGAGATTTGATTTCTCCCTGTGTAACCCCCCATTTGTCCTGGGGCCTAGGGCTCCACAAAACCGTGTCTGTCTTAGAAATGCTGGTCTATGGACTCCTTTTCTCTCTGCACAGAATATACAGCACAACTTGTCTGTTCCCTGAAGAAGAGAATGAAGAGAATGCTGTGGAATATTACTTTGCATCAGATAGCAAGTTAGAACTCCCTCTGCCTTTGGCATCTGTGGACATATTGTTACATTTATTACGTCAAATTACTTAACCTCTGGCTGTTTTTACTATTTGCTGTCTAATGTATTGTCATTGTGTGTAAAGTTTAGCAATATATATACAGTATCTCATAAAAATGATTACACCCCTCACATTTTTGTAAATATTTCATAATATCTTTTCATGTGACAACACTGAAGAAATGACACTTTGCTACAACGTAAAGTAGTGAGTGTACAGCTTGTATAACAGTGTAAATTTTCTGTCCCCTCAAAATAACTCAACACACAGCCATTAATGTCTAAACCGCTGGCAACAAAAGTGAGTACACCCCTAAGTGAAAATGTCCAAATTGGGCCCAAGTAGCCATTTTCCCTCCCCGGTGGCATGTGACTCATTAGTGTTACAAGGTCTCAGGTGTGAATTTGGGAGCAGGAGTGTTAAATTTGGTGTTATCGCTCTCACTCTCTCATACTGGTCACGGGAAGTTCAACATGGCACCTTATGGCAAAGAACTCTCTGAGGATCTGAAAAATAGAATTGTTGCTCTATATAAAGTTGGCCTAGGCTATAAGAAGATAGGTTGCCAAGACCCTGAAACTGAGCTGCAGCACGGTGGCCAAGACCATACAGTGGTTTAACAGGACAGGTTTCACTCAGAACAGGCCTTGCCATGGTTGACCAAAGAAGTTGAGCGCATGTGCTCAGCGTCATATCTAGAGGTTGTCTTTGGGAAATAGACATATGAATTCTGCCAGCATTGCTGCAGAAGTTGAAGGGGTGGGAGGTCAGCCTGTCAGTGCTCAGACCATAAGCCACACACTGCATCAAATTGGTCTGCATGGTTGTCGTCCCAGAAGGAAGCCTCTTCTAAAGATTATGCACAAGAAAGCTCGCAAAGATTTTGCTGAAGACAAGCAGACTAAGGACATGGATTACTGGAACCTGTCCTGTGGTCAGATGAGAACAAGATAAACTTATTTGGTTCAGATGGTGTCAAGCTTGTGTGGCGGCAACCAGGTGAGGAGTACAAAGACAAGTGTGTCTTGCCTACAGTCAAGCATGGTGGTGGGAGTGTCATGGTCTGGGGCTGCATGAGTGCTGGAACTGGAAAGCTACAGTTCTTTGAGGGAACCATGAATGCCAACATGTACTGTGACATACTGATGCAGAGCATGATCCCCTCCTTTTGGAGACTGGGCCACAGGGCAGTATTCCAACATGATAACGACCCCAAACACACCTCCAAAACGAGCACTGCCTTGCTAAAGAAGCGGAGGGTAAAGATGATGGACTGGACAAGCATGTCTCCAGACCTAAACCCTATTGAGCATCTGTGGGGCATTCTTAAACGGAAGGTGGAGGAGCGCAAGGTCTCTAAAATCCACCAGCTTCATGATATCGTCATGGAGGAGTGGAAGAGGACTCCAGTGGCAACTTGTGAAGCTATGGTGAACTCCATGCCCAAGAGGGTTAAGTAGGTGCTGGAAAATGATTGTGGCCACACAAAATATTGACACTTTGGGCCCAATTTGGACATTTTCACTTAGGGTTGTAGTCACTTTTGTTGCCAGCGGTTTAGACATTAATGGCTGTGTTTTGAGTTATTTTGAGGGGACAGCAAATTTACACTGTTATACAAGCTGCACACTCCCTACTTTACATTGTAGCAAAGTGTCATTTCTTAGGTGTTGTCACATGAAAAGATATAATGAAATTATTACAAAAATGTGAGGGGTGTACTCACTTTTGTGAGATACTGTATATATATATATATATATATATACAGTGCCTTGCAAAAGTATTCACCCCCTTGGCATTTTTCGTGTTTTGTTGCCTCACAACCAGGAATTAACATGGATTGTTTGAGGATTTGCACCATTTAATTTACAGAACATCCCCACAACTTTGAAGACTATTTTTTTTATTGCGAAGTAAACAATAAATTGGACAAAATAACAGAAAAAGTCAATGTGCATAACTATTCACTCCCCTAAAGTCAATACTTTGTAGAGCCTTTTGCGACTATCACAGCTCCAAGTCGCCTTGGATAAGTCTCTATGAGTTTGCCACATCTTACCACTGGGATTTTTGCCCATTCCTCCTTGCAAAACTGCTCCAGCTCCTTCAAGTTGGATGGTTTGCGATTGTAAACCGCAATCTTTAATTCTGACCACAGATTTTCTATTGGATTGAGGTCTGGGCTTTGACTAGGCCATTCCGACACATTTACATGTTTCCCCCTTAAACCACTCAAGTGTTGCTTTAGCAGTGTGTTTGGGGTCATTGTCTTGCTGGAAGATGAACCTCCGTCCTAGCCTCAAATCACACACAGAGTGGCACAGGTTTTGCTTAAGAATATCCCTGTATTTAGCACCATCCATCTTTCCCTCAACTCTGACCAGTTTCCCAGTCCCGACTGCTGAAAAACATCCCCACAGCATGATGCTGCCACCACCATGTTTCACTGTGGGGATGGTGTTCTTTGGGTGATGTGATGTGTTGGGTTTGCGCCAGACATAGCATTTTCTTTGATGGTCAAAAAGTTAAATTTTAGTCTCATCAGACCAGAGCACCTTCCTCCATACATTTTGGGAGTCTCCCACATGCCTTTTCGCAAACTCAAAATGCGCCATTTTGTTTTTTGTTGAAAGTAATGGCTTTCTTCTGGACACTCTGCCATAAAGCCCAACTCTATGGAGCGTACAGCTTATTGTTGTCCTATGTACAGATACTCCAGTCTCTGCTGTGGAACTCTGCACCTACTCCAGGGTTACCTTAGGTCTCTGTGCTGCCTCTCTGATTAATGCCCTCCTTGCCCGGTCCGTGAGTTTTGGTGTGCGGCCGTCTCTTGGCAGGTTTGCTGTTGTGCCATGTTCTTTCCATTTGGTTATGATAGATTTGATGGTGCTCCTAGGGATCATCAAAGATTTGAATATTTTTTATAATCTAACTCTGACTTGTACTTCTCAACAACATTGTCTCTTACTTGTTTGGAGAGTTCCTTGGTCTTCATGGCAGTGTTTGGTTAGTGGTGCCTCTTGCTTACGTGTTACAGCCTCTGGGGCCTTTCAAAAAGGTGTGTATATGTAATGACAGATCATGTGACACTTAGATTGCACACAGGTGGACATCATTTCACTAATTATGTGACTTCTGAAGGTAATTGGTTGCACCGGAGCTTTTTATGGGCTTCATAACAAAGGGGGTGAATACATACGCACGTGCCAATTATCATTTTTTTATTTCTGAAAAATAGTTTTATGTATATATTTTTCTAATTTTACTATTTTACTTCACCAACTTAGACTATTGTGTTCTGAACCATCACATATAATTCAGATTAAAAAAACATTGAACTAAAGGCTGTAATATGTAAAAAGCCAAGGGGAGGGTGAATACTTTTGCAAGGCACTGTATATATATATATATATATATATATATATATATATATATATATATATATATATATAACATTATATACATTATTATATACATTATATGAGATCCAAGCCCAAGACTAGGAGTGAGGACATCCAGGGGCAGTGCATCACAGCACCTGCCCTGCTGCCACAGGAAGACTAGAACGCAAACTCACCCAAACTGATCACTGGAGGCTTTCGGGGAGAGACTGAAGGAGGCCTCCCTTCGATAGTGAGAGGTCACTGCGGCGTCCCGAGGACTGGCGAGGGGGCTATTTGCCCTTAATAGTAGCAAGGCTTGAGACCAGTGGCTGCCCATGCATTAGGGACGCATGGGGGCCGCCCCCCCCCATCCATGGGTCTGGCCCCCTGATCTACATACAGGGACGCCAGACATATGCATTCAAATGGGGGGGGGGGGTGTTTTTGAGGCATGTAAATAGAGCCAGAATATTCGTTATCGCCACACTGATCCTCCTCCCGGCCAATCGGGAAGCGGGCTTGACACCCGTCACCAGATTGGCTGAAAGAGCAAGCGCCTAGGAGGAGGAGAGAAGAGACGCACGGCGTCTCTGAGAGCACACTGGAGCCACTGCCTGGGACACAGCTTACCGGCTGCCACCCGCCGCCTGACCCGCAGTCCGTCACTATAAGATAGGGTAATTGTCGGGCAGACAGCGGGTGGTTGGGGAGTGCTGTTAATACCGTTAAGTACCGTTGGCTGCTGGGGGGGGTTAGGGGGGTGAATTAATGCTGTACCACTGGCCCCCGGGGGGGTTGCTGGAAAAGAACCTAGCCGCGCGGGGGGGGGGATTGGTTGTTCGCCACCCCCCCTCAAAAAAACCATGAGCTGCCACTGAGACATTCAGAACAGAACACCAAGTGTACCCAATCCATATTGCACCCATACTGCACTTATACCGCACTTATTCCATACCTAAATTGCACGTATACCAACCCTATTCTACATTATATGGAAACCTTTACTGCATACGAATCACATATACCTTGCACCTGTGCCAAGACTTTACTATACCTATACTGCATGCAGGTTAACAGGGACGGTTAACTGCATCAATGCTCTTAAAGGGCCCCAACAATAGCCAATAACTTTACTACTGCCCACTGCGGCACTTGAGGTGGCCTTGCTACTGTTTATGCTGATCTGGATGCTAAATGTCATCTTATGCCTAGTCCTTACTTAATCACTTTGTATGCTCAATTATGTTATTACTATTGTTAATTCATTTTATGCTTGCCTAGTTACCAACCAACCATAACCATAACCATATATTAGGTTTGTATTTAGTACTTTTACTGGTGCCTGTTTTCTTTGATATCAAGCTACTACTGGGTACTAAGCATTACCTTCAGTGATTTCCTGTGATATTGTATGTTTGTACACTCAACCTGGTGTATTAGAGAGGCTGAGGTTATTTGGAAAACAACAAGGCAAAGAACAGATGACCTATCCTAATCAGCGGCCCCTAGGGGGTAGAGCTACACCTCACATAAAAAAAAATAAAAATCTAAATAAATGTATAATTTTAAAACACAACTAGTGTTAGGTAGCTGAATTCAGCTTGATATGAGCCTGTACAGCATAGCTCAGACTGGGAGTGGGAGGGGCAGTATTAGGAGCAGGCTCTGTAGCATGTTTATGTACTTTCAAAAAAGTTAATGCATATGTGATAATGTTATTAGAAAAAAATGAAAAAAGTCTATGAGTGTGCAAAATAAAAAAAGAAATGTGCTTCCCATAATCACAAGAGAGAAAACACAGTTCCGGAATGACTCCAAAAGAGAAGACAGGAAAAAGCTCCCCAAATGTCCAATAGAAGTGAAGGTGAAGGTGGCTGTTTACCACAGTTTTTTATTAAAAGCTGGAAGTGTTTTAGGGGATAAACCCCAAATGGATCCACGATAGTTGGAAAAGGACAACACTCTCAATACATGGGGGCATATAGAACATAAAGGTTCATAGTGTAGTATTTTCTAACAAAAGTTTATTAAAAAACATAACAAAATCTACTCACATTTAAGAATAAACTGACAGGCATCTCAATATTATAAAAAGCTGCAGCTAGCAAGATGTCGGTGACAGATTCCTTCCAGCCGACGGGCCGCTGTATGTGGTGTCATCACATTAGGCACCACCCAACCCGTTTCTTCATACGTTTGTCATAATCATGAGCATCGCTTAGCATTAAAAATATGACGAAATGCATTGGGTGGTGCTTAACGTGATGTCACTGTGTAGAGCGGCTGCCGGCCGAAAGTAATCTGCTGCCGACATTTTGCCACCTGCATCTTTTCACGATATTGAGATGCCTGTCAAATTCTTCTTAAAGGTGTTGTAAAGGTTCACATTTTTTAAATTAAAATAACAAATTTATTATATTTACCCACTTTTCTTCAGGGGTGCTCCAGGCTCCTCCTCTTCATCAAGTGCTCCCACGAGAGCCTCTTTCCATGGGGGCACCCGTGCGGCTGCGCTCCCGAGTCCCGCTGCTGCGTCCACTGACACAGACAGCAGGACCTGTCCCTGCCCCCCGCTCTCCTGTCACTGGATTTGATTGACAGCAGAGGGAGCCAATGGCTTCTGCTGCTATCAATCTATCCAATGAGGACAGAGACAGCGGCTGGAGCTGCTGGGCTTGTGCATGTCGCTGGAACGGATGGGTTCAGGTGAGAAAAAGGGGGGCTCTGGGGGAGCTGTAGCAAAGAAGGTTTTTCACCTTAATGCATTAAAGTGAAAAACCATAAGAATTTACAACCCCTTTAAAAGTGAGTGAATTTTGTTATGTTTTTAATAAACTTTTATTAGAACATACTACACTATGAGCTTTTATGTTCTATTTGCCCCCATGTATTCAGAGTGGAGTGAAGAGGCCAAGTCCTATCCATTTCTACTATTGTGGATTCATTTGGGGTTTATCCCCTAAAACACTTCCAGCTTTTCATTCATTTGAAAGCCAATAACCTTTGGTGAGCAGCCACCTTCACCTTCACTTCTATTGGACATTTGGGGAGCTTTTTCCTGTCTTCTCTTTTGGAGTCATTCCAGAACTGTGTTTTCTCTCTTGTGATTATGGGACTTCATTTTTTTCACGTTACAGATACTCCTCGTTTAACAACCACTGGGACTTACGACCAGCCCTCCCCACCCGAACGATGCGCTTTACATCATTGTATTGTGCAGTACAGTACAGAATTTTTGTTTGTGTCCTGTACTTATGCAAATTAAAACAACGTTATTGAGCTGGAGTTGTTTAGACCTTTTGTGTTTAGACCTTTTTTTTTCACAATACAGTACAGTACAGTAGTTAACCACTTAAGGACTGAGCCTCTTTCTGAGATTTGTTTATAAGTTAAAAACTGTTTTTTTTGCTAGAAAATTACTTAGAACCCCCAAACATTATAAATTTTTTTCCCCTAATACCCTAGAGCAGTGGTCATCAACCATGTCCTCAGGGCCCACTAACAGGCCAGGTTTTATGTATTACTTTGGGGAGATGCAGACTAGAATACTGCAATCACTGAGAAGCAAATTATATCACCTGTGATGTATTTTGGTTATCTTGCAAACCTGGCCTGTTGGTGGGCCCTGAGGACAGGGTTGATGACCACTGTGCTAGAGAATAAAATGGCGGTCATTGCAATACTTTCTGTCACACCGTATTTGCGCAGCGGTCTTACAAGCGCACTTTTTTTGGAAAAAATACACTTTTTTGAATTAAAAAATAAGATGACAGTAAAGTTAGCCCAATTTTTTTTTATATTGTGACAGACAATGTTACGCTGAGTAAACTGATATCCACCTAATCAAGCTTCAAAATTGCGCCTGCTTGTGGAATGGCAACAATCTCCATAGGTGACGTTTACAAAATTCTACAGGTTGCATGTTTTAAGTTACAGAAGAGGCTTATTGCTCTCACTCTACCTATTGCGGCGATACCTCACATGTGTGGTTTGGACACTATTTTCATATGCGGGCGCTACTCACGTATGCATTCGCTTCTGCACACAAGCTCGTCGGGTCGGGGCGCGTTTAAAAATGTTTTCCTTTTATTCTTATTTATTTTACCTTTTATTTTTTATTTTTACACTGTTTTTTTTTTTTTAAATTATGTCATTTTTATTCCTATTACAAGGAATGTAAACATCCCTTGTAATAGAAAAAAAGCATGACAGGACCTCTTAAATATGAGATCTGGGGTTACAACGACCTCAGAGCTCATATTTACACTAAAATGCAATAAAAAAAAAATAAAAAAATCTGTCATTTAAAAAAATGAAAAAAAAAAAGAGCTATTGGCCGAAGTAACGTTTTGACGTCGCTTCCGCCCTGCAATGATATGGAGACGAGTGGGGGCCATCTTCCCCTCACTCGTCTCCATGTCAGGCCACGGGAAGGAACCGATCGCTTCTGCCGCTGCCAACGGCTCCAGGAAGTGGCAGAGGGCACCGGATTGTGGCGGGGGGGGGCCTCTCCTGCCGCCGATAAAAGTGATCTTGCTGCAAATCCACCACAGAGATTACTTTTATCTTAAACCGGGCCGCTCACTGAGGAAGAGGATACCAGGGTTATGGCAGCTAGCTGCTGCCATAACAACGATATTCCTCTTCAAACAGTCAACGTATAACGATGGTGATCTGGGTCCTCGAAAAACCAAATGGGCCAGTGCTTCATAGGAACCCGCCACCTCTAGGGTAACTGCAGCGTCATCATACGGGCCAGTGAGCTAAATATTAACCATCACCAACTGTCCTGCCAGAAAATATTTGTAAAAATTTGGCACGGCTAGGCCCCCCTCCTTCCAGGGCTGTTGTAGCACCCCAAGTTTCAGCCTAGCTACCCTCCCTTGCCATAAGAATTCAGACACCAAACCATGAATTGTTCTAAAGACTGATTTGGGGATCCATACGGGCGAGTTTTTTTAATGTATATAACAATAATGGCAACAATTTCATTTTAATTAGGTTCACTCTTCCTATCAAGGAGAGAGGCAAGTTCTGCCGGATGCCAATTTTTTGCCTAAAAATTGATATAACAGGCGCCACGTTCTGCCGGAAATAGTCCGAAACTGAGTTAGTTATGGTGAGTCCCAAATACTTGACTCTGGACACCTTCTGAAGAGGTGTGGAGGCGAAGGCAGCTTGGCATACATCCTTGCCTAGGGGGAAAATTGTGGATTTGTGCCAATTTACACGCAGCCCAGAGAAGGTAGAGACATGATCTAAAATGGCCTGGGGCAGAGACGTGGCGGGGTAGTCTAAAAATAAAACCACATCATCAGCGTATAGAACCTTCTTCTCTACTAAATTGCCCACTGTAATACCTTCCACTAGAGAGGAGGCACGCAAGGCCACAGCAATCGGCTGCATCATAAGGGCAAACAGCCCGGGTGAAAGTGGGAAACCCTGCCTAGTTCCATGGCCAACCGGGAAAGACTCTGACAACCTACCATTCAGTTTGATAGCGACCGTAGGATGATCATATAATAACCTGACCCAGTGCAAAAACACCTCACCAAAGCCCATGTGTTGTAAAACTGCCTGCATGTATTGCCAATCAACTGAATCTAATGCCTTTTCTAAATCTAGGAAAACCAACACTTGTTCATCCGGGCTGTCTGGATGCAGTTCATCATGAGTAAATACTCTCCGGAGATTTATATCAGTGGGCTTCTGGGGCATAAAGCCGGTCTGGTCAGGGGAAACCAAATAATGGAGCACTTTAGTGAGTCTGGAAGCTAGCATTTTAGCAAGAATTTTTAAGTCCATACTCAATGGAGCTATGGGCCTATAAGAAGCACATAGAAGAGGGTCTTTGTCCGGTTTAGTGAGTAGCACTACATTAGCCTTATAGAAGGACGGGGGAAAGGAATTTGTACTAAGGCATTTATTGTATAAGGTTAGCAAATGCGGCAACAATAGCTCCGCACAGTGCTGGTACTATTCCACAGGAAGCCCATCAGGGCCAGGAGACTTACCATTGGGAAAGGAGCCAATAGCGGAAGCAACCTCCTCCCCAGTGAAAGGCGCATCTAGCAGTAACCTAGCGTCATTAGGCAGGACAGCCAGATTCAACCTCCCCAAAAATCCAAGCAATGCCGTGTTATCATATGACGGTATGGGTGAATAAAGTGACTTATAAAAATCAACAAAGGTCTGAAGCACTTCCTCTGCTGAGGATCTCAAAACATCATCCGCGCCATATACACAGGGCACCACAGTTGGCATATAGGTGTCAGCTGTCAACATTGCCAACAATTTTCCATTCTTATCTCCAGCATCAAATAGGGTTTCAGCCTGCTTACGAGCCATACATTGTTTTTGGTTGCAATAATGGAGGTTTAACTCCCTTCTTGCCTGCTGGAGTGATTGCAAGGTCTCAAGAGTAGGAGCAGTAGCATGATCAGCTGCACAAGCCAGTTCCACATCCTGCAACCTCTGAATGTCACTATTTTGTGACATTCTGGCTGCCCTTATGGCTGAAACATATTCACCCCTAATGACCGCCTTAAAAGAATCCCACACCATCTGAGGGGTGGATGAGTCTATATTGGCTGGCCAAAAGGTGGTGAATTGTGTTGTTATCATTGGTTTCACTTTGGGCTCCACCACCCAGCCTGAATGCAACCGCCAAGAACGGGCACCCACAGTGGAAGGTAGGCTCAAGGTGACCTGCAGCGGGGTATGGTCTGAGATCCCCCCAGCTAGATATCTGATACCCAGGACAGCAGGTTAGGGTTAGCAAAGGCCATATCTAGTCTGGAAGATGAATGAAATACATGAGACAAAAATGAATACTGCCGAATAGCCGGATGTTTCCATCTCCATAATTCACTAAGCCCAGCTGCCTCTGCCCAGACTGCAAGATCAGGATTATGTGCCCTGGATGGGTTAGACGTGTCCAGTGAACAGTCAAGTATGCTATTAAAATGCCCCATAATAAGAATTTTCAGAGGCAAGAGGGAAGCAAGCCTGTCAATTATGGAATAGAGCACCGCAGCCTGAAAAGGTGGCGGCACATATACATTGAACAATGCAAATTTCATTTTTCTAGAACCACAGCTATATATCTCCCGGCAGGATCAGAGAATACTTGGCTTACAGTACAATGCAGGCTTTTGTGCAGAATAATAGAGACCCCCCCTAGCATACGTGGAAAAGGTGGAGTGGGAGGCACGTTGAATCCAGTTCCTTCTCAAAGATAAAATCTTATTTCCCATTAGGTGGGACTCCTGCAACAGCACCACGTGTGGATTGTGGGTCTTTATATATTGTAGAACTGTGGCTCTTTTAAACCTTAAGTTTAATGCTCTGACATTCCAGGAGATAATGCGTAAGTTATTGGTCATGTTGCAATGCAGGGGTAGTTCAGGATGACCAAGGAGTGAGGCATATCAAGGAGGTCATGTGATCCAGTGACAGCAACACAGGCAATGAAGACTGAGACTTGAGCCCCACCAAGTGGCATAAGCAAAAATTGCACTTTAAAACAAAAAAAAAGGGGAAAAAGAAAAATTTCAGAAACAGACCCTTGAAGAAAAAACATCCCTGCTTCCTGACCAACAAACAGTAACCAGCCAACAGAGTCAGAGAAGCTTTATCGCCCAAAACTTGGAATAATCAGAGATATTGCAACAGTGCAGGTGTCCCCAGAGTAAGGAGGTGGTCAATAGGGATGATGCATCAGGAGTAGAGCTCACCAAACCTGAGGAAACTGCACCGGCATCCATTTTGTGGTAATTCAGCATGCCCGGGATCAAGGAAGGGACTTCAGCCAGTCCTGCGGGAAAAGCTGAGGCCCTTTTCCCGCAGCTTCTTTCTCACCTCCACAAAGGATCTCCTACACTTCTGTATTTCCGGCGAGAAATCGGGGAAGAGGTGCAGCACTGCGTTGTCATACCGGATGGTTTGTTGTCTCAGTGCCTCAGCCAGGATGAGATCTCTGTCCCGAAAATTAAGGAAGCGAACAAGGAATGCGCGGGCAGGAGCGCCAGGGATTCTAGCACTAGTCGGGACTCTATGCGCCCTTTCAACTTGATAGACAGGCGAGACCCTCTGCAGGTTTAATACTTGCTTGAAGAGAGATTCTGAAAAGGTGACAGGATTATCTCCCTCTGCGCCTTCCGGAAACCCCACTACCCACACATTTGCACATTATTTCTGCGCAGCCTATTTTCTGCATCCTCTGACTGTACCATCAGGATTTTCACTTGGCGCTCCAGATCCATGAGGGTTCTGTTATGGGCAGCAGCAGTATCCTCCACATCAGATATGCGGGTCTCAGCATTGCCCAGACGACCACGGACTTTGTCCAGGTCCTGCCTCACGAGACCGCACTCCAGGGCCAAAGTATCTGTTCTTTCATGAGGGAGGTTTTACTTGCCTCTATGGCCATAAGAATAGCCGCTGTCGCCGGATCCTCTGACACATCTGCAGCTGGAGATGGCCCTGGGCTATGGGCTGTCTGCACCGCTACAGTGGATTGGCGCTGTGCATGAGGTGGCAAGATGGCTGCCGTGCGTGTGACTGGTGGGGAGCCCCGATGCCCGCCGCCGCTCTGCTTCTTCCCGGCTGACTTCCTTCTTCGCATGGGCAACACAGGAGGATATCCCCAGGCAGATTGCAGCAGTTTGCTGGGCAGGATGGCGGTAGGTAGCTCCCTATGGACAATGCTGCAGGATGTCAGGAGCCTCTGCGAGACACGTCTTCCATGTTTTACATCCTGGCCACGCCCCATGCATGAACTTGTTTGAAAGGACTGTTTTTTTAATGAATTTAATTATTTTGTGTTCATTTGTATGTATTTTTTATGTGTTTATCAAAAGCTTAGTATGAATTTTATGGAGTGGGTTTGTATCTATTGACCTGTGCTAGCAGTTGTCCTTTTTTTTTTTTTTCATTTTATTTTATCTAGCCCGATATTTCACAGGATTATAATGTTGATGTACTGACAGAAGGCGAGAGCAGATTGATGAGCGATGAATTGTTAGTGTGCTGATTCTTGTTTTTTATCCTATTGATAAGCTGAGGGTGCGCAAGAGTGGCTGTAGAGGATTTTGCTGTGGTATATTTCACACAATGGGCTGCAAACTCTTACAAATTCCTTATTGGGTAAAGCAGTTCCCATATTTGTATTGTAAATATTGGTTAAGCTGCTTTTCATTCTTGCTGCTCATATAAATGAACAGACCCTTTTGGTTAGACCACATTGACTCTTTAAAACTACAGTCAGATGAGGGATGGCCAAGGGGTGGCTGCCGACAAGAATCGGTAGATTCTTACCAGCGGTTCTAAATGCTGCATTCACTCACGGTGTGTGAAAGGCAGCAGCTGTCAGTGTCGGCTGTCAGTTTTACTTTGTAAAAATTAATGGCCGGAGCCACTGCTGTTCTAATGTAACTGCTTATTCAAGTGGTTATATGCAAATAGAACCTCTGACTTACCCTGGACGCACCCAGTGTGCTTCCAAGGTCGGTGTTTCTGCTGAGTGTTGGCTGTACACATCAGACAGTTTGTATGCAGACATAGCACAGAATGTTGCTGCATCCAGAGGCAGCATTTAGGGCCCATTCACACCAGAAACTGCACATGTTTGCATGCATTCGAAGCGTGTTTGGTGTGTGCTTCAATATACTTTGGATGCATTTTGCATGTGTTTTGTGCTGCGTTTGCAGTGCATTTTAGTATACATTTTTGGGCATGGATTTCTTGGCTTAACCACTTCACGCCAGGAGGGCGTAAATGGATGTCCTCCCCTTTCATTGGTTATACTGGGTTGATGCATGCATCTACAGGCATCAACCCAGTATTGATCTTTTCAGCTGGCGATTCCCTGCACCATAAGAACACTCATAGCGGCTGTCCAGCCACTTGATTGTTCTTACAGGTAGCGGGAGAGGACGTTCCCACCTTCCGCCACCCTCCGGTGCTTCTACTGGCTTGCCAGTGCGATCGGCGAACCGAAGAAGGAATCTGCCACTGGCGGAAGTTTACTATAGAGAATACCGGTGACCAGATGGTCCCCGGCAGTCTCTATGACTCTTGGAGGCCTGGGCGCGACGTTGTGACGTCACGTCTGGCCTGGCAGTTATAAAAATGTGCTCAGCTGGAAAGCCGAGATCATTTTTTTTGTTTTTTTTTACCTCAGGCTTTCCAGCCTGGATGAGAGATATGAGTTCTTATAGACCCCAGATCTCGCCATAAAGAGGACCTGTCATGCCCTATTCCTATTACAAGGGATGTTTAAATTCCTTGTAATAGGAATAAAAGTGATTAAAAAAAAAAAAATTAAAGAAAAAGTGTAAAAATAAAACAATGAAAATAAAAAAAATAATAATAATAATAAAAAAAAAAAATGTAAAGTGCCCCTGTCCCCACACAAAGAAGAGAACGCATACATGAGTCACACCCACATATGCAAACGTCGTTCAATTCACACATGTGAGGTATCGCCACAAACGTTAGACTGAGAGCAACAATTCTATCCCAAGACCTCCTATGTAACTCTAAACAGGTAACCTGTAAACATTTTTAAGCGTTTCCTATGGAGATTTTTAAGTAACGAAGTTTTGGCGCCATTCCACAAGTGAGCGCAATTCTAAAGTGTGACATGTTAGGTATCTACTTGCTCGGCGTAACATCATCTTTCATATTATACAAAAAAATTGGGCTAACTTTAGTGTTTTGTTTTTTTTTTAATTCACAAAACTTTTGTTTCTTTAAAAAAAAAAAAAAAACACGTTTGAGAAATTGCTGCTCAAATACCGTGTGATATAAAAAGTTGCAAGACTGCCATTTTATCCCCTAGACATATATAATGTTTGGGGGTTCTGAGTAATTTTCTAGCAAAAAAATTATTTTTACAAGTAGGAGCGGAGTGCCAGAATTGCCCCGGATGGCAAGCGGTTAAAGGTGCATTTGAAGTGCGTTTGTAGGGCGTTACCTGCATTTGCGGTGCAGAAATACGCAGCGTGCTCTACAATTTTTAACTACGCTGAACTACTCTGCTATGATGTGTACTATGCCCATTGGATTACCTTGCTTTTGGGCTTTCTATGCAGTTGGAGTGGAGTTCAAAAAGAATCCAACTGCAGCCAACTGCGTTCGGTGTGAAAGGGCCCTTAGCCACCTCGAACTGCAGCAAACTAGCCACAGTTACAGTATTTGGCAGTCTGAATGTAGCCTTATGATGGACACTCCAGGTGAAAACCTGCTAGATTAGATTTTGGAGCTTGTAATTATGGTATTGTGGTATTTATAGAGACATGTTCTACATATACGGTAAAAGGTGTGAACACAAAAAAAGGACATGAGGACCAGTTAGGTGAGGTTGGATTCTATCTGTCTTGAAAATGTCATGCATGACAAGTGGAAAGAAATATGTGAAATGTGTGATCACGGGGATAGTCTTCTGTGATGATGTAAGTAGTATCAGAATTCAGGTGCAGCACTTCTGGAGAATTCAGCAGGGGAGGAGAAAAAGAGGCTTGTCAAAAGAGGATAAAAGTGGAGGATATGTATATTATTGACACCAGTGTAGTGGAGCAGAGCAATGAATGGAAATATGGGTAAAGAAGAGGGACTAAACATGGTCCAAGAAGGTAGAGGGACCCAACACCCGGGTATGCAGTGAAGGATAAATACAGCTGTGATGCTAAAAGGCTTGTTTAGAGGATATCACAATATTGGTGGTACTTCTGAGGATTGAATGAATTAAATATTTATACGCTTTCTCTTTTTACTCTTGTTTGATCCACAGGCAATGTGAACTCTTTCATGGAGAAAGAAATCTTTGAGCAGCCAGAGTCCGTAGTTAACACAATGAAAGGGCGAGTCAACTTTGATGACCTAACAGGTAAGAACATCAGATTTTTGCTGCTTTTGGAAAAGCTGTGTGTTATACCTACACTAAGTGCCTGTTTACCAATTATACCAAACCTCAAAAGCCTCATGCACATTGGGTGTTTGATTTTCTCCTCTAAATGCCTTTTATGGCTGGCAGGAAAAATCTGCTTAAAAACACAGTACACAGTAATTTAGTTCGAAAATTTTCATTTTATAAATGTTAGTTCGACTCTCCAACGGTTAAATGGGACAAGTCCACAATTGTTTTTGATCGTAGTATGGAGAAAAATAGAGAGCATGGAAAAATGTTTTAGCTTCTTTTATGAACTAGTCAAATTCTAACTTTTAGGCTGGGTTCACACTAGCTGCAGCAGGGGGCGAATCAAGTCCGAATTTTTGTCTGAATTTGGACCCGAAACGGAGCCAAAGACGCACAGGACCCTTTTCCAGTGCGGACCCAGGCCGCCCCGGAGCTGTGTGAACCAGCTCCATTGAGAGCCGGTTACAGTCTCCTGTCATGTGAATTTGATGCGGGGAAACATGCATCCAATTCACATACTGTAAGTGTGAATCCAGCCTTAATGTGGTACTCAGTTGTGGAAAATAATGCTTATTACCTGATGTAATGTGCATGTGCCAGGAAAAGTTTAATCCGGAATTAGAATTTTCGACGTCACGAATGTATGACATAGGAATGTAAATGTATGAAAGAACAATACAAACAAAGGTTTCTGTATAGTGTATGCAAAATGTAATTTATAAATAGATTTTAACTATATATATATATATATATATATATATATATATATATATATACACACAGTATCTCACAAATGTGAGTACACCCCTCACATTTTTGTAAATATTTTATCATATCTTTTCATGTGCCAACATTGAAGAAATGACACTTTGCTACAGAGTAGTGAGTGTACAGCTTGTATAACAGTGTCAATTTGCTGTCCTCTCAAAATAATTCAACACACAGCCATTAATGTCTAAACCACTGGCAACAAAAGTGAGTACACCCCTAAGTGAAAATGTCAAAATTAGTCCCAAAGTTTCAATATTTTGTGTGGCCACCATTATTTCCACTGTTATACAAGCTGTACACTCACTACTTTACATTGTAGCAAAGTGTCATTTCTTCAGTGTTGTCACATGAAAATATATAAAAAAAAATTTACAAAAATGTGAGGGGTGTACTCACTTTTGTGAGATACTGTATGTATATATATATATATATATATATATATATATATATATATATATATATATATATATATATATATATACAGTATATAGTATTTTCACTACAACCCTATTGGCTGATAAACATATAAAAATATACTTATACATGTAAATAAACCTTGCTTTGCATTATACTTTTGATGATATCATAAGCAATAAAATAAACTTGCTTGCTATATCTTGGAGTCCATTCAAGTAGCTGGTCTGGACCAATTATTTAAGGGCCTTTGAACAAAATTAGCTGATTGGCATCATTTATTGCTTTAATGAGCAATTTTTCAGAATTTCTTACAAACATTCAAATGAAAATCTAACCGTATATTACCAGCTTTAGTCAAGTGTCAGTGCCATGCTGCAGTATATGTTTGATGCTGTTGTCCTATTAATATGATTATTGTCCCAGATGAGTCCATTCTACCTGGAAAGGTATCTGACATTATGGTGAGCTGTCTTCTTTTACAACACTGCCTCTGTGCTCTTCAGACTCTAGTACAGGTATATAGGGTACCTGATCCAAGAATGCCCAGCTTGTCTCTGTTCTGGCAGAACAGCTAGAATGTTCTCACTGCAGGCTACGCTACAGTACAGAGCCCACTGCCAAGACTTCTGTTTATAAGAAGTAAAATATTATTATGTCCTTTATTTCATTTTTATATTTTTAACAGTAAATTTGGGCGGCCTGAAAAATCACATCAAAGAAATTCAAAGATGTCGACGACTAATCCTCATTGCCTGTGCAACTAGTTACCATGCTGGAGTTGCTGTAAGTGTGTATTACCCTTCATATTTTAAACATTCTATACTTTCCTCAATGCTGTTTAAGAGTAAGTAGGCATAAATAGCTATAAGTGGTCATTATTCTTGCCTTGTGGCTCTGGGTCCTGTGTTCATTTACCACCAGGGACACTATATTCATGGCAGAGACAGTATAAGCATGGAGTATGTCCTTCCCTTGTTTATGTCAATTTCCTTGGGATTACTGTTGCCTCCCACAATCCAAAAACAAACTGAAAAGTTATTAGCCTTCTGCTTAAACTGTGTATATGACAGGAATGTTAGACCGTGAGTACTCTTGGGGGACTGATATAAATGGTTCTGTGTCCTCCAAAACACTTTGTAATATGTTGCCACTGTAAATACTGACCAGAAAAAAACCTTGCTCTATGTGTCACTTTAAATAGATGTAGTGACGTCACATGGGCAGGGCTACAGGGGAGGTTGCCCTGGGCACAAAATTATATCTCCCAGATTTTGCTGGACCATCTTCAGATTTCAGCAAAATTCCAGCATCAGTGGGGACAGAGAAAGCACTAAGACCCTGACAGGGATTATTGCCCTTTTCTACTTTAGCCAAACAAAAAAATGTTGGGCTTGTAGATACACTTCAAGGAGCCTACAGATCAACCCACTGTATAGCTCATGCTACAATCACATCACAAACTCTTATTAGTTCATCAAAGTCTCCTGCTGTTTAACATTTTCTCTGTGGTGGTAGGTTGCATTTATTCTTTTGGTGGTTCATAGGAATTAAACTTGTTTCTTAAGGTTCTAGGCAAAAAGAACTAACCCTTAGAGACAGTTCTCCATGTTAATGATCTTCTTTTCCACAGACACGTCAGATCCTAGAAGAGCTCACAGAGCTTCCAGTCATGGTGGAATTGGCTAGTGACTTCCTGGACAGGAAAACCCCTGTATTCAGAGATGATGTGTGCTTCTTCATCAGTCAGTCAGGTATGATATTCTCATCACTTGGTCATTTAATGAGAATCGTTGTTATCTGGTATAAATAGACCTTTTCTAAAAGGTTTTATAACACAATCACAAAATACTAATATTGTATTACATTACTGCTACAAAATTGTTATGTAAAAAATGTATATTACCATAGCTTTTAGTTAAATAAATGTGATAGCTGAGCAAAAAAAGTAGTATATCCCCCTTCCCCACATACATAAATATCTGCTACTGAGATAACTCTGGTGTCCGTAGATTGATGGACCACCAGGAACCATCTATGAGAGGCATGGCATAAATTGATAATCTCTTTATACACAGTTGGGATGTTTTATTAGCAATTCAAGAAAAGAAGAATAAAGCTTTAACCAATTGCCATCATTTACAGCTAGCCATGGACTGGTGTGGGTTACACTTGTGCTTTTCCTTTCCTCATTTATGTGCTTACCTCACTGTGCACGATCTTCAATATGAATGGCTAAATAACCATCCAAATCTTTTTGGACCTCCTGTATTAAAAAGGAAAAGTATTGTAGATGGTGGTACCCAAAGCAAACACTTACAATCTGGCTTGTGACCCATGTATAACAGATAAAAAGAAAAAATAACACAATTAGTTGCTGTAGCTAAAACTCCATTTCTTTTGTCCACATTTCAAGTAATAATTATAGCATTTCTGTTTGTTTTCCTGTAGGAGAGACAGCAGATACTCTTCTTGCACTGCGTTACTGCAAAGAACGGGGAACCCTGACAGTAGGGATCACTAACACAGTTGGCAGCTCCATCTCCAGGGAGACAGACTGTGGTGTCCATATTAATGCCGGGCCTGAGATTGGTGTGGCCAGCACAAAGGTAAGCTCTAGTGTGACACAAAACCAGAGGGTGTAAAAGCTGACATGGATTTAAAAATATTGTACAATCTTCTCTAAATGTACCAACAGGCACAGTATGTGGTACATGGTTCTTCTTGAAAAATCCATTCAGTTCCTATCCAGTGTGGTTAGCCTACTCAAAGCAAAGTAACCATAGGGTGGATCAAAGAAGTGAATAAGATGGCATTTAGAGCTCAGATAGTATCGCAGGTGATTGCCAGAGAATTAGTAATTTGTTTCATCATTAGTATCATTTGTTTGATATCTGGCTGTTCCCTTATTCACCGGATTAAACCCAAATGTCTGTGATAGAATAAAGAGACAACCCACATTCTGACTGATTTGGCAATTCTAGTTAACCATGGGGTGGACCAATGATTTGAATAAGATAGCTTTATGAGCCCAGTTGGTATCGAAGGTGATTGCCAGAGAATGAGTCATTTGTTTCATGTATTTGATATCTGGCTATTCCCATATGCACTGGATGAAACCCAAATGTCTGAGATAGAATAGAAGATATAACCCATGACAATGTCCCTTCACTCTGACCGATTTGGCAATACTAGTTGGAGTGCAGGGACGTAGATAAAGGGGGGGGGGTAGGGGGGTCCAACCCCCCCAGAGCATCAGTTAATGTCACAGGAGCTAGGCTAGTGTAACCTATCAGGTTCGGGAGCAGCACTGCCACTGGGAAGACCAGTTAAAAATATGTTTGTTCCCGGTATGCCCGCATTGTAAAATAACGGGTTGGTACATGGACAGTCCTGTATAATGTCAGGAGGGAGGGAGGAAGGCACTTATGATGAGCTTCAGCTACCTATTGGCTAAGGAGGCAGCAGGGGGAGGGGCTGCAGCCTCCTCAGCCAATGGGTACACAAAGTGCATTGTCCTTCCCTCCAAATTCATCCCGCGGGCTTCTTGTCTTAGTGTGTGTGGGAAGAACCAACTCTGATGTGGGGAGAAGGCTGAACAGAAGTTGCAGAATTGCATGGAATTAGTGAACTTCTTGCAGTGATCAGAGGTGAGAGAGGAGAAAAGTTCCTTTCACTTTCACAAGTTTACTTTCATTTGCATCGGCATCTCTCACCCCCAGCTCCATTTCCCCTCCCTCCGTCTACTACATGGCTGTACATCTGGCCGGTAAGATAGCGTTGCCACCTCATCCCTTTAAACCCGAACACATATTAATTACACAGGTTCTGTGACTGATTAAGGTAGCAGTTAATCTCACTTAGTGCCTTATCTGCATTAAATTAGCCTCAGAACCTGTGTAATTCATATGTGTTCGGTTTTAAAAAGATGAGGTGGCAACCCTACGGTAAGACCATGCAGTAAATAACTCTCACACCGATCCTCATCCCCCTCTCCTCCCCTGTTCACTTTCTCCCGTTCTTTTCTGCTCTCCACCTCCCATACATCTGCACTGAACACGTCCTGCAGCCTCTCACATTATGACATTCCACTCTAGAAGCCCACACACTGTCTGCTAACACCCTTTCCACTACTAAAGTGACACTCAGGCTACTGTTTGCTATTCTGTTACTACTTGTGACAGGAATACTAATAGTATACAATGCAATACTGTCTGCAGCCACGAATGATACAGCCACAGCACCTGTGATCATCAGCATGATAATAATGATCACAGGTGCTGTGGCTGTATCATTCATGGCTGCAGACAGTATTGCATTGTATACTATTAGGGCTTTTTTTTCAGCTGAAATGTAGTACACCCTGAACCATGGACTCTGTACATAGCACACCCTGAACCCTGGACTCTGTACATAGCACACCCTGAACCCTGCACCCTGTAATAGCACACCCGTAACCCTGAACTCTGTACATAGCACAACCTAAACCCTGCACTCTGTGCATAGCATACCCTAAACCCTGGACTCTGTACATAGCACACACTGAACCCTGTACCCTGCACTCTGTACACAGCACACCCTGAACCCTGCACTCTGTACACAGCACACCCTGGACTCTGTACATAGCACACCCTGAACCCTGGACTCTGTACAAAGCACACCCTGAACCCTGGACTATATACATAGCACATCCTAAACCCTGCATTCTGTGCATAGCACACCAAGAACCCTGGACTATGTACATAGCACATCCTAAACCTTGCACTCTGTGCATAGCACACCCTAAACCCTGGACTCTGTACATAGCACACCCTAAACCCTGGACTCTGTACATAGCACACACTGAACCCTGGACTATGTACATACCACACCCTGAACCCTGCACTCTGTACATACCACACCCTGAACCCTGCACTCTGTACACAGCACACCCTGGACTCTGTACATAGCACACCTTGAACCCTGGACTCTGTACATAGCACACAAAGAACCCTGGACTATGTACATAGCACATCCTAAACCCTGCACTCTGTGCATAGCACACCCTAAACCCTGGACTCTGTACATAGCACACACTAAACCCTGGACTCTGTACATAGCACACCCTGAACCCTGGAGTCTGTACATAGTACACCCTGAACCATGTACATAGCACACCCTGAACCCTGGACTATGTACCTAGCACACCCTGAACCCTGGACTATGTACATAGCACACCCTGAACCCTGGACTATGTACATAGCACACCCTGAACCCTGGACTCTGCACATAGCACACCTTGAACCCTGGGCTATGTAAATAGCACACCCTAAACCCTGGATTATGTACATAGAACACTCTAAACCCTGGACTATGTATATATCACACCCTGAACCCTGGACTATGTAGATAGCACACCCTAAACCCTGGACTATGTAAATAGCACACCCTAAACCCTGGATTATGTAAATAGCACACCCTAAACCCTGGACTCTGTACATAGCACACCCTGAACCCTGGACTCTGTACATAGCACACCCTGAACTCTGGACTCTGTACTTAGCACACCCTGAACCCTTCACTCCGTATGTAGCACACTCCTGAACCCTGCACTCTGTGCATAGTGCACCCTGAACTCTGCACGTAGCATGCCCTAAACTCTGCACTCTGTACGTAGCACACCCTGAACCCTTCACTCTGTACGTAACGCGCCCTGAACTTTGCACTCTGTACGTAGCACACCCTGAATTCTGTATATTACACACCCTGAACCCTTCACTCTGTAGGTAACTGGGTACTCAAGGATGAACCCCCCTCCCCCAGGAAAAAAAAAATTATCTACAGCCCTGTTGGAGTGTGAGTTTTGTTTCTTCTTTGTAAAGATTTACAGGATCATTTCTCTTTTAACAGGCATACACTAGCCAGTTTGTAACACTGGTCATGTTTGCACTCATGGTTTGTGATGACCATTTCTCCAAGCAAGAGCGACGCAAGCAAATTATACATGGTCTGAAAATGCTGCCAGGTATGAATCATTAAATAATGCACCTGAATGTCACTCTTACCTTTATATGTTTAGTTTAGCCTCGCCATGTTGATGTATGTGTACTGCTTCATTTATTTTGTATAGAGTCCATTCTAGGCAGTAGATAAGATCAGGCTGTGTACTGCTCCCTGATTGTGTCACAAAACTACACATCATTTGTCATAACTACCATTTGCTGGTCTCACAGAAAAGGTCGAGGATGCTATATGCCAGTTGTGATGAACTAGGAGTGCACAAAGAGAGCAAGCACACAGAGGCTTAGCACACATGCCTCACATGCAGGGCATTTATTGTTGTTTTTTTTCAGGTAACATTTATGTTATAGAGGCTGCTAATTTTAATTTAACATCTAACATTATGAATATACAATATGCAATATGGCAATGCTTGCTTTGTCTTTGACATTTTTGCCTTTTCTTTTCTATCTCAGATCACATTAAGGAGGTACTTAGTCTTGATGATGAGATTCAGAAGTTGGCAGCTGAACTGTACCAACAGAAATCTGTGTTAATCATGGGTCGTGGATATCACTATGCAACCTGCCTGGAAGGTGCCTTGGTAGGTTGAAGCCTCCCAGGCTTATTGTTGTCATGAGTTTCTTGCCTGCTGAATTATTGGTGCAGCATCTGAAGCTGTACTTTTCTAAATGATGACTGTGGTGTCCGGCTCAGAACAAATGTCACATACTCAAGACCTCTAACCTAATGGAAAAACTAGATTTTTTTAAAAGGGAGCTGCTGACATCCCTAAATAATTAATGAACATTCTAGCTTTTTTCTTAGAAATGTGGGTGCAGATAAGGTGCAGTCCAGGACCTGACAATTGTTATCTGTACCCACTCATCCCCTCAACATCAGAACCTTCCAAGGGCAAGTAGGGGAAATTCCTTTTACATGATGTCCAGAATCAGACCTGGCCTGCTGGGAGATTATAAGGAGGAGAACTTGCCGCACATGAGGGCATAGATTACTATTCTTCCACATATGTCTGTTAGAGTAACGAGGACTTCATAAACAGTGTTCTTTACCACTAAAATCTGTTTTTATTCATGGTTTAATTATTTAATTTTTTTTTTTTTAGTGAAAATTGCATTGGGGTTACATTTTGGGGCCTTATTAAACAGAGACCAGTTTTGAACAATTGTTTAACTATTAGTAGCAGTAACCTTTTTTTTTTCTTTGTAGAAAATTAAGGAAATCACCTATATGCATTCGGAAGCGATCATGGCTGGGGAGCTGAAGCATGGTCCACTGGCCTTGGTAGACAACCTAATGCCGGTCATCATGATTATAATGAGGGATCATGCCTATATCAAGTGCCAGAATGCTCTGCAGCAAGTGGTAACTAGACATGTAGGTCAAAGACGAAAGCAAAGCTAAATAAGGTTTCATAGAAATGCTCTAGTTTCATCAACTCTGGTTACCATATGTATCTTCTAAATTGTAATAGGGGCGTCCAGTTGTGATCTGTGACAAGGAGGACTCAGAAACAATTAACACATTCAAACCTACAATTAAGGTTCCTCACACAGTGGACTGTCTTCAAGGAATACTGAGTGTGATCCCCCTGCAGCTCCTTGCCTTCCATCTTGCTGTTCTCAGAGGATTTGATGTAAGTTGTTGGCACCCGTACGTCAGCTTTCTAGCTGGGCATTTAACAAAGGGTTCTTGGTGTTCTATATCATCCTTGTTTGAGTGACCAATACCTTCTCTCATTTCCTCTATCCATAGGTGGATTGTCCAAGAAACTTAGCCAAATCTGTGACTGAGTAGTAAAATTGGTGGGATCCGTAGACGACGATATTTCTACTGTTTTTATAACCCAAGTTTTACTTTAATATTTATGTGTCTCATCTCCTTTGTTTAAATCTGGGAAACCAGAATATTGTATAAATGTAAATTTTGTTGTAAAAAGACAGAGCCTTATAGAATAGATATTACTAACTTTCTTTGCACACAACACATTTTCTACCATTTCTATATCCTATATCTATATGTTTACGTTCCCTTCATCTCTTTTGTATTCAGTCCATTTGCGGCACCCAACGCTGCATCTTGTAAATCTGGAAAACCAGAATATTGTACAAATGTAGTTTCTGCTGTACACAGACAGAGCCTTGTAGAATAGATTTAGATTTATTTATTTGCAGTCATTTTGACACAAACCAAGTCTGTGAACTAGTTACAGCGATAAGGGGACTCCAACGCTGAAATTTATTCCTATTATATACTTGTATAGTTGTATATTTTATACCTGTTTAATGTAAATATATTAGGGAATATGTAGATCAAAATTAATATATAGAACATTATTTGCTTCTTTGAAAGTTTGCTGACATGACTTTCAAGCCACTTTGAACAATTGTGGCTCGGTTCACATTGGTGCAATGTCAGACATTGCATGTGATTCGCACCGCACTGCTGTGCAAATCACATGCGCTGTCTGCGCGATGCAGACTCAGTCATACAGATTGTATGGCTGAATTTGCATCGATTCAGACCAAAGTCATGCAGGACTCTTTTTTCAGTCTGCACCAGAATCAGATCGCATGGGTGTTCACACCCATGCGATCAGATTCCTGTCCAAATTGACAGTTCGCACTGCAATATGTGAACCAATCTCGGGGTGTCATTAACTTTGTATTGACACTCTCAGTGTGAACTGCCTGCAAGTCAGGTGCGATGCTGGAACCCGCAGTGGATTCGCAGGGTTCCCGCATCACATCTATGTGAATCGAGCCTTCATTGTGGTGTTTTATTTCTACACATAACCGCTCCCTGGTTGGTGCGTTCAGCCTTTTCAATAGGTTAGGGCAATGGGAGGAACATATGTGACATAGGGAGTGAACATGACATCATTAGGGAATATTAAGTTCTATTAAAATTAGCCTATCATAAAGAAAAGTGAATTCATACAAGTAACAGTTCAGTAATTAGATAAAGTTATGTATATGGATCAGTGAAACAATGTGACACAAAAATACACACAAACAGCTCTCTTAAATAGTTTTCTCCATTGTGGAAACTTAAAGCCCATTAACATGTGTTAATGTCTTGTGCCCCAATCCATGCCAGAAGCCTCCACATGACATTCCAGGCCGTTGCCCTATATATCCCAAGGAAGGAATGTCCACACATATGAGTAGAATTGCTGCACTGTACTGATGATATTCAGGGAATGGCATAACAGTCACATCACATCGACATACATTCTGTAGTCGCTTAAAAATACATAGTCAATCACATTTAGTGGACGGTTTGCAGTAGTGCATGTGAAAGCATATGCAGCACTTTTAGCAGCCATCTCCCCCTTACAATCTCTCCTTTTACCCGCGGTCATTAGTACTTGCAAGACTGTGCTCTCTGTAGTCACATGTAGTACAGCTCTCCTGGGACCCTCCAGGGAAGCAATATCACTCAGGGAACGCCTAGCCTAAAAGGCCTTTTGCAATTCACTCTAGCCCCCACCTCCAGAGTTAGGAAGTCTACAGCCAGCTTTTCTGAGTAAAGGTCTACTTCTCCCTGGCCTCCTGCCCTAGCCAGGGCCTACATGTGCTGGTTACATCCATGCTGGTGTGGGGTGTTTAGCTCTCATGCCCTAAGTACACTAGGGCTCCACTTGTCCTGGCTTTCAACTGGGCCCTCCCATGGGACTCACCCATGAAATCACTACAGGGTGGTTGTAACTAAAAGGTGCCTAGCACCTGAAGACACTGTCTGCTATAACCAGATACAATTCTGATACAGAGCCACCTAGTGGCAGATTCACTATCTGTACCTGCCTACACGCTGACAGGTGGTAAGAGATAATATGTCTCCTTCTCAATGTCTGATTTAACCCTATCAATCTGGCACCACTGGGTCACAATCATGTGCGTTGCATGTGGTTGTGGCGCAGCCCAGTAGACATGCATGGGTAATATTCAGCGGTGGTAATTTCTGCAAAATGTGACATGCTATTTTATTTTTGCTGTGGCATGTGTACAGCCCTAATGTCTGCCAGCTTGTTAGTGCTTACAGTTTTAAAGCTGCCTGCAGTGGATGAGTATAGCAGCAGCCAGCATTTTAAAAAGCTTTCGGTTAGGCAAAATCATGCCCATTGATGATGCCAACAATTGGATAGCATCTATAGAAACACTTTAGTTGAATAATCTCCAAAATGGCATATGACATTGTGCTTTCTGGACAGTATATAGCTTCTCAGCTATCATCTATTTCCAGAGACAGCTTACCTGAAAGTGAGATGCTGTTGCAGCTTAAAAGGAATTCCTCTTAGTACATTTTATTTTTGACAGGCAGACTCCCTAACATAGGAATGAAGGCTTTTGAGACTTCCAGATGCACTATTTCCTGTGAAGATAAAGAAATGTGACATTTTGTTTTTTTTATACTCTTTCTCATCACTTATATTTTCTGTGTGTATTTTTTGTATTTAATTTAAAATATTGGTGGTTTAATGTTGAAATATGTACAGTTTGCTATTTGCATTTGTTATGTTTTAACTGTAAAAACTAAAATTTTCCATTAAGTGGAAAATTGCTGTTCTCCTGTTAATGTGAGGAAAATTTACAAAGGAGCAAAAATATGTACAGTGCTTGTAAAATAAGGATAAAAAAAATGACATACAAAATTATGTAAAAAATAAACATTTAGATATGTGCAGCCATGTACATATGCCTATACATCTGCCTATGCTTTTTTATTTTCATTATGTGTGTTTATTTAGGAGAATGCCATTTTCAGTACATTTGTGGCTTGTTATGCACAGACCCTTACCCAGACCATTCCATCATGGGTGTACATACATGATTTGATCCCCTGCAGATTTTGCCCACTTACAAAGAAATGAAGGGTCTACAATTTTTATTGTAGATTGTATTGTATTGTTGTCATGGCTGAGAAACATCAAAATATTACATTTTTTTATGTGGCATTCAGCTAGGGAGTCGTCACTCCAAGAGAGCACCCCCCCCCCACCCCCCCACAGAGAAGGCTGATCAACTTATCCTATCCAGTGGAGAGCTGAAGTCAAGAGACAAATCTTATGTTGAAACATAGTAACCTGAACAATGGTGCCACCTTACACGAAACCAGCTGACAATGGTCAAATTTGTGTTTTAAGATCCAAATAACAGAGCCTTTGATTAAAGGAAAAGCTACGGTAAATAACCCCATTGTTTCAAAGGGTGAGATCGCTCCCTAGTAAGAACCCAGTGTTGACTCAGCTTTCCCTCAGACAATGACTGAGATGCGAGGTTAATGATACATCAGAAAGACAACAGTCACAAGTCTCTGAACAGTCGATAATGAATATGTGTCTAAAAATGCCTCAGAGGAATTATGACATTGTTATTATAGGGATAGAACAATTGTTTATTGAAAATCCCTCCACCTATGCTGCTATCTAACAACCCATTGTCTAAATTCCAGGAATTGTTTGTGCAGCTAAACCCTTATCTATATCTCTGTTGAGCCTGTTCAAGGTTCATTTCAAGTGCTTTAGGAAAACATTTAAATCCTGTATACATGTGATATTTTAAATATATGTGATTATAAGTAATTCAAAACTCTATATTAGATTCCAGGTCATGGATAGAACTATGATTTTAGTATCCACTAACCCCATGAGTAATCTGTCATAAAGTGGAAATATGATATTTTGGTATAGAACAAATCAAGAATTGTGTTAAGATACCCACCCTTGTTATAAAGACATAGAAATCGTGACCACATCTACATAAAAAAAGCCATATAGCATGTGTTGTCCCAAGATAAATAGGTCTTCTTAGGATATGCAGGAGTTATACATTTATCCATATAGACAATCATTTTGTGTGATATTGATTAATTAGAATTATACTGAGTGTATTTAAGTGTATTGTATATTGTACCAGTTGCCGGAGTCCCTGAATAATATCGATATATATTTATCAGCCCCAATATATAGGTAGATGCCCATTATGAAAGAGAACATATTTTTCTTTTAACAAATAGTTTAGAACACATTTTTCTGCCCCCAGACACCCCTAGTGGCTGAAGATGATATTACCTGAGCTCACCAGGTAAATCATTAAAGTTCTCCAACCAATGGAGAATAAGCCAAACCTTCTGGGCAGAGCTTATGGTAATTTTATGAGCTTATTGTCCCAGGTGGTATAAAGTATGTGAGGGCCATAGAGAGGGGATCACAGACCCACACGTCAGATACACCCCCTAGATGATCAAGAAGCCTGCTGATAATTGACCACTCCCCATCTTGCTGGACCTTGTGACTGGAACTACTCAAAGTACTTATAATTTGTTGGATATCTTCCCCTTTTAAACTGTTGGTAAGATACACACCAGACGAATATTAATTAATCTTTTTCTCTCAAAATTGTAGGGATTGTATTTTAAAGTTTATGTGTTAACATTATCATGTGCAGTGTGTAGGGTAGTTTTATAATTACTCATTTGCCCATATTGATTGTCTGGGCTGTGTGTATTGAAGCCGTGTCTGGGGGAATTCAGATACAGACCTGGATTACAACCATTTAAATTACTGTGATCCCAGGGAAAGTATTTATTGCCCCATTCAATTTAGTAGCTCGGTTGGATTAATATCTCTTTCAAATTGACAATATCTATCTGTTGACTCCATGAGACATACTTTGGATTCCTTCCGGCCGGAGAAATTCAAAGGACTGTTTCCCCAAGCGATAAGAGCTGGGAATGTTCTCTGGTTTTGTCTTTCAACCTGACAGAACACCTTTGGGATGAATTAGAGCAGAGACTGCGAGCCAGGCCTTCTTGTTCACATCGGTGCCTGAATTCACAAATGCGCTTGTGGAAAAATGGTCAAACATTTCCATAAACACACTCCTAAAACTTGTGGATAACCTTCCCAGAAGAGTTGAAGCTGTTGTAGCTGCAAAGAGTGGGTCAACTCAATATTGAACCCAAGGCCTAAGACTGGGATGCTATTAAAGTTCATGTGCATGTAAAGGCAGGCGTCCCAATACTTTTGGTAATATAGTGTATATGCATTTGCAGTTTACTTTCTCTGTTATAGCCATCAGCAAATGGGTGTTTCACGTTGAATGTTAATTACTGGGTTTTGTGATTTGCTTGCATTCTATTATAGGTTCAAATACCGTATAACTGATGCGGCTTAACAAGGTGAATATCTCTTGGTTAGAAAGGTAGGAACCTTACATCCGGGGCTCCTCATTTAAGTTTAACGACCTACTCTCCCTTCACATTAAAAGAATGCTATGTATGCAGATCATATTTGGGTTTTGCTAAGTAGGGCAAGGAACTTCAGGGGGTCAATGTGAACTCAATAGGATAGCGGAAATTACCTGATAGTGGACTGAATATATGACTTTCTGTTCTGTTTTTGGTGCCCCCCCCTTGAAAGACCAAAATTCTTCTATAGCCCTCTGTTTTGCACAGCTGAAGAATTTACTAATTTATCTAGGTTTACACAGATAAAATAACATGCTTGGTGCTTTTAAAGCGGAAGTTTGGGTATGGCAATTGTTGACATTGGTTCAGCTTAGACCCATGTAAGTACAGTATTATTATTATTATTATTGTTATTATACAGGTTTTATATAGTGCCACAGTTTGCACAGCGCTTTACAACATGAGGGCAGACATTACAGATACATTACAATTTGGTAGAGGAATCAGAGTGCCCTGCTAGTTAGAGCTTACAATCTAAAAAGGAAGGGTCAATTGATACAAAAGGTAATACCTGTGGGGGGATGAAATGATGGAGGAAGTTAAACAGTGTTAGTTAGAAGCAGGATAGGCTTCTTTGAAGAGAAGGGTTTTCAGGGATCGTCTAAAGATGGATAGATTAGGGGACAGTCGGACAGATTGGGGTAGGGAGTTCCAAAGGATGGGAGAAGCTCTGGAGAAATCCTGGAGGTGAGCATGGGAGGAGGTGACAAGGGAGCTAGAGAGCACTAGGTCTTGGGATGACCGAAGAGAACGGCTTGGTTGGTATTTTGGGACTAGGTTAGTGATGTAGCTGGGGGCAGAGTTATGGATGGCTTTGTGAATTATTGTTAGTACTTTGAATTTTATTCGTTGGGTGAGTGGAAGCCAGTGGAGGGATTGGCAGAGAGGGGTGGAGGACACTGAATGGTTGGTAAGGTGGATGAGTCTTGCAGCGGCATTCATTATGGAGTGAAGGGGGATAGTGTATGTAAAGGTAATCCAATGAGGAGGGAGTTGCAGTAGTCGAGGCGAGAGATGACCAAGGAGTGAATTATAAGTTTGGTGGTGTCATTAGTTAAAAAGGGGCGTATCCTGGAAATGTTGTGGAGGTTAATGTGGCATGATTTGGACAGGGATTGTATGTGGGCCTGAAAGGACAGTTCAGAGTCTAAGGTTACCCCTAGCACCCTGGCATGTGGGGATGGACTGATAGATGTGCCATTGATCTTGACAGAGAAGTCAGGGGAGGGGGCACATGGGGGAGGAAATATTAAGAGCCCAGTTTTAGATAGATTCAGTTTGAGGAAGTGGTTTGAAATCCAGGCTGATATGTCTGTTAGTAGATCAGTGATGCGTGAGGAGATTGATGGGGTGAGCTGAGGGGCAGAGATATATATTTGGGTGTCATCAGCATATAAATGGTAGTGAAAGCCATGGGAGGCTATCAGCTGACCCAGGGAGGATGTGCAGATCGAGAATAGTAGAGTTCCAAGGACAGAACCTTGGGGGACTCCAACGGTAAGAGGAGTTGTAGAAGAGGAAGTGGCATTGTAAGTGACTCTGAAGGTGTGATGAGATAGGTAAGGTTTGAACCAACAGAGAGTGCAACCATGGAGACCAAGCAAATTGAGTTTTTTGAGGAGGAGGGGGTGGTCAACTGTATCACAGTATGTATTTTTCGTACCTGTGGGATCCCCCTGACACCTTGAAATCAATGTAGTAGGCACTTCTGACAGTATTCTTCACTAGCTTCAAAGTTTCATGATTACTCTTTAATAATTTATTAATTTTTAAATATTTTATATATCTTATGAAATTATTTATATGCATAAGTCAATTATAAATTATTATATAATTTTATTTGATATATATATTTAGCACCCTCTACCTCAGGGTACCTTAGTTTTTGTGTTTTTACTGTCAGTGCAGGTAAATTTAGGTAGGCCAAGCTGTGAGATATTCCTGTTTGCTTTTGATCTGGGGGCAGGGGAGTGGTTTTACTGTAGCAGCAGGTGATTGACATGTGCCTCAGCTCTCTGGCGCCTCCTCTGTTTCTAGTGAGAAGGTTCTGGAAAAGAGGCAGGGCAGAGTGCTGGAGTGACATGGGGTGTATTTGGGAGCCCTGACTAATCCCCAACTAGGATTGGCAGGGGGCAGGCCTCCTATATATACCCATGGTCAGCCTGTTGTGGGAGGAGTTGTCGTGTGGAAGAACTGAATGATGGCGTGTTAGGCTGTGGTGGCCCTTCAGGGACCCCCCTTTCTGGAGGGGGGGTGACCTCGGGCCTGGAGCTCGGGAGCTGGGAGGGAGCCTCTCTTTACACAGTCATTGAGAGGTATTATCTAAAAGAAAAATTTGCGCTAGGTGTGCAAAGAAATAAGTGACTGAAAAAAATATGAATGAAGATCTGTGAAGAAAAGTGTCCTGCAGCTGAACACTGAAACCCTGATAGGGGGCACAAACTAAATAAATTTACAAAAAAGTGCAGCGCTGGATAACTACTGAACAGTAGATAATACAAACTGGGCTAAAGAACAAACAAAAGCATAAAAAACTGACAAACCGTGCACATTACTACACAACTGATTAACCTGATATGGATTAATAGATATTGTCCATATGTGAATAACAAACACCAACTCAAATTTTTTTAAAAAAGAAAATGTGTTCAATTTTACTATAGTGTCCACAAATGCATGAGTGAAAATTTTGCTGGGTGATTCCGTGACTTCCACCGCTGATAAACCCGTCACCACAGAAAGATTAAAGGCTTACCAGACAGCCCTTGACAGACAGCATGGAATATCATCCACTATAGTTGTTATCCTCCCTGTAGATGGCTCCTATCCGAAAGCCCTGGACGGATGGTTTGCAGACTGATTCCCAGTGGTGGAGGGAGGGGGGAGGGGAAATCCCCTCTCAACGATGTTAGATATCCAAAAAGGAAGAGAAAAGCGCTCCAATAGTGTAAAAAAGTATTATCTTTTCTTTATTAAAACTGCCATACAGGCATCACAAATGAAAATTCCTTGCAAGGAGTTAAAAACAGCTCCGATGTATATAGAAAGTTCGCGCATGCGCAGTCCTTGCGTGCGTGTCTACCCTACGGCCGTTTCGTCAGAAATGACATCATCAGGGGCACGCCCACACGTCCGCGCATGCGCATTAAATACCCGAACGGCGGAACGAAAGGTTCAGCCATTGGTCACCGGAGCTCACAAAAAACAGCTGAAACAACAGCAAATTAAAATACTAATTGGTTCATAAAACAACAGTTCCTGTCAAATTTCAATGACTCTGTCCTGTTGCCATGGTAACAGATTAAATGACTTACAGAGACACCCATTCTAAGGCTTCAAAGAGAACTAAAAAGAATAATAAACTGACGAACGGGACAACCTTGTGGACCATACCTCTACATTTCAACCCTTTTTCTTCTTTCTCTTTCCTTTTCTCCACCTTACGATTAAAGCTCATTATCAGAATTTATTTGACCTATATACACTCTACTTGTAAACAATATGTATAGTAGGTATAAATCATTTAAATACCTACAAAAGTAACTAAGGAAATTATATATATCTTTAATTTAGGTTTACGTGAACCCAATGTTTAATATTTGAAATTTCATGATATTTACCTATATAAACCCTACTGTAAAACAATGAGCTTACTTTATAGATCCTTGTAAACTTACTTTATGTATCTTTATGTATCTTTATATCATTGTATACTCAATAAACTTCTTTTGACAAGGAAAAATACTAATTGGTTCAAATGCTAATTGTTCTGGTTTTAACACACAGGACCACCTAGTCTTTTCTAGTGCCATCTTGTGGACAGCTAATATATTGCCACAAGAATACAATTAATTGTCAATTTGAACACAAAACTTTGTAACTTTATAAAATATGCAAATGGCTGAAGGACAGTTCGCAACACCCTTCAAGGCAGAAACATTTATAATACATTAATCCCCCAATCAGGGGGACTGCTTCACACTAGATTCAAAAATCATATAGTATAGCAAAAAAATATATTTATATCAAACAGAAAGAAATATATTTATATCAAACAGAAAAGAGGGGGAATTAATTTACTTTTATAATCAGAAATAACAGTAAAATTAGATTAACAATAAAATAATCTCCCTTTTGGACCTCACAGCACATTTCATTTAGAAGGGTTATTCCAGAGATTTCCTAATCCAAGACTATACAAGGCCAATAAAAGGCCAAAGAGACCTCCTCAAGAGAGCAAAAACCAGGATGGGCAGCCTTATTCACCAAGAATGTATGAGGGGACACCAAAGGAAGGGGGATGTCTATCAACCATTGTTGATAAAGGAATTGATGTCTGTGACGGATCCTATTCCACACTCCACTGAGTGCCTCCGTCAATAACACCGCTTACTCCAGTATGACCATCAGACAGATATAATATTATAGCTGCAGTAAATACAAGTCTAGTCGATAATAGCTTGTAGAATCTTGACTGCTTTATTGGACAGAATACAGCCTTTTTATACACATTTAACACAAGGGGTTAGATAACGAGGTAGGGCTGACTCATGGACACTCCCCCCTCCCCTCTAGCAAAAACTTAAAAGACAATAATATAATTAACATGTTAATTAACACAACACTTAAGGCAGACCTGGTGACCAGACAGTTCGTCTCTGCAGGTTAATGTGATCAGCTCTTTCAAGAATCATGTATTGGGCAAGTTCAAAAAAATAAAAGATTAATATAGAAATACCAAATAACAGGGTGAATGTGGACAGAAAAAGGTCCTTGCAGCCAGTGTCCGTGACAGTGCCCCCCCCCTGTCCCATAGTCCGGCAGACCCAACTAGATCCACCACGGGTCAGCTTGGGGCTGTCCGGGAGAGTTTTATAGTTCCGTTTGCCGGGAAAGTCCATCAGCATTCCCATTCTGCTTTCCTGGCCGATACTGTATGGTAAAATTGTAGGGCTGCAGTGCCAAGCTCCATCGTAACAAACGTCCATTATCCCCGGAGACCCGATTAAGCCAGATTAATGGATTGTGGTCGGTGAGCACCATAAAAGATCGTCCGTAGAGATAAGGTTGGAATTTCTTGAGAGCCCACACCAGCGCCAAACACTCCTTCTCCACGGCTGCATAACCGACTTCCCTGGGTAGCAGCTTCCGACTGATGTAGGCCACTGGGTGCTCACCGCCATCAGGTCCTACTTGGCTCAGTACTGCCCCCAGCCCGAATGTAGAGGCATCTGTGTGGACACAGAAACGTTTGGTTGGGTCAGGGGCAGCTAGAACAGGAGCTGAAGTTAGTGCATTCTTTAATTGTTGGAAGGCAGCTTCACACTTAGGGGACCACAGTACCTGTCGGGGAAGGTGCTTCTTAGTCAGGTCTGTCAGGGGCTTAGCGATGGAACTATATTGCGGGACAAATTTCCTATAGTACCCAGCTGTGCCGAGGAACGCCAGGACCTGGGTTTTAGTACGGGGGGTCGGCCACTTGGCAACGGCCTCAATCTTAGCAGGCTCAGGTCGTTGTTGTCCACTGCCTACTCGATGTCCAAGGTACTGTACCTCGGACATCCCTATGCTGCATTTCTCTGGCTTAAGGGTTAGTCCTGCAGCCTTGATGCGGTCTAGCACGACACCCAGATGAACCAGATGGTCCTCCCAGGTATCACTGTAGATCGCAATGTCGTCCAGATATGCACAAGCATAGTCCTGGAGGCCATCGAGGAGTTGGTCTACCATCCTCTGGAAAGTCGCCGGTGCATTCTTCATCCCAAATGGCATTACTTTAGACTGGTATAAGCCAAATGGGGTAATGAACGCCGATTTCGGAATATATTCCGCATCCAGAGGAATTTGCCAGTATCCTTTGCATAGGTCAAGGGTTGTCAGGAATTTTCCCCGAGCAATGCGATCTAACAGATCATCGACCCGGGGCATAGGGTAAGCATCAGTGGTGGTGCACTCATTTAATCTGCGGTAGTCTACACAGAAGCGAGTTGTGCCATCCCGCTTCGGTACAAGGACCACCGGGGAAGCCCAGGGGCTGCTGGATGGCTCAATGACTCCCAATTCAAGCATCTCCTTAATCTCATGACGCATCCCCTCTCTCACTGCGTCAGGTATCCGGTAAGCCGCCTGTCTTAGTGGCAGTTGTCCCGGGGTCTCCACACGGTGCACTGCCATAGTAGTGTACCCAGGGACTGTGGAGAACATTTCCCTTCTCTGACTAAGGACCTGTCTAGCTTGTTCTCTCTGCGTCGGCCCTAGCTGGTCATCAAGCTTTATCATCTCTATCCCTGCAGTAATTCTATTTAGCTCCGGGAGCACCAGCAGGGGAAGATTCTCAGAATCCTCCACAGCTGGAGCACATATAGCGGCTACCTCTCCTGATCTTTCCCAGTATGCTTTCAACATGTTCACATGAAAGGTCCGTCGGACTCTTTCATCCGAACATTTAGCCACTAGGTAGGTTGTGTCACAGAGCTTTGCCACAACCCGGTAAGGTCCATGCCAAGTGGCCTGTAACTTGTCCTGCTTGGTTGGTCTGAGGGCAAGAACCTTCTGCCCAACCTCCAGAGTGCGGTTCCGAGCAGTACGATCGTACCATCGTTTCTGCTGCCTTTGGGCAGCCCGAAGGTTCTCCTGGACAGTGTCCGTGAGCTCTTTCAGTCTGTCCCTAAACTCAAGAACGTATGCTACGATAGAGGACCCTTGGGGATCAATTCCCCCTTCCCAGTGGGCTCTGACTAGATCTAGGGGCCCCCTTACCCACCTCCCATACAGTAACTCAAATGGGGAGAACCCGGTAGATTCCTGCGGCACCTCCCGATAAGCGAAGAGAAGGTGTGGCAGATATCTCTCCCAATCCCTGTGAGAGGTTGCAAATGTCCTAAGCAGCTGTTTCAGTGTTCCATTGAACCTCTCACACAGTCCGTTGGTCTGGGGGTGATAGGGAGAGCTCTGTAGGGGCTTTATCCCACAGAGCCTCCATAACTGCTGAGTGAGCTCAGCAGTGAACTGGGTCCCCTGGTCAGAGATGATTTCCCGAGGGAAACCCACCCTGGCAAAGATCCGGAGCAAAGCATCAGCCACAGTTTCTGCATGGATATTTGCCAGGGGAATGGCCTCCGGGTACCGGGTGGCATAATCCACCACAGTAAGGATATATCTCTTCCCAGAAGGACTAGGTCTGGGCAATGGTCCAACCAGGTCTACGGCAACACGGCTAAAGGGTTCATCAATGATCGGTAAAGGGTGTAGGGGAGCTTTCAGCGGGCCCCCATGCTTACCCACCCGCTGGCATGTGTCACAGGTCCGGCAATACTGTCGGACATCCCCTGTAATCCCTGGCCAAAAAAACGACTGAGTCAGACGGTGGAGGGTCCGGGACATCCCCAGGTGTCCGACTAAGGGTATGTCATGCCCAATGCGCAGCAGGTCATGACGATATTTCTGCGGCACAACCAGCTGCCGCTTGGGTGGATGGGAGGCTGTCTTTCCCTCAGTAACCCGATAGAGTAATCCCTGGACCCACTCTATTCGCTCCCTCTCCAACCCCCCAGGGTCCAATCCTGCTCTTTCCCTATAGCTAGCTAAGGAAGGGTCGCTAAGAGTTGCCTGAGCAAATTCTTGGGGAAAAGCCCAAGTCGGGATAGGGTTAGTTGGGGTAGTACAGTCTAGGTCAGGGGTGACAGGTCTTACCTGGGTCCCGTCCTCGAGGGAGCGCACCTCCATCCGGGCTTGCTGGCGGGTGGTAACAGGATAGGCTTCCGGGGATACATCCAGGGAGAAGGCTGAATTTAAACGTCCCAAATCGTTGCCCAACAAAACCTCTGCAGGTAAGTTCTGCATTATTCCCACTTCCACTTCTTTGGCCCCCGAACCCCAATCAAGGTGAACCCTGGCAGTGGGGACCCGCATAACATTTCCCCCGGCCACCCGCTCAGCCACAGACTGTCCCGTCTGCTCTGCCGGGTTTATCATTCGGGACTGTATCAGGGTAATAGTAGCTCCCGTGTCCCGCAGTCCCTGGGCAGCCCGACCATTAATCCACACGGCTTGTCGATGGTGCAAACGATTATCTGTAGTGGCAGCTTGCACAGGGTCTGCCTCATGTAGAATTCCAATATTCTCCGCGCTTGGGTAAGTCACATCATCTCTCTCCAGACAGCGTGCAGCAGCCCGGGCAGGTCCAAGGGGCCTGTTGTTCCGCGCGTCCTGGGAAACATTCTGCGGACAATACCTCCTAACATGCCCTGATTGGTTGCATCTGTAGCAGAGGTCCCCTTTTCCTCGTGAAGATGGTAGCTGAGTGGGGCCGGGGATCGACGGCTGGTGTGGAGGGGCAACGCTCCGTGGAATGTTGGGGACAGGCCGAGCTGGGGTCTTAGGCTCTGGTTGTACAGTCCGCCTTGAATCCACGTATTGGTCAGCTAGGGTGGCAGCTTCATCTACTGTGACTGGCCGCCGATCCTTTACCCAGTCTCTAACCTCATGTGGGGTATGATCGTAGAATTGTTCCAGGAGGATTAGCTGGAGCGCATCTGCCATGGTAACAGCTTGGCGCCCGGTCATCCAACTCTCCGCTGCTCGGGTCATTCTGTGTAAGGCTCTCTCTCCTTTCGGCGGAGGTTGCGAAACCTCAAACGGTGTGCCTCTGGAGTAATGCCGAAGCGAGCCAATAGTCTTTCTTTTACCCGGTCATAGTCCTGGCTGATCTCATCAGGGACATTATTGTACGCCTCTGCAGCCCTTCCTGTGAGACGGCTGACCAGGAGCGTGACCCAATCTGCTTTATTGACACCTTGGAGACCGCATTGACGCTCAAACATTTGCAGGTAAACATCCATCTCATCTTCACCATCTTGAAACATGCGGAAGGCGGCATAGGGTAGCTTTTTGCGGGCCGCTGGAGCTTCCCGGTTGAACATAACTGACGCTCCTTGGTCTCGCTGGAGTTCAGCCATTCGCAGCTGGGACACCTCTCGTAACACTTGACTGATAACCTCCTGCGGGGGGTGAGTACCATACAAGGCCAGTCGCCACTGGACGTCACGCTGGAACTCTGCCGCCTCTGAGGTGTCTGCTGGTGGGTTGCTGGCCTGGTCAATCTCCATTAGTTCGGTGATGAGAGTCGCTTTGGATTTGTTGCTGGAGACTTTTCCACGGGCTTCCAAGAGATCCTTCAAGGTGCTGCGCTTGAGTCTGGCGTAGTGATGTTCCATCTGCTATTAGGAGCACGGGGTCCCGGTGGTGATTTGGGTGTGCCTAGGCAAGAGGAGTATCCCAGAGCTTGCCACCAATTGTGACGGATCCTATTCCACACTCCACTGAGTGCCTCCGTCAATAACACCGCTTACTCCAGTATGACCATCAGACAGATATAATATTATAGCTGCAGTAAATACAAGTCTAGTCGATAATAGCTTGTAGAATCTTGACTGCTTTATTGGACAGAATACAGCCTTTTTATACACATTTAACACAAGGGGTTAGATAACGAGGTAGGGCTGACTCATGGACACTCCCCCCTCCCCTCTAGCAAAAACTTAAAAGACAATAATATAATTAACATGTTGAAGGTCAGACTGGGGGAGCATCTTACCAATATCCGGAAGGGTTTTGATAAACATAATGTGTCAAAACATTATGACCTTAAGCATAATAGGGATCCCACTGGTACTATGTTTGTCGCCCTTGAAAAATATATACCACACTGGCGAGGTAGTAATGGCAAGCGTAGCATATCTAGAAGTGAGACCAACTGGATATATAAGCTGGACTGTCATGTTCCTGGGGGTTTGAATGTAGAGTGGGACATCAATTCCTTTATCAACAATGGTTGATAGACATCCCCTTCCTTTGGTGTCCCCTCATACATTCTTGGTGAATAAGGCCGCCCATCCTGGTTTTTGCTCTCTTGAGGAGGTCTCTTTGGCCTTTTATTGGCCTTGTATAGTCTTGTATTAGGAAATCTCTGGAATAACCCTTCTAAATGAAATGTGCTGTGAGGTCCAAAAGGGAGATTATTTTATTGTTAATCTAATTTTACTGTTATTTCTGATTATAAAAGTAAATTAATTCCCCCTCTTTTCTGTTTGATATAAATATATTTCTTTCTGTTTGATATAAATATATTTTTTTGCTATACTATATGATTTTTGAATCTAGTGTGAAGCAGTCCCCCTGATTGGGGGATTAATGTATTATAAATGTTTCTGCCTTGAAGGGTGTTGCGAACTGTCCTTCAGCCATTTGCATATTTTATAAAGTTACAAAGTTTTGTGTTCAAATTGACAATTAATTGTATTCTTGTGGCAATATATTAGCTGTCCACAAGATGGCACTAGAAAAGACTAGGTGGTCCTGTGTGTTAAAACCAGAACAATTAGCATTTGAACCAATTAGTATTTTAATTTGCTGTTGTTTCAGCTGTTTTTTGTGAGCTCCGGTGACCAATGGCTGAACCTTTTCGTTCCGCCGTTCGGGTATTTAATGCGCATGCACGGACGTGTGGGCGTGCCCCTGATGATGTCATTTCTGACGAAACGGCCGTAGGGTAAACACGCACGCAAGGACTGCGCATGCGTGAACTTTCTATATACATCGGAGCTGTTTTTAACTCCTTGCAAGGAATTTTCATTTGTGATGCCTGTATGGCAGTTTTAATAAAGAAAAGATAATACTTTTTTACACTATTGGAGCGCTTTTCTCTTCCTTTTTGGATATCTAACATCGTTGAGAGGGGATTTCCCCTCCCCCCTCCCTCCACCACTGGGAATCAGTCTGCAAACCATCCGTCCAGGGCTTTCGGATAGGAGCCATCTACAGGGAGGATAACACCTATAGTGGATGATATTCCATGCTGTCTGTCAAGGGCTGTCTGGTAAGCCTTTAATCTTTCTGTGGTGACGGGTTTATCAGCGGTGGAAGTCACGGAATCACCCAGCAAAATTTTCACTCATGCATTTGTGGACACTATAATAGAATTGAACACATTTTCTTTTTTAAAAAAATTTGAGTTGGTGTTTGTTATTCACATATGGACAATATCTATTAATCCATATCAGGTTAATCAGTTGTGTAGTAATGTGCACGGTTTGTCAGTTTTTTATGCTTTTGTTTGTTCTTTAGCACAGTTTGTATTATCTACTGTTCAGTAGTTATCCAGCGCTGCACTTTTTTGTAAATTTAAAAGTCATTGAGAGGTGTCCTGGAACAGGAGCAGGAGGAAGACAGCGGGGCGCACGGCCAGGAAAGTCATTCAGGAGGGATCCATGCCGGGGTCAGTGAGTGAGAAGCACAGTGACAAGCTCTGGGAGGATTGGATGTGGAGCCAGAGGGAGAGACTGTGGTGTTGTTGAAGTCAAGTCGCTGTAACCAGGAGGGTTGGCAGAATTTGCATTGGACGTGCTGGTAGTCCACCCCAGTTAGCACAATTATCCTTTTCATCTAAAATGGCTATTAGGAAAATGTTAGGGCTTATTTAGAGTGAGGCCTAGCCATATGCTAACGGTGACAGGAATCTAGAGTTGGACAGTGAAGTTAAGCAAGTGATCTCAAGTAGTGTGCTGGAGATGTGAAGTAGCAGAGACTGTCAATTTGGATTCAACTACCTTTATTTCTACTAAGAAAGATTCATCATTTGGACATCCCATGTCCCTATTCCCCATCCATGTTTACTCCCCTAATGAAAACAACAAAAACAAACAAGAGACTGTTCATTGACTGGAAAAAGTGTGCCTAAAATGGATGTCTGACCAAGCAGGGAGATGTTTGGATGTTGAAACACGCAGGCCCCCAGGAGGGAACCGCTACATATATCTCCGTATTTATGAGAGTGCATATGATCAGCACAGGGCAGGTCCATTCCTCTTCAATGGCTGTGCGAAGTTGCTGTATGTTGGCAGGAACTGGAGCACAGGCTGTCGTATACGCCGATCCAGAGCATCCCAAACATGCTCAATGGGTGACATGTCCGGTGAGTATGCTGGCCAGGCAAAAACTGGGATGTTTTTAGCTTCCAGGAATTGTGTACAGATCCTTGCAACATGGGGCCGTGCATTATCATGCTGCAACATGAGGTGATGGTCGTGGATGAATGGCACAACAATCTCGTCACAGTATCTCTGTGCATTCAAAATGCCATCAATAAAATGCACCTGTGTTCATTGTCCATAGCATATGCCTGCCCATACCATAACCCCACCGCCACCATGGGCCACTCGATCCACAATGTTGACATCAGCAAACCGCTCACCCACACAACGCCATACACGCTGTCTGCCCTGTACAGTGAAAACCGGGATTCATCTGTGAGGAGAGCACCTCTCCAAAGTGCCAGACGCCATTGAATGTGAGCATTTGTCCGCTAAATCGGTTACGACGATGAGCTGCAGTCAGGTCAAGACCCCGATGAGGTTGACGAGCATGCAGATGAGCTTCCCTGAGACGGTTTCTGACAGGTTGTGCAGAAATTCTTTGGTTATGCAAACTGATTGTTGCAGCAGCTTTCCAGGTAGCTGGTCACAGACAATCTTGGTGGTGAAGATGCTGGATGTGGAGGTCCTGGGCTGGTGTGGTTACACGTGGTATGCGGTTGTGAGGCTGGTTAGATTTACTGCCAAATTCTCTGAAATGCCTTTGGAGACGGCTTATGGTAGAGAAATGAACATTCAATTCAAGGGCAACAGCTCTGGTGGACATTCCTGCAGTCAGCATGCCAATTGCACACTCCCTCAAAACTTGTGACATTGTGCTGTGTGATAAAACTGCACATTTTAGAGTGGCCTTTTATTGTGGCCAGCCTAAGGCATACCTGTGCAATAATCATGCTGTCTAATCAGCATCTAGATATGCCACACCTGTGAGGTGGATGGATTATCTCGGCAAAGGAGAAGTGCTCACTAACACAGATTTAGACAGATTTGTGAACAATATATGAGAGAAATAGGTCTTTTGTGTACATAGAAAAAGTCGAAGATCTTTGTGTTCAGCTCATGATAAATAGGGGTAAACACAAAATTTTATGTGATAGACCAACACAAAGTGGCACTTAATTTTGAAGTGTAAGAAAAGTGATCAATAGTTTTCAACATTTTTACAAATAAATATGTGAAAAGTGTGGTGTGCATTTGTATTCAGCCCCCCCGAGTCAATACTTTGTAGAACCACCTTTCACTGCAATTACAGCTGCAAGTATTTTTGGGGATGTCTCCACCAGCTTTGCGCATCTAGAGAGTGACATTTTATCCCATTCTTCCTGCAAAATAACTCAAGCTCTGTCAGATTGGATGGAGAGCGTCTCTGAACAGCAATTTTCAAATTTTGCTACAGATTCTCAAATGGATTTAAGTCTGGACTTTGACTGGGATATTCTAACACATGAATATGCTTTTAACTAAAGCATTCCTTTGTAGCTCTGGTTGTATGTTTAGGGTAGTTGTCCTGCTGGAAGGGGAACCTCTGCCCCAGTCTCAGGTCTCTAACAGGTTTTCTTCTAAGATTGCTCTGTATTTGGCTCTATCCATCTTCCCATCAACTCTGACCAGCTTCATTGTCCCTGCTGAAGAAAAGCATCCCCACAACATGATTCTGCCACCACCATGTTTCACGGTGGGGATGGTGTGTTCAGGGTGATGTGCAGTGTTAGGCCTCGAGTACACTGCTGCTTCTAAACGGACGTTTAGGAGCAGTTGGACATTTTTTTCAACTGCTCCTGAACAATCCTCTATGTTATCTTATCAGTACATGTACACAGGGTCGTTTACAGTCGTTTCTAGGCAGTTGAGTTTAGAGGCTTTTTTTGGAAAGCAAAAAATGGGTTCGGAAGCTGAGTTTAGAGGCATTACATGCACCAAATGCTTCTAAACACGGCTAAATGCGATGACTTGTGTTTAGCCGTGTTTCGTTTACTGGCGTTTTTCATTTTTGTCTATCTTGAAAAAAAGCAATTTATTAAAAAGAATTAAAAAAACCCGCTTCTAAACGCAAACGCGGCAAAACTCGCCAAAACGCCGCTAGACGCAGCATGTAAACATGGCAAAATGGCCTTTTTATGTAGGTTGTAAAAATGTCCAGTGTACATGAAGCCTTAAGCCTCGTACACACGATCAGATTTTCCGCAGACAAAACCCCAGACTTTTGTCCGAAGGCGTGTGCCGGGATTTTGTCTTGCATACAAACGGCAAGGAATTGTCGGCCAACAAACACAAACGTATTGACGTGCTACGTGGTTTTTCAGCTCTTTAGTGCCACCCTTTGGGCTCCTTCTGCTAATTTCGTGTTAGTAGAAGTTTTTGATGAGTGTTGATTTGCGTTTTTCATTTTGCGCTTTTCATTTAGCGCTTTTCATTTCGCACTTTTCATTTCGTACTTTTCATCAACCAGCCATGTCGGAGGAGATAACGTGTTATTTATTATTGGCCTTGGGGTTATTGCTTTGACCCAAATCCAGTCCAGGAACAGGAGGAGGAGGATTTCTTGGACCAAAAATTGGTTGCTTTATTAATCGTGACCAATTATGTAATATGCCTTTGCTGCGGGAGCTCCAGAAGAATAATCCAGATGTTTTTCGGAATTATCTCCGGATGACGGACCCCTGTTTTCATCAACTCTTGCCATTGTTGACCCCCTATATTAAGAAGCAGGACACATGCATGAGGCTTTTATTTTATTTTTTGGTTGAATAATAATGATTTGATTTGGTATATTTCCTATATTTTTGGATGCATAGAATGCACTTTTTGGTTAAGTTCTATTGGCAGATAGCATGTCTAATTTTATTTGTTTTCTTTTTTTAATGCACTATAAAAAAAAATTGTGTAGAATAATACTTGGCTTTGTCTTTTATTTCAAATGATAGTTTGGGAGTACGCAGTTACATTTTAAAAAATACAATGTAAAATTAACAAGGGACACCAACATAGTTGTACCTTTGATCTAAAAACAACGGGATAATGGTGTTGCCCAAATAAAAATAAAAAAAAAAGCATAATGTTATTATAATGATATTATTCTTGATATCACTAGAAAAAAAAAGCCTTTGAAAATTTGTTTGCAATAACTCCATCAGTATCACCAGCAAAACAGCTTCATTATTATCCCATTAAAGAAGAAGAGAATGTGCGCTGCATTTTGAGATTTCATAATTTGCCACGTCACAAATGTTTTTTTTTTTTTTTTAACAAACAGATGTGCTTTATTGTCACAAAAGGGAAAAATACAAAATACCAATTGACATAGTACATAACACTTCATGGAAGGTTTACATGAATGCTCACAGATCAAGTTGGTGTGGACAGTCTAAAGGGACAGTGCATAGAAAACATCAATACTGTCGATACTATAAGTATCATAAAACCTCCAATACCCAGAAGCCTTCCCCACTCCCCAAAAGATTATTCACACAACAGACTGTATATCATTAGGAGGATATCCATGGAGCCCATACTTTTTCGAATTTCCACGGACAGCCTCGGTTAATATACGTGACACGTCACGAATGTTGATTCTCCATTACGAATGCTAGTTTACAAGACCGACCACTTCTGGCTCGTCCTTGCTTCCGAGCATGCGTGTTTGTACTTTGGACTTTTGTTCGACGGACTTGTGTACACACGCTTGGAAAATCCGACAACACACATTTGTCCGCAGAATATTTTAAAACCTGTTATCCAACATTTGTCAGTGGAAAATCCGACAACAATTGTCCGATGGAGCGTACACACGGTCTGATTTTCCGCCGACAGCCTGTCATCACACATTTCCTGTCGGAAAATCCGATCGTGTATACAAGGCTTTAGTTTTCTGCCACACATAGCATTTTGCTTTTAGGCAAAAAAGTTTCACTTTAGTTTCGTCAGACCAGAGCACCTTCTTCCCCATTTTTGCTGTAAACAGGACTTCTTATGGCTTTCTTTCAACAATAGCTTTCTTCTTGCCACTCTTCCATAAAGGCCAGATTTGTGGAGTGCATGACTAATAGTTGTCCTGTAGACAGATTCTCCCACTTGAGCTGTGGATCTCTGCAGTTCCTCCAGAGTTAACATGGGCCTTTTGGCTGCTTCTCTGATTAATGCTCTCCTTGCCCGGCCTGTCAGTTTAGGTGGATGGCCATGTCTTGGTAGGTTTGCACTTGTGCCAAACTCTTTCCATTTTCGGATGGTGGATTGAACAGTGCTCTGTGAAATGTTCAAGGCTTGGGAGATTTTTTATAACCTAACCCTGCTTTAAACTTCTCCACGACTTTATCCCTGACATGTCTGGTGTGTTCCTTGGCCTTCATGATGCTGTTTGTTCACAAAAGTTCTCTAACAAACCTCTGAGGGCTTCACAGAACAGCTGTATTTATGCTGAGTTAAAATGACACATGGGTGGACTCTATTTACTAATTAGGTGAATTCTGAAGGCAATTGGTTCCAATAGATTTTAGTTAGGGGTATCAGAGTAAAGGGGGCTGAATACAAAAGCATGCCACACTTTTTGCATAATTATTTGTAAAACATTTTAAAAACAATTTATAATTTTCCTTCCACTTCACAATTATGTGCCACTTTGTGTTGGTCTACCACATAAAATCCCAATAAAATACATTTACGTTTTTGGTTGTAACATGACAAAATGTGGAAAATTTCAAGGGGTATGAATACTTTTCAAAGGCACTGTATAACATGCTGATGCTTGGAATTATTCTTTGTCTGTAGCTTGTGTCAGCATATTCACCATACATGACATCCATTACTTTTGTGCTTCGTTTTTGCATTGCAAGAATGAATATGGACAAAGCACTCATCATGAAGAGTGCTGTATCTCACTGTACTCATTTCATGAAATGCTCTTTGTGTCCTACAGATGGCACAGTTGTTATTTCCATAAACGTGATAACGATGGCAGTTGGCACCAGGTTCTGCAAAGAATTTTTATATTGTATGCTACAAATACTGTATAAAAATGTAAATAATAATTTAGATTTTTCTGATTAGACTTCCCTTACTCTGAATAGCCTCCTATGTTTTTTTTTTGTATAATGAGCTAGAAGAGTATCTGAGCATTGAAATTTACAATTTATAAATACATCTCAGCAGCTGAGGGTGATTTTCTAATTGCTGACAAGGGTAGGATTGCTAAGGCCAGGTTCACACTGGTACGACACGACAGTCGTACCACTTTGGATCCGACTTTGCCCTGCGACTTGAAGTCCGAAATGTGTCCGACTTCAATGAACAGGGATCCGACTTTGATCCCTGACAATAGCAGGCACTGTGTCTGGTATGAATCTTTAGGGGGAATTTCACGCAAAATGTTAAAAAAACCCAGCATGGGTTCCCCCTCAAGTAGCATACCAGGCCCTTCGGTCTGGTATGGATTTTAAAGGGAACCCCCACGCTGAAAAAACGGCGTGGGGGTCCCCCCCAGAATCCATACCAGACCCTTATCTGAGCACATAGCCCGGCAGGTCAGGAAAGGGGGTGTCAAGTAGTGAGTGTACAGCTTGTATAACAGTGTAAATTTGCTGTCCCCTCAAAATAACTCAACACACAGCCATTAATGTCTAAACTGTCAATATTTTATGTGGCCACCATTATTTTCCAGCACTGCCTTAACCTTTTTGGTCATGGAGTTCACCAGAGCTTCACAGGTGGCCACTGGAGTCCTCTTCCACTCATCCATGACGACATCATGGAGCTGGTGGATGTTAGAGACCTTGCATTCCTCCACCTTCCTTTAAGGATGCCCCACAGATGCTCAATAGGATTTAGGTCTGGAGACATGCTTGGCCAGTCCATCACCTTTACCCTCAGCTTCTTTAGCAAGGCAGTGGTTGCCTTGGAGGTGTGTTTGGGATTGTTATATTGGAATACTGCCCTGCAGCCCAGTCTCCAAAGGGAGGGGATCATGTTCAGCTTCAATATGTCACAGTACATGTTAGCATTCATGGTTCCCTCAATGAACTGTAGCTCCCCAGTGCCAGCAGCACTCATGCAGCCCCAGACCATGACTCTCCCACCATCATGCTTGACTGTAGGCAAAACACACTTCTCTTTGTACTCCTCACCTGGTTGCCGCCACACACGCTTGACACCATCTGAACCAAATAAGTTTATCTTGGTCTCATCAGACCACAGGACATAGTTCCAGTAATCCATAACCTTAGTCTGCTTGTCTTCAGCAAACTGTTTGCGGGCTTTCTTGTGTATCATCTTTAGAGGAGGCTTCCTTCTGGGATGCCACCCATGCAGAACAATTTGATGCAGTGTGCGGCGTATGGTCTGGACACTGACAGGCTGACCCCCCACTCCTTCAACCTCTGCAGCAAAGCTGGCAGCACTCATACGTCTATTTCCCAAAGACAACCTCTGGATATGACACCTGCACTTAACTTGTTTGGTCGACCATGGCGAGACCTGTTCTGAGTGGAACCTGTCCTGTTAAACCGCTGTGTGGTCTTGGCCACCGTGCTGCAACTCAGTTTCAGGGTCTTGGCAATCTTCTTGTAGCCTAGGTCATCTTTATGTAGAGCAACAATTCTTTTTTTTAGATCCTCAGAGAGTTCTTTGCCATGAGGTGCCATGTTGAACTTCCAGTGACCAGTATGAGAGAGTGAGAGCAATAACACCAAATTCAACACACCTGCTCCCCATTCACACCTGAGACCTTGTAACACTAACGAGTCACATCACACCGGGGAGGGAAAATGGCTTATTGGGCCCAATTTGGACATTTTCACTTAGGGGTGTACTCACTTTTGTTGCCAGCAGTTTAGACATTACTGGCTGTGTGTTGAGTTATTTTGAGGGGACAGCAAATGTACACTGTTATACAAGCTGTACACTCACTACTTTACATTGTAGCAAAGTGTAATTTCTTCAGTGTTGTCACATGAAAAGATAGAATAAAATATTTACAGTAATGTGAGGGGTGTACTCACTTTTGTGAGATACTGTATATATATATATATATATATATATATATATATATATAGTATCTCACATAGGTGAGTACACCCCTCACATTTTTGTAAATATTTTATTAGATCTTTTCATGTGACAACACTGAAGAAATTACACTTTGCTACAATATAAAGTAGTGAGTGTAAAGCTTGTAAAACAGCGTAAATTTGCTGTCCCCTCAAAATAACTCAACACACAGCCATTAATGTGTAAACCGCTGGCAACAAATATTGAGTACACCCCTAAGTGAAAATGTCCAAAGTGGGACCAATTAGCCATTTTCCCTCCCCGGTGTCATGTGACTCGTTACTGTTACAAGGTCTCAGGTATGAGTGGGGAGCAGGTGTGTTAAATTGGGTGTTATCGCTCTCACTCTCATACTGGTCACTGGAAGTTCAACATGGCACCTCATGGCAAAGAACTCTCTGAGGATCTGAAAAAAAGAATTGTTGCTCTACATAAAGATGGCCTAGGCTATAAGAATATTGCCAAGACCCTGAAACTGAGCTGCAGCAGGGTGGCCAAGACCTTACAGCGGTTTAACAGGACAGGTTCCACTCAGAACAGGCCTCGCCATGGTAGGCCAAAGAAGTTGAGTGCACATGCTCAGCTTCATATCCAGAGGTTGTCTTTGGGAAATAGACATATGAGTGCTGCCAGCATTGCTGCAGAGGTTGAAGGGGTGGGGAGGTCAGCCTGTCAGTGCTCAGACCATACGCTGCACACTGCATCAAATTGGTCTGCATGGCTGTCATCCCAGAAGGAAGCCTCTTCTAAAGGTGATGCACAAGAAAGCCCGCAAACAGTTTGCTGAAGTCAAGCAGACTAAGGACATGGATTACTGGAACCATGTCCTGTGGTCTGATAAGACCAAGATAAACTTATTTGGTTCAAATGGTGTCAAGCGTGTGTGTGATGGCAACCAGGTGAGGAGAACAAAGACAAGTATGTCCTGCCTACAGTCAAGCATGGTGGTGAGAGTGTTATGGTCTGGGGCTGCATGAGTGCTGCCGGTGTTCTGACATATAGTGTCCTCCTATCAGATAGTGTCCGCCCCGTACTGCGCAGGCGCAGCGCCTGCGCAGTACGGAGCAGCAGGAGATGCCGAAAATGTCCGAAGTTGATTAGCTGACCATCAGCTGTACACGGCGCTCGGGCACCTGTTAGCGATGGCTGTGTAAGAGGGCCCCTCGCGGGCTCGCTTCACTCGCCACGCTTCGGGCACGGCCTTGCTGCGCTCGGCAACTATTTATTCTAACTCTATGTCCACTTGGATAGTAGGGAATGATCCTGGACATAGGGTAAGAATAAATGCGCAGGCGCCGTGTACAGCTGACGATCAGCTGTTGAACTTCGGAGACTTTCGGCGTCTCGTTTGTCCTCCGTACTGCGCCTGCGCAGTACAGGGCGGACACTTCTGGATAGGGGACTGTATTCTACAAGACACCGGCACTGGGGAGCTACAGTTCATTGAGGGAACCATGAATGCCAATATGTACTGCGACATAATGAAGCAGAGCATGATCCCCTCCCTTCGGAGACTGGGCCACAGGACAGTAGTCCAACATGATAACGACTCCAAACACACCTCCAAGATGACCACTGCCTTGCTAAAGAAGCTGAGGCATAAGGTGATGGACTGGCCAAGCATGTCTCTAGACCTAAACCTTATTGAGCATCTGTGGGACATACTCAAATGGAAGGTGGAGGAGCGCAAGGTCTCTAACATCCACCAGCTCCTTGATGTCGTCATGGAGAAGTGGAAGAGGACTCCAGTGGCAACCTGTGAAGCTCTGGTGAGCTCCATGCCCAAGAGGGTTAAGGCAGTGATGGAAAATAATGATGGCCACACAAAATATGGACACTTTGGGCCCAATTTGGACATGTTCACTTAGGGGTGTTGCCAGCAGTTAAGACATTAATGGCCGTGTTGAGTTATTTTGAGGGGAGAGCAACTTTACACTGTTTTATAAGCTGTACACTCACTACTTTACATTGTAGCAAAGTGTAATTTCTTCAGTGTTGTCACATGAAAAGATACAATCAAATATTTACAAAAATGTGAGGGGTGTACTCACTTTTGTGAGATACTGTATATACATATACAGTATAGTGATGTTTGGGAAAGTTAAGTCTATGGTATAGAACTTTCCAATGAGTTCACGACAACCAGTAAATTCAGTTAACAACAAAAGTAAAGTTTAAGGAAAACATTTGCCCTTGCAGGGCTTTCTACTGTCACTTCAAACATGAAAGTAATATGATCTTAAGCCTCCAGGCTTCTTCTCAAACTGTCTCTGCTCAGGCCTCCATCCTAGGGCTTTTTGTCTGGGTCCTCTAGGCCAGTTTACAGCATGGCTGTAGTTACATACAACACCTGTACAGCTCTCATCGTTCCCAGCTATCTTAGCTTTCTGACACACAGCTCCCTGTTGCCCTGGCCCACACCTTGGTCTCTGGTCAGGGAACCTCCTGACACCTGCGTGGAACACTCCTGTCTCTTGAGTGGAGCACACCTGTCTCCTGGATGGAGCCCCAAACCATGCTATGCCTCTGATTATAACAGTTGTGTACACATGTCCACTCAGCACACCAGTACCCAATAAAACCTGGACACAGAGGTAGAGGCTTCTTCCCTCCCCAAGCTCTTTGAAGGCTCTAGACTCCGAAGCCTGATCTGGGAATGACAAAACCTGGAGAAAACTAAAAGACCAGTTTTCTCCGCTCTGAACAGATCTTCTGGGGCCCCTCACTCTGCATTTGTGAGAACCCGGTGTGTTCTTTACCTCTGTGTGTCCCGGAAGACGGCGTGCTCTGATCACACTAATCCTACAAGGGCTGTGTACACACTGTAAAATCAAATTTAGGCCTGAAGATTACATAAACATCCCCTCCCCTTCCAAAACATTACATATTTTCTGAAAGCAGACAAGTTCATGTAAATGTGCACTGCATGGTGGCAAAGTGTTTTAATTTTTTTATTTTAATGTTACACTTCTGTCAAAAAAGCAATATTCTTGTAACAAAACTTGGTTTACCTTAAAGACGTTAAATATTGACTAAATCTGTGTCTGTAGTGCATGTTTAAACCTTAATATCATAAATAATAACATATTAGATTTTTCACTCAAAGAGTATATAATGAGTTTGGAAATTGTAGAAAAATGCTTAAATAATGCAATACAATTGAACTAAACCTATTAGATTTAGTTATAGTCATATTTAGTCAACTAAAACCTCCAGTACATTTTAGTTGACTAAAATCATTTTAGTCGACTAAAATGTACTGGAGGTTTTAGTTGACAAAATACGACTATAACTAAATTGGATGACTAAAATAGAACTAAAACTAAAGTGGCATTTTGGTCAAAAGACTAAGGGCTCTTTCACACCTACTAACTGTTCAGGTCCGCCTGTCAGTTATTCAGCTCAATGTACTCCCAATCCTGGTGGATGGAAACCCTATTTTCCATCTGTCTGGCGGATCGGATGAAAACAGACAGGCGGATCTGTTTTCATCCGTTCCCCCATAGCGGAGAGCGGAGATCTGACAGGTCCACCTCTGCACAGTGAGCAGAGATGGACCTGTCATCTGCCGGCTCAGCGGGGATCAACAGAGCGATCCCTGCTGAGCAAGCGGAGTCTGTGAAAACAGATATTAAAGTGTGAAAGGGGCCTAAGACTAAAACTAAATCGAAATTTGCTGCTAAAAGTAACACTGCACATGAGAAAAAAAAACATCATTCCAACCTGCCACTATATCGAGACGAGGAGAGTTGCTGGAGGAGCAGCAGCATTAGAGGAACATTTCCCTATCAACAGGCACAATATAACTTCAAATCCATGTTATTCATCACCACCCTGTTATTCCCAACTGTGGTTCACGTGGTTATCCCATTCCCAATACACATCAAAGCACAATGGCACATGTAAAATGTATACAGGTAGGATTCACATAAACACAGGAAACACATGGGCATCCAAAGTTATTCTTTCAATGTTCCAAAAGCTTTTCCTTTGGGGCAGGGATCTCCAAACTATGGCCCTCCATAGTTGCAGAACTACACGTCCCATGAGGCATTGTAAAACTGACATTCACAGAAATTACTAGGCATTTTGGGAATTGTAGTTCCTGAACAATGGAGGGCCATAGTTTGGAGATCCCTGCAGTTTTGTAGAACCATGTAATATCTCTGTAATAACTGTGGTCTGTGTGATAGAAAGAACATTCTGGCTGCATTGTATTACTCTTTAGCTCATACACCCCCCTATTGTTGATAAGGTCCATTTCAGGGGTCATATCCATCTGTTAAGTGCTTCCTCCAACACTAAGGTGACCAGATTTTCCAAATGAAATTCGGGGACACCCTATCGACCAAGTCCACTTTTATGGAGGGGGGATAGAAGCGGAGGAGAGGGTAGGGATAATAATAGCATGCGAAGAGTCATACACTAAATGTTGGGTGCTGCCAAATTGCGCTAACAGTCCAAATCGTGCTAACATTCTATTATGAGGAGCATGGTTTAATAACACCTGAACCTACTTTGCTCTGGGTCAAGAGTGCAGGACCAGGTATGCACTGCAGAACCACATAATACCGGCATGTGACATCATCAAAAACCCTAGACACTGTCAGGAGCAGATACACTCCTCTCCATCCTTCTGCTCCAGGCCAATCACAGAAATGTTGATAAGATGCAGCCAGCTGGGCTAAGGATGCCGTTACTAAAAAAAAAAAACCCTACATTTATGCTCACCTAGGTGCCTGCAGCATTATTCAGATACTGCATATGTCCCCCTCTACACTAAGAACTAAACAGTCAAAGACCACTGATCACTCAGTTCTCTTTCTTCAGTGAGCAGAGAGCAGGTGACTGTCAGTCCCCAGCTCTCTGCTTTGTGGAGGGGCAGGAGCGGCTGACTCAAGCTCTCAGCCTCTCGCTGAGAGGTGGAGCCAGCTGCTGGTCTGGCATCTGGGTGGATCCCAAAATTAAAGTCAGGATCTCTCCAGAGTCTGGAGTGGCTAAGTGATGCCATAATGGCAGGCTTTAGCCCTCTGTTGGCTAAATGCGGGTCACAGAAGTACAGAAAGAAGTGCACCCCTGTGATCCCCAGGAGAAGTAGAGCTTTGTCCCTACTTCTCCTTTAAAGCTGGAAAGAAATCAGGGATATATTGTTTTGACCAGAGATGAAATTGGGAACATTTTTTTCCCAGGGACAGCCCCTTAAAATCAGGAAATGTCCTGGGAATGTCTAGTCCCCCTTTCCAACACTCTTGGGCTTTGAAGCAACACCCTCAGTGATATTACAACTCATCCAGTGTTGTCATTCATACTTTACCTAATCTAATCAAGCCCTTAAAGAATATGTAAACCCAATATTTCATATTCCTGATACACGCCTGCTGTACCGTTTACTTGTATAAGAAAGTATTCTGTTCTCTTTGTATTGCTTCTTTTGTGTGAAATGCCTGGAGTTCTTGACAGTCCGTCTGGCTACACTGACTACACTGGGGTAGACTACACTGGGGATAAGAGCACAGCATGGTCAGTTCCCTAGCTGTGTTGGGAACTTAGCCTGCTCTCCTCGAATAATTAGACTTGTCCTGACACTCCCCCTGCACAGCCATTCCCTGGGAAGATTAGTGTACTGCTGTTTCTCCTCCCTCACACCTCTGTACAGCTGAGAACAGAGGATATGTGATGAGTTATACAAAAAGGGGGAAAAAGTATTTATAATGTTTTTTTTTTTTTTATATCTATACAGAAATATTTTGCCTTTCATTTCTTTTTTAAACTGAATGGGTTGTTTTACAAGCTGAGGATTTACAATCAATTTAACCTGTTATACTTTGTAGTTATCTGACTTTTTTGGATATGTAGCTGAAATGAAATAAAAACTGTCTCTATACATAATCCAGAAAATAATAGACTTTGCATCACGCTGTGCTTAGAAAGCAGACTCACTAATACAGCCTTGTGAACTAGGTGAAGTCCTTGAAAAAGCAAGTGTTTTATACACTTTAATATTTATACCAGAAAAGTTAAAAGGGGGGTAAATATCCTTTAATATATTCAATGTGCCAGAGTGCCTTTTATTTGGTGTTGACAGGTCTGCGTTACACCGTAAAAGTGGAATGTGCTATTAAACATCTGATTCTGCAGATATCTTGTAGCAGACAGACTGCAGTAAATACCCCTTTTGCCTATACAAGTAATGTCCTGATATTACCTTTCAAGCTATAGGACTTCTTGGCTTCCTTTCCATGAATGGTAAATTGAAAATATTTCCTGTGCTTAACCTGCTCTGCAGACCTGCACTGCATATAAATTAAAAGCCAGTTCAGGATTTATGTTCCGTGAGAATGGTGGGATGTTTAAGGCCACAGCTTGGAGGAAAGCTGTGAGATTTCTGGTAAAGATCCAAATTTCTCATCATTGAATACATTAATATTCTGGGTTACAAGTTATATGAGCAGAGGCAGCAAGGGAATTGTCTTTAACACCAAGTCAAACAAGGGAGCATTGTTCTGTGGCAGCAGAAGCTCGCGGAGCCTGGCCAGGGTTGAGTAACACAACTCTTGTAAAGTCTTATAGACTAGAAAATCATAAAATAAATGACCGATGTAAAGTTAAAGGGACAGTGTCACTACTTTCATGGTTTAGTAAAAAAAAAATCTACAGAAAATCTAAAGAAACAATAGACTGTAGTCAGTGGTGCAGCCATGCTGGTATTATTAAAAAATGTGATGCCCTGTTACAGTTGACTCTACTGAGGTCTTGAAGTAGGAATGGGGATCAGGTTATATGGCCATGGTTATGTGTGTAGTAAGACTGATTTAGAATTTCAGCTAAGAAGCCATTCATTGTCTACTATGCTAAGAACATATTATGAGATCTGTAAAATTTGTTACAGGCTGTGGTTAAAGACACTGAATGCACCCTTTCACCCCCCTTAACACAGACACCTGTGTTTAGCACACTGATACACACTTTCCTATAGCTAGCAAATGTCAAGCTGATTAGTAAGAAAGATAAGGAAACCGCAAACGCAAGAACCTGCAAACTTTGCAAGAGTACAAAAGGAATTGGCTTTGCTAAACTGCTTTGCACCCATAAGAGTAGGTTAACTGCTTAAAAGGGTTAAAAGGTTAGAATGTCTTATAACGGAAATATATTGTCTGTTCGCTTGTGACGTAATGTGATGGAAGATATATGTACATTGTATTCACTGTATCGGACACTTCTTGGCGTGTAGACATTAGTCGGGCCAGGAGTGTCCATTCTTGCTGGCTAGAAGAATGGAATAAATCCCGCATACCAGAAGTTCATTGTCCAGCAGTCATTACCAATATCCTACCTAATATTCTGCTACTTCATTCTCACTTGTTGATATAGCCACTATGATGACTACCTGAGCTTCACAAGGAGGGAGAAAAAAAACCTTAAAGTTGAACGTCAAGAAAACAACTAAACACACATTTAGGTAGGTGCCTATATTGTTACATTGTTAAGAAGATTAGGCTGCCCGGGTGAGGAAGGGTTAACACTGGGTCTGCTGGTTTCCCAGGCTTTTTGTGTTCTGCTCTGCACCCTTTTCAGCCTATAAATTAAGGGGAAGTCCGGGCTCAGTGAGCGAGTGGGATCGCATGGGAATTAGCAGAGGGTCCAGTAAGAAGATGTAGCAGAGTAACCCTTGATTGCCATCGCCCTAAGGGAACCTACCTGCTTAAGGACTTTGCCACTAATGGACTTCTACCTGCAAAGGTATGCCTGGGCAGCTGAGAAATAGCTACTTAGGGACTTGTATATTCTTGGGCTGTATTGCCGCAGTCTTTGAGTAAAGTTTTCTTAACTGTTCATGAGCCTGGTCTGAAGTTATTCAGTGGAGTGTGCGCATGGTGGTATTTGGCGTGGTATTTTGGCATCAGAAGAACAGGGCCTGTAAAGCACAAACATGGGGTACAGGAGGAAGGTAACCACAAGGATTAGCCTGACAGAAGAGACAGAAGGAGTGCAGTTTCTACGGGTAACTGTGAACGGGTGAATATGTACAGCAGCTTGATAGTGAGGAGTGGTAGTGCGGGGGTTGGAAATTCTGGCTCCCACAGCTTTATCTAGCAGGGGAAAATACCTGATTTTTCTAGAGAAAGAAGAAGCAGCACATCGATGAGCTATCACTCTGCTCTCTCTTCCTCTCCTCCTTGTTCTGTTTTTCTCTTTACTAGCGTGAGCTCTGCTGTACAGGTACGGCAAGAGGGTACTACCAAATAAATTTCAGCAATTTAGGCCCCTTTCACACAGGTGCCTCCTTGGCCAGACTCCGCTTGCTCAGACCGCCTGTCTGTTTTCATCCAATCATATCTGATCAGCCATACGGATGGAACATAGGACCACCATCCGTCTGGATCACCGCTGACACACGCTGCTCCATAGAAGAGACTGGAGGGTACGATCAGGTCTGCCTGAAAAACTGACAGGTGGACCTGATCGAAAAAGCCCGGGTGAAAGGGACCTTACACTGTTTTCATTTAAAACATACATTTAATGATACACATATTATTATAAAGCTGCATATTTATTTGTGCCTTTTATAGATGCCTGGAGTTCAAGTTCAAAACTTTTATATATTATTATAAATGATTTATATTGCACCAACAGTTAGCGCAGCGCTTACATTTTTTTTGTTTTGGAAGGAGTGGTAAGTAATTAGATCCCGTCATGTTTTTATTGCAGTTTGTATCTGCTCTGAGGAGATTCATCCCCACTCTTGGTGACCAGTAATCTTGCATCCCCTGCTCACATTCACAGGCTTTTTTGAGGTCCAGCCTCCTGACCTGTATAAAATACAGAGGTTTGGGTCCCAAGGGAGCACGGGGTAGTGGGCTAAGAACAAGAACCTTGCAGGGCTTACTGAAACTTGTAGTTTTTCCATGGTGCACCGGCCTTTTGGAATACATCCAAGCCATGAACTTGTCCAGTCGAGTAGTGCCAGTTATGGACTTCACCCATAAGTACTTTACCTGTGCAGGTACACTGGGGCAGCCGCTGTTAGAGTTTAAGTGATTGTAAACCCTCTTTTTTTTTTTTTTTTTTTTTAATAACAAACAAATCATACACTGCGCAGTTTGTTTTGCACAGTGTGGCCCCGAACCTCATCTTCTGGGGTCCCCTGGCAGCGCTCGTGGCTCCTCCTCTCATTGGTAAACCCCCTGGGAGAAGCGCTGTCCCTGGGGATTACCTTGCGGGCACGCTCCTAAATCCAGCATTTGCCTGCATAGACACAGAATGCCGGACTCGGCCCTGCCCCCGCATCATTGGATTTGATTGACAGCAGCGGGAGCCAATGGCTGCGCTGCTATCAATCTATCCAATCAAGACCCCAGGCAGAGAGGTACAGCGTGTCTCCGCCGAGGAAACGAATGGACTCAGGTGAGTAAATGTGGGGGGGGGGGGCTAGGGGGCTGGTCAGTGTCAGAAGTTTTTTCACCTTAATGCATGGGATGCAATAAGGTGAAAAAACACAAGGGTTTACAACCCCTTTAATTAGGAAAAGGATGTTTTTCATTGTTCTGTTTGCCATGTTGAACTTTCAGTAAAAGTTGTTTTTTTTTTTTTTTTCAGTAAAAGTTGTTTAACTGCACAAATCCTGGTCTGAAGTTACTCAAGGGGTGCATGTGAGGTCCTGGCTCATTAAATGGTCTGAGTCTACAACAGCACACTAGGGGCTCTGGTAACAATACAACAAAAGGTTAAATTCCAACCAGTCATTGGCATACTACCTGGTTACTGTATGTGACAGGTCCTCCAGAAGCGAGGGGGCTCCCTCCCTATCGGTCGATCTCCGTTGGTCTCTGGGAGCAGATTAGTGTTATGGAGTTCTATGGCTTGATTACTAGGTTTAGAGAAGCAAGAGTTAAATTGAGCATATATGAGGTCTGCGCTATGTGTTCGGTGGGACCCCATTCTGTTACTGGGAGTGAGGTACTAGAGGTACACTAACTGGTGGACTGGGCATAGGCTTTTCATGTCCCTCCTAATGCAACACAAGTGTGTAGAACAAGGGACACTATCTTTTGGAGGAACATACAACACTAAACACAAGTGGCTCATCTCTGAGATGGAGGATTGTCTTAATATGTGACCTTCACATGACCGCGGCCATCACCTGGTCCTTCATTGATGAACATGCCTTCGGGCAGGGTGTAACCCCCATGCTAGAATCAGTGACCCTGTTTATCGCCTAGCGTATTTCAGAAGAACCCACCCCGGAGTAAGCCTCTTGTGTGACCCACACTTGGTGCCCAACGAGTTAATGGGGAACAAGGAGGAAGTGTCACCCCCTGTCCTACAGACTCTTATTTAGATGACAACTGTCTAAGATTCTGTCTCTCAGTTTAGTTGTGTCTCCCTAACTTGCTATTGTGTCTACAGGACAGCAGGTGAAGGTGAATTTTCCCAATAGGACTCGTATGGCAATAAATCTGATATGGGTTTTAACCTTACCTACTTAATCCAAAATGAAAATATACTCTTGCCTTTAGATATTTTAGGTTCTCAGGCGTTAATACTGATGTTAAACCAATAAAATAAACAGGGCTTTATCTTACTGTTTTACAACAACCCTGTGTTCTAAAACAGGAAATAAAATGAAATTAGTGAATGGAGCTAGGACAGAATTGTTTGCTACCACTTTTATATCCATAATGAATGTAGCAGCAGGGTTGATTTACTAAAGGCAAATAGACTGCACTTTTTGAAGTGCGGTTGCACTCTGCAAGTGCAGTTGCTCCATAGCTTAGTAAATGAGATAAAGCTTCACTTTACAAAGAATACCCAATCACATGCAAGGAAAATAAAAAAATAGCATTTTCGCTTGCTCATTTTTGGATGATGGAAGTCAGCAGACCTTCTGCTTATTTACTAAGCTCTGGAGCAACTGCTCTTACACAGTGCAACAGCACTTTCCAAAGTGCACAGTCTATTTGCCTTTAGTAAATCAACCCCAAAATGTAATTTTCATGGACTTTGGACTGCAGGAGAACCATTGCCCAGAGAACTCTGTGTTTTAATGTGTACTTAAGTTATGCAGACAGAGCTGGTCACTAATTGCTTTTGGCTTCTTCTGCATAAGCCTATGGGGAAACCAGACTGTCTAAAGTGGTCATTGTTATGATAATAGGATTAGCACTACTGCCTAAGGTGACCTTTGTCTGAGATAATGGGAGTAGCCCTTATCTGATAGTTTGCGGTATAAATTCAGTGTTTTTCTAAAAATAAAACAGTCCTATTTTTGGTGTACTCCAAGACTGGTGTTGTCTGGTTCTTGGGGGTTACTATAGCCAGATCCATTGGTCTCGTGTTCCAGGACTGGGGAAGCACCTTCTTGGCGGAAATACCCAACAGGGTGTCCAGAGTCCATCTCATTTGGCTGGCAGCGGTGGGATGCTTTCTTGTGCCTGGAACATCCAAACCACCAACGGGACCTTGTGGGATAGATCTTTGCTACTCCAGCCTTAAGCAAAACACACTCAAGGATCTGCTGGAATCAAGGGGACAAAACAACAGCAACAAGTCAAAAACCACCCTAATTGCTGAGTTGATGGAGAGTGACCAGGCCAGTGACCAAAGCAGAGGGCCAGCTATTAAGGGGTCCGGGATGGCTGAGCTCCAGCGAGAGATCCTGTTGCTATACAGCACCACTCCCCCCCAAGAGGTGATCACCCAGATAATTGCAGACACGAAACATCTGAAAATGGTTGAGGTTCAGAAGGAGATTGGGGTACTGCAGCTGAAGAACGGGGTAGCCACAAGAAACTTCCCTACGCAGCTTTCCGACCCTTCCAGGATGGGGTGGAGGAAATCGACCGGTACCTTCATGTCTTCGAGACCCAGTGTGATCTCCAGGAATTGACGAAGCTGACTGGGTCATCATTCTCATCAGCAAGCTGTCTGGTCGAGCACTGGATGCTTTTGAAGCCATACCTGGGGAAGACAAAATAGACCACGAGCGAGTCAAGGAGCGGCTGCTGGCAAGATACGCAATCACCTCCGAAGCTCATTGGTCCAAATTTCGCAGCCTACAATGGAAAGGGGGCCAGCCCTATATGGAATGGGCTCATCAGATGTCCCGATCAGTAGATGCATGGTTCTCCGGCTGTCAGGCGACTACCTTAGCGGGTGCTGCCCAACTGATCCTACTGGAACAGTTTTACAACCAATCCCCTAATGAAGTTCGCCAGTGGGTCCAAAACCAAAAGCCCTTGGACAGTAGACAAAGCAGCGGAACTAGCTGATCAGTATATGGATACCCAGAAATCCCACCAACCGGAGCATCTCCTGACCATCGCCAGCACCTGCCCATATCCAGCCATTCGCCAGGCAGTCAGTCGCCCTCCCTGCAATCGCTGTTATGGGTGTAATCAAATGGGACACCAACAAGCTAACTGTCCTTGGAATGTCAACACCACTTCATGGAACCGTGCTGCCCCTGGCCCAGCCCGAGTAGCCGCCTCACCATCTACCTCAACTGGCTGGGGTGAAGAGGAATTTGGGCTACTCCATGAGGTGAACTTGATACAAGCTGCCGCCGATGACAACCTCAGGCTTAACTGACAGGCCGTATGGGTGAATGGGCGACCCACCTAAGGACTCAGGGATAGCAGAGCTACTGTTACTTTGGTGCAACCCAGGATGGTTACAACGGCTGGGAAAACCAGGATGTCCATAGCTGTGCGAGTGGCTGGAGGCAAAGTTTTACACATCCCTAACGCCCAAGTGTATATGGATTGGGACTCGGGATAAAGAGACGTGGAAGTTGGAGTTATGGGAGATATACCCGCAGATGTTCCACTTGGAAATTTTTTGGGGCATCTTTTTTCATCTTTCCATGTGGATTTATCCCCAGAAACCATCCGGTAGCAAGCAAGGCGAGCGGAGGAGGCACTCGATGATGGGACCCAGGTGAAGCCTAACTTCCCTACCCCGACTGACATTACCTGGGAACCACTATCTGACCCGACGTTAGCTAGTTACCGGGAGAGGGCAGGGATGGACCCCGGAGGATTAGAAAGGGAACGGGTAGAGTGGGATTGGGTGCCCAAGCGACAGCTGGTCATGCCGCAGAAATATCAGCGCGACCTGCTTAGCATCGCACATAACATTCCCCTAGCTGGTCACTTTGGAGTGACCAAAACCTTTTACCGTTTGACTCAGCTATTCTTCTGGCCAGGGATACCTGGGAATATTAGACAGTATTGTCGTACCTGTGATATTTGTCAGCATGTGGGAAAGAAGGGCGACCGATCTAAAGCTCCTTTGTACCCCTTACCAATCATAGCTGAGCCCTTTAGTCGTATAGCCGCAGACCTGGTAGGACCGTTACCCCGACCCAGTCCCTCTAGGAAGAGATATATCTTGATGGTGGTGGAATTATGCTTCTCGTTACCCGGAGGCAGTTCCTCTGACAAATATCCATGCAGAGACAGTAGTGGAGGCCCTGCTTTGGATCTTTGCCATGGTGGGTTTCCCTCAGGAGATTATCTCAGACCAAGGGACTCAGTTTACTGTGGACCTAACTCAGCAGTTGTGGAAGCTCTGTGGAATTTCAGCCTATACACAGCTCTCCCTACCACCCCCAAACTAACGGACTATGTGAGCAGTTCAATGGAACGCTGTAGCAATTACTGCGGACATTCGCAACTTCTCACCGGGATTGGGAGAAATTTCTGTAGCACCTCCTGTTCGCTTACAGGGAAATGCCGCTGGAATCTATGGGGTTCTCCCCATTTGAGTTATTGTATGGCAGACAGGTGAGGGGGTCACTAGATCTACTTAGAGCCCATTGGGAAGGAGGTGTAGGGTCTGAAGAGACCTCTGTGGTAGGGTACGTACTAAAGCTCAGGGACTGGCTGAAGGAACTCGGGGACACAGTACATTCAGACCGCTCAGGGGTGGCAGAAGCGGTGGTATGTTCGTACCACCCGGAATCGCACCTTGGCTGTAGGGCAGAAAGTTCTTGCCCTTAAGCCTACCAAGTCTGACAAATTACAGGCCTCTTGGCAGGGACCCTACAAGGTAGTGCAGCAAATATGTGACACTACCTACCTGGTAGCTAAGTGCTCAGATGAAAGAGTCCGGCAGACCTTCCATCTGAACATGCTCAAAGCGTACCAAGAGAGGCCCGAGGAGGTAGCTGCTATATGTGTGCCACCCGGGGAAGATTCTGAGAACCTTCCCCGCTGGAGCTACCAGCGACAGATAGGGACAGAGCAGAGCAGGTGTAGAGACAGTGAGGTTAGACAGGCAGCTAGGGGTGGAGCAGCAGGACCAGGCCAGCCTGGTCCTTAGGCAGCGTCAGGACATGTTTTCCACCAAGCCTGGATACACTACTATGGCTGTGCACTGAATAGAAACCCCGAGACAGCCTCCTATCTGGCAGGTGTCTTACTGGGTACCTGAGTCAGTGAGATAGGGTATGAGGCAGGAGATAAAGGACATTCTCAATTTAGGAGTCGTCGAGCCCTCCAAAAGCCTCTGGGCATCCCCAGTAGTGTTAGTGCCAAAGCAGGATGGTACTACCTGCTTCTGCATAGATTACCGCAGACTAAACGTCTGCACAACGACTGACGCCTACCCCATGCCCCGGGTTCGATGAACTGTTAGACCGCATCGCCCGAGGTAATTTCCTAACTACCCTTGACCTATGTAAGGGTACTGGCAGATGCCTCTGGACCTAGAATCTGTTTCAAAGTCAGCAATCATCATCCCCTTTGGCTTGTCCCAGTTTAAGTGCATGCCATTTGGAACGAAAAATGCTCCGGCGACGTTCCAGAGGATGGTAGATCAACTCCTTGATGGCCTTCAGGATTATGCCTGTGCATACTTGGATGACATTGCAATCTACAGCGATACCTGGGAGGAACATCTACTCCATCTGGGTACTGTGTTAGACCACATCAGGGCTGCGGGACTTACAGTAAAGCCAGAGAAATGTAGCATAGGGATGTCCGAGGTTCAGTACCTCGGGCATTGGGTGGGCCGTGGGCAACAGCGTCCTGAACCTGCTAAAGTATAGGCCGTTGCCAACTGGCCCACCCCCCAAATGAAAACCCAGGTCTTGGCTTTCCTAGGCACTGCAGGGTACTATAGGAGGTTTGTTCCCAACTATAGCATGGTAGCTAAACCCCTGACTTAACCAGAAAGAATCTTCCCTGCCAGGTCCTGTGGTCACCATAGTGTTAAAATGCTTTCCAGCGCCTGAAAAATGCTTTGATTCTTGCCCCAGTTTTGGCTGCTCTTGACCCAAACAAACGTTTTTGTGTACATACAGATGCCTCTACCTTCGGGTTCGGAGCAGTGCTAAGCCAAGTGGGAGCTGACAGCAGTGAGCACCCTGTTGCCTAGATCAGTCGCAAGCCACTATCCCGAGAGGTGGGGTATGCAGCCATAGAAAAAGAATGTTTGGCGCTGGTTTGGACCTTGAAAAAACCTCAGCCATATCTCTATGGACGATCCTTCACGGTGCTCATGGACCACAGCCCTTTGATATGGTTACATCGAGTATCCGAGGACAACGGACGCTTATTGAGGTGGAGTCTTGCCTTGCAGCCCTACAACTTTACTATGCAGTATAGGCCGGGCCGACAAAACGGCAACACAGATGGACTTTCTTGGCAAACTGAACTTTGATTGTACTATAGCTCCTGGACATCCCCAAGCTGACCCGTATTAGATGTAGCCGGGTCTGCCAGACTATGGAACGGGGGGGGGGGGGGGGAGTATTGTCATGGACTTTGGGCTGCAGGAAAACCATTGCCCGGAGAACTCTGTGTTTTAATGTGTTCTTCAGTTATCCAGACAGAGCTGGTCACTAATTGCTTTTGGCTTCTTCTGCATAAGGTATTCCTATGGGGGAACCGGACTGTCTAAGGTGGTCAATGTTAAGATAATAGGATTAGCTCTACTGCCTAAGGTGACCTTTGTCTGAGATAATGGGAGTAGCCCTTATCTGATAGTTTGGAGAGATGGATGAAGTCAAAGATCACCGGGCACAGTGTCCCCCCCCCCCAAACAAAAAAAAAACAGTAAGACCGTCCTTATTTATTTATTTTTGATAAAATATGTTTACTCAGAACAAAAATAAGTAAGGGTTCAGGAGTGAATTACACTCAGAATGCAGGGTTCAGGAGTGCATTATGCTTAAAATGCAAGGTTTAGGAGTGCAATATGCTCAGAATGCAGAGATCAGAAGTGGGCTGCGCTGAGAATGCAGGGTTCAGGAGTGCGTTACGCTCAGAATGCAAGGTTCAGGGGTGCGTTATGCTCAGAATGCAGGTTTCAGGAGTGCGTTATGCTCAGAATGCAGGGTTCAAGAGTGTGTTGCACTCAGAATGTAAGGTACAGGAGTGCGTTGCGGTCAAAATACAGGGTTCAGGAGTACATTACACTCAGAAGGCAGTGTTAAGGAGTGCATTACACTCAGGATGCAGGGTTTAGAAGTGCATTGCGTTCAGAATGCAGGGTTCAGGAATGTGTTACAGTAAAAATTCAGGGTTTACGAGTGCATTCTGCTCGGAATGCAGGGTTTAGGAGTGCGTTATGCAGAGAATGCAGGGTTTAGGAGTGTGTTGCGCTCAGAATACAGGGTCCAGGAGTAGGTTGCGCTCAGAATTCAAGGTTCAGAAGTGCGTTGCGCTCACAATGCAGGGTTCAGCAGTGCATTACATTCAGAATGCAGGGTTCAAGAGTGCGTTGTGGTCAGAATGCAGGGTTCAGGAGTGTGGTATGCAGAGAATGCAGGGTTTAGGAGTGGGTTGCTGTCACAATGCAGAGATTTGGGGGGGGTGGGGGGGGGGTGAAAGGTGGTAGGAAACATTGCAATGGGGGTGACCCTGCCCAGAACAGTGTCCTCTGCCCCCTTCACATCACCCCACCACACACACACAGTTGGGTCTTCTGCCCCCCTCTTTCCCCCTATAGCAGTAACCCCCCCTCCTCTCCCATAGCACAGCATCCTACCTATTTCCACAGCAGAGACCTGGAGGCAGCACAGTTCTGGACAGAGTGGGAGCTGGCAGAGTAACTTTTCATATTAGCAAGCTTGTGATTGGATGATTAGGACCAACCAGTGTGCTAGCAACCAATCACCTGCGGGTTTAACATAAAAAGTTTGTTTGGCCAGCTCCTCCTCTCACCCTCCGTCCTGAGCTGTGCTTGCTCCCAGTCTCCGCTCTTCACTGATCACAGCGGCAGAGGAAGATGGAGGTGGGAGCAAGAGAGAGCCACGGAGGAGGCTGGAGGCTGTAAGGGGAGACAAGGACTGGCACAGGCTGCCGACCCCCGCTGTAGACAGTGGTGCATGGGGGAAGCATATTAATATTTGGGTAAACCTTGAGGACTTGGAGGGACATTTTCCCCAGGCATAGGCCTGAGAAACAGTGCGTCTCTCCTTCTAGACCTGCTGCCAAGGGAGGGCTACACCTGTGTTTGAAGGTCAGGCCTAGGTCAAGGTCTGCAGCTGTCCTGCCTAGAATGGAGAAAGCTATACACAAGCTGAAGTGCCAGAGGAAGAAACTCTGCTGGAGGAGACCTTCTGAATAGCTGTGATCAGCTGGAATCGTGCAGAGCCTTGGTACCGGCTTGGAGGGGCTGCAAGGTACTGGTAAATGACAGAAATGCCAGTCTAGGCAGAGTAACTACACTTTTGTTGAGTAAAAAAAATTTCCCTCAGGGTGATCTATGTCAATTGAAGGGATATTTATAAACTTTGTTGCAGATTCCAACTTTTCATTATTCTCAAGAAATAGCTTTTTTGTTTGTTTGTCTGCGTCCATGTGCAAAACGGAAGTGAATAAGATTGCTTTTATAATCAGCTGCTGCATTTGCAGGGTTCTAAAGAGGAAAGTGGCAGGGTTTGCATCCCTTTAGATATGATTTCCCCTTGGGACTATCTCACCAAAAATTACATATTTGTTGAATGGGATGCCCAAAATCTGACATGTATGTTAGTGGAGACTTCTAGAAAAATCAGTAAGCCAATCACACAAGCAGAAAACACCTCCAGGTTGCCATATTGCATTGCATTTTACACACAATTACAATGTCACAGATTAAAAACAAAAGATAAGCTTTAATAACATTCAAGCACAATATGTAGCAATTGTAAAAGTTTAACCACTTCAGCCCCGGAAGGATTTGCCCCTTAATGACTAGGCAATTTTTTGCGATACTGCACGGCATCGCTTTAACCCACATATAGAGCCTTCTTTTGGTGGTATTTGATCACCTTTGCGTTTTTTATTTTTTTCGCTATGAACAAACAAAGAGCGACAAAAAAAAAATCTTTTTACTTTTTTCTATAATACATATCTAAAAAAAATGTATAAAAAAACAAATTTATTCATCAGTTTAGGCCGATATATATTCTTCTACATATTTTTTATAAAAAAAATCCCAATAGGCGTATATTGATTGGTTTGCGCAAAAGTTATCGCGTCTACAAACTAGGGGATAGATTTAGGGATTTTTATATTTTTTATTGTTTTTACTAGTAATGGCTGCAATCTGCGATTTTTAGTGGGATTGCGATATTGAGGCGGACAAGTCTGACCCCAAATGACACTTTTTGGGGACCAGTGACATTTTTTTTTTTTTAAATACGAAAAAGAGATTTTATTGTGTCACAGATGCAGTTGTACAATAAACAAAGGAAACAGAAGGAAACCATTTGCATATTCAGTAAGGTCAATACAGTGTACAAAGGATGTACAAGGCTCAAAGAGCTAAGGTATAACAATTCCATATACCACGGAGCACAGTAGTAATATCCGTATCCTTAATATAATTTTTTTTATCCTGCTTACACATGGTGAAAGGACTCTTTGAATAATTGACACAAAAACAGATATAGATAAACAAACGATGTATGTAAACTAATTACCTTCCAACAGGGAGGCAAACAACCTAACAAAAGAAAGAGAAGTGTGTACTACCGTGACAATGATCCGTAGGTCTTTAACAGACATTTTTATTAGCTGTCCAGTGAGATGAAGGGACAAACGACCGTACATACGGCGGCCGTGACCAAGCCAGAAGACCCTTAGTTGCAGTCTGTGAGAATGACTGTTGCCATAGATCTAGAGGCACAGAGGGATTACATCTGGAGCGAGTGTCCCAGCACCGGTTGGGATGGCGCTAGAACTGGAGTGTCTAACCATGGCTGCCATATTCTATAGAATTTGTTAGGAGCTTTTCTATGTTGATATGTTAACTTTTCCTTAATGAGAATGGTATTTACCTGTTCAATCCAGTGTTGCCAACCGCCCGTTAATTTACGGGCAGCCCGTAAAAATCACCCCATTTTCGGGGCGTCCGTGAATGCCCGTTACGGGCAGCCGGTGCCTGTAAAAAAGATGGCTGCGGGCCGGCCATGCAACTGCGCATGCGCCGTTCCGAAGCCTGCAGGACTCGGGAAAGATCGTACAAGCTCGGCAGGCCGGCGCATGCGCAGTAATGTAATGACGCCGCCTGGCGCCATTTTTGAACAGAAGCCGCCGGCCGCCGCTCGATCTTCAGTTCTCGGCGGTTCAGCGGGGGGAGCAGGAGGAGCCATGTTACCGGGCCCGGCCACGGCAGGACAGGTAACAGTCACTCTCTCCTCCCCTGTCCCTGGATGCTCTCCCCTCCTTCTTCCCCCCTGCCCGGAGCTCTTCTTCTGCTGGTTCCAACTTCCATATACACCCGATCACCCGGATTCCACTCTCCGTCTCCGGTGAGTACATCCCAGCCTGCCAGCTTTGTCTCCGGCGCTCTCTCTCTCACTCTCTGCGGGGTTACCCACTATCAGGTGGGCACCTGGCACTGCCCATGTCTGCTGCTGCCTTTTGTTCTGCCAGCCATGCCTGCAGTCCGAACCAGTGCGGCGTTCCCCACTGGGTGGCCGGGGCTGGGGTGACCGATGTGTGCCGGGGATGACCGGGGCTGTGCGGTGTTCATGTCTGCAGAGCACACTGTGCATTGTGATGAAGTTACTCTGATAACGGGATCCGTTGTGTGTGTGCTCATGGCTGTCACTGTGCATGGAGATGTGTGTGTGTGTGTATATATATAATGTGTCTGTGTGTATATCACAGTGAGTGACAGCCTCTGACCATCTCCTGTGCCCGCAGCCTCTGACCATCTCCTGTGCCCGCAGCCTCTGACCATCTCCTGTGCCCGCAGCCTCTGACCATCTCGTGTGCCCTCAGCCTCTGACCATCTTGTGTGCCCGCAGCCTCTGACCATCTTGTGTGCTCGCAGCCTCTGACCATCTCGTGTGCCCGCAGCCTCTGACCATCTCATGTGCCCGCAGCCTCTGACCATCTCGTGTGCCCGCAGCCTCTGACCATCTTGTGTGCCCGCAGCCTCTGACCATCTCGTGTGCCCACAGCCTCTGACCATCTCCTGCCCAGTGCCCGCAGCCTCTGACCATCTCCTGTCTGCAGCCTCTGACCATCTCCTGCCCAGTGCCCACAGCCTCTGACCATCTCATGTGCCCACAGCCTCTGACCATCTCGTGTGCCCACAGCCTCTGACCATCTCGTGTGCCCGCAGCCTCTGACCATCTCGTGTGCCCACAGCCTCTGACCATCTCCTGCCCAGTGCCCGCAGCCTCTGACCATCTCCTGTCCGCAGCCTCTGACCATCTCCTGCCCAGTGCCCACAGCCTCTGACCATCTCCTGTCCGCAGCCTCTGACCATCTCCTGCCCAGTGCCCGCAGCCTCTGACCATCTCCTGCCCGCAGCCTCTGACCTATTCCTACATCATGTCTGCAGTCTCTGAGGTAGAGTCGGGAAAGGAGTCAAGAGTGGGAGCGCCGCCGGGATCATGGGGTCACGGGAGAAGTCAGACGTGTGTGGACTGTGGAGAGGAGACCATAGGAAAACCAGAACCACCAAGCTGGAGCCATCTGACTGAGCCCTGCACGATGCACCTGAGAGGAGGTCAGTGACAGCACTGGCAAGTCAGTCTAGGGGGGTTGCTGATGTAAGGGGGAGTGAATACAATAATGTAAGGGGCACTGATATAAAGGTTTCCCCCTAAATTAGTAACTCCCCTTACCTTAGTGTATTCACTCTGCGGAAGGTGGTCTCTGGTCACCAGAGTGCCCACCACATCAGAGTTCCTGGCATTCCCCTTTACATCAAAGTCTGCAGGATTGCCCCTTACAGTGCAAAGGGGAACTCAATCTGCGGACCCTGATGTAATTGGGAACTCTGATGTAAAGGGAACACAGTGGACTCTGATATAAGGTGGTCTCTGGTCACCAGAGCCCCCCTCTACATCAGAGTTCCCCCATAGATCATGATCTGCAGCGTTCCCCTTTACATAAGAGTTCCCTTTCACTGTAAGGGGGATCCCTACAGACTCTGATGTTAGGAGGGAACCTAGTGCTAGCTGGGTTATAGTAACCTGACCTTCATGTCAATGGAGAAATATGTTTTTTGACTTTTGTTTAGCTTAAACACATTGCTAACAGCACTAGCTATATGTTTATAGTTCAAATATGTATCCTTGCACTGTTTAGCACTGAAAATAGTAATTTTAGGTACTTTTTTGCAGTGCCAGTAAAAAATGCAGATCTGCCAGTAATTTTCATGATTTTTGCCAGTAAAAAAGTGGTGCCGTTTGTAAATTTTGTCATCCTGCCAGTAAATTTCACTTCAGGGGGTTGGCAACACTGGTTCAATCCACTGTTTCGTTGTTGCAATACGCGGTGATAACCACAGGCAAACAATCTGTTTGCTCGCAATATACAGCAATCTAAGTACTGCTACATTAGTTGGAGGAGTAAACAATTCATCATCGACAGCAGGCAAGTCACTGGATGCAACGGAACAGTGGCTTGATAAAGAGACGATATAATATCAGTAACATTTTACCAATATCTAAAAAGTTTCAGGCAGCGCCACAGCAAATGTACTAGGTCTCCGTTAGCTCCCTTACATTTAGGGCACAGAGGTGAATCCCTCCTACCCCATCTGTGAAACAGCACCTGAGTGCGGTAGGTTCTATGCAAGATGAACACCTGAGAGAGTCTGAGTGATGGGGAGACTGAGATGATGGGCATAGATTGTAGGCAAAGTTCCCAATCCTTACCCCCTATCTCTCCCAGGTCTTGTTCCCATCTCTGTCTACATGATAATCTAGCTGTGTCCTTGAGGAGAGAGTAAGGTATATGTGCGAGATCATGCCCTTTTTATTCATTGTGGCGAGAACGTTACTTAATAGCAGGTGTTCAGTGAGTTCCATCCAAGACTGTCAGGCCTGTGACTGTAGAGTGTGGCGAAGTTGGAGGTATCTATAAAATTGCTGTTTTGGTAGTTCAAACTTTCTTTGCAAGTCCATAAAGGACTTCAGTATCGTCTGACTGTAAATTTGGTGAATGTATTTAATGCCCAAGGCCTCCCATGACTGGAACCCCTCTAATTTGCATAGTTCTGTATAACAGGAGTTACGCCATAAGGGGGTAAATGCCATGAAACCCGACACACCCAAATGGAGTTTAATAGTGGTCCAAAGCTTGTTCAGTAGGAATATATTTGGCAACAGGGTAGAGTACTGATGCAGACCGGCCTCAAGATGAGAAAACGCAAGATTACATTGATCAGGGAGCTATATGCAGTGATCAATGTAAAAATGACACTGGCAGGGAAGGGGTTAACACTAGGGCGCGATCAAGGGGTTAAGTGTGTTCCCTGGGTGTATACAAAGGCAGGTCCCTGTTCTGCCTTTGTACTAGGCGACTCGCACGCACGCTCCCGCAGCTTGCATCAGGCACGAGCGCCCCGCCTGCTGTGTGTGCCCACCCACAACTGCGCCTGCGCAAGCTGATGTACAGCTATGGCGATTCACACAGGAGAGCCAACGACGGCGGCTAGTCGACAAGCAGTTAATACATTTTTATTTGCTTTTTTTTCCCATGAAAGTGGAATTACCCTTTAAACTTACACTCATTTTGTAAGCAGAGAGCAGAGACTGGAGTCTGTGTGCAGAACTTTGCTTTGGGTATATGATGCCCTTATAGTAGTATTAAAAAAGAAGTTTGTCACCCTCCCCCCCAAAAAATATATACTCACCTAGGTGGATGCAGCATCGATCCAATGCTGCATCTGTGGTTGACTCAGTCCCCAGCGGCCTGCTGAGAGGCTGAGCAAGCTGCCGGTCCAAGCAGGTGGGTGGATCCTGACTGTAAAGTTGGGATCAATCCAGCCCCTAAACTGGCTTAGTGACATCAGCATACAGCAGGCTTAAGCCCACTGTCTGCTAAAAATGGGTCACAGGAGTGCGGAACAAACTGCACTCTTGTGATCCATAGGAGATGTAGGGCCAAAAAAGCTCTCGCCATACTTCTACTTTAAACCTGGTAACCTAGCAGAACTATGCTTTGCGTATCTGATGCCCTTAAAGTAGTATTAAACCTCTAGTATATTATTACATTATTATATTTGTATGTATACCCATTTGCACCGGGTTTCTCAAATCCATTTTTAAAGATTTTATCATACCTTATTAAAATGTTCCCCACTCTGTTCACTGGTGCAGCACTGTCTGCTACTTCCATTCCAGGAGCACAACAAACTGCCTAGAATGTGCTGCTGGTGGAACTCTGGGGTTGATTTACTAAAACTGGAAAGTGCAAAATCTGGTGCAGCTGTGTATGGTAGCCAATCAGCTTCTAACTTCAACCTTTTCAATTAATCTTTGACAATAAAACTGGAAGCTAATGGATTTCTTTGCAGAGCTCCACCAGGTTTTGCACTCTCCAATTATAGTAAATCCACCCCTGTGTGTACCCCGAGTATCATGCACGTTGAACTCATTCATTTTCTGTTCTGTCTCCAGCCTCTCTGAACCGCCTGTGTATGTTGGCACACAGAGCGATGATACGTATATCTGTAATACTTTATCAGGGATGCACACTATGGTGGCTCCATAGGGGCACTGCTATGGATGGGAGCCACCGCTGAAAAGGAAGAAGAGTTAGGAAAGAAAAACAAACATTGTTGTGTTGGAAAGAAGGGAACAAAATGCCTTCCGGAAATTTAAGTAATGTGTGTGTAGTTAACTAATGTGGTAATCCTCATGTTAGTTAATAACACTTTAACCCTGTCTCCTTTTGATCAGTTGTTGCCAAATAAATACCCGTTGTTGCACTCAGCCCTGAGGTGAAATGCTAGTCCACCCTGCCTCTGGGGGTTCCTGATATGCCGCTGGGGTCAGGGGGGCTACAGTAATATATACCATGTGATAGGTTATTTATCTATGCTTTTGGCACTGAAAGTTTTGACTGCAATAAGAAAAAATATTTTCTGTAAAATAAGTAATCCACAAATCCAATTAATGCAAACGTGCCCTCTTTATCTAAATTGTATGTCCTGTTTGTATGCATTGTAGTACAACACACTGGATTATTATTACTATGCAAGCTGAAGAATTTTGTTAAAGGATTTCTATACCGAAAGAAACCTGTTGTACACTCCCTTCTGAAAACACTAGATTTCTCTGATTTCAATACTGCTGAGTAAATATGAAGTAAGAGCACTGATTTTTCCAGTCTTATAGCAGACATAGAGGAAATCCTCTGTGATAGTAATGTTCCATCTGTAAATGCTGGATGCTATAAAATCATCTGCTCTGTATTCTTTCTCCTGTCCCTCTTTCTGACAGTTGTTTTTCCTGTTACTGCATGTAGAGATGTGTTACAATTTATATACTGGAAGTATCCCAGTCCCAGCTTCTCATACATGCCAAAGTATAAGCATTCAGCAGAGGTATGTGAGCAATATTCTTCTGTCTTTTAAATGTGTTTGATATGTTAAAGTGATACTAAAGGCTATAGTTTTTTTTTTAAATAAAAAAAGAGGTCATACCTACCTACTCTGTGCAACGATGTTGCAAAGAGCGGTCCCTTACCTTACCTCACCTCCTGTCCTGGCAGTTCCCCGTCGGTGCTGTCAGCTTCTCCTTCCTCCAGATGCCTCCTTAGCAGGACAGGTGCTAAGAAAGCAGCTGTGCATGCATGCTCCTGAGCCAGGCTGTGCGCATCCATAGACACACACAGCACCGGTCAGCACCAACACCCTCCTTATCAGAGTTTGACTGAGAGCAGCAGCACCCAATGGCTCCGCTGCCCTCAGTGTCTTCTGTGAGATCAGGAAGTAAGGAGAGTGGGGCTGCACTGGGACAGCACTGAGAGGAGTCAGTTGAAGAGGAACTGCAGTCTGCTCACATCATTTGTAATAAAAACATCTTTGCAATTCTGAAGCTTCCCTCCAACAACTTTATATATTATTTTATATATACTGAGATTCTGTACTTGCCAAATTGCTGCAGAAATCTCCCTCCACTATGTTGCAGCCATTTTAACTGTGGGCAGCTGAAGCTGCTGCCTGTTCACTTCCTGGATTTACACAGACACACAGAGGCACACCTCCAGTCCTGCAGCTCTCATTGGCCCTCTTATGACTCATCCCCCCTCCCTTCCTGGCAAACTCTCACAAGAGTGAGAGAGAGAGAGAGCTGTGCATGATATCATAAGCCTTGGCTTTCTACCAGACAAGAAACAGGAAGTGGGCTGTATAAGGTTATTACTAGCAGAAAAAAAGGAGGGGAGAGGATTTAATAGACGGAAAGATGAAAAAATGACCAAAGTTCCGCTTTAAGTGTTTAGGGATGAGGTTGGGTAGGACAGGTAGTGGGGGTGTTTTTTTACCTTAAAGTGGAGCTCCAGTCCCCATTATAATTTTTTTTTTTTTTAAAAGCTCCCCTGTGGTTGTTTGTAATAGTACATTTATATTTGGATACTTTCTTAACTGTCTTCATGCTTGTCTTGTTTAAAACTGTAAAAACTTACATGATCTCGGAAGCAGGCAGGGGCCATCGAAAATGTGGGCATCTGAAGCCCGATCATGTGTATTTCCGGGATAAGGTGCAGCTGGCTACCCAGCATGCACCTCCCGATTTCGCTCATGCGCAGTACTGACAATGCATGGTGCAGTTTGTTAATTACAGGTTACTACGGCAATTCTTCTCAAATAGCGCAGATTGAAATCACTTCCGGTCAGGAAATCTCAAGACAGTCACCCTCATTACATGCCCAAAGACTCCTGCGATCGATGACATAGATATCCCAGGAGGGCTGGTGACGTAATTGCCTAGGTGACTGCGACCTGAAGTCGCACAGAAGACATTTTAAAAAAAGGTACTTTCTGCAAAAATTACAACATATCAGTTTCCAAACTTTCATTTACAAGCGACACACATTACAATGTGGTTAGCTCTTAAAAATGAGTGTAACTCCGCTTTAATGCAGAGAAGGCATTAAGTGAAAAAACTTTAGACTTTAGAACTACTTTAAGATCAGACTGTATGACTGGACTTGGGCTAAAGCTTAGGTGGTTGTATCAATAAAGTGAACCTGTCACAAAGCCAGACAGTCCGCGTTGAGTTTTTCAGATCACAATCACAAACCAAGTCTCACTATTGGCATTTTAAGCTATTTGCTACATTTACAGTGTATACCCAAAACTTTTTTTCTTAGATTTTGAAAGAATGGGGATGGATTAGAACTGCTGTCAGCTTTTGCTCCCTCTGGAGGCTCTGAGATTCCTTCACTTTCTGTCGGGTAAAAAGCGGAAGTAGTAGTAGCAAACTAGACAGCCGCCTACCTAGGGTCGCTGCCGTTGGTGTTCCTACTTTCCTCTCTCTGCAGCAAGCAACTAAGTCTCAGCATCAGCAGGCAGTCGCCGTTCCGTTCTCACATAGTGTCAGAGGCACAGCGGCAGTGGAGGACTGTGTCCCGACTCTCGAATGAATGGAAGCAAGCAAACATCCCCTGCTGCTTGCCTCTGATCAGTCATCAGTGACCCGTAATTGCTGTCCGTGATGTGGCCACAGCCAGCCAGCTCTGCCTCTCTGCCCTTACATGATTCCTAATCCTGTGTCCCCTGGCCACCCCCCCGCTGTAGAGGCCACTCTCCCCCCTGGCCTGTCCTGAACATTGCTGGCAGCATCACTCAAGTTCTATAGTGTCTGGAGGCGGCGCTCCGGGCTTGGTGACAGGTGCAGCCTGCCTGGAGGAGGCACTGCAGGCAGAGTTTAAAATTGTTCCCCGCACACGCACTGGCAGGGTCACATCGTCGGATGGATGCAGCACAGTCTGTAGAGCCCCAGATCTGGTGAGTGAAATACTGTCACTGTCTGAGATTGCATTATTGCAGATTTGCATGTAAATAAATGTATTTGGTGTATAAAGACTGATCTGGCCATGTACCGAGGGGTCGGGCCCCCCCCATCCCTCCCTGGTAGGCTGCATTGATGGGCGCTGGTGAGCCTGCATTGATGGGCGCTGGTGAGGCTGCATTGATGGGCGCTGGTGAGGCTGCATTGATGGGCGCTAGTGAGGCTGCATTTGATGGGTGCTGGCGAGGCTGCATTTGATGGGTGCTGGCGAGGCTGCATTTGATGGGTGCTGGTGAGGCTGCATTGATGAGCGCTGATGAGGCTGTATTGATGGGCACTGGTAGGCTACATTGATGGGCGCTGGTAAGGCTGCATTGATGGGCGCTAGTGAGGCTGCATTAATGGGTGCTGGTAGGCTGCATTGATGGGTGCTGGTAGGCTGCATTGATAAGTGCTGGTGAGGCTGCATTTGATGGGCGCTGGTGAGATTGCATTTGATGGGCGCTGGTAAGGCTGCATTGATGGGCGCTGGTAAGGCTGCAATTGATGGGCCCTGGTAAGGCTGTATTTTATGGGCGCTGGTGGGCTACATTTGATGGGCGCTTCATTAAAAAGGTGCGTTATACATGGGCAGGGCAAAGGGGGTGGGGTTAGGGGTGGAGCCAAGGGGGCAGAAAAATGAGGTTTCGTCTAGGGTGTCAAAAATCCTTGCACCAGCCCTGCATGTTGCACCCCTATTTTGGATGTAACATGCTCCAGAGCCCCCCATTCCCTCCCTCACTCCCTGTGCATCCCCCCCACCCATGACAGCAGGCAGGGGATTCTGTCCCCCTCCCCCACAGCCACTGCCACCTGTAAATTCAGGCTCTGCCTGCACAGCCGTGTCACTTATTTACAGTGATCTGTGAATGGATAGACTACAAGTCCCGTCTTTCACTGCAGCAGATGAATTGTAGTTCTCAATGGACTGAGGGAGCTGATCAGTACATTCATAGTCTATTGACACTTCTACCAGATTTCTAAAGGAAAGCTCTTACAGAGGTACAGGCAGAAAGCTGGGGGACCTGTCTGCAGCAGCCAGACATTGCACCTATGCTCCATGGATCTCGTGTGCAATGCTTTGCAGGCTCCTCTGGGGAAAATAATAAATACTGAAGTTACACTCTGGTGGGAAGGAACACAGCACACAGGAACAGAGCTGAGGCTGTCAATCAGCTGGAGGTCCCTCCCCTGTCACTTTTTTTCTCTTGGTGTCAGGAAAAGTTGTCAGAAGTGACTCATGCTGAAAGCAGAGAAATGAAGCAGCAGACAGAAATTAGTGCTCCTAATTGAGACAAGTACATGCTATAGAGGGATATGCTGTGTTCATATTTCATGTATGAGGAATACAACCATTGAGTATTTTATGCTCAAATGCAGAAAGACCACAGGATGCAAGCCATTAAAGTGAGGGACCACTATTGAGTGGCCACCCTATTGGACCTGATACAAGGATAAAATGCCCAATCTACCGCAACCATCCCAAAGGGACCCCAAAATACTGCACTTCAAACAGGTGGGCAAACTACTGCACTTCAAACAGTTGGTGCGTAAGAACCTTTTCACCGCATTTCCTGATAGTGACAGGATCCCCTCTGATGACTAACATACCTCTAATCCCTCAAAGGAGCAACAGTGGTGGTGACAACTGTCTAAGTAACACTTTTTTAAAAACAGCACCTGAAACACATGATTGCTGGTTTGGTTGGGTCAAGGGCTGACTGGTGCAAACACTCATAGAAGTAAGGATCCCATGGACTATTGGGTGTCCAGGCATTTTTACATCATTTGTGGCTACGGTCTCTTAAATAATACTAATAATCTAGTTTATGTTTCATAAGACCTTCCTCATCTCTTCCTCTTACACATTGTAACCTTTCATGCTGTCAAGCCACTTTACATTTTTTTGTGGCTATTGTTCCTCAAATAATACACTTTAGTTTATTTTTTGGGAAAAAAACTGCCTTGTCTTTCTTATATTAGGGCCTAACCCAACTGTTCACCTACTGTCCAGCCACTGAACAATATTTGTATCTATAGTCCCTGAACTGATACACGCTAATGTTTATTTCAAGATAAAACCTGCCTTATTTCTCCCTTTTGAATTGCAACCATACTAAGCTGCTTACATACTTTCTAGCCAGTGTACAAACAGTAAACTCTGAGGCCTCATTCACATTAGCACTCCCGCATTTAGCTTTTCTCAACACAAGAGAATTAATCTGAGAAGTGTAAACAGCTTTTATGCTTCCCAGTTCACTTTTTTTTTATTTGTTCCTGTTCTCAAGCAGATTTGTACAAATTAGATGCATGTTCATGCATTTAGCAGTTTTTAGAGGTTCTCTTCCTCTTATATATGAGACCTTAATAAGCTATTTACATACCATCCAGATGCTGTACAATATGAATAGCTACTGTCTATCATATAATACACTTTAATTTTTATTTCACAAAAAGGTTAAGTTCATCTTTTCAGGCAGAATTTCACTCTCACTTACCTCATCTATAGAAGCTTTGATATTTCATCTGTCGTATCCAGTTTTAAAAAAAATGCTTTCTACTTCCATCATGTCCTGTAGATCATGTGACATCCAGGATTATTATTATTATTATACAGGATTTATATAGCGCCAACAGTTTACGCAGCGCTTTACAATATAAGAGGGAGACAATACAGTTATAATACAATAAAATACAAGAGGATTAAGAGGGCCCTGCTCAGAAGAGCTTACACTCTAATAGGGTGGGGCAGGTGGTACAAAAGGTTGTAACTGTGAGGAATGAGCTGTTGGAAGTGGTAGGAGATTAGTTTGAAACGTGATAGGCTTTCCTGAAGAGAAGAGTTTTCAGGGATCGCCTAAGGGTAGCAAGAGTAGGGGATAGCCGGATAGATGGAGGTAACGAGTTCCAGAGGATGGGAGAGGCTCTGGAGAAATCCTGGAGACGAGCATGAGAGGAGGAGATGAGAGAGCTTGAAAGCAGGAGGTCTTGAGAAGAGTGGAGAGGTCTATTTGGGTGATATTTGGAGACAAGATTGGCAGAGTTGTGAATGGCTTTGTAGGTTGTGGTTAGTATTTAATTCGCTGGGTGATTGGGAGCCAGTGTAGGGATTGGAGTAGATGGTTGGCTGACACTGAGCGGTTGTTAGTGCCGGTTCACACTGATGCGAGTTCATAACGAATGCGATGCGTCAAAAGCACTTTAAATTCGCATGTCATCCCTGAAGTAATTGTTTTCAATGACGGTCGTTCACATACATGCGTTGCGATTCCTCTACGAATGCGATGCGATAAAAAAAAGGGTCTTGTGCGAGTTTACTGCGTAGCGTTGCAAATTTAGTCTCTAGACATCAATGTAAATCGTTCTGGAATCGCATTTGATGGTTCACATATGTGCGAATTCGTAACCTCCAGCTCCTCCTCCCAGTACTGCCCCCTCACCTCTCCCAGTACCGCCCCCTCACTTCCTGTTTCCTGTCTCATGTCCATATGCAAACAGATAAGATGGCCCCCCGGCGTCGGAACTCCATCGACAATGAGGAGCTCATCAGGCTTGTTTGTGACAGGCCATATATATGGGACAGCCGTATAGCTGAATATAAAAATAATGCCCAGAAGGGCAGAGGCTGGGAAGAAATATGTAAAACTTTATATTCAGACTGGGAAGACTCCACAAGTTCGCAAACATAAACGTAAGTACCTATTTATTCATCCCACTGACCACCAATGTAAGGGCATGCATCCCACTGACCACCAATGTAAGGGCATGCATCCCACTGACCACCAATGTAAGGGCATCTATCCCACTGACCACCAATGTAAGGGCATGCATCCCACTGACCACCAATGTAAGGGCATGCATCCCACTGACCACCAATGTAAGGGCATGTATCCCACTGACCACCAATGTAAGGGCATGCATCCCACTGACCACCAATGTAAGGGCATGCATACCACTGACCACCAATGTAAGGGCATGCATACCACTGACCACCAATGTAAGGGCATGCATCCCACTGACCACCAATGTAAGGGCATGCATCCCACTGACCACCAATGTAAGGGCATGCATCCCACTGACCACCAATGTAAGGGCATGCATCCCACTGACCACCAATGTAAGGGCATGCATCCCACTGACCACCAATGTAAGGGCATGCATCCCACTGACCACCAATGTAAGGGCATCTATCCCACTGACCACCAATGTAAGGGCATCTATCCCACTGACCACCAATGTAAGGGCATCTATCCCACTGACCACCAATGTAAGGGCATCTATCCCACAGACCACAAATCCCACTGCCCAGCTGTGTAATGAGCATTGTTCCCACTCACCACCAATTAATTGTTTATGTTTTATTTGATTACAGAAGCACTCATACGTACTAGGTGGCGAAGCCTGAAGGATACACTTCAAAGACACCAGAGACTGGAGTGTGAAGCACGAAGTGGGTCTGGTGCTGCCCCAAAGCGTCCCTATTCTTTTGCTAGATACCTGGACTTTCTCAAGCCAGTGCTAGAATTAAGGAAGTAAGTTTACATACAAGAATACCTTTCTCTACCATCCCTCTCTAATATACCTGTCCTCCCCCTAACCTTCGCTTCTACCGCTATCATCTTTAGTTAGAATTTCAAGTATCAACTTTTGTATTTCAGCACAGAAGCAAGTTGGGAAGAGGAGGACGAAGAGGGAGAGGAGCATGCTAATATTGTTGACGTAGATGAGGGAGTTTCATTCGCTTGCCAAAACATAGAGGAATCATCTATTGAGGTAGAGGGTGACGCAATCGATGTGCATGAATCATCGACTCAGTAGCAAGATAATGAGTCTACTGACATTTCTACACCTTCCAACAGATGGAAAAAGCTAACATCTACCTCACGCAGGAAGCGAAGCAGCAGGGCAGCAGAACAGGTGGAAGAACAAGATCAGACAAATCAATTACTCAATATTGTGTCAGGGATCACTGAACAAATGGATGTTCAGAGATGCCCTCATACTATGTTTGCCCTAAGTTTGGTGCCTCTTCTCAAAGAGGTCTTGCCAGAAAAGTATTTCAGTGAGGTAGAAAGAAATCCTGGATAGCCGCACTCTGGGATAAGGACATCTTTATTTCAATAAAATCCAAACATACAGTCAATTGCAGAGACGTACAGGGTGGTAGACTGCTAACACGTTTCACATCATTTGGATGCTTATAACGAATAAGCATCCAAATGATGTGAAACGCGTTAGCAGTCTACCACCCTGTACGTCTCTGCAATTGACTGTATGTTTGGATTTTATTGAAATAAAGATGTCCTTATCCCAGAGTGCGGCTATCCAGGATTTCTTTCTACCTCACTGCAAACCAGCAAAGCCAGCACCTGGAACCAGTTCTTACTAGGGCGGTGTCATTCCAGAGCAAGAGTGTTTGTGAGCTGCATCTCCTTTTTTCCAGAAAAGTACTTCAACATGAGGATTGCAGTGCAACATTGCATACATTCCTTCACTATTCCAAGCCATGTTTCAGAGCCAACGCAAGAGAGTACTAGTACTCAAATAATTACACCCTTTTCTGCTGCTCAAAATCCTGCACCAAACCCTTATCCTTCTAGTTTTTCTGACCACCCAAGCATATACGAGACCCCCAGATCAAAAATCCCATATTCGATTCCTCCACCAATTGCTTCCTTAATCATCCCTCCAACTAGTACCCCTGGTATAACAAGGGCAATGGAATTGAGACCACGTAAATCAATTCCTCACCATTTACCACAACAAAGCAGAGTGCCACAGCTCTACAATCAAATGCCATCCATGCCAAACCGCTATACACCTGTGTCAAGACCTATGGAACAGCCCAAACAAATCAATCCTAGTCCGTATCCCTAAAGAAATCAATCACTTGAAGATAATTCAATCGAGCCTCCCACAAATGCACAATATAGGCCCCTGAGTGAACCACTGGATAGAGTGATATCCCTGCCTGTGCCTTTGAGGCAAGCAACGCCTGAGCAACAGAGTGTTACAAAATATTTGAATTTATAGATTCAAATATGTTGTAACACTCTGCCTGCAGCCTACCTGTTGAATGGCACTGCCACTTTCATGTTGTTAATCCATATTGGATTTGTTTAGGTTATGTTTTCTATTTTTTAGAGGGTTTGCATCCCACCTGACCACTGATGTCAGGACTTGTACCTATGACCAAAATATAAAGGCATGCATCCTACTGACCAGAAATCCTAATGACCACCAATGTAAGGGCATTTATTGGTGGTCATACAAGCCCTGACATTGGTGGTCTGTGGGATTGCCTGTCCACCAATGCCAGGGCTTGTATCCCACCTCTGACCAAAATGTCAAGGTCTGTGATGTGGTTATGCTATATGGGCCCGCCACTAGTGAACCACCAGATAGAGTGATATCCCTGTTTGTACCTTTGAAGCTAGTAACACCTGAGAAACAGAACTATTGTTTTAAATTGATAGATGCCTACCTGTTAAACGGCACAGCCTCTTTCATGTTGTTAACCATATTGCATTTGTTTACGTTATGTAAAAGTTTTTTGGTCCTACCAACTTTTCAGGTCAGCGTGGATTATGCAGTGGGATACATGTACAAATGTAGGATGAAGAGAGAGAGTGAGGTGGAGGTTTAGGTGAGAGGGTCATAGGAAGTGAGAGGGTCATAGGAAGTGAGAGGGTCATAGGAAGTGAGAGGGTCAGAGGAAGTAAGAGGCTCAGAGGAAGTAAGAGGCTCAGAGGAAGTGAGAGGGTCAGAGGAAGTGAGAGGGTCAGAGGAAGTGAGAGGGTTAGAGGAAGTGAGAGGGTCAGAGAAAGTGAGAGGCTCAGAGGAAGTGAGAGGCTCAGAGGAAGTGAGAGGGTCAGAGGAAGTGAGAGGGTCAGAGGAAGTGAGAGGGTCATACTTGAAAGAAGAGATCAAGTGAGGGGGAGAAAGAATGAAGGGTGAGAGAAAGGGAAGTAGGAGACAGAGTATTATCTCTTGGTTATGTGGTTCTTTACAATGTTTGAAGTTTGACGTAAGATTATTTCCAAAAAATGTTTCAAAAAGTATGTAATTACATGAAGATTACAAATTAAACAAATAAAACATTTTTTTGGGAAGAGAACAATGGTGTGATATCTGTCTGCATTGCTTCTATTGCTTACTATGGCGCAAATCATCCATCTCATGTACTATGACCGTTACAGATTACCTCCTGGAACCGTTACAGATTACCTCCTGGAACCTATAAACCCAATTGTAAGTATATTGCTTATCACTGTGTATTTGTCTATTGAAGCACTGATTGGAGACGTCAGGGTTAGGCTACATTGTACGGTTAGGGTTACGGAAAGGGTTAAGGTTATCTGTAGTGAGGAGATGGTATGTGAAGATCGATATGTACACAACACACTCTGTAAAATAATGACACATGAACAGTATCCTACAATTCAATTTTTTATTTTTAACTGGGAAAATTGACACCATGCTTACTGTTTCAGGTTTTTGATCTACGTAATGGCGTAGTGTACGCAGCACCTACATCATATATGTGAGGACAAGAGTGGCTCAGTTGCCATGAAAAAAAAAAAAAAAAAAAAAACATACGCATTTGATGGCTATCTGCCTTTTTATGAAATATGTTATCTTAAGGTGACAAGTAATCGCTCAGCTGGCTCCACACTATTTCTATTTATTCATCCCACTGACCACCAATGTAAGGGCATGCATCCCACTGACCATCAATCCCACTGACCACCAACCCCACTGTCCACCAATCCCACTGACCACCAACCCCACTGTCCACCAACGCCACTGACCACCAATGTTGTGGAATGATATTGCATGCTCTGTATGTTGACACAGAAAGTGCCAAAAATAGATGGACACACTGTCGAACAATAAAACTTTATTACATTTATAGAAAAAAGTACAGATAGTAGACGATGCAGTATTGACAGAGAAAAAGTTATTGGTCTTTATTAAATGGCATCAAGCTGCCATGATACCTGACCAGCAGGACTCATAAAGAAGTCAGTAAATTTCTCACGTATGCTGGCCCCCCTGTAATTGCCCCTTGTATGTGTCCAATCTGCGCCTTCCATCTCATCCATTAAAGAGTCCTCGAAAAGGTATTCATCTCTTTCGCGGACAAAATTGTGGAGTGCACAGGCAGCTTTTACGGCAATTATGGCGTTTTCCATGTTTAAACTTATTGGCGTGTGAAGAAAACGCCATTTGTTTGCCAGGATTCCGAAAGTACACTCCACAACTCTGCGTGCTCTTGTTAGCCGACAATTAAAGACCCCTTTCTCCACAGACAGTGACCGGTTAGCATATGGCCTGAGCATTTTTTCTGAAAGAGCGAAAGCCTCATCACCAACAAATATTAAAGGGAGAGAGGGTTCTGATGTTCCAGGGAGTGGTCGTTCGTTTGGGAGGTTTAGTGCGTTCTCCCGAATCATTCTTCCAAAAGTAGAGTGGGAAAAAATGCTGGAGTCAGAACTGCTCCCATAAGAACCAATGTCGATGTAGGTGAACGAGTAGTTTGCATCAGCCACTGCCAGAAGAACGAAAGAAAAATATTTTTTATAATTAAAAAATTTTGACCCACTACCGACTGGCCTCACAATTCTGATGTGCTTGCCGTCTATGGCACCAACACAGTTAGGGAAGTTGCAGCGCTCCGAAAACAACTCAGCTTTGGTGTTTCATTCCTCTTTGGTTTTCTCATGACCCCATCTCTTTGGACCTCCCAGATGGCAATACAGGTGTCACGCACAATTGTGCTCACCGTAGATTTTCCTAATTTGAACTCGTAGTGTAAGCTGGCAAATGAATTTCCAGTTGCTAGTTACCTGACAAAAAATATAAAAAATATAAAAATATAATAAATTAGTTATGTTTTTTTTTAATTACAGAAGGACTCATACGCACTAGGTGGAGGAGCCTCAAGGACACACTTCAGAGAGTCAGAGGAAGTAAGAGAGTCAGAGGAAGTAAGAGAGTCAGAGGAAGTAAGAAAGTTACAGTAAGTAAGAGAGTCAGAGGGAGTTAGAGAGTCAGGGGAAGTTATAGAGTCAGAGGAGGTCAGAGAGTCAGAGGAAGTTAGAGAGTCAGGGGAAGTAAGGGAGTCAGATTGAGTTAGAGAGTCAGGGGAAGTTAGAAAGCTAGAGAGTCAGAGGAGGTCAGAGAGTCAGAGGGAGCTGGATTGTTTCCAAAATATTTCATGCCAAGTATGTAATCCAAAAAAATTACATATTACGTTTTTTAAAATAAAAAAATAAATACTTTTTTTGGAAAACAATTTTGTTGTCATATCTGTCTGTATTCTTAGCATTCCTTACTATAGCTTACTATGGTGCATAGCATAAAATTTCACACACAAAGTATATCTATAAATTTTACCTTAATGTAACAAGCAACCTTTCCGCTGGCTCTACACTATTCCGAAAGGTGGTGTTCTGATACTCCAAACGTGTACCAAGCAGCCGAAGCAATTCATCGAAACTAAGGAATAAAACCACAAATTCAATGTAAGTGACAGGCTAAAGCCCATAGACAAAATCTAATAAAATGATAATAGGAAAGAGTTCTAGTAAAAGGAGAAAAGCGATCAAAAGTTGGATTGGTGGTCAGTGGGATTGGATTGGTGGTCAGTGGCGTTGGTGGTCAGTGGCGTTGGTGGACAGTGGGGTTGGTGGACAGTGGGGTTGGTGGACAGTGGGGTTGGTGGTCAGTGGCATTGGTGGTCAGTGGCATTGGTGGACAGTGGCGTTGGTGGACAGTGGGGTTGGTGGTCAGTGGGATTGGTGGTCAGTGGTGTTGGTGGACAGTGGCGTTGGTGGACAGTGGGATTGGTGGTCAGTAGGATGCATGTCAGTGATAGATAAGAAGGAGGGAGGAGGAGAAGGAATAAGGGTACAGGTACTAACCTATTTACGGACATCCGGGAATAGTTGAAGAACTTCTCCTCATGCTGCCTCAGATCATTGTAGAGGATCCTGAACTGGCCTCTCTCTTCCCTATTTTGAATAATTGGATGGACCCAATATCTTCTTGTACTCATCAGTCTCTTCCTCATCCTCCTCCTCCTCTTCCTCCTGGCTTTGTCCATCAGGACTGCAGCAGTAGCAGTAACAACTGCTGCTATGATCAACGGCATTTGATAAAACATAATGATCAAAAATCTAAATCCTCACTGACTACTCACAGACAACCCACACTCCTCAACGACAATACTCTCCCACAAAGGAAAACAAGGAAGAGCACAGGAAGTTAACACCCATTTTTTTCTTGCCTTTTCGATTGGCCTGAGCACAAATCGGATCTGTGCCTAATTTACATGAAAAGCGCATAGAATTCACATACAATTCGCATTGAATTCGCAATACAATCGCGCTGGTAATAATCAAACACGCAATGAAAAAATTTGCATCTAAATCGCATCGCACAAGTGTGAACCGGAACTTAAGGTGGATAAGTCTGGCAGCAGCATTCATGATAGACTGAAGAGGGGATAGCCTATGGAGAGGTAGGCCAATGAGAAGGGAGTTGCAATAGTCAAGGCGAGAGATAACAAGGGAGTGAATGAGGAGCTTGGTGGTTTCATTTGTTAAAAAGGGGCGAATTTTAGAGATGTTATGGAGGTGAATTCTACAAACTTTTGACAATGATTGGATTTGAGGCTGAAATGGCAAGTCAGAGTCTAGGATTACACCTAGTACCCTGGCGTGAGGGGAGGGACTGATGGTTGCATTGTTGATTTTGATGGAAAAGTCATGGAGGGGGGCATGGGCAGGGGGGAATATTAATAGCTCAGTTTTAGAGGAAGTGGTGCGACATCCATGCTGATATGTCAGTTAGTAAGTTAGTAATGCGAGAGGAGACTGAAGGAGTGAGGTGATGAGTAGACAGATAGATTTGGGTGTCATCAGCGTATAAGTGGTATTGGAAGCCGTGGGCGATTATTAAGTGACCAAGGGAGGAGGTGTAGATAGAGAAGGGGTCCAAGAACAGAGCCTTGGGGGACCCCCACAGAAAGGGGCAATGGAGAGGAGGAGATAGAGTTGTAGGTGACACTGAAGGAGTGCTGTGATAAATAGGCAGAGAACCAGGATAGAGCAGAATCTCAGAGGCCAAGGGAATGTAGTTTATTGAGAAGGAGCAGGTGGTCAACAGTATCAAAGGCCGCAGAGAGGTCAAGTAGTAGGAGTATGGAGTACTGGCTGTTGGTTTTAGCAGTTAGTAAATCGTTAGTGAGTTTTACTAAGGCAGTTTTGTGGAGTGCTGCGAGCGAAAGCCAGACTGTAAGGGGTCAAGAAGGTTATTTTCACTGAGGTAGGAGCTAAGACGGTTGTAGACTAAGCGTTCTAGAAGTTTAGAGGTGAATGGGAGCAATGAGATGGGTCTTAAGTTGTTCAGGTTGGTAGGGTCCAGTGAGGGCTTTTTAAGAATGGGAGTGATCTGCGCATGTTTTAGAGGGGAGGGGAAGATGCCACTAGAGAGGGAGAGATTGAAGATGTGCGTGAGGGAGCATAGGACAGAAGAAGAGGGTGACCGTAGTAGTTGTGAGGGAACAGGATCCAAGGGACAATTGGTTAGGTGGGCATCCAAGAAAAGTTTTGTAACTTCTTCAGTAGTAGCCAATTCAAAAGAGGAGAGTGTTGAATGTGCTGCTAGGCAAGGTATGTTGGGTGGGGAAGACGTACGCACAGTGGAGGTATCCTCACAAATTATTTGAATCCCATCAAGCACTGGCTTGTTGCATCACTCTGGACCACATCTTCTTCATTACTATACCGCCTTGTTTTATTTCCACCCACTTTCTGTACAATCTGATTGTACAATCTCCTTTAGATCTACCATCAACTAAGTAGAGCAAGAGCCTGTCTGATTTAAAACAAATTGAATGGATTGCTCAGGTGGGCCCTTCTAGTCCATAGTTTTGTTAAATCTAAAGAAAATTGTACAGGGACTGTACAATCAGGTTTCATAGTGTATATCCAGCAGGGTGAGGTTTGGAGTGTTGTCGCAGGGTATGTGGTAATGAGATCAGCTGCTGAACTCCCTCCTGTGTCCTAACAGTTTTGCCAAATTAAAGTGGATGTAAACCCGAAATTTTTTTTTTTGGTGTCATAATGTAGAGTATAAGATTTCCTATCATTTGAGCCCAGTCTTGCCACAAAGAGTTAATCCAGCTCTGAGCAATCCTCTTTTATTGTTCAGTGAGATTAATCTTGACAGAGAAAAACTTTGTCAAATCCTCCCCCTTGCTGTGAGTGACAGGTGATTTACATATCTCATGCACTAGCCTAAGACATACAGTATTTTTTAATTCCCACCCCCACTCCTTTCTTCAGCAGCTCTGCAAGGATTGGCTGTTCCACACCTCACCATGATTTGGCATTCTGAAGTCATGTGGTTACTTTCCTGTCTTTTCACTGGATGTTAGAGATCATAGCAGAAGTTCAGTGTAAGAAATACCCAGGAGAAAATGCATATTGACAAGGAGTGTAGAGGTGGACGGGGAGTCTACTGACATCACGACTCCACCCACCGAGCTCCAGACAACAGACCCACCCACAGAATATGCAGTTTTTGGGGTCTAATAACAGACAGAGGGTAGACATTTGACAGGTAAAGATACATGCAGGAGGCATGTATATCCTTATAGATAACCCCTATGGCAGTAGTTTAGAAAGGATGACATTGGGTTTACATCCACTTTAAGGGCCACCCAGGAAGTAATGAAGTCGTTTTTATACAACAAACTGGAAACCGAGGTAACGCTTGGTCTAGGACAAATAGAAATATTTTTCTTTTCTGCAAAAGAGGCACATTATTGCTATATTGGTGCCATAGGTGTTTTCACAGGGTGTGCTGGGTGTGCATATGCACTATCATTTGTTCTGATACACATGGGCACTGCACAGACATTTCTAGCCCTGTACAGAGTATCTACTGCACTCACAGTTTTAGTTAGTTGTAGGTTCCAATGGACATGAAATAATTATTCTTAATGGAAGTGGCATTCGGCATCATTTTGGCTGACCTCTGTTGTTTACACCAAGATAAGGCAAGTCTGACATTCTTCCTTCTTCATAGCTATTCACATGCATGCTCAGACAATCTGAGTGTGCATTTTGACTTAAACATCTTAGAATAAAGATAGCTTCTCAGACAGATCATATCTTCATGTCCAACTGCCATTTTTAGTCTAAGACTAGGTTTTACGCATTTATCTATACAAAATTGCTTGCCATGGATTTCACATCTGGGAACGCTTGGAAGTCTGATTATTTGAGTTTATTTGGAAAAGTTTTGTTTACAGAAAGGCAATGACAGATGTCGGATGCTTGAGCTGTAAAATCAAACCAAATAAGTGCTGTGCTTTTACTATCCATCTTTTCTGTGTTCTGTAGTAGCAATACACGCAGTGTGTTAAATTTTAGTAACCAGACATGTTTAGGTCATCTGTTGTGACGGGCTTTGGACTTGTGCTGATGGCATCAGTTTGAGACACTTCTAAGATCATTCGGAATTATTTCACTGCTGCATTTGCCCTGTCCAGTTGACCTGCCCTAATTGGGTTTGCATTCCCATTGTATGAAAAAGAAAAACCTTCTGAAGTGAAAAAACATATTGACATTAATAGGATCCTCTATAGACACCCCCTAAACACCTGATATAGGGTACAATTACATGTTGAAAATTTTCTGTGCAGTATTTTTTATATTGCTGAGATAAAGCCAGCTGTAGGGGTATATATCAGTATATAAACATGCGTTATTGATTACATTCTGTCTTCTGTCCACAATTTCTTATCTATAGGCAAGTCAACTCACTGCATCTAATTGGAATGCATGTAAGCTGAAATTAGTTTGGTTGTTATATTACTAAATGTGACCCCTCCCCTTTGACTTTGGAGTCTGCATCCATGGGCAAGTGTGAGTTGCATAATGCATGACTGTCAGTTAAAATGAATTTGGGGTGCTCCTAGCAGTATTTTCCTATAAGCATAATGAGTCCTACAGCCCCTGCACAGTATTGACTGCCAAACATCAAAAAACATTTTTTTCCGGGAGTAAAAAACAAAGGGAAGAAGGTGAAAAGAAAGAAAAATTGTAATACAACAAATAAAAAGGCTGGAAATATGTTACATTAACCTGTATATACAAGCATAAATAAATAAATATTCAGAACATCTCTGCAATACATACAATCAGTGGTCCTTCTAGGATTGTGAAAGACCTGAGGCAACCTTGGCCATGTGGAATGATGGATGTAGCTTAATTGTGCTAACAGTGGGAGGGGCCTTAATTAGCATGGGTAAACAAATCCTGAGTCTACACACTGTATACACAACACACATTTTTGATCCATTGAAGTCTATAGAACCTAAAACCAGAAAAAACGTCCCTGGCCTTTTCCTAAAAATGCACAGATGTGAATGTGGCCCATAAGAAACCATTGCTAGGTGACATCTATACCAGAAAATACAGTATCTCACAAAAGTAAAAACACCCCTCACATTTTTGTAAATATTTTTTTTATATCTTTTCATGTGACAACACTGAAGAAATGACACTTTGCTACAGTGTAAATTTACTGTCCCCTCAAAATAACTCCATACACAGCCATTAATGTCTAAACTGCTGGCAAATGTCTAATGTCTAAACAGCTGGCAACAAAAGTGAGTACAGCCCTAAGTGAAAACGTCCAAATTGGGCCCAAAGTGTCAATATTTTGTGTGGCTACCATAATTTTCCAGCACCGCCTTAACCCTCTTGGGCATGGAGTTCACCAGAGCTTCACAGGTTGCCACTGGAGTCTTCTTCCACTTCTCCATGATGACATCACGGAGCTGGTAGATGTTAGAGACCTTGCGCTCTTCCACCTTCCATTTGAGGATGCCCCACAGATGTTCAATAGGGTTTAGGTCTGGAGACATGCTTGGCCAGTCCATCACCTTTACCTAGCTGTCTATAAGCGGATTGGTTAACATTTTATGCTGCAGTAACCCGTAGTAACTGACTGAGAACCATAGAATTTTGTGTAGGAGCACTTGAAAACATCCAGCAGTTCTTTAGGGCATGAATGTCACATCTTCTTTTACCTGACTTCAGATCCTGCTGTACTTGCTCCTGTAATCTAACTGGATTTCACCCAAATAGAACACAGCTCCTCTGCGTGCAAGTGTTAACACTGTAACACTTTAACACTGTATTTGAACATGTCACTAACACCCATAGATCAAAGGGACCTTCATCCCAAAAAACATATCAAATATTATAAAAAACATATTCTTTATTTTATTCCAAATTTTAAAAATTGGGGCATATAATTGCTCCCAGATAGGGCATCATTTAAAGTTCTCATTAACACATTTTTAACCTCTGGATCTTCTCCGGCCTTTATTTCTTGCTTTAGCCTAGTCAGTCTGGACTCACAGGACCAATGCACGGTCTATTCAAGACTCACAGATATCTTCCACTATTTCCTAACCTGCTCGACTGCCAAGCCAAAGGGGTACTCCAGGTCTGAGTACTAATTTACTGCATTGGCTAGTAGATCGAAAAATATATATATCAAACAGTATGCTTCAGCTATGCACTCCTCCTTATGCTCTGCCCCTTTTATCAATTTACCTCCATTTGCACTATTTGCAGTATTTAGGAGTTTTAAGCTTGCGTTGGTTTATAGCCAGGCACAACAATTCGACTCCACGTCTGCAAATTTCATCTGAAAATTCCATATTTTTGGCAGTCTGCAAGTTAGAGAAAATGCCAGGAAATAAACTATATGGAGCTGGGTGTTGGCTGTAAGAAATATATAGCAATGTTGCTATGGATCCTTGTTTTGGATAAACAGAAAAAGTCACTACTTAGAGATGCGCCTTTGCTTATATTCCTTATAGTTGAACAGCAGGTGTGATGAGAGTAATAAAATACGTATTTAGATGCTGTCCTGCCCATAAAACTTTATTTTCACTCCCTGGAAGAAAACTAAGGCTTTTCTACAGAAAAAAAAAGGTCAGAAGTTTTTTCTCAGCATAATAATACATGTCCAGTATTGACAGTGAGTACCTGTCTAGATGTCGTTGTATCATACATAAGAACATTCTCTCCTGTGTCATTGATAGATCATATAGGTCACACCTGCACAGCTGACGTCTAACAGTACGACAAGTGGGCAGAAGAGCATTAAAGACGTAGTGTCACATGATAATCACTTGCCCATCCCTTTGGTATCGTGGTGTGTCTATTTTGAAGAGGAAGAATGTGAAATTTGCCACCAGGTGTAGTGCTGAGTAAACAGTCTAGAACTCTGTTCACCCTGTCACACCTGTATACTCCTATGATGATCCCTCAGTCAGAGATAGCCTGAGGGAAAACATTATACTTTCACTGATTTATATGACAGTCAGTGGAGTTCAGAGTGTTCTAGACACTTTTTAGAATTCTATTACTCCTAAGCATGACAAATGCTGGTGTGGATGACAGATTCATGTACCTGTTGTGAACAGGTACATGAATCTGTGGCATGGAAAGGAGGGCACTGAGTCTGGAGTGTTTTTACTGAGGACACCTATCCTCACTGCATGTTCAACTCCTTGCTAGCTAGACCCCTATTCAGCTGTCGATCCTGGCTGACATCATTCAGCAACTATGACTATTGCAATATATGGTTTATAACATCAGCCAGAATCCCTGCCCCTTTGTTTATTTTCATCGGTTGGCTGGGGAGTCTTCTGGCTGGCAGCTGAATAGGGCAAGAAATGAGTCATTGGTTACTATGATGCCGGTGGCTGCTGGCTTTATAGCAACCAGGCAGGCCTATGGGGGAAGCTGTTATATACATATGCAATTGGTCTTAATTACTACCAGTTTTCTTATCTGGGAATCGATGGTAAATCTTTTTGTCACAGACATAGCATCACATTCTAAAATGAACACATGTAATAACTACCAAAAGTTGTCCCAAGAGTCCGTAATCAAAATGTAATTGTCTCATTGCTTTCTTGAAGGACTTTTTTAAATGAGGGAATACTGCCATAAAGGTGGCACAATTGCGTTACTGAATTTCTTTCCAGTGTTTATTAATAAAGGTTTCATAACAGACAAGTGGGGTTCAAAAATGAGTTTCTCCAGACATTTGAAGGTCAAGCCCCAGAGCAAAGAGTACATCCTAAACCCTAACATGTTGCTATAAACAGCCTTGGAATTTTAGGTAAAAGTTTTTATTGTTGTTTATATCCCATCAGTGACACTTCACTGCACAAATGGTCCCCAGAAACACAACAGGAAGTGAGTTAAAGTCTACGTAAAATGAATGTACATCTCACATTGTCACATACCTGGTAGGTTGTGAGCCTGAAGTGCAGGGAAAGACCTCCCTTACAGCTCCCACTTCCGCTCCCCTGGAATGGAAACAGAGGATCAGGAGTGAAGAGTGGTATGGGTGCCTGGCAGGATCAACAATTGCTGGAAGTATAGTAGTGGTGGCACCCTCTGGAGTCAGGAACCTGAAGACAGAAACTGGAAAGCAGGTAGGACCAGGAACCCAACAGGTCAGCAGGCCGGATAGTAGAATGCTGGACTGGAACCAGGAACAACAGCAGGTAGTAGCCTGGAAACTGGACTGGAACCAGGAACAACAGCAGGTAGTAGCCTGGAAACTGGACTGGAACCAGGAACAACAGCAGGTAGTAGCCTGGGACGCTGGGCTGGAACCAGGAACAAGCAGTAGGTAGCAGGCTGGATCACTGGGCTGGAACCAGGAACAAGCAGTAGGTAGCAGACTGGATCGCTGGGCTGGAACCAGGAACAAGCAGCAGGTAGTAGCCTGGAACGCTGGACTGGAACCAGGAACAAGCAGTAGGTAGCAGACTGGATCGCTGGACTGGAACCAGGAACAACAGCAGGTAGTAGCCTGGAACGCTGGACTGGAACCAGGAACAAGCAGTAGGTAGCAGACTGGATCGCTGGACTGGAACCAGTAACAAGCAGTAGGTAGCAGACTGGATCGCTGGACTGGAACCAGGAACAACAGCAGGTAGTAGCCTGCAACGCTGGACTGGAACCAGGAACAAGCAGTAGGTAGCAGACTGGATCGCTGGACTGGAACCAGGAACAACAGCAGGTAGTAGCCTGGAACGCTGGACTGGAACCAGGAACAAGCAGTAGGTAGCAGACTGGAAGCCGGTATACACAGCGGAGGGTCAACAAGCCAGTGGTCGGTAGTGGTCGGACAGCAGAGGTACCAGGGATAATGCAGAGGGATGGTCAGGCAAGCCAAGAGGGTCTGGTGCAGGCGGATAGCAGGATGGTCAAACAGGAAGCCGGGTCAGATAACAGGATACACAGATCAGATCAGGAAACACTCACAGAACGCTGTAGAGCAGACAGCGGGGATGGAGTGTGACAGGCAGGTTTAAATAGCCCGCCTGACACCAGCGGGAGTGCGCGTGCGCGTGCCCGTGCGTGACCGCAGCCGTGAACGCGCGCGGATGCGCAATGGAACCCGTGGCCGAGTTCCCGTGCGCCTGGGCCGCCGGTTACTGGCAGGATCTTCATGACATTGCCCCCCCCCCCCAAGGGGCAGCCTCCGGCTGCCCCTTTGAAAAAATTTCTCTGGATGGGCTGTTTTAAAGGCTTGTAACAGGTCTTCAGCATGAATATTATCTTCTGGTTCCCATGAATTCTCCTCTGGGCCAAACCCCTTCCACTTTATTAAGAATTGATTTTGGTTACCTCTTTTCCTGTGGTCCATGATGGCCTCCACCTCGAATTCCTCTTCCCCATCTACCAGGATTGGATCAGGAGGATCCGTACTTCGACCTGGAAATGGGTTGGTAATAGATGGTTTAAGCAAGGACACGTGAAAAACTGGATGTACCTTTAGTGAATCCGGGAGTTCAAGTTCATATGCAACTTCATTAATTCTCCGTTTAACAGGGAACGGTCCAAGAAATTTGGGACCCAATTTCTTGGAAGGGCAGGCCAACCTGAGGTTTATTGTGGACAACCATACCTGATCCCCAGGTGCAAGTAAGAGCTCACCTCGCCTTTTTCTTATCGAAGGTTGCTTTGTTGTACTCCTGGGTTCTGGTCATGGTGTCCTGTAAAACTTGGTTGTTAGAGGTAAAGAAATCCAATTTCTCCTGGACTGCGGGTACTGTGCATTCTGGAAGAGAGTTAGGTAAAAATGAAGGGTGGAAACCATAATTCGCAAAAAACGGAGTCTGTTTGATAGTAGAATGAATAGAATTGTTATAAGCGAATTCGGCCAATGGCAAAACAGAAATCCAATTATCTTGGGCAAAGGAAGAAAAACAGCGCAAATATTGTTCAAGGGTCTGGTTTGTTCTTTCTGTTTGCCCATTAGTCTGGGGGTGATAAGCCGATGAAAATGAGAGTTCAATGTCCAAGGTTTTACACAAAGCCCTCCAGAATCGAGAGGTAAATTGTACCCCTCGATCTGAAACGATATTAACTGGTACCCCATGGAGCCTGATGACCTCTTTAATGAATGCTTGTGCTGTTTCTGTAGCTAAAGGGTTGCCCTTCATTGGGACAAAGTGCGCCATCTTCGACAACCAGTCCACTATGACAAAGATTGAGGTGAAGCCCCCGGCCGAGGGTAGTTCTACAATAAAGTCTATAGAGAGCATTTTCCAGGGTCTATCTGGGACAGGCAAGGGTTTTAGTAGACCCCATGCCTTTGTTTTGTGCCCTTTGTTCCTAATGCAGGTGGTACAGGACTCTACAAACTCTTTACAATCTTTGCGCAGCTGAGGCCACCAGAAGGTGCGCTGAACCAAATCAGTGGTCTTAGCTACGCCAAAATGCCCAGCCAGCGCATGATCGTGACAGAGCTCTAGTACTGGAACTCGTAGTGTTTCAGGTATAAAGATACTACTCTCATGCCACAATAACCCATCCTTAACCTGGAGCTCCGTCTTAATGGAAGATTCCATTCCTGCGGAAGCCTGTTTAATCTGGGAAAGCAGGTTTCCCTGAAGTAAAAGAAAATTCCCCGGAGACAGAATGGTGTCTGGAGGGGAAATCTCTTGAGGTTTGTGAAACATCCTAGACAGGGCGTCAGGTTTGGTATTCTTGGAACCAGGACGGTAAGTGACATGAAAGGAGAACCTGGAGAAAAAAGGGAGCCCACCTGGCCTGACGTGGTTTCAACCTTTTTGCAGACCTCAAATACTCCAGGTTCTTATGATCTGTAAAAATTAAGACTGGATGAGCGGCACCCTCCAACAGATAGCGCCACTCCTCCAATGCTGACTTGATTGCCAACAACTCTCTGTCACCTACATCATAATTTCTCTCTGCAGTGGACAATTTACGAGAAAAGAAAGCCACAGGATGCAGCAGGGCCTTGGTTCCCTGTCTTTGGGATAATACTGCCCCTACAGCAATTTCAGATGCATCCACTTCTAGAATAAATGGCAGAGAGGAATCTGGATGCTTTAGTACAGAGGCGGAGGTAAAAAGGCCCTTGAGAGTCTCAAAAGCCTTTTGAGCCTCGGCCGACCAATGGAAGCGTGTACCTTGTTTGGTTAGCTGTGTGATGGGTGTGATGATGGCTGAGAACCCCTTAATAAATTTACGGTAAAAATTAGCGAATCCAACGAATCGCTGGATTCCTTTCTTGTCTGTCGGGACTGGCCAATCTAGGACAGCTGTGACCTTCTGGGGGTCCATTTTAATGCCCTTACTGGAAATGACTAACCCCAAAAATGGAATACTTTCCTGTTCAAATTCACATTTTTCAGCCTTTGCATATAGACCGTGTTGTCGAAGTCGGCCCAACACACTTCTGACGTGCCTGCGATGGGATTCAAGGGAACAAGAGAAAATCAATATGTCGTCTAAATAGACGATGACAAACAGGTCTAGAAAGTCACGTAACACATCATTAATAAAGTATTGAAATGTGGCAGGGGCATTGCACAGGCCGAAAGGCATCACGAGGTACTCAAAATGTCCATAACGGGTACGAAAAGCAGTCTTCCATTCGTCTCCATCCCTAATACGAACTAAATTGTAGGCCCCACGGAGATCAAGTTTGGTGAATATGGTGGCCGTCCCCAGTCTCTGAAACAGCTCTGGTACTAAGGGGAGAGGGTACCGATTCTTCACAGTAATTTTATTTAGTTCGCGGTAATCCACACAAGGTCTGAGGGTCTTATCTTTTTTCTGCAGGAAGAAGATGCCTGCACCTGCGGGGGACGTGGATGGACGAATGAAGCCTCTTTTGAGGTTTTCGTCAATGTATTCCTTCAACGCCCCTTGCTCCACTTCAGTTAAGGGAAATATTCTTCCAAAAGGAATTTCAGCACCGGGAAGTAACTCAATGGGACAGTCATAGGCCCGGTGAGGGGGTAGCACCTCTGCCCTCTGTTTACTAAATACGTCCAGAAAGTCATGATAGGCGGAAGGAATGGATTGATGTAAACTAGGATCTGTATCTAGGCATAACAGAGTAGGGTTCTCCTGGGTATTCTGGGTTCTGCAGAACTGTTGGCAATAAGGAGAGGGAAAGGTCACCTCACCCGTGATCCAATTTATGTCCGGATTATGGGCCTGTAACCATGGCATGCCGAGAATTATGGGAAACAAGGGTGAAGCGATAATGTCCAGGCGTAGCTGTTCCTGATGGACGTTGGAAATGGAAACGGGTATAGGCATAGTCTCTTGGGTGACAGGTCCAGACTTGATAGCAGTCCCATCAGCTAGATGGAAAGAGAGTCCATGGGCTTTAGGTGACAAAGGTATTTGGTGTTGGGTGGCAAAACGAGAATCCATGAAACAGCTGCAAGCTCCTGAGTCAATAATGGCGGTTATTTGTAGATCCTTCCCTGGAAGCTGTAGCAGAAGAGGAAGAGCAAGGTGAGTGGAGTTTTTAACCGGAGATGTCACATAGTCAGTAGATAGGGATAAACACTTACGGAGTTTAAGGGGACAGTTCCTGACATAGTGCCTGGGTTCCCCGCAATACAGGCACAAGTTATTTGCTTGACGACGTTGTCGTTCCTCTGGGGTGAGCGAGGGCCGCAAGACTCCTAATTGCATTGGCTCAGGTAAGTTAAACGTGGAGGTAGGTAGTGTTGATGATGGGTGATGAGGAACTTTAGGGGTAACCCAAGTTGGACGAGAAGACCCCATAGCTCTCTCAGACCTGCGCTCTCGTAGGCATCGATCGATCTGGATGGCTAGATCGATTAAAGCATTTAAAGTCTGTGGTGTACCCACCCTGGACAGTTCATCCTTCAGAGGATCAGAAAGTCCCAACCGAAATTGACAACGGAGAGCCGCATCATTCCAATTAGTATCCGCACTCCACTTCCTGAATTCAGCCACATAGTCCTCTGCTGCTCTGCGACCCTGTTGAAGGGTGTGTAGAGCCGCCTCTGCAGTTACAGATAGCTGGGGGTCATCATATAACTGACCCAGTGCGTCAAAGAAAGTGGAGAGGTTGGTCAGAGATATGTCCTTTTGCTCTAAGAGGCGATGGGCCCAGGTTTGGGGGTCACCAGAGAGTAGAGAAATTACGTAGCCCACCTTTGTAGCCTCCAGGGAAAAGGTACGTGGCTGAAGAGCAAAAAATAGTTCGCAGGAGTTGCGGAAGGCTCTGAACTTATGGCGATTTCCGCAGAAGCGTTCAGGTGTGGGAACCTTAGGTTCCGGAGGGAGCATCACCACCGTTGAGGAAGGCCCAACTGAAGGAGCAGGAGCAGAGGAGGCTCCCTGGGTCCCAATGGGGTTGGACAGGGTTAGCACTCGTTCCTCCAGTCTGGTGTATCCTTGCTGTAGATTTTTGACTGCTTCAGTCAATCCTGCCAGGTGTGCACAGAGTTCCTCCATGGGAGACGTTCCCTGCTCAGGCTCAGACATGGCTGTCTGCTACTGTCATGTACCTGGTAGGTTGTGAGCCTGAAGTGCAGGGAAAGACCTCCCTTACAGCTCCCACTCCCGCTCCCCTGGAATGGAAACAGAGGATCAGGAGTGAAGAGTAGTATGGGTGCCTGGCAGGATCAACAGTTGCTGGAAGTACAGTAGTGGTGGCACCCTCTGGAGTCAGGAACCTGAAGACAGAAACTGGAAAGCAGGTAGGACCAGGAACCCAACAGGTCAGCAGGCCGAATAGTAGAATGCTGGACTGGAACCAGGAACAACAGCAGGTAGTAGCCTGGAAACTGGACTGGAACCAGGAACAACAGCAGGTAGTAGCCTGGGACGCTGGGCTGGAACCAGGAACAAGCAGTAGGTAGCAGGCTGGATCACTGGGCTGGAACCAGGAACAAGCAGTAGGTAGCAGACTGGATCGCTGGGCTGGAACCAGGAACAAGCAGCAGGTAGTAGCCTGGAACGCTGGACTGGAACCGGGAACAAGCAGTAGGTAGCAGACTGGATCGCTGGACTGGAACCAGGAACAACAGCAGGTAGTAGCCTGGAATGCTGGACTGGAACCAGGAACAAGCAGTAGGTAGCAGACTGGATCGCTGGACTGGAACCAGTAACAAGCAGTAGGTAGCAGACTGGATCGCTGGACTGGAACCAGGAACAACAGCAGGTAGTAGCCTGGAACGCTGGACTGGAACCAGGAACAAGCAGTAGGTAGCAGACTAGATCGCTGGACTGGAACCAGGAACAACAGCAGGTAGTAGCCTGGAACGCTGGACTGGAACCAGGAACAAGCAGTAGGTAGCAGACTGGAAGCCGGTATACACAGCGGAGGGTCAACAAGCCGGTGGTCGGTAGTGGTTGGACAGCAGAGGTACCAGGGATAATGCAGAGGGATGGTCAGGCAAGCCAAGAGGGTCTGGTGCAGGCGGATAGCAGGATGGTCAAACAGGAAGCCGGGTCAGATAACAGGATACACAGATCAGATCAGGAAACACTCACAGAACGCTGTAGAGCAGACAGCGGGGATGGAGTGTGACAGGCAGGTTTAAATAGCCCGCCTGACACCAGCGGGAGTGCGCGCGTGCGTGCCAGTGCGTGACCGCACCCGTGAACGCGCGCGCATGCGCAATGGAACCCGTGGCCGAGTTCCCGTGCGCCTGGGCCGCCGGTTACTGGCAGGATCTTCATGATACACATGTTCTAGCTGTCATCACAACAGCTTTCCCCACTGGAAGATATCCTCTCTACTTCCGTTCTAATGACAACCTCTGAAATGTTTTGCAGCACTATCCTCGTAGGAGCCACTGGATCGAATGGGTCCTCTGTTTTTTGCCTCGACCTTCTCAAGAACCTTAGCCGCTCTGACACACCAGGCTAAGTGTACAAACATACAATATCACAGGAAATCACTGACAGTAATACTTAGTACCCAATAGTAGTGCTATATCATAGAAAACAGGCACCAAACCAGGTAGTAAAGGCAAACTTAATATATTGTCACCCAAAATTGTTGATAACTAGGCAAGCATAAAACAGATTAACAATGGTAATAACACAATTTAGCAAATTGATTAACAGTGGGGGTTAGGCATAGGATCACATTTGGCATCCAGGTCAGCATAAACAGTAGCAAAGCTACCTCAACTGCAGCAGTGAGCAGTAGTAAAGTTTAATCTATAGAGTGCAGGAACTTTACTGCCAGAGGGCATTTATGTGGTGATGTTAGTTCTAAACCAACTGGGTATGGACTGTCCTAAAGAAAAGGAGGATGGTATCAGAGGAGGCAGGGGAACAAAGGGTGATTGCAGAATAAATATTATGGAAGGGGCAGTCCTTTCAGATGATCTTCTGCCGGCTATTGTCAGGGCCCTTTAAGAGCATTGATGCACCAAACAGAAGTCCAAGTTAACCTGCATGAAGTATAGGTGCGGTATAGTCTCAGCACAGGTACAAAGTAGATGTGGTTCAGATGCAGCAAAGGTTTAGTATAATGCAGTATATGGTTGGTATAGGTGCAATCGAGGTTTGAAATAAGTGCTGTATGGGTACAGTATGGATTGGGTACACTTGGTGTCCTGCTCTCAGTGGCTTTGTCCCTGCTAGTAGTATCAGTAATGAGCAAATAGCCCTCTCATCAGTCCCTGTGATGCTGCGGTGACCTCTCTCTGTAGAAGGGGGCCCCCTTGGTCTCCCTGAAATCCTCCGATGATTAGCAGGAGGGTGAGTGGATGCTCCAGTCTCCCTGCTGCAGCAGTGAAGGTGCTGTGAGGTGGGCGGTGCTACGCTGCCCCCTTGTGTCCTCACTCCCAGTCTCAGGCTTGGTTCTCTGCTGGTATGGTCTCTCTCTCTGACAGATAAATATCCAGACAGAGGTGCTCTCTCTCTAACTCCATTGGTGCCAAGAGGAAGACCTTTCTCAGTCAGTTTTAAAAAAAAATCATCTCTCCACTCCTCCTACTGCACAGTGCCTATTGGGATTTGTATTGTAAGGAGTCAATTCACACTATTATATGGCTGCTGCCTCAAACTTCAACTCCCAAGATTCTCAGCACTCTGTTAAGAAGTCTATGGGCTTGCTTAGCTTTAGCTCTCCTTCTGCTGGCCTGAGGAGAATGGTGCAACATAGCATCAGTATCTCAGTAGAGGGAGAGAAGAATCAAAAGCAACATCTACTTCCCCATATTACTGTAGACTCACACCTGGCTACAGTTTTATTCTTAAAAGTCAGCAGGATAAATAGTGAGGATGGATCTCCATAACGGAAACACAGACAGTAATAAAAAAACCTGACAGAGGTTCCAACTAAAGATGAGCCAGAACCAAAGAAAAAGTGTCACATAATAGCAGGCCACTTGTAGGGTAGGCGGGTGACACTCCATGTTCCCCTACTCGTTGGGCACTAAGTGTGTGTCACATGGTAGGCCTACCCATGGGTGGGTTCTTCTGGGCTGCACTAGGCACTCTGGATAGGGTCACTGTGTTACACTTCGGGGTACCTTTACTTGCTCAGATGACTAAACTCTAGTTGACTCTCTTGATGTTAATATGGGCCACCACGGTCATTGCTGCATTTAGGAGGGACACGCAGAGCCAATGTCCCCTCCACCTGTCCAGTGTATTTCTGCAACCTCACTCCCAGTAACTGAATGGGGTCCCGCTGTGCACCTAGCATGGACTTCATGAGCACACTCACTTAACTGTGCACAGGCTGAGGACCTTTGCAGTGCTGATCTGCTTTTGTTGCTATGGGAGGCAACAACTCCTCCTGCAAGAAGCTATCTCACCTGTCACATGTACTTGCTTACGACATGCTGCTAGAGAAACCTCTGTTACTCTTGGTAACCACTTGTATTTTCACACAGAATTAACTCTTACACTGCTGTCTTCATACCCCGATGTGCTTAGCTGACCCAAGCTATAAGCTATGTGTGCCAGTTACTTGCATTACACACCTTGAGTAACTTCAGACCAGGCAAAGACAAAGTTTCAAAAGCTTTACTTAAATAACTTGGCATGGCAGTCAACTAAAGGCAACAGTCTTTCCCTAAACTAATACCTAACCCAGGCTTGTGGCTGCCCCAGTATACCTGCACAGGATAGAGTCCATTGAGCCCATGCCAGTGTCCAGGACTGGCATCTTCAGGGCAGACTGCTCAAGCCTGCAGAAGGCTCTTGAAGCCTGATGTTCAGTAGCAGGCACTCCGGTCTCGGCATACTTCAGTAGGCTGGTGGGACAAACTCCAGCAATGATACCACGAACAAGAGAAATGAACAGCCAACAGCAGTGACTGCACACTTTCTCGGGTCCAGACCCCTGCCCCTTATATAATGCACGGGACTAGTGGGTCAAACCTAAAAAAGCCCGCCAAGAAACCAAGAAAGAACCGGGAAACACAATTAACACTAACAGCATAAACCTCTACCTGCTTACACCCTGGCCCAATCAACTGTGGCTGTAGAATTGCCTGCCCCAAAGCCATATGTAACAAAAGGGCTGAGATGCTGGTGACCTCATTCATCTAATAAGGTCATGTGGTATAATTGATCAAAGACATTGTGCTCACTCCTGGTTCTACTAAATTATCCAGTTTTAAAACATGTTTTTGCTTAAACTCAGCTTCAATTAATTAAATTCACCTTATAGAACAGGGATATGCAATTAGCGGACCTCCAGCTGTTGCAGAACTACAAGTCCCATGAGGCATAGCAAGACTCTGACAGCCACAAGCATGACACCCAGAGGCAGAGGCATGATGGGACTTGTAGTTTTGCAACAGCTGGAAGTCCGCTAATTGCATATCCCTGTTCTATAAGGTGAATTTAATTAATTGTAAGCCTCTACCCCTGACCTACTACCTAATGTTCTAAGGTTTTTGAGGAATATTGTTGTGTAATGATACAGCTACATACCTGGGAACTTTTCAGAGTTGGTAATCCTGAGATTGTGCAGGGTACAGGGATAGAATTTTCTTTTATAGTGGCACACATAGTCTACTGCAGCCAAATTTGGGGATAACAGGGCTGTGGTTTAATAGTGATCAGCCTGCAGAGGGTTGCATTTTATAGTAACATCGTTCTCTAAATGAAGAAAATCCCATACAGTACATGGGTTACAAATTACAATTATTGTTTGTAGAATACAGGGGGCAACAAATGGACAATTATGACAACACCCAGGCAATGGCAATAACAGGGACAGTGGTTACAATGTCACTTATCCACACCGGCGTGTTAGAAATAAAATTAACTATTCTGTAATATGGCAATTAATCTGGACCATGATAAGACTAAACCAAATTATACAGGTATACACAACATTAATAAAGAACAGCATAATCCATGAAAAGTATAAATGGCACAAAGAAAATTCTCACTGTAACTGGTTAGAAAGTGCCCCAGAGTGCAGTCCGTGAGTATACCCCTGAATATAGGTATATGTAGCTGTTCCTAAATAGGGGAAACCCTTGAAGGTGGTTGTTTAATACCTGGCTACTAAATTCTAAGCCAGCTAACATTGTGGCCCGATCTGTACGTTGGTGCACTTGTTGCTGTCTCTTTAGAACTACATGCAGACTGTTGGGCTGCTAAGTAATGGGCATTCTCTAAGGGCATTAAACTGCTGACAGTGATAGGATAAAGCACAGTTGATTCTGTTCACCAATCTATATACACAGCAAATCTTGTCCAGAACGCTTGACGGCCTGCTGCCCTCAGGAATTCAGTCCCCAGTGGCTCAGTCCTCATGATCAGGTCCTCACAAGGCTTTGTTCTCTTCTCTGGTCCTCACTAGCTCTGTCCTCTCTGGTGTAGGCGCACTGCTCACAGCTCTGCACAGCTCTGGTCTCAGTACACAGTGATATCAGTGGCCCTGTCTCTCAGCTATCTGGGTACACAGAACACAGCAACAGGTCTGTGCCTTCTCTGGTCCCTACACATAAGACTGTTTCCACTCAGTGGCACCAGTCTGTATTCTCCAGTCCTCTGAACACAAGAACTAAAACCTCTGCTCAATTGCCGGGACAGCTTTGTTTTCCCTTCTCCCATGAGTGCAAGGATTTGTGGGTGTTGAATTGTTTTAGCTGCATTTAATCATGGTTTGACAAGAATACATTTCCCATTTCCCCTGATTCCTTTGGCTGCCTCCAAAAGGAATCAGGGGGGAAGGAGGAGTAGGCAAGTGGATTACACCCAGCCCATTCCTCCCCCTCCTAGCCACAGCAGGGGGGAAAAATGAAATGGTCAGAGAGATACACACACACATACCACTTCAGCAGCACAACAGTTGTGAGAGAAGAGAAGGACAGTGTGCACAGAGCACTCAGAGCACTTAGCCTGCTCTTCCAGCTACACAGCCAACAGTCAAAATTACCCTTGAGAACTTTACTGTACTGCAATTATTACCAATAGGCATCTGAGCAGAAAACATTCACATGTAGGGTTGCCTGTGCTTGGCATTTGATTCATAAGGCTTTTCATGCTCAACAGAACTGTCCCCCTTGGAAGATTTCCCCCTTATTCCACTTCTGGGGACAGCCCAAAATTTGGTATTTCTTTCACTTTAGGTGATAACAGAAAGCAGGACTATAATGCCCCGTACACACGGTCGGATTTTCCGATGGAAAATGTCCGATCGGAGCGTGTTGTCGGAAATTCCGACCGTGTGTGGGCTCCATCGGACATTTTCCATCGGATTTTCCGACACACAAAGTTGGAGAGCAGGAGATAAAATTTTCCGACAACAAAATCCGATCGCGTCAATTCCGACCGTGTGTGGCCCGTTCCGACGGAACAGCTCGTTCTGGTAAACTTAGCGTTCGCAATGGATACAGCACTTTCGTCACGCTGCAATGTTAAAAATGGTTTAATACAGCGCACTCTCTTCTTCTTTATAATGTGACAAGAATTAAGTAGTTTTGCTGCTCATATTCACACACACTTCTCACAAAGTTTTATTTTTGTTTTATTTTTGTTTTTTTATTGGGATTCCCTGAATATATTGTTATTAGTTGTCACATCTGACAGAATTTTTTTTTTTATTTAATTATTTTTGGGGATTTTAAGCCTTTTTTTTTTTTTTTTAATGTTTGACAAAGGCTGATCTTTGTTCAATGTTATTTTTATTTTTACTCCAGAATATTTTTGTGTGTGTTTTGTGTGTCAAGTTACCCCAACACCATTGATATCTTTTATTATTTAATCTCAAGGAGATTGTTTGGTGTTGGTGTCCCTTGTTCATTTCACATTGTATATTTGAAATGTACCTGAATCCTCACAAACCAACTGTCCTTTTTGAAGTAAAACACACATAGGCAAGTATAATTCAAAACAAAAATCCTTTATTAAGGGCTCAGAACCAAACAAAGAGGAAGGCAACACTGGATCAACAGGAGAAATTAGCGAAGCCTGGGACCCCCACGGCAGACATCAATTCTTGAACATCAAAATTGGTGGCCTGAGGAGTCCATATGTAAGGGAGGGCAGTCTGGCCCAGAATTCGCAGAGATCCGGATAGCAGCAGATGACATGTGTGTCCCCAGGCTGTGGTACCACAAGAGGCTGCATTTTTTGGCCGACCAGACTGGATCCAGGGTCCTCACTTTCTGGTCTTCCTTTCACGCTTCATTCCGGGCTGTGGCTGTGCAGTTGGAGATGTGGCAGGAGGAGGAGTAGGACCTGGAGGAGGACTGGGAGGACCTGGAGGAGAAGGAGGAGGAGGAGGAGGACCTGCAGGAGGAGGAGGAGGACCATCGCAAAGGTGTGTCTGAGCTGTCATTTGGCCCCTCATACCTTTGTTAAGAGCCTCCAATATGAGCGCCTCACACAAGACTTGTTTGCCCTCCTCCATCCTCTGCATTTTATATGCAATGACGGCAGCAATGTCCTCCTCCACGGTCTGTCGTGCTCCCAGGACCTCTGTAGCCCTCCAAAAGAGTCCTCCGGTAGCCTCTTCTAGGGCACTCTTCCTACTGCCACTTTCTCTTTCCAGGGGGGGTGGAGGGACCTGCAGATCAGCCAGCTGGCTCGGCCCGGCCACCTCCTGGCTGAGACTTTCCTGTGTATGAAAAAGGGACATGGTTGTAATGTTTTGCTTCATCAATCACAATCCTAAATTAGTACTCCAAACTAACATCTAGTTAACATCATTGATTGGACAAGCAGAAATATTTAGAGGAATGCTATACCTGGCTCAATCTGGGCTCCTCCACATGTTGCCTGGAAGGCCCAGGTTGGGCGTCAGAAGCCTCAGCCGGGGGGGAAGGAAGCGTGGAAGGAAGACTGGAGAGGGATGGCCTGGGTTCAGTCTGGCCTGCCAGAAAATGCAGCCTGTCATAGTACAACATCCTGGGGACATAGATGTCATCTGCTGCTCCGGATCTCTGTGAATCCAGGACTTTCTTGCGCTCCCTTAGATATGTGCTCCTCAGGCCACCAATTAAGATCTTTAAATAGGTGATGTCTGCCGTGGGGATCACCTGCTTCACAGTTTCACACAATTGCACCAGTGCTGCCTTCCTCTTTGCTTGGTTCTTGTAATGGGGGTGTTTAATCTCCCACAGACATGGCAGCTCCCTTAAGATATCTATGAATACTGACATGAAGTCATTGTCTTTCACTAAGATATCCATGTTCACTGCAAGACACAACACAAGACAAAGCCTAATGTCAGACAAAATTCTCCTAATCTTGTTACAATATAGGCTTCAATGTAGAAGCAGTATAGGCACAAGTTTGTCTCTTACCTTCGTTCTTACGATCGGCGCGTCCAATGCTCCTTCCTCCGCTCACAGATCGTACGTAATACACATGTGTGTTACGCTTTGTACACACTGCGCATGCGTGTAACTCCGCCCGCCCCTGACGTTCTTTCTAGTCTATTCCCCGCCCCTTTTCGTTCGGCGCAGTGGGGGAAGAGCACATGGCGGAGTCACAGCAGGTGCATGCTAATTGCAGGAACGAGGAGGAGGAGGAGGAAAGCCCAGATCCGGACACGTCCCGATCCAGAAGGAGACGTTTTAAGGCCACAAATATGTCCTTTGGGGAGATGTTGGAGATGGTCGACATCATGAAGAAGTCCGACTATGACGGAAAGTATGGGCCTTACCCCAACCCCAATATCAGAAAGGCCAAGATCATGGCGAAAGTGATCAAAAGTCTGCAGAAGAATTTCGGGGTACGACGATCGAAAGATCAGCTCAGGAAGCGGTGGTCGGACCTGAAATTGAGAGAGCCCGAGCAGTACCGAAAGATCCGGAGAGTGCTGCAAAAAAGTAAGTAGTTGTGCTGTGTTCGTATTCTTTCTGTCTTTATTGCGTTCGTGCTGCTCCATATGCTTTTCTTAATTGTACAGTTTAAAAGGGCAACTTTAATGTTCATGGGCCCATTATTCGTTCGTATTAAACATTTTTCTTTCAGCCTCTAAAACACCATTGTTTAGGCCATATGCATTTTCCCACATTTTTTTTGGGCCTACTTGGATGCCAAATAGTTGTTTGTGTAGATGGGTTTGTTACTAGAATGAAATGCCAACTAGATTGTGTGTAAGGAGAGGACACTGAGCAGCTGTTTTCACATCTGGACACTGGAGCACTAGTGTGGGACACAAGAACACCATTTTTATTAGGGGGCCACACAGGTGCTCCAGTGTATACTATGGGGGGGGGGCTACATCTGTGAAGCTTGTACTAAACAGGTAAAGTATTGCAGCTTGACAAAGGCCAATAAAAAAAATACATCCTGGAACTTGGCTAAAATAGACAATTGTACCTCACTTCCAAGCAATGTTTCCTATTTCTAGTTCTGCCATCAAATATCTGTGTGCTAATTATAGCATTTTTGTTTTACATAGGGGAGAAAAGACTCGGAGGACACCCCTCATCCGAGGAGACCACAGACCCTCCACCTCTGGAAGAAGGGGAACTAACACCAACCCAAGAAGAGCAGGAGGAAGAAGAAGATGTGGTGGAGATTGGCACCACAACAGGTGAGTGTCTGCGACCACAGGCTCAGGTAAAAGAGATGGATGGTGGCAGATTTTTGAGACCTGTTTTTGTTTTCTTTCTCTCTTTTTAGGTGATCGTGATGTTGTGGATCCAGAACGTTTCACATCAGAAAGTGCCCAGATCCTGATCGGGGAGATCATGGGGTGTAATGTCGAACTGCAAAACATACAGCAAAAAATCAATGATGTTATTAAAAAAAATAATAACATCATTGATGTTTTGGGGCGAATTTAAAACCCCACAAAATCACTTTTTGGATTGTGGTCCAATCTTTTAAATATTTTTGCAATGTTTTGAAAAGCCAAATTTGGAGGATGCACACAGTGTGCCAACATGTGCTATCTGCCATCACGGGAGATCAATGGACGCGTTTTGGGGGTGCAACCCCTTCCTCAATTATAAAGTAGCGTTTAGGAAGGGCTTGCTCCCCCAAAACACGTCCCTTGATCCCCCCTGATGGAAGATAGCACATGTTGACATTCGTAAATTGGTGTGCATCTTCCAAATTTCGCTTTTCCAGGGGTGATTTCCCCCCATCTGAACACTATATCAAACCCAGTTCCTAAATACTGATGTCTGATATAGTCTTCAGGTTTTACCTAATGTGAACTTTGTAAGTTCAAGTTTTTTGGCTTTCTTGTTGGTTTTACACAGGCCTGTTTTATCTGAAATGGACATTTCGATTTTTGATAATGCTACTGCAAAAATTGTTATACAACAAACATGTTGGTTTGTTTTAAAAACCTTTGGTAAATGCACATGTGATTGTGCAGGTATAAAAAAGTTGCTTACTCAAGAATGTGTGGATTATTGTCTCAACACTACAATACAACACTTTTGGGGTGATGTAATTGCTGTTTGCTGCAAAAATGGGTGTTATTTCCTAAGGGAAAATCCTCTTTGCACTACAAGTGCAGTTTCAGTGCAGTTGCAAGTGCACTTGTAGTGAAATGTGTTTTTGCATTTAGGAAATAACAGCCAACAGTGCTTTGTATAAGGTTACACAATCACGACATTTTCTGGACTCAACACATTTCTGTCAGGGTCAGCTAAAACAAACACAAGCAGTAAATGTCCACCAAGAATTTCTTTTTTTTTTTATTATAAAAAGGCTTCACAGATTGTCTGGCATATTGATAGCCCCCCTACCCGCAAAGAACTCCAGGTAGCGTAACCGGACATCACGAGCACTCAGGGAGGGCAAGCCAGGACGGCCACTTTCAAGCGCCGTCAGTGTGGTTTGATGTAGGATTCCGGCCTCAGGCCCAACTGAGCCAGCATAGTTGGCCGAATGTTTCCTTAAAAAGTTATGGAGAACACAGCACGCCAGTATAATATGGTTCAGTTTATACTCCGCCATATGGATGGGTGTTAGAAATAGTCAGAACCGGCTGGCCAGGATTCCAAATGTGTTCTCCACCACTCTTCGGGCTCTGGCCAGCCGGTAATTAAAAACCCTCTGTTCCTCATTCCCAATGAGGGTCCTCATTGGGAATGGCCGCATCAGGTGGTCCCCCAGCGCAAACACTTCATCAGCAACGAACACAAATGGGAGTCCTTCAACATTGTCCTCTGGAGCTGGCAAGTCCAAGCTGCCATTCTGGAGACGCCTGTAAAACTCCGTCTGGGCGATGACTCCACCATCGGACATCCGGCCATTCTTCCCCACGTCCACATACAGGAAGTCGTAATTAGCCGACACCACCGCCAACATCACTATACTATTGAACCCCTTGTAATTATAATAGTACGACCTCGAGTTGGGTGGTGGGACGATGTGGACGTGTTTCCCATCAATTGCCCCTCCGCAGTTAGGAAAGTCCCACCGCTGGGCAAAGTGGGAGGCCACAGTCTGCCATTCTGTGGCGTGGAAGGAAACTGTTGAGGAAAAAACAATAAACATTACTATTTTTTCACAGAAACATGGCAAGCAGATTAGGCACAATCATTATGTGGCAACCTCCAGATAGCATTTAGTAAGGGGAATTTAACAAGGCCAAAGTATAAGGTACACCTATCATATTCCCCCTCCCCCCCTCTCATGGGCCATTTCTAACATTATAGGGGGGTGGGGGGAATCTTGGACAGGTAACCCTCTTCACTTCATTGAGAGCTGAATGCCTAAATAATGGGTATTACTTGGAACAGCCCCTCCTTAGTTATGCTATTGGCAGACCACTGGACAGGTAAGAAGTGTCATAATACAAAGATATAAATACACATTGTACACATTTGAGGACATTTGGACATTCTGCTATTACCTATCAAGATAATAATAGAATACAAAAACTTGAAACAGTACCATTGGAAAATATACAGGCAGGCCCTTGCACTACATGCTTTGGGCAATTCATCCATAAATCTGACCAGTAAAGAGGTGGGTATAGTGTGTATGGGTTTGGCAAAGTCAGCAGATAGATGATTGAGGATACATAGAGAATTGGGATCAGCTGACTTAGCAGTTGGGGGAGGGAGGGTTACAAAAAATTATTTGGGGACACCAACAAAAAAAAGCCTCTGGCACTCTGCCAGAATTTAAATCAAAAATAACATTTCCAAACATTTTAGGGGGTGTTTGGGGTAAAGCACTACTATAGAGCTGATAAAATACATTGTTAAGTGACTACATGAGGTGAATATAGGCCAGGAGACACCATGCTGGGGAGGTTATTGAAGGGCAAATATGAATGAAGGACCTAAAATAATAATTACATAAAAATCCAGCATGCATGAGAACAAAGGGGACATTCACAGCATATTACAATCATGGTAATTAGGGAATGAGGAAAGAAATACAATATATTAGCAAACATTAAATACAATAAAATGTGATATAAAAGGATAAAAATCTTACCTTCATATACTCCTTCTGCAGGACCTGGATGATGGCAGAACAGGTCTCTGGGATTATGATCCCCAGAGCCTAGGGGGAGATGCCTGTCGAGAACTTCAAGTCCTGCAGGCTTCTCCCTGTCGCCAAATACCGCAGGGTAGCGACCAACCTCTGCTCCAGAGTGATGGCTTGCCTCATGCAGGTATCCTGCCTGCTGATATAGGGGGTCAGCGAAGCCAACAAACGGTGAAACACGGGGTCCGTCATCCTGAGAAAGTTCCTGAAATCATCAGGATTATTCTCACGGATCTCACGGAGCAAAGGCATATGAGAGAACTGGTCACGCTGAAGCAACCAATTCTTGGTCCATGAACTGGTCCCCACCCTGTTCATGGACTGGACTTGTGTCAAGGTCAGGACCCCACCACCAAGCCCCCGCACAGCACGAACTCTACGAGGAGTACGCATACGAAACATGGCTAGAAAACGGTCGGCTGCTCAGAACGAAGTAACAGAACGCACTGAAGAACAGCAAGGCCTGTGAAGAGCGACCTGAAAACCAGTAACGAACGAACAAGAATACAATGACTACTTAAAGTCACGCGGAACTTGCTTGCATGCACTGAAGAGCAGATACAAACCCACAAGCACAAACTGAACGGCAGAAAACGATCTGAAGGCCACGAATCTGAAAAAGCGCCAATCGTCTCTCACCAAACTTTTACTAAGACGAGATTAGCAAAAGGAGCCCAAAGGGTGCCGCGCTTGGTTCTGAACCGGCCTTTTCTAGTCTCGTCGTACGTGGTGTACGTTACCGCATGGTTGGCGATCGGAAATTCCGACAACTTTGTGCGACCGTGTGTAGACAAAAAAAGTTTGAGCCAACATCCGTCGGAAAAACACCTAGGATTTTGTTGTCGGAATGTCCGAACAAAGTCCGACCGTGTGTACGCCCTATTAGAAAGGATTAATCTCCCTAAACGGGATTAGAGACAGCAATAAAATCCTGACGTTGAAGGACATTAGATGTTCTAACCCCTCTTAAAGCAGAGCTCCAACCAAAATGGGAAGCTCCACCTGTTTGCCTTCTCCCCCTCTCTGCTGACACATTTGGCACCTTTCGGGGGGGAGCAGGTACTGGTTTTGACAGGTACCCTTTCCCACTACCGGCTGATCTCGCTGCGGTAAAGTCAGCTGGAAGTTCGGCCCCCCTCCTCCTTCCCTCGCTGCCGGTTTCCCTTCACAAAGCGCAGCATGCTTCAAGCAGTAGTGACCAGATTTCCTGAGACATATTTTTTTTCTTTTATTGGCAAATGGTAAACTCTTTTATAAGCATATTTTCCTCAAATGATATATGCAGTGTATGTGTATGTGTTTATGGAATGATTGTATGATATAAACATTTTTCGTCACATTTCGTCCATGAGATAAAAAAAGATACTTCTTTTCCCTGTAGAGAGCACTGTGTACATAACAGGCATCCCCTTATACCACTGTCCAGAGCACTGTGTACATTACAGGCTTCCCCTTATACCACCATCCAGAGCACTGTGTACATTACAGGCCTCCTCTCAGACCACCGTGTACATTACAGGCCTCCTCTCAGACCACCGTGTACATTACAGGTCTCCCCTCATACCACTGTCCAGAGCACCGTGTACATTACAGGTCTCCCCTCATACGACCGTCCAGAGCACTGTGTACATTACAGGCCTCCTCTCATACCACCGTCCAGAGCACTGTGTACATTACAGGCCTCCTCTCATACCACCGTCCAGAGCACTGTGTACATTACAGGCCTCCCCTCATATCACCGTCCAGAGCACTGTGTACATTACAGGCCTCCTCTCCTACCACCGTCCAGAGCACTGTGTACATTACAGGCCTCCTCTCATACGACCGTCCAGAGCACTGTGTACATTACAGGCCTCCTCTCATACCACCGTCCAGAGCACTGTGTACATTACAGGCCTCCTCTCATACCACTGTCCAGAGCACTGTGTACATTGCAGGCCTCCCCTCATATCACCGTCCAGAGCACTGTGTACATTACAGGCCTCCCCTCATACCACCATCCAGAGCACTATGAACTTTACAGGCACAGTAGTGATGTCACTGCTAAAGTTATATGGTGTCTGCAGCTTTGATCTTACACAGGCAGATCTTTTGCTTGAAGCTGAAAAACACACACACACACATATTTTTTTGCATGATCATTGCAGCCATAAAGTTAAAAAGTAAAAGTGACTGTGATGCCAAGTGCAGTTTTGTTAAACAGTTTTTACGAAAATTTTCAAGCATGCGCCATGGTTTAAATCCATGTGCCATTAAACATTTTAGTGAGAGCTTGTTATCACTCTACCCTATGTAAATATTGGTAATAATGTCTTAAATAATTACGTCGCTAGGGGAGCTAGTAATAATAAGCTATTTGGCTTATTAATAGGATGCAAAACACACAGAAAGCAAGCAGAAACTATCATATGCTAGTATGAATAATGCATGGTGAAATTTGAGATGTGCTATTGCTATTGCACATTATCATTGCATATTGCATTGTTATTTTCAATAATCCTGCATAGTATTTGGCATTGTGGATGCTTTTTGGGCAGCTGTAAGAAGTTATAAGTTTAGCAGACACAAGTTGAAAATATGCAAGGCACAATCGAGCTGTAATTTGACGTCCTTAGATAGCAGAAAAACTTGTATTAGGAATATAAAATTATTAACATATCATACATCATGTATTTCTGTCCTCATATGTGTTACAAATTAGAGTGTGACTTGTTAAATAGGGGCGATCACTAGCTCAAACCTATTAAACATTTAAATAGACTTGTGGCATCATTTCCTTAGCATTTAACAGGCTTTGTACAGCTGGGCTCTGCTGCCCCTACATCCATTCTTGGCTTCTCATTCATTTCTTTTGGCTCTTGTCTTCAGTCTGATATTACTGGGACATTGAAATAATTCTAACGTCTGATTGCTTGGAAAGTCACACTGGTGTTAGCATACCCCCTCCTCAACCCTCTTCCATGCATATGGCTGAGAGCGTGCAGCCAAGACCTTCAACAGTCAGTAAAGTGGAACATTTTGCAGAGTCAGATCATTGGACAGTGACGGACAATCATTTTCTTAGAAGAGCATGCCCATTTCTTGTATAGAAAAGTGGAAAGCCACAGTATATGCAAGAAAAACACTAATGGTGACATTTTTGGCAATGGTAAATCTTTTGCTTCATTTTTTTTCACTGAATTTAGCCTTGGACATTGTCAAATGATAGTCTTCTTTGTATGTAGCAATGGTTTACCGCTGCCCTGCGACACTTACAATTTGCACTAGAAATAAAATACTGTATCTCAGTGGGGCATCAGCTGTCACTTTAGATGTATGCTGTGATCAACTGCCACTTAAAATAGGTTGTGTAATCTTATAAACTACAAATTAGTCAGATCCCGCTCCCTCCTTTCAGGATCTCAGAGATGCTGTGTAAAATGTGTGCTTTAGGAGACTGTAGAGGAGAGAGCCCTGCAGATAAAGAGGTACAACTTATGCAGGAGGATTTGTTACACTGCTGTGTATTACCTGAGGCTACTCACTTCACTTCACAATATGTAAGGGTTTACAAACACTTTAAAGCTGAAGTTCAGGTATGACAATTTTTCCAGCTTGGACCAATGTAAGTATGTATATGCCATACCTGTGGATCCCCTAGCTTTTGGGTCCCATGGCAAGAGTTGGCCCTGCTGCTTACTGAACACAGAAGGTTGCTCAGAACTGCTGCCATTCGGGGAACACTGCATTTACTTAATGAATGCAAAGAGTTTACTGATTGAATGAGGTGGCATGGTGGGACGGTGACATCACAATACCCATCTCGTCCATTCAGTGAACACTTTGCATTCACTGAGTTCCTTGATTATAGCTCATGCTGACCTCATGCTGACCTCCTTTATTCAGTAAGCAGCAAGGCAGCCGCTTGACATTTGACCCAGAAGCTAGCAACAATAACTGTAGTAGCAGTGCCAACAACAGTGATATTTAGCTTCCATGAGGTTCTTCCAGGTTTGACAACCTGGACCAATATAACTATGTAAAAATGGCCATACCTAAACTTTAAGAACATGAGGAATTCCCTTTAATACTGCACCTGTGGCAGTCTGAGCCCAGATCCTATATGTATCCATTGGTTCTTCGGGACTCAGAGAAGTGTCCATTAGTACCAAATGCTTGTGTCCAACAGAGGCATCAATCATAGCTCCCAACTGTCCCGGATTTCGAGGGACTGCCCCTGATTTGGAGCAATGTCCCTTTGGTCTGATCTATATAGATGCATATAAAATGCACTTTTTATCTATCAAAAAGGGTTTTCCAGCGCTAAACCTTTCATCTGATTTCTAAATTGCTGCATTTTTAAGTTCCAAAAGCCAATATAAAGGAATAGTAGAGGTAAAAAAAGCACTTGTGGGTTTAACCAATCTAGGTTTTTGTACAATTCTCCTTTAAGGGGGCGTGACAAAGAGTGTGTCCTATGTCTTCATACTCTTGCTGATAGGTGTCCCTCATTCCCATCTCAAAAAGTTGGGAGGTATGCATCAATTGCCTTTCCAACTCAAGGTTAACACATATTCAACTCTTCAGTTGCTATTTATACCCGATAAACTTTTGCTTTTAGGTCTTAGGTATATTTTTAGCATTGGGAGATCAAATTAATAAAACTAGAACTGTACAAAACAGTGGTACAATGTTCTAATGAAAACCTAATGGACTAACCAATTCTAGGCCATTCTGAACGTTCACGCAAGACACAAGTGACCGACTATTGGCTGTTTTCATTTGATACCACGGTACCTCATTCCTTTTATGCAACTGCAGCACCACCTTGTGACAGGCTGTGGCAACAGAACAGCTGAGACCCAGAAAAAAAAAGGCGTCAAATTTTACACAATTATTGATATATTCTATTTTGCCTATAAACAGAGCCAGTTTTTAATCACATACACTCCTGGTCTTTATTAACTATATATTAATTATGCCTCCAAATCTTCGTACCTTGGCAAAATTTTGTACATGCCAAAAAAACTAAAAACCATGAATAACAATGTGTAGAAAATGAAAACTCACCCTTAGCAACTACATTAGATAGGCTGACATGGCTGCACTACTCTAATGCCGCGTGCACACGATCGCACAGTCCGACAACAAAATCCATGTTTTTTTTCCGACGGATGTTGGCTCAAACTTGTCTTGCCTACACACGGTCACACAAATCTTGTCGGAAATTCCGAACATCAAGAACGCGGTGAGGTACATCACGTACGATGAGCCAAGAAAAATGAAGCTCAATAGTGCGGCTCTTCTGCTTGATTCTGAGCATGCGTGGAATTTTGTGCGTCGGAATTGTGTACATACGATGGGAATTTCCGACGACAAATTTTGTTGTCGGAAAATTTGAGGTCCAGATCTAGAATTTTGTTTGTCGGAAATTCCAACGGAAAACGTCCAATGGAGCCTACACATGGTCAGAATTTCTAACAACAAGCTCCTATCGAACATTTGTTGTCGGAAATTCCGACCGTGTGTGCAGGACATTACAGTGTAGATAGAACTGATCATTATGTATGGAGGGGAAGATTTTCCCTTCATTAATACTTGGGGGACAACCCAAATTTTGGATTTTGTTTCACCTTCATGTTTGGTGATAACGGTAAAGAAGACAAATAGAGAGGGTGAATCTCCCTAACGGGGACACAGACAGTGGAACAAACCTCACAGGGGTTCTAATTCTTCTCCACCCTATCCAAAAGTAAAGATCAAGTTTTGTATTTAATGATATTTTAAATTATATATATTTTTTTTAGCTTTGGCTAAAGTGGTGAGGGGTTAGAAATGTGATTTTATTGCCGTCTGGGTCCCTGCTGGAAAGGTTTACTCTATTTACCCTGTTATTACTTTCACTGGGACTAAGTAAGAGAAAATCTTAAATTTTCAGTTGTCATCAAAACAGAAATAGGGGACACTTGTTCTGGTGATTTATCTCACTTTGTATAGTTTCTGTTGTGTCTACAAGATAGAAATAGAAAGGAAATCTCTGTAATGGCACACAAATGGTAACAAAAACGTTACAGGAACTTTAACCATCTCCTAAGGTACAAAAAAAAAAATCAGTTATTAGACAGATTACTAAAAACATGGGCGTGGAGCCGTAGGTGTGCGCAGCCTATTGCATTAGGGTGTGCACCCCAAAACTCAAACACACACATTCATTTCTCTGCAACCTCAGCATGGGACAGTGAATGAATGGGAAGTGCTCTGTGCTGAGCGGCTTCCTGTTCATTCACAAACTGAAGCATAATAAACAGAGTTTACTATGCTTCAGTCATGAATGGACAATGGTGAGCAAGTGTGTTCGCTGTATTCATTTAGAAAGGGAACTATTTACTAGCCCCTTCCCCTGCTCTCCTTCCTGAAACATCCCCTGCAGCAGCCGGGGGGGGGGGGGGGAGAGGAGTTAAGCCAGCAGCACTGCAGAGAGGGGGGCCAACAAGGGTGGTGGAGCCTGGGTAGTAGGGGGAATCTGCAACAAACATAGTGATTAGGGCGTGCCCAGGCACACCTGGCACACCTATGAGTGGAGCTATTATGCTATAGGATTGTGTGGCAGTCAGTCAACATTGGAAAGATATAACAACTAAGCATCAACAATGAATAAAAAACTGAGTTTAGACCACCAACATCATCTACTTTAAACCAGTTGCACACAAAAGTAGTAAAATGTTCCATGAAGACCTTGCATAAACAGACTTACAGTAAAGGCACGTAAACATGTGTATGCGTATATATGCGTATAGTTTTTCTTCATCACCAGTATTGCATTCTGTGTAAACTGCTGTGTTACATGCACTATATACACTCACTGGCCACTTTATTAGGTACATCTGTTCAATTGCTTGGTAACACAAATTGCTACTCAGCCAATCACATGGCAACAACTCAATGCATTTAGGCATCTAGACGGGCTGAAAAAGACTTGAAGATGAAGTTCAAACTGAGCATCAGAATGGGTAATAAAGGATATTTAAGTGACTTTGAACGTGGCATGCTTGTTGGTGCCAGACGAGTTGGTCTGAGTATTTGAAAAACTGCTGATCTACTGGGATTTTCATGCACAACCATCTCTAAGGTTTACAGAGAATGGTCCGAAAAAGAGAAAATACCCAGTGATCGGCAGTTGTGTGACGGAAAATGCCTTGTTGATGTCAGAGATCAGAGGAGAATGGGCAGACTGGTTTGAGATAATAGAAAGGCAACAGTAACTCAAATAACCACTCGTTACAACCAAGGTATGCAAAATACCATCTCTGAATGCACAACACATCAAACCTTGAAGCAGATGAGCTACAGCAGGAGAAGACCACACCGGGTGCCACTTCTGTCAGCTAAGAACAGGAAACTGAGGCTACAATTCACACAGGATCACCAAAATTGGACAATAGAAGATTGGAAAAACTTTGCCTGGTCTGAGGAATCTCGATTTCAGCTGTGACATTCAGATGGTAAGGCCAGAATTTGGTGTAAACAACATGAAAGCATGGATCCATCCTGCCTTGTTTCAACAGTTCAGGCCGGTGGTGTAATGGTGGGGGGGGTATATTCTTGGCACACTTTGAGCCCCTTAGTAGAAATTGAGCATCGTTTAAATGCTACGACCTACCTGAGTATTGTTGTGGACCATGTCCATCCCTTTATGACTACAGTGTACCCATCTTCTGATGGCTCCTTCCAGCAGGATAATGCACCATGTCACAAAGATCAAAATCATCTCAAACTGGTTTCTTGAATATGACAATGAGTTCACTGTACTCCAATGGCCTCCACAGTCACCAGATCTCAATCCAATAGAGCACCTTTTGGATATGGTGGAATGGGAGATTTGCATCATGGATGTGCAGCCGACAAATCTGCAGCAACTGTGTGATGCTATCATGTCAATATGGACCAAAATCTCTGAGGAATGTTTCCAACACCTTGTTGAATCAATGCCACAAAGAATTATGGCAGTTCTGAAGGCAAAAGGGTGTCCAGCCAGGTACTAGCAAGGTGTATCTAATAAAGTGGCTGGTGAGTGTAGATGTGCTGGTCTGGTTAAGGTGGTTGTCATGGTTATGCAATAGAGTTTGTCTGTCAGATTACCTATCACCATGTGTTCATCTCTAGAGACCAGCCGACTCTCACCTGACTGCTTTTATATCTCTCCTCTAGCATGGCTCCACCCCAGCTCCTATCAGAGAACTCTATATTAACCTCTGCACTGCAGGATATCCCTGCTGATTAACCTTTGTGTGTTTGGCTTCCTGTTTCCTGCTTGCCGTGTGCTCTATGTTTGTTTTCTGTTACTGACCTTGGCGTGTTCTCAACTATTCCTGTGTGCTCGTGACCCTGACCTTTTGGCGTGTCCCCGACTATTCCTGTTTGCCTGTGACCCTGAACCTTTGGTGTGTCTCTGTTGTCCTTGTCTGCTTGTGGCCCCGACCTTGGCTTATTCCCTTACTATGGTGTCACGACCTGGAGCCAGTTGCAGCCCAGTCCATCCTCATTACTAGAGGCTCTGTTGAACACCTGCTGGCTCTTAGACTCCGCGCCCCAGGGAATCTTACGCTCTAACTCCGGTGGGATCCATGTTGGTGTTCCAACGGCCCTTCCTTACCACCCTGACTCCCATCCACAGCAGTTAGCCGTACGGTCCACTACTTTGCGGTGCATCCCTGATCCCTACGGTGTGCATCTGTCACCTAGCCTCAGGTGACCTGACAGTGGTGAGTCCTGATAAATAAGGTTAACTTTGCTGATCAGGTTTCCCTGGGCATTTTGGGAAGTACCACCCTGTGCTGGTCAAAACATATTAAAAGAAAACGGGGGGGGGGGGGGGGGGGGGGAGCCCACAGATAGCAAGTTTGGGCGAAAGTACGCTTCTAGGTTTCTGCATATACAGAGCATGATGAAGATGTAAACTGCTGTTTTTTTCCTGAAAAAACACTCTTTGTGGGGGCCCAGTCGGGGTTCTAGTGGTATAGATTTGTTCTGCTAAAATGGACTAATGGACTAAAATACTTTCTCACATGTTTAAGGTATGACTACCTCAAGGGGCTAAAGAGAACACCAGGGACATGGCAAAAGGGTACTTTATTAAGATGTTTCTGAGAACTGTTCATCTGTTATGCCTAACTACTTCAGTAAAAGATTTCTGTTGGTATATAATCTATCTGGTCATTAAGTCTTTCAAGGGGTGCATGCACGACGTATCAAGAGAACCAGGCTTGATGGGGATGGAGATGAGTTGGTGAAGATGCAGTACAAATGTCTAACGTGCAGTGTAGCTAGCCATAGAAGGCAATATTGTTGTTGCTAATAACAGCAGTACTGGTGTTGTGTGCATAATCACCCAGCGAGTTGGGAAGCGGGTAACCTGGCAAGGGTGACCGAGGCCGTGGTGGTAAAGGAGTTTGGTGCTTAAGCTCTTTCCCTAGGAACCAGTTCCCCACATACTGGGACTGACATCATGGACACCCTAGGGACCCAACCTGGGATTCACAGAGGACATAGTGATGCCTTGGGAGAAGAATAAGCATGGGATATGTACAAGTGAGCTTCCCAGTATTCAAGTGAAACATGCAAATCAATGTTACTGGGAGTAAGGTGGCAGGTTACTGAATTGGTGGAGCCCAGTACAAACTCTGCGGTACTGGCTCAGAAGCGCTGCACAACTTGCTGTAAGTAAGAGAAGTATTCTGAAACATAATGAAGAACTGTGTAGTGAACAAAGTGAAGTGTTACAAAGAATTAACTGTGTGCTCGTGTAGGAGCATCGCTTTAAAGTTGGAGTGCTGCCTTGCATGCTGCATCAAAGTGTATCAGCAGCCTCAACCCACCTCTGGAGGGCACTAGCGGCAGTTCGTTTAAGGTCCCAAAATTGGGGGCAGTAAGCCCCCCCCCCACCCCAACCCCCCCGATACACTATATTGCCAAAAGGATTGGGACGCCTGCCTGTACACACACATGAATAAATGGCATCCCAGTCTTAGTCCATAGGGTTCAATATTGAGCTGGCCCACCCTTTGCAGCTATAACAGCTTCAACTTCAAAAGATAAAGAATTATTTATTTTTAAATAAATGACAATATGACTAACATTTCTTAACTTTAAGATGTACAAAATGTTTGTCATATTATCATTTATTTAAAAAAAAGTTCTATGATTAGCTTTCCTATTTGTCGACACTTTGGGGGGGGGGGGGGTGGCACCCCTTATGGACCGGCCGCCACTGGTCTGGACCCATTGGGGTTGGGGCACAACACACATGGAGTCAATTGAAGTGGAATAGCACTGCATTGTCACTTTAGGAACATCTATTATTATAGGATGTTATTGATCTATACATCAATCATTTTTTTCAGTGAAAATGTTGCACTAGCTTATCACATTGGACTTTTTTGTTTGATTGTTTAATGAATATTATTTTCATGGAGTAACGGATTGCACTTTTTGGCACATTTTACTTGAATGATATTTGTATCAAACATTTTTATTTAATACCTTTATTACTTATTTAGGTTCTTTTGTTTTTGATTATATCCAGCACATGTAGATCTAAAAAAAGGGTAGCGCACTTTATATCATTTGTCTCTTACAAATCAATGCATTTGCATTCAGAGAGTACAGCTGTTATAATTGCGCAGGTGTTATAATATAAGCTAGAGTTAAACACTGTCTGTCCTAACAAAGGCCACTTTCACTCTGGCGGTAAAGCGCTGCTCGTTTTAGCAGCACTTTACCGTTGTTTTAGCTGCGCTTTTCAGCCGCTAGCGGGGCGCTTTTAATCCCTGCTAGCAGCTGAAGAAGGGGGTCTTCAAATATTTGCTTTTAGCGCCCGTGTTGTAGCGCTTTTCAGGCGCTACATATTTCATTTCAATGGGTAGGGGTGGTTTAGGAGCGCTCCCAAACCACCCCAAAGTTGCTGCTTGCCAGACTTTTTTTCCCCTCCCGCAAGAGCACCACCCCAGTGTGACAGCACTTGGGCTGTCACACTGGGGTGACATGGGAGGCAGTTTTCAGGTGCTTTACAGGTGCTATTTTTAGCACTAAAACACCTGAAAACTGCCTTCAGTGTGAAAGGGGTCAAAAAGTTAAAGGTGTAGAGGCTGGCTTTCTTACATTGTATGTTTTTGAGGACAGTCTTAGGACTGACTTACTTTGATATGGTTCAGAAAACCTTGCAGTCAGCCATGGCGCCTTCTCCTGAGAAACCTCTAAAAGGTAAGCAGGCTGTGTGAATGAGAGCACATAACAAGCATAGTTTATAGGCAGAACGTAAGTATGCAGTGCAATATAATCTAAAAATATTTCTGAACTAAAAAGGTAAATTACCTAAAGAAAGTGTAGAAAGTGAGGCCCGGAATGATGGAAAGAAGAGGAATAGTGCAGGGCCGGGCATGACAGTGTGTCTAGTGACACACATAGGGTTAATGTTTCAAGGAAAAGTGTGGGAGGAGATAACAGGAAAGTAAGGAGGAGTGGCCATATAAAAGAGGGGAGGAGCAAAAACGGAACAGTGTGCTGGGAAGGAGACACGAGGAGGCAGAATTTCTCTGCTCCTCAGACACAGTGGCGGACGTTGAGGCGATTTTGGCGCGGTTGCGGCAGGCGGCGGCGAATGGATCCGACTGGCTTCGCAGCCAGGTCGCAGCGATGCTCGGGGGAGAAGCAAGCCATGCAGTGGGAGAAGGTGTGCCGTCTGCGCGTGCGCGGAGATCGCGGCCTCCGGCGCGCTATTCACCTGGGTCAGCACACGGAGCGGGTCGCCTGACACGGAGCCCGAGGGGGGAGAAATCGACACCGCCGGCCAAGAGGACCCACACAGTTGAGTCGGCGGGGCCCGGGCGGGTTACACGCCGCGGTCACGGAGCGGTGGGCGGGGCCACGGGCCAGCATGGCGCCGCTTCCCCGCACGCTGGCACTGCACGGAGGATTTCAAGCAGCCCCTCAGTATCTCTGCACGAGTGTGAGCGGGTGGACAGAAGGGGAAAACGGCGCAGAGAGCAGCAACGTCCGGGTTGCGTGGATCGAGCGGCACCACGGGTGGGCGGAGCTTACCGGGCGGGGGGACGTGTCCCAAGATGGCGATGGAAACAGTGCCCAGGCTGGCCCGGTAGCCGGCAGTTCAGGGCAGCCTGGATCAGCAGTGACTCGTCGCACAGTGCAGGCCTCACACCAGCAAGGGCTTCCAGCCTCCAGGAGGGCTTCTCCTGGGGGGCTACCTCTGACGCCAGTCCCAGTGCAAGGGGAACAGTCCGAAGACGAGGTGTCTGATGAGGAAGATGGGCTACAGCAGCCGGAACCAGCAAGGGAGAGCGGCACAGCAGCTGTTGGGAGGAATCCTGGTCAGCCCGGTAAGTCTAGTGATAACTTTTCCTTTACTAATGCTTTGCAGGGTTTGCTGGGGGGGATAGCAACGACTGCAGGAGGGATGGTGACACCTTCGCAGAGTGGGGGGGGCTACTGACCAACAACTGGCGAGTACTGCACCCGCCAGTTCGAGGTCAGGGGGACAGCTCCAGGAGCTATTGGAGGGTTTAAGGGTCCTGGTTGGTCGCTTTGGAGAGGGACCAGGGTAGGCTCCGCAAGGGGATGCACAAAGGGGGACAGGGGGGGCTGCGGTTACAGAGGTGCCAGCTACCACAACGCCAGAGAAGGTGGCAGACAAGGAAACAGCAGGTGAGAAGGGGGCTGCAGAAACAAAAGGCAGGACTGATGTGGTTAGGCTGGCAGATGCTGCAAAATGCGAGATATATGTTTGTTTCGAAGGCCCGTTAGGGGCACACTTGAAACCTGAAGTGAGAGAAAAAATTCATAAAAGGTGAGTACGTGGAAATTTTCTCCTTGTTGCCATTGGAAAAGTTTAACCTGGATAGGGTTAAACCCGACGATTCCAAGAAGGAGGATGAGGAGAAGAGGAGATATAGATTGATACCGCGGACGTTTGTGAATTGGTTGCAAGCGTTCGCTATCATGGCTAGTGTCATTGGCGAAAAGAACCCTGAACATTGTTCGGGGTTGTTTTGTTATATGGATGCTATAGGTGAGGCACATAGAGTGTACGGGGGAACTGCGTGGCTACGTTACGATGAGCAGTTTCGTCAACGCAGAGCGGTGCGTCCGGCTCTGCGTTGGGACCATAAGGATATTAGCCTATGGATGAAACTGATGTCGTCGGCTAGGACCCCGCCTCAGTTATTTCAAGGGGGGGCCGGGGGTACTAACTCCTCAGGACTACCGGCTGGCAGAAAATGGGGGGTATGCTGGCAGTATAATGAAGGATCCTGTAAGTTTGGGGGGTCCTGCAAGTTCAAGCATGAGTGTTCAGGCTGTAGGGGAGCCCACACCCTGTCTCGGTGTTTCAAAAAAGGAAAACGTACCGGGGAGTTTGCTCACAAGAGGGATGACACCGGTGAAGGTGGAAAGGATGCAACCTTTCCTAAGTAAGTATCCGGATAGGAAAGCGGCGTTACTGATCACTGAGGGTTTTAGAGAGGGGTTCAAAATTCCATGTTCATTGGCGGTGGTTCCTCCAGTAGCACGGAATTTAAAATCTGCGTTGCAACACCCGGGGGTGGTGGGGGAGAAATTGGAAAAGAAAAGTGGCTTTAGGACGGATGGGGGGGCCGTTTGAGGCAAAACCATTGAATGACTTGGTGGTGTCCCCTCTGGGGGTGGTGCCAAAGAAAGAGCCGAATAAGTTTCGGCTAATTCACCACTTATCATTTCCAAAAGGGGGTTCGGTTAACGATTTCATTGACCCGGACGTCTGCACCGTGTCATACACTTCGTTTGATGCGGCGGTTCGATGGGTCAGGCGCTATGGAAAAGGGGCACTGATGGCAAAAGCTGATATTGAGGCAGCGTTTAGGCTGATTCCAGTACACCCGGACAGCTTTTGGCTGCTGGGTTGCCAGTGGCAGGAACAATTTTATGTGGACAAATACTTACCTATGGGTTGCTCCATTTCCTGCGCCATGTTTGAAATTTTCAGTTCCTTTTTGGAGTGGGTGGTAAGAGAGGTGTCCGGCCTTGAATCTATGATACACTATTTAGATGATTTCTTATGCATAGGCCCACCTTCTTCCATTGTGTGTGCGATTTTATTGTCAACATTGCAACACATTGCAGAACGGTTTGGAGTTCCCCTGGAACCTGACAAAACTGAGGGCCCCACCGCAGAGATTAGCTTTTTGGGCATTGTTATTGACTCAATGGCAATGGAATGTAGGTTACCGCAAGAAAAGTTAGTGGATCTGCAGACAGAAATAAGGCGGATCCGTGGGATGAAGAAAATACAGCTGAGGGATCTCCAATCTTTGCTTGGTAAGTTGAACTTTGCTTGTAGAATCATACCCATGGGTAGGGTCTTTTGCCGACGGCTGTCAGCAGTTACAGCTGGGGTAAAAGCACCGGCCCATTTCATTAGGCTTACTAAGGATCATCCTGAGAACCTAAAAATATGGTATCAATTTTTGTCGGAATACAACAGGAGGTCAGTGTGGATGTCTGGTCCGGTAAGTAACTTCGATGTAGAATTGGTTACTGACGCGGCGGGATCTACTGGATATGGGGCGTTCTTTAAGGGTCAATGGAGCGCGGAACCATGGCCAAAATCCTGGGTTAAAGCAGGTTTCCTTCGTAACTTGGTACTATGGAATTATGGGGCAAAGCTTGTCAGAATTTAAAGTTGCGGCTGAACTGTGATAATATGGGAGTGGTGCAGGTAGTCAATCGCTTGTCAGCGTCTTCTCAACCTGTCATAAGACTATTGCGACAGTTGGTATTACGGTGCTTGCAATTGAATATTTTCATATATGCTGTGCATATACCTGGGTTTGAAAACATGCTGGCTGATTCACTGTCTCGCTTTCAGTGGGACAGGTTCAGGGAATTAGCTCCGGCTGCAGAGAAGGAAGAGATTCCTTGCCCGGGTTGGATCTGGGAGCTGGCATTGGAGTCGCCGCAGGATGGATACAACAGTCTGTGAGTGAGTCCACATGGTCGGCCTATGTGAAGGTAGGGGGAGAATGGTTGGGACTTGTACGGGAATCCGGAGCAGAGGATGACGGGGGAGAGTTGAGATTATTGGTCCTTTATTTTGTGTCCAGGAACATGGAAAATGGGGTGGGGGTATCGTCTATTGGTAAGAAGTTGGCGGCGCTGTCGTTTCTGTTTAAGTTACAGGGGATGGAGGATTGGACGAAGGAATTTTGGGTACGGCAGGCATTAAAAGGGTACCGGAAGGGGCACAAGAAAAAAGATAACCGTAGACCGGTCACTTTTGCCAACCTGTTGGCAATTTTTGATCAGCTAGGGTTGGTGTGCAGCTCAAGTTATGAATGTTTACTGTTTACAGCGGCTTTTTCGCTGGCGTTTTTTGGGGCGTTTCGGGTAGGGGAGTTGGTCAGCCCGTCCAAAAAGGAAGCGGGGGGTATTTTGGTGCAGGACGTGCGGGCATGCATGGGGAGGGTGTGTTTGCGGCTGAGGAGGTCGAAAACAGACCAATTGGGAAAAGGCATAGATGTGTGGCTGCATGCATTACCGGGATCACCAGTATGTCCGGTGAGGACGGTTGGTGAATTTGGGAAGATTAGACCGGTAGGTGAGGGTCCATTTTTATGTCATGAGAATGGTGCTTACCTTTCAAAGTTTCAATTCGTGGCGGTGTTTCGAAAATGCTTACCGATGATAGGTTTGGATGAGAAGGCATACGCCTCACACTCCTTCCGCATTGGGGCGGCCACAGAAGCTGCCAGATGCGGGTTGGATGAGGCAGCGGTACGGAGGATTGGTAGATGGGAATCAAAGAGATTCCGTTCATACATTCGCCCTCAATTAGCAGTGGAATAATAATTAAAAAAAAAAATAAATAAATAAAAAATAAAAAATAAAATAAATAAATAAATAAATGAAAAGATAAATAAAACCCGTATGTTGTATAAGTTTGGTTTTCACATATAGGTAGTGCGTGTTTTTTGTTTATTGCGTTGGTGATATCACCCTGCCTTGTTGTCTTTTCGTTTCAGATGGAGTGTCTCCACGCCTCGTCTGGATACTGGGACACTCCGACGTTTGTTGGGGGGCAAGGAGAGGTGATGCGAGACCAGATGGGCGCCAGTTAGGCATATCGAGAAGGGAGGCTTTTATCAAGTGGCTGGGGAGACCAGGAATGATGTGGGGCAGAGTGGTTTCAGAGGTGGAACGATTTGCCTGGCTAGATAGACCTCCGAATGTGTTGGTCATACACGCTGGAGGTAACGATTTGGGGGTGAGGACGGTCAGGGAACTGATAGAGGATGTAAAAGCGGATTTGTTGCACTTGCACACTACTTATCCGAACACTTTGCTACTATGGTCTGATATTGTGGCACGAACTTCGTGGCGCAATGCTAGGTCTGTGGCAAGGATTAACAAGGCTCGTATACGTGTCAACAAGGTGGTGGGGAGGTTTTTGGTTCAACAAGGGGGCATGGTGATTCGGCACAGAGAGCTTGAGATAAATGTAGGCCTCTATTTGAGGAGGGATGGGGTTCACCTCACAGATGTGGGGACGGATCTTTGGACCATGGGTTTGCAGGAAGGAATACAACGGGCCTTGAGGGTGTGGAGGGGCCCTTAAGGATAAGGTTTCATCCTTTCGGGCTGTGGCTGGTTTGTTGTTGTTGGTCGGTGACGGTAGCGGTAAATAAAAGGTTAAAAGGGGTGGGGGGTCAGCAATAGTATGGCCCCTCCTGTGTATTCCTGAAAGGAATACCGGTATGTTGCACTGCGGGAGGGGGTTGCCTCCGAGCGGTACAGCTGGAGGCCTTATCAGTTTTTGAAACATGTTCCTGCAGTGCCCTCTGGTGGATATGTGGTAAACTGGGGTAGCTCCGTCATTGACCAACAGATTGTTTAAAACATGTTGTTTTATCTGAGTTTATATGTTATTCATATTGAAGTTAATATTGGAGGTATTTTTATACAGTTGTTTAATAAAAGGCTGTTATGGCCATTTATACTCCAGATGAAAGGTGTGGTCTCGTTATTTACGTTGGTAAGAGGGTGGAGTATGGGTGGCTAACAGTATGGGTAAAAATGGGGTACATCTGGACTACACTAGTCAAGGCTGTAAGCTGGTTATAGAAAATATTTGAAGACCGAAACTTCAATCAGAAATGTTATTGCCTGACACCATGTTTAAACTGCATATGCCTTATTCTATCATTTCCAGTCTATACATGTAGGCAGGTAAATAGTAATTATACATATTATAATTTTCAGAAACATGCGCTGTTTCTTCCCTGAAAAGGTTGTGATACAGTATCTCCTTTTCACTGGGAAACTCACGTAATTTTACCAAGGGTGTCCACATTTTTACATACAACTAGAAGCTAGTTTTAGGTTATTCTGTGCCTACAATTCAGCTTACCAATTTAAAATGAGCATGTGAGGATAGAACATGGGCACTGCATTTCCTGCCTCCTTCTGAAAATGCTTAGCATTTGGCAGGCAGCCCAACCTGCAAAAACTAATTTCAGGGAGGTGACAAACTAATTTCAGGGAGGTGACGCAATGCGACGCAACGCCCCCCCCCCCCCCCCCCGGCACATTAGTATATGTGTGAACATTTTCTGTGTGTGTACAATGTCACTCACATGCAGCCTATGTCACACATATACACCTCATATCACTCACACATAGCCTATGTTGGCTGTGTGTGTGAGTGATGCGAATTGTATATGTGTAAGACTCACTACAGGAGATGGTCAGAGACTGAGGACATGGTACAAGGGATGATCAGAGACTGCAGATATGGTCAGAGACTGCAGACATGGTACAGGAGATGGACAGAGACTGCAGACATGGTACAAGAGATGGTCAGAGACTGCAGACATGGTACAAGAGATGGTCAGAGACTGCAGACATGGTACAAGAGATGGTCAGAGACTGCAGACATGGTACAAGAGATGGTCAGAGACTGCAGACATGGTACAAGAGATGGTCAGAGACTGCAGACATGGTACAAGAGATGGTCAGAGACTGCAGACATGGTACAAGAAATGGTCAGAGACTGCAGACATGATACAAGAGGTGGTCAGAGACTGCAGACATGGTACAGAAGATGGTCAGAGACTGCAGACGTGGTACAAGAGATGATCAGAGACTGCAGACATGGTACAAGAGATGATCAGAGACTTCAGACATGGTACAGGAGATGATCAGAGACTTCAGACATGGTACAAGAGATGATCAGAGACTGAAGACATAGTACAAAATATGGTCAGAGACTGCAGACATGGTACAGGAGATAGTCAGAGACTGCAGACATGGTACAGGAGATAGTCAGAGACTGCAGACATGATACAAGAGATGGTCAGAGACTGCAGACATGGTACAGGAGATGGTCAGAGACTGCAGACATGGTACAGGAGATGGTCAGAGACTGCAGACATGGTACAAGAGATGGTCAGAGACTGCAGACATGGTACAAGAGATGGTCAGAGACTGCAGACATGGTACAAGAAATGGTCAGAGACTGCAGACATGATACAAGAGGTGGTCAGAGACTGCAGACATGGTACAGAAGATGGTCAGAGACTGCAGACGTGGTACAAGAGATGATCAGAGACTGCAGACATGGTACAAGAGATGATCAGAGACTTCAGACATGGTACAGGAGATGATCAGAGACTTCAGACATGGTACAACAGATGATCAGAGACTGAAGACATAGTACAAAATATGGTCAGAGACTGCAGACATGGTACAGGAGATAGTCAGAGACTGCAGACATGGTACAGGAGATAGTCAGAGACTGCAGACATGATACAAGAGATGGTCAGAGACTGCAGACATGGTACAGGAGATGGTCAGAGACTGCAGACATGGTACAGGAGATGGTCAGAGACTGCAGACATGGTACAGGAGATGGTCAGAGACTGCAGACATGGTACAGGAGATGGTCAGAGACTGCAGACATGATACAAGAGGTGGTCAGAGACTGGGGACATGGTACAGGAGATGGTCAAAGACTGCAGACATGGTACAGGAGATGGTCAGAGACTGCAGACGTGGTACAAGAGATGATCAGAGACTTCAGACATGGTACAGTAGATGATCAGAGACTTCAGACATGGTACAAGAGATGATCAGAGACTGCAGACATAGTACAAAAGATGGTCAGAGACTGCAGACATGGTACAGGAGATGATCAGAGACTTCAGACATGGTACAAGAGATGATCAGAGACAGCAGACATAGTACAAAAGATGGTCAGAGACTGCAGACATGGTACAGGAGATGGTCAGAGACTGCGTTTATGGTTGAACCCAGTGTAAAAGTATATAGTATCGCAGGGCTGTGCCACTCTATTTAAACCAGCTCTGCAAGATCAAGTCAGTAATCCTTCTTTGAAAAGTACAACCAAATGACAAGGCAGCAGCACATTTCATTTCCAAAATAAAAAAAAATTCTTACAAACAGTGATCTGGTCAGGATTAGTGGAGGACAGTAAACAGCCTCTACAGCCGCACATCGGGAAAATGTCTCACTGTCTGTGATTAGCGCAGCGCTGTGCCGACTTCCTGGTGTGCTCTGCACGTGGAATGTGCGAACATGCCGGAGCTCATCCTTAGTAAACAGTTAATGGGTCTGTGAAACTTCTAGCCTGAATCAGCAGTGAATCCTTCACAAAAACATCAAACTGTGCAGCACAAACAGAGTGCTGGCTAAATAGCTGAGCTGAAAACCATGTGTGACCCGTCACTGGACACAGATTGCTGGTGGGCTCCAGCTATTCCAGAGATCTTATCAGAGTGTGCAGCTATAAAGAAAAAGCACTACCTGAAGGTATACATTTCTGGAAGACACTGGCCGTCCACTTGGCCAGAATTACATGTGACTGCAATGTTCCTCATGATCTTGTAGACATTCAGCCAGAGATGTGTGCTCAGTGCTGCAGGATTTGTTTTGCTCTGGTCATACCTTCTGCTAAGTTCTTGGGCTTCAGATACTATGATGATCAGTCAAATGTGGTGGGCTGGAGAGGGGGAGGGTTACACTCCGTCTTCTGCATAATATACCTGTAGCCACTGACTCTTCCAGCCCTCCACTGCTACACATTTCCTCAGCAAACCCCACCTCCTGTTCACAGCACAGCCCCTGCCGAGAAAACGAAAAAAAAAGTTCCAAAGCCCCCAGCCGCTGACAGAGGCCCCCTGAGTGACATGCTCAGCCGGGAGATTGTCTGGTGCTCGCAGGTGTCCGGGAGCCTGCAGTCAAATGCGGGAGACTCCCGCAAGTCGCGGGAGACTTGAGAAGTCTGATTTGGCTATTCTGGCTTCAATGGTTCTCTGAGTTACAGACTTGGAAAATGCTTACAGCACATGAGTCAGATCTTAATAGCACATAAATCAGTGGGGCAGTCTGTAGGCAGGTTGCCTTCTGTGTGAATTTTAGCCAAGCTAGTGTCTGCCCAGGTTAAGGGGAAAGGGGTTAATTCTGCTTTGCATCCCCTGCTCACGTTCATAGAGGTTTAGGTCCCAAGAGAGCATGGGATAGCGGGCTAAGTCCAAGAACCTTGTCTATGGAGCACCGGCCTTTTGGAATACCCACCCAAGCCATGGACTTCTCCAATCGTGTCGTGTCAGCTATGGACTTTACCTATCAGGACTTTACCTTTCCCGGTACACTGGGGAAGCCACTGTTATGCCCTGTACACACGGTCGGACTTTCCGATGGAATATGTGCGATCGGAGCTTGCTGTCGGAAATTCCGACCGTGTGTGGGCTCCATCCGACTTTTTCCATCGGAATTTCCTACACACAAAGTTTGAGTTGCAGGCTATAAAATTTTCTGACAACAAAATCCGTTCGCGTAAATTCTGAAGTGCCAGGCATGCTCAGAATAAATTAAGAGACGAAAGCTATTGGCTACTGCCCAGTTTATAGTCCCGACGTACGTGTTTTACGTCACCGCGTTCAGAACGATCGGATTTTCCGACAACTTTGTGCGACCGTGTGTATGCAAGACAAGTTTGAGCCAACATCCGTCAGAAAAAATTCATGGATTTTGTTGTCGGAATGTCCGATCAATGTCCGATCGTATGTACAGGGCATTAGAGTTAGTTAGGGAAAGGACATTTTACCATGGTATGTTTGCAACTTTCAGTAAAAGTTGTTTAACAGCACAAAGCCTGGTCTGAAGTTACTCAAGGGGTGCATGTGGGGTTCTGGCGCTAATAAAAGGGCCTGAGTCTACAACAGCATACAAATGGTTCTGGTAACAACACAACAAAAGGTTAAACTGCAAGCAGTCATTACAGTGATTTATAGCCTGATCACTAGGTACAGAGGAACAAGAGTTAAGTTTGACATGTATGAGGTCTGCACTATGTGCTCAGTGGGACCTCATTCCTTTACAGGGAGTGAGGTAACAGAGGTACGCTGATTGGTGGAGTGGGATTAGGCTCTACGTGTCCCTCCTAATGCAATAAAAGCATCTGTTCAAGTGTTTAGGACATGGGTCTTTTAGAGGAACTCTCATATACCGCTACACACAAGTGGCTCATCTCTGAGTTAGGGGACTGCCTTAATGTTTGACTTTCACATGACCATGGCCCTGGCCTGGTCCCAGCATTGATTACAATGTCTTTGGGCAAGGTGTAACCCCTGTGCTATAATGAACAACCCTGTTCATTGCCTGGCATAGCCCAGAAGAACCCACCCCTGGGTAGTACTCCTTGGCGCCCAATGAGTTAATGAGGAACATATGCAGGAGGTGCAACACACGTCATACCCTTACAAGCCTAATAGCCATGAAACTAGCATTTTTGAAAGGAGATCATATGAGGCAGGTCCCATATTTTTGTCAAAGGAGATTTCCATTATATTGTACTCTCAATTTTTCTGGCACATTTACTGGTAGTGCAAACAGGATGATTTCTGGTCTATCCTCATAACAAGCATCCTTCTCAGTGGAGTCCACAGTAATTCTGGTAACATAGGAGAAAGTGGAGTCCACAGTAATTTTGGTAACATAGGCGAACTGCTGGAGGAATCCAAGGCCCAAAGACAAAGGGTGACCCACTGAAACTGGAATACTCTGGTAGCAAATGGGGATGGGTTGCCCATAATATCTACATCTTCTGGAGATGCTGTGTGCTATTAGGCTCCTGTTTGACTACCCACATGTCTGCTCTGACAGTGGGGAGCCTTTCACCTGGCTACCGATCTCTTGTCCAGCTACCTTTGCTTCATTCTGATACTATCCACTCATTTGAATTTGTTGTCCCTGGCAAGTTTGCAGACGATTCAAATTTATCTTGCACAAAAGGTGCAGGTGGTCTCCCAAAAACATCAAAGCCTGGGGAATGCCCAGGAAAAAAAACCCCAAGCCTACTTACCAACCAGCTTGCACACAATCGAATTAACCTGTCTAACAGTATGCGTTAAAAACAGGGGTTTAGTCCGCACGCATTTGCAAATGCATGCGTAAGCCACAGAGCCTTGTCACGGCACCCTGGTATCTGTGGTCCTAACACTAAAATATGAGTATCCCCACAGTGGAGGCACATGCATTCTGATAGATAAATGAGGGCAGGTGGCTGAAGGAGAGCCTACCCCTTCTTAAAGGTGCAGGAGCACACCAAACACCAAGCAAATAGCACAATGACTGCAAAGCTGTTGGTGCGTTGCTGGACCAATACAAACACCAACGTGATAACAAAAAACTTGCCACCGCCCTCATCTATAGCTGGCTCTCGCAGTAAGCGGCATTGGAAGGCTAAAACAGGTAACAACAAAGCCTGGGGAATGCCCAGGGAAAAACCCAAGCCTACTTACCAACCAGCTCGCAGACAACCGAATTAACCTGTCTAACAGTATGCGTTAAAAACAGGGGCTTAGTCTGCACGCATTAGCAAAGGCATGCGTAAGCCACAGAGCCTCGTCACGGCACCCTGGTATCTGTGGACCTAACACTAAAATATGAGTGTTCCCACAGTGGAGGCACATGCACTCTGATGGATAAATGAGGGCAGGTGGCTGAAGGAGAGCCTACGCCTTCTTAAAGGTGCAGGAGCACACCAAACACCCAGCAAATAGCACAATGGCTGCAAAGGTGTTGGTGCTTTGCTGGACCAATACAAACACCAATGTGATAACAAAAAACTTGCCACCACCCTCATCTATAGCTGGCTATGCGTTTGCAAATGAGTGCGGACTAAACCCTTGTTTTTAACGCATACTGTTAGACAGGTTAATTTGGTTGTCTGCGAGCTGGTTGGTAAGTAGGCTTGGGTTTTTCCCTGGGCATTCCCCAGGCTCCGTTGTTACCTGTTTTAGCCTTCCAATGCCACTTACTGCGATAGCCAGCTATAGATGAGGGCAGTGGCAAGTTTTTTGCTATCATGTTGGTGTTTGTATTGGTCCAGCAACGCACCGACACCTTTGCAGCCATTGTGCTATTTGCCGGGTGTTTGGTGTGCTCCTGCACCTTTAAGAAGGGGTAGGCTCTCCTTCAGCCACCTGCCCTCATTTATCCTCCACTGTGGGGACACTCATATTTTAGTGTTAGGACCACAGATAAAAGGGTGCCGTGACGAGGCTATGTGGCTTAGGCATGCGTTTGCAAATGCGTGCAGACTAAACCCCTGTTTTAAATACATACTGTTAGACAGGTTAATTCGGTTGTCTGCGAGCTGGTTGGTAAGTAGGCTTGGGTTTTTTCCTGGGCATTCCCCTGGGCTTTGTTGTTACCTGTTTTAGCCTTCCAATGCCGCTTACTGCAATAGCCAGCTATAGATGAGGGCGGTGGCAAGTTTTTTGTTATCATGGAGGTGGTCTCCCAAAGCATGGTGAGTAAAAGGGCTCACTGCTACAGCAGTATCCCTTACTAATTATCATAGGCCTGCGCACAGGGTGTGCCAGGTGTGCCTAGGCACACCCTAATCACCATGTGCGGCGCCAATTACCCCTACTGCCCGGCCTCCCTTGTGCCCACCCTCTGAAGCACTCCTGCTTCCATCCTCTTCTCTCACGGCTGTTGTGTTTATTTTGCTTTGTTTGTGAAGAACAGGAAGCTGTTCAGTACATAGCACTTTCCATTCATTCACTGTCCAGTGCAGCTGAGACTGCAGAGAAAGGGACTGAGGAATCTCTATCCTCAATCCCTTTCTCTGTCTCAAAAGTGAGACATCAAGGGTCTGTTTAGACCTCTGATATTTCGCCAAAGCCCCCCCTAATGGGGCTCCTAAAAAAATTCAAAGAAAAAAAAAAATTAGAAAATTAATAAAATTGTAAAAAAATAATAAAATAATAAAAATAAAAAAAACGACTGACACCGTCCTCTGCCCTACTGACGAAGTCCATTGCTCTACTGACTTACACCATCTACTGCTCTACTGACAATATACACAAACACGTGTGTTTGAGCTCTGGGGTGCACACCCTAATGCAATAGGCTGTGCACACCTATGCTAATTATAATTCTTTTCTTTCCTTTTCTGCTAGACCTACATACAGGGCCATCTTTAAGGCAGTGCAAAAGGGGCAGCTGACCTGGGCTCCATCATTTTTGTGTGGCTCAAAGCAGCTGCCTCATACTTGCCAACTATCTCAGTTTAAATTCCCTTACCCCTTGAAGTTTTAGTCTTGTAGTGTGTCCCGATATCTCAGTGTGAGGTTCTGTTACTAATGCTGCCCAGCTCTGCCCTATTGCCGTGTATAGATCACTCACCTGCAGACACTGTGTTTTCATGTAAATAATATGCATTAATATGTAAATAGCCGCAGACCGGAGGCATTGATATGTAAATAGAGGCGGCATTCATATGTATATCACGCCTCCCTAAGGTCATATCCACCATCACTTCTGCTTAATGCTGCTGACTGGGGAGGTAAAGGGGCATACTGAAAAGTCCTGCCTACAACTGTGATCATCAAGCCTAACATCAGCCATTTCTGCAAAGGTAAGCAAGTTGGAGGTGGAATCCTTTTTCAAAATAACAGCACCCTGAATTTTGGTGCATGTGAATACGCACATATCAGTAGATGTGTGAGAGTGTATTTAATAATTAATTACACTACTGTGTATCTGCTAAAGGGCAGCATGTTTTTGCGGTGTCAGGAAAGCGATTTTGTATGCATTCCCGATACACATAAATGTGAACGCAGGCTAAATGTCTCAGTTACATTGGGTACATTCAGTGTAAATCTTCTCATTACATTGAGGCTTGGTGTACAATCCTTTCGTTCACACTAGTGGCCAGTTTAAAGTTCCCCCTTACATTGGTGGTCAGTGTAAATCCCTCCTTACATTGGTGGCTACTGTGAATGCTCCTATTACATTAGTGGTCAATGTAAATCTCCATTACATGGGTGGCCAGTGTAGAAACTCCTCTTTATATTGGAAATCGGTAAAAAAATCTAAACTTGCATTTGTGATCATTTTTGAATCCTCCCTTACATTGGTGGTCCATGTAGAAGCCCCCTTTAAGTTGGCGGTGAGTGTAAATTCCCCTGTACATTGGTTGCCAGTGTAGAAATCCCCCTTTATTGGTCGTTGATGTAAAATCCCCCATTACTTTGATTGTCAGTGTAAATTCTTCATTACATTGGTGATCAGTGTACATTTCCCCATTACACTGGTGGTAAGTGCAGAATTGCCCTTACACTGGTGGTCAGTGTAAATCCCCCTTTACGTTGGTGGTCAGTGTAAAAGTGTCACCTTTCATTGGTGGTCGGTACAAATCTCTTTGACAATGGTTGTCAGTGTAAATTCCCCCTTACATGGAGGTCATTGTATATTCCCCCTTACACTGGTGATGGGTTTATTTCCTAAATTACATTGGTGTCAGTGTAGAAATCCCTCTTTATATTGACTTAAAATTCCCCATTACATTGGTGGTCATTGTGGATTCCCCCACTATATACTTGCCAAAGATTTCCAGCTTTGCTCTACATGAATCAGAATTTGCCACAGTGTACTGCCTTCTAACTAATCCTATCCACCACCACTGCCACTGAACCCATTAACCCCCCAGAATTGCCACTGATCACTGCCCCCCTCCCCCAGCATTGCCACTGATCCCAGGAGTCCTAGGATTCCTAGGAGTTTTCTGTCTATTGATGGGTCCCCTTACCTCCCCAGTCCATGGTGTATAGGCAGTGAGGAGATGATGTATCGTAACCTTTAGCAACCAATCAGTGAGCAGTAATGATGTGCACTAACCTCTTGCAATCAATCATTGAATGGTAAGGATATGCAGTAACCTTAATCACCCAATCAGTGAGCAGTTATAATGTGCAGTAACCTCAAGCAACCAATTAGTGAGTGGTATGGATGTCCAGTAACCTCTAGCAACCAATCAGTAAACAGTATTGATGTACACTAATCTCTAGCAACCAATCAACAAGCAGAAATCATGTGCTGTAACCTCTAGCAAATAATCAGTGAGACCTAATGTGTGCTATAACCTCTAGCAGCCAATCAGTGAGCGATACTGATGCACTGTAACCTCTGGCAACCAATCTCAATCACTGCCTGATCTGATTCAGGAAACTGATTTTAAGTGTCTAGCTGCTATTTATTGTATGTCTCAGAGCAGGTGGAGAGTGAGATTGCATGGAAGGGGGCCCAAGAAAATGCCCAGGGTCCAATGAATATTAAAGATGGCCCTGCCTACATAACATTATGGTAGTTTAGCTTGAGGGATATGGATGTTAATTCGTATTTGTAGGTCTTCAGGGGAATAAAGAGCATGATTATAACTATATTTCTTAGGAAAGAGCAGCATTTTTTTCAAATGCCATCTTCAAACAATTACAAGCCATCCAGTTTTCCTCAAGTGGTCCTCTAGGTTTGATTTAGCGGATTGGCACTGTTGTGCATTGTGTACATATCAGTGGTATCCTAATAGAGCTGGACTAACATAAAAATGCCAACACAGTAATGGTAAATGTGCTCAACACTGTGGGACATCATTGCAAATACTGAAGTTGGACATGAACCAACTACTGTACTGTATGTGCTGAGTGTTCCAGACTGCAATGTTTTTACAGAGTGGCCCTTTAATGCTTCTTCTATTTATTTGTATAGGCAAGTAGTCCAAAAACCTTATTTGCTATAGTGAAAGCAGCCAAATCATTCCGGGAATCTTTGTCCAGAACCACCTATTCTTTTAGAGTATCTCTGAAGACTTGTCACAGCTCAGGTACATGATGTTCTGTCTATAACACATGTGGCTCTGTCACCTATTACTTTAACGTGAATTGGCTATACTGTATATGTAGTCCAGTGTTCAGAACACATTCCACACATGAATTCATTGTGGGTTGCCCAATGTAAATACAAAGCAAGCTGTTCTATTTGTTCCCTCAATATTAGTATGTGATATAAACATAGGCACACAAAGGCAGCTTTATTTGTACAAGTGCCTAATTACTTCAGAACCAAGACAAACTGTAAGCACATCTGTCTGTCCTATTGTCCCGTAAAGCGTACAATCAACTAATATGAGGTCAATTTCTTAGATGTAATAACATGCCAATTTTTTGTTTATTTTTGGGCTCATAAGGGCAAAAATACAAGAAAGTTAACCACCACAAAACATTTTTATTGTTTGTGATTGGTTTAAGATCTAGAAAAAACAGAAACTTTTCATGAGAGAATCACAGCAACCCTCTTCTTCTGGCAATGACAGTTACCTGCTAACCCTTTAGTTTCAATAATTTAAAGCATTTGTAATACTAAACCAATGAATGCTGCTATGTATTTATTAAAAATTATGGAACAACTATACATCTAAAGGCGAGGAACTTAAAAGCTCCTTCACTTAAGGTGGTTGTAAACCCACAAAAACAAAAAAAACCCCTGCAAGACAAAGGCATAATGAGCTAGTATGCATAGCATACTAGCTCATTATGGATTACTCACCTTAAATCGAAGCCCCCGTAGCGGTGCCCATACGCAGAGTTACTTCCGGGTATCGCAGGCTCCGGCGCTGTGATTGGCCGGAGCCGCGATGACATTACTCCCGCACATGGGGGTGGGAGCCGCCGGTAACGGCACACTAGCTGAAGCAATGGCACGAATGTACCGTTGCTTCAGTGCGCATGTGCCGATGTCATCAGCACATGCTGATACAGGGGATATCTCCTAAACCAGCACGGCATCCGGGGTAACTACAGGTAAGCCTTATTATAGGCTTACCTGTAGTAAAAAGTGGTCTGTAAGGGTTTACAACCAATTTAATTAGTGAGAAACAGTAGAGCCTACTTAAAGTAGGAGACCAACCAGCATGAAACAGCTGTATGCAGTTTGGAATAAATGACTACATAATATAAGGATCTACAGTCAGGTCCATAAATATTGGGACATCTACCCAATTCTAATCTTTTTGGCTCTATACACCACCACAATGGATTTGAAATGAAATGAACAAGCTGTTCTTTAACTGCAGACTTTCAGCTTTAATTTGAGGGTATTTACATCCAAATCAGGTGAACGGTGTAGGAATTACAACAGTTTGTATATGTGCCTCCCACTTTTTAAGGGACCAAAAGTAATGGAATAGATTAACAATCATCCATCAAACTTTCACTTTTTAATACTTGGTTGCAAATCCTTTGCAGTCAATTACAGCCTGAATTCTGGAACGCATCGACATCACCAGACGCTGGGTTTCATCCCTGGTGATGCTCTGCCAGCCCTCTACTGCAACTGTCTTCAGTTCCTTCTTGTTCTTGGGGCATTTTCCCTTCAGTTTTGTCGTCAGCAAGTGAAATGCATGCTCAATCGGATTCAGGTCAGGTGATTGACTTGGCCATTGCATAACATTCCACTTCTTTCCCTTAAAAAACTCTTTGGTTGCTTTCGCAGTATGCTTCGGGTCATTGTCCATCTGCACTGTGAAGCGCCGTTCAATGAGTTCTGAAGCATTTTGCTGAATATGAGCAGATAATATTGCCCGAAACACTTCAGAATTCATCCTGCTGCTTTTGTCAGCAGTCACATCATCAATAAATACAAGAGAACCAGTTCCATTGGCAGCCATACATGCCCACGCCATGACACTACTACCACCATGCTTCACTGAGGTGGTATGCTTTAGATCATGAGCTGTTCCTTTCCTTCTCCATACTCTTCTCTTCCCACCACTCTGGTACAAGTTGATCTTGGTCTCATCTGTCCATAGGATGTTGTTCCAGAACTGTGAAGGCTTTTTTAGATGTTGATTGGCAAACTCTATTCTGGCCTTCCTGTTTTTGAGGCTCACCGATGGTTTACATCTTGTGGTGAACCCTCTGTATTCACTCTGGGGAAGTGTTCTCTTGATTGTTGACTTTGACACACCTACCTCCTGCAGAGTGTTCTTGATCTGGCCAACTGTTGTGAAGGGTGTTTTCTTCACCAGTGAAATCATTCTTCGGTCATCCACCACAGTTGTTTTCCGTGGTCTTCCAGGTTATTTGCTGTTGCTGAGATCACCGGTGTGTTCTTTCTTTTTAAGGCTGTTCCAGACAGTTGATTTGGCCACACCTAATGTTTTTGCCATCTCTTTGATGGGTTTGTTTTGTTTTTTTAGCCTAATGATGGCTTGCTTCACTGATAGTGACAGCTCTTTGGATCTCATATTGAGAGTGGACAGCAACAGATTCCAAATGCAAATAGCACACTTGAAATGAACTCTGGACCTTTTATCTGCTCCTTGTAAATGGGATAATGAGGGAATAACACACACGTGGCCATGGAACAGCTGAGCAGCCAATTGTCCCATTACTTTTGGTCCCTTAAAAAGTGGGAGGCACATATACAAACAGTTGTAATTCCTACACCGTTTACCTGATTTGAATGTAAATACCCTCAAATTAAAGATGAAAGTCTGCAGTTAAAGCACATCTGGTTCGTTTCATTTCAAATCCATTGTGGTGGTGCATAGAGCCAAAAAAGATTAGAATTGTGTTGATGTCTCATTATTTATGGACCTGACTGTATCTCTACTGGAACCCAGCCATTTAGATTTGGTGGCATAAAGGAATAATTTGCTTGGCTCTGCTCACTATCCTACAATAGAGAAATATCGTAACCTCCTTTTTCCTTGGATCTGCCATGAAAGTAATGCAAGCAAATACATTCTGTTTTAAGAAGGCTTTCCTGTGTTTCTCATTAAAAATTATAAAATGTATTTTATTTGTGCATTTAATATAAGTACTTGAATTTCCATAGACAGCAACCTCACCTCCTGAGAGCCTATCGGGTTGCTATGGGTTCTAGCTGCTAAAAATGAGCATTCTCTATTGAACATGGGTGATGGTGTGGTACTTTTTAACTAAATTTCTTTGCCAACAATTTTGTGGAGTAGACATTTAAACTGAAAGTGATATTAACAGAGGTAATACTTTAACATCCATTAAATGAAACTGGTGGTTAGGAAATTGTTGTGGTGAAGTATTTTTAATGGCACATTTTTTTTTATTTTTTTAGTTTTGGATAGAGTTTAGAAGGATTATAACAACTGTCAGGTTTTTATTGCTGCCTGTGCTCTGTTAGGGGGATTTACTCTCTCTATTTATCCCAATTCCTGTTATAACAAAGAGAAAAAAAATCACACATTTTTGGTTGTCACCAGAGCAGGAATAGAGGGGGAATCTTCAAATGAGGGATTCTGGTGCCCCTGGTGACAACTAGAGATTCCCTCACTTTGGAGGGATTTCTTCTCAGTTACTGTTTTGGCTATGGGGCAAGAAGTGAAGGAAAGTCTCTCCAATGGAACAAAAAACAAACAAAAAAAAAAAACGGTTAGGGGTTATAATAGTCCTGTACGCTATCCAAAATGAAAAACAAAGTTTTGCCCTTAGTTTTACTTTTAAAAAAATCACTCACCTTGCCAATTCAGGTAAAGAGTTCCTTTGTAGCCTACTCACCAAAAACTTACTCAGATTCATCTCTCTCTCCATTGCTTCTTCCTCCATGATGCTTCTGGGTACGGGAGAGCATGAGATTTCATGATTGCAGTGTTTGGGTCTGAACAGCCAAACTGTCAACCCAACACTGCCACATAATGGAGGGGATGACCCCATTAACACTGTGTAAGCACTGAGAACATCCAACATTGAACTTATATGGGGTATTATGTGGGGGCTGTGATGGATAAAGAAGCTGTGGGGACTCCTGTAGAGATAAGTATAAGTGGACAAAGGGACAGAGAGTCTCCTAAAATAGTTCATAGCAGCGGGAATTTGCAAAATTAGTCCTCATCCTTTTGTAGAATGCCTTTACTCATTTGTTTCTATCAAGAACTGCAGCTCGGCTAAATTCATGATACTATAAGTATCATGTATATCAAGTATATATTTACTGTATACACACACATGCACACAATATATGACAAAAAGTTTGTGACACCTGGCCATCACACCTATTTAAACTTGTTGGACATACCATGAAAAAACAATAAACAATAATATGGCATACTGCCCTTCTCTTATACAGCTTTAACAGCCTCTACTCTTCTATAAAGGCTTTAAGCAAGATTTTGGAGTAGGTCTGTGGGAATGCATGTCAATTCAGCCAAAATAGCATTTGTCAGGTCAGATACTGATGTTGAACGAGAAGATCTCGATCACAGTCCGCATCAAAATTCATTCCAGATGTTCAGTGGGGTTGAGGTCAGTTCTCCTTTCCTCCACACTAAATTTCTAAAGCAATGTCGTTATGGATGTTGTGCAGCTCAGCTCAATAATTTGGAGGAGTTTCCACATACTTTTTGCCATATAGTGTACATGGCTACTACTTTACCCAGCTTAAATGTGTATGTTTTTTGTACATATTTCGCTAAGACAAGTTGGAAAAGGGGTCAAAAATCAGGTTATAAGGAGTGCCCCACTTTCTCTACCTCCATGTATTAACTTAAGCCCAATGTTGGACACATACTATCTGTGTTTGGAGTATACATCTGTGTGCAATTTTAGGCAATCCCTGGCATAAGCTTGCACACAACCGTATCTTCTAATTTAAAATACAAAACACTTCTGTGCTCACCTATCCAATAAAATATAACAATCACAAAAACCAAAAAACGGTGGCTGCAGCACATAAAGTTCCCAACTTTCCAACATAAAAAATATACCATCACATGGGCCGTGCACAAAATAGTGGAAAAAAAAATTTGACATTAATTTTACAATACGTGTGAATAAGTTTGAAATCACCTGTGAACAGTGTATAAACATTTTAAACCATATAATATAAAGTATAATAAACATGTTCGTATCTCAAACAAATGTCCTTGATTGTGTTCTTAATCACCTTTAAGGATAACTCCACTTTTGTGGGGAAAAAAAATAGCAAATAAAGAAAAAATAATATAGCGTATACAAATGCGACACAAGTCATATTGTAATTGAATGTTATTAAAAATTTAATTTCCTTTCCTTTTCAATCTGCAGTGCTGTCATTTTCTAAAAATGCAATGAAATATGGCTACCTGGAGGTGTTCTGTACACACAGTGTGTACAGAACGCCCCCCCAGAAACATCATTTCCTGCTTGTGTGAATGGCTCATTGATTTTCCCAGAAGTCTGCACAAAGATACAAGTCAGATTTCATTTAATTGTGTAATTTTAAAAGTCTATGTTTCAGGTGAGCTGCTAATCTGTGTGGTGGTGATCCCTTTCCTAGCAGGTTTTGGAGGTGATTTAAATTCCAAGATGTTTTAAATCCACTTCAGGACTTTAAGGATTTGCAAGCTACTAGGATATAGTGACCATCTATAGTTCAAGTTGGTGGAACTTTAATATACTCACATGTATACTTTAATTTGCATATATAATTAAAGTGGTATAAAAGGTTTGGCTTTTAAAAAAATAAAAATAATAACAGACATGTTATAATGACCTGCTCTTTGCATTGGTTTTAAACAGAGCAGTTCTGATCCTCCTCTCCTTGGGTCCCCTGCTGGCACTCCTGGCTTCTCCCCCTTGACCAGTGGCCAGAATAGCACACTGCTTGCTATGGGGGCACTGGTGTGTGCTCGCTCCCGAGCTTTGCTCTATTTGTTAATAAGATGCATAGAGCTGTGGCTCGGCCCCGCCCCCGCTCTCTCCTCATTGTCTCCCGCTGCTGTCTCAACCAATTAGGAGAGGGAGTCCCAGGACAGCTGAGGCTCTTGTGCACATCGCTGGATCGAGAGGGTGCTCAGGTGAGTATTAGGGGGCTGTGGGGGGAGCAGCGCACAGAAGGAACCACTTTAAGAACAAAATCAAGGACATTTATTTGAGATACAAACATGTTCATTATACTTTATATAATTTATAAAGTTTGTACACTGTTCACAGGTGATTTCAAATGTATTGTCACCTATTGTAAAATTGATTTCAATTTTTTTCTTTACAATTTTGTGCACGCCATGGTGATGGTATATTTTGTATCCTCTAATCTCATTGGGTGGCTGTAAGTGGCAGGTTCAGGTCACAGGAGAGTGATTACGCAAGTTCTGCATGCTGTACAGCTCCCGTATGACCGTGTACATGTAGGCTTGCTAACAAGACACAGCATGGAATGGAACTAAAGAGAGTCACTAAATTGTTGGCTAGAAGGGCACACTTACATGGAAACTTACATTAAATACCACATTGTCCCATGTCAGAATAAACAAAGCATGAAACAAACCAACCTTAAGAAAGGTCTAATGCGTTCAGCATTAGAAGCCTATTGTTGATGCATGTGCCTGTTTCTGTGTATAGTCAGTACCAGATGTGTATTAACATGCATACGTGGCTGTTTTAGCATGCTTGCTAAGCAGCATATGCATAGGTGCACATGTACACGCAGCACTAGTATTGGTGAAAAGGCTGAAGTGGCCTTTAGCTTTGTTTCTGATTTATCTGTGACCTGATTTGCTACTTCTGACCCGGCATGCCTTTGACCTGTCTCTGGATTGTTGTCTGCCTGTTGTGACCTCGGCTTGTATTTTGGACTCTGCTCTTTGTCTTCTAATTTAGCACCCTGCTGCTTGCCTGTTTACTGACCTCTGCTTGTATCCAGACACTGCCTTTGTCTTATGTTGCTGCCCGACTGTTGCTGACCTCAGTCTGTATCTGATGCTGTCCTTGCCTTCCGATCCAGTACATTGATGCCGGACTGTTGATGACCTTTGGCTTGTGTCCTGGCAATGAGGTATGCGAAAGAGGTTTAAAAGAAGCCCCCCCTTCAGCTCAGTCTTCACCAGGTATGTGACACCAACACGTGGACTCCTGCCTCTAGCAGGACCACGTATCAGCCACTGTTAGCTGCTAAAACACAAGCAAGGTGACTGCAATACTGGTGGCTGCCTGAACCCTTCTCTCAGTGAAGATGTATATTGGCCTTCAGATACTTTATGACACATCTTTTTTACAACAGTGCAGGCTTGCTTGCCAGGAGGAAAGAACTGTATACAGAGGTGGCCTGGGAGTAATGCATTGTGAGTGGCTTGTACATGTGTTTATGGTTATTAGATAGATAGATAGATAGATAGATAGATAGATAGATAGATAGATAGATAGATAGATAGATAGATAGATAGATAGAGTGTTGTTTATTTCCCAGCGCAACTGCCTCCTGTTGCAGATTCCACAAAAACCTGGAAAACTGTAACTAAGCATTTAACAGGAAAAATTCTAAAATCATTCAGCTAAGCTAATAAGAGAAGCCAAAATTTGCTTCTGGCCCCATTACAACATTGTAGAAATGAGCAGCCATGGAAATATATTTAAGCTATAATTCAAAGTCCACAGAATTCTTGGAAAATAGAAATGTCTAATTCATTTTTCCTTTCACCATTGTAGAGGGACAATTGAAGCATGCAGCTTTCTCATAGTGATGCCAAAACAACGGCCATGAACCTTATGCATCAAAAGTAGTGGGGGAGATTAAGGTGTTGCCTATAGCTATCAGTCTGTTTTCATTGGTTTACTAGAGATTAAACATATTTCCTTACTTCCACCTTTTTTAATAAATAGAGCCATGTATCAATGGAGTTATAGTCTTCAAGGAAAATGGTTTGGGCTCAGTCTGTATCAATTACACAATTTATATACAGTCTATACAATTTTTCATAACATGATAGGGATTAGGTAAAAAACTGCAGTCCCACTGGAAAATAATTTTATATAATTATTATGAAAAAGAATGTACTTGTTGCTTTGAGGTGTGCCCCTATGTGGGATCTTGCAGGTGATATGTAGCAATACCTGGGTATTTATGTACATGTGTAATCTTAATAATATTTTTCTTTATAGACAGTCTTCATGTGTCCTGATGAGGCTATCTTGAGTGAAACATGTTGACTCATAGAGGTCTATATCTATATTTCTCATTGGGCATAAGCCATGTGTCAGGGCCTGGACCTGAACCTGGAACCTCTGCTTTGTCTGACAATGACTCTTCTCGATGAGCTACCTGGGATGCTAGTTAGTACCATGTCTGATCCATTGGACAACCCTGCCCTGTGCCTTGCCTTCTACTGAACCTTGAACGCTTTGCTCCAATCATGAACTTCCTGATTTAAGTAATGTCTCTGCACTTCCTGTTTACCAATTTATTGTTCTCTCCTCAGCCAGTATCTTGCTCTTGTCTCCCCTACTTCCATCCATATTTTGCCACCACCCGTTATCGTCTCTTGGCTTGTTCTTCGACTACGCTTCAACCTGCAACTATTCGTTACTGACCTTTGGCTTGTTTACTGATTGAACTTCTGTTTAATATTTGTGATAAGATTATATTTTTTATACATATTTGTTGTACTCGTCTGTCCAGTATAGTCCGATTTAGATTTTTTTTCTTTTTGTATCTGCTACGTCATAAATCATGGACATCTATCCCAGACTATGTGACTGTTACTGTCATAACAGCTATTATAGAACACAGGTGGCCCGAATGTACACTTTGTATAAAGCAGTATTTTCTGTATATCTATTCTATATATATGTGAATATCTGGGTGCTCATGTCATTGATATTATGTATATATCTTATATTTGGAATGTATTGATTTTATGCTTCTAAGACTATACCATATCTGGAAAACAATGGTTATCAATCTATTCTTAAACTGTTCCACCATGGACTTGTGCCCTTGTCTTTATATGTAAAGAACCTGTTACTGCTAAATAAACGTACACTATACTGTCAAAAGTATTGGGATGCCTGCCTTTACATGCACATTTAATGGCATCCCAGTCTTAGTCCGTGGACTTAGTGCTTTTTGCACTGATCCAAATCATTTGTTGGTGGGGGGATTATGGTGTGGGATTGCTTTTCAGGGGTTGGCTTGGCCCCTTTGTTCCAGTGAAGGGAACTCTTAAGGTGTCAGCATACCCAGATATTTTGGACAATTTCATGCTCCCAACTTTGTGGGAACAGTTTAGGGATGGTTCATTCCTTTTCCAACATGACTGCACACCAGTACACACACAAGGTCCATAAAGACATGGATGAGCGAGTTTGGGGTGAAGGAACCCGATAGAAAACCTTTGGGATAAATTAGAGCGGAGACTGCGAGCCAGGCCTTCTCGTCCAACATCAGTGCCTGACCTCACAAATTAGCTTCTGGAAGAATGATCAAACATTCCCATAGACACAATCCTAAACCTTGTGGACAGCCTTCCCAGAAGAGTTGAAGCTATTATAGCTGCAAGGGGTAGGCCAACTCAATTTTGAACCCTACGGACTAAGACTGGGATGCCATTAAAGTTCATGCGCATGTAAAGACAGATGTCCTAATACTTTTGACAATATAGTGTATTTTACAGTAAGGTAGATCATTTACTCCCTTATAGTAATGAGTGGAGGATAGGGGTTCCCTGCCCACACAGGTCCACTGCATTCAGAAAAGTCCCTGGAAGGAGCCATGGTTATCACATTGGGACATTTACCTTTGTTCATCTCCATTACATAGGGGATGAAGAATATAAAGTGTTTTTAAAAAGTGTTCTGCTATTTTGTCAGCCTGATAATTTCTTTCCACGTGTATATCTACAGAAAAGCTGACATCTTTTGTTTGAGTATACTGCAGCCCTCCACCTATCCCCATTATATTCCTATTTATAACATCATAACCTTATCTCAGATATCTATAGCGCTAACAAACACCTCCTTTTTTTCTATGTTGGTAGGGTATTTATATCACTTTTTAACAGATTCAACTTGTGTTTTAGATTTCGTGTTCCTCAAAAATAATTATAGCACAAAAAAAAAAAAAAGATTTGCTACTGTGAAACTTTGCAACAATAAATATAAAATATTCCCATCCTCATATTTGTGTCTGCCAGATCTGTTCTTGCTTCCCAGTGGAAGATGCTTCACTGCCAGAAGTTTTCTGATTAAACTGATTAATTGAATACACACAATGGAGTCAACTGGCTTTAAACTCCATGGGAAAAAAAAATCAGATTTTGCTTTCTAAGGATGCTGCCACGCAGCCTGCTTCAAGTATGTCATGGCTAAAAATGAACATGCTGTGTCATTAGCGACTGCTGGATTGTTTTTGCTTTTCTACAGCCTTAGAACTTTGAAATAAAGCTAACAAATTTTAAACATTTATCTTTGTTTTTACAAATACTATATACCTCCCACATACCAATCATGTTCAAAGCTGCTGTGGATAGTGACAGTATATTGTGAAAAATGACAGCTGGAGTTTTGTCTTGACTTAAAGTGTAGGTAAACCCTAACAATAAATTTGTCTTATTTGCTCCATTTATGTCTGTTAAATATACCAATGAAAGTGTTTTGTTATATCTCTTTAATAAGTGCCAAAAATGTTAGTTGATTTTGTCAGAAATCTTGGGAGCTGTTCACTTTCTGTGGTCTCTGCCTGTGCACAAGCATAGGTTTGGGAGATGAGGAGGAGTTATGGAGATGAGGAGGTAGGAGAAGATGAGTAGAGGTCCATGTTCTTTGTAATTCATCAGAAATAAAGTGGTCACGGCTGACATCACATACTTTGGAATTCATAGCCAAAAATACATTGTGTTGTTTTGTCAAAGAGGAAGGTAGGAGCACACTATTTTTCAGACAGATCAATTATTCTTCTGCATCACCTTTACCAAAAAACAGTCTACGCAAGTAAGGGGCATCTGTAGATAAAAACAAACTGTGCAGCTTTGACCAAAGTTGAATAATGTCCTTGGTATAAGTGGAGACCATTTACATACCTCCTGATGCCTAACTAAAAAACTAACAGAAATGCCCCCCCCCCCCCCCCCCGATGTACCAGGGGGCCTCCTTTATGTGTTTTCAGGGATGTGGTCAGCCTGGTACAATGTACCACATGTGGTGGTCCTGTACCAAGGTACACCGGTTTTGGATCAGAGTTCATTCTCCGGTCTATTCTGTGACAATGATGAAGATAGTTAAAAACCCCAAGGTGGCTCTTCTTAATGAGCCTGATGCTGATGCTTCCAAACATGGTCAGACTTTAATCCACTTTATGTTTCTTGTGGTAAAAATTGCTATAGTGACTGCTTGGAAAAAACTGTGGTAGATCAGGCTATTATCAAAAGTAAGCTGGCATGAATAATGCCCAATGAGAAGCTGTTCAGTATCTTGTAGGATAGGACTGCAAGGTTTGACCGTGTTTGCTTTGTTTCTCCCTCCCCCCTTCTTGTTCCTTTTCCATTCCTTGTCCCCCCCCCCCCTCCTTTTTTCTTCATCTTCTACTTGTACTTCGTTTTAATTTAGTTATTTTACTAACACTATTTGTAGTGCACTTTGTATACTCACGACCCATACCGGCCTGCCGGTGGGTGGTGGAGTAGTATGGATTCTACTATTTCTCCTTGTAGGGTTTTCTGAGTAGGAATGTTGTATGTATTTATAAGAAAATGTATCTTTATGTCGAACTTGTACTTTATATGGCAACCTGTTGTGTCAAAGATGACTGGTGGTATATTATTTGGATACCCCTTTTTATATTCGTTCTTGATGTTTTGATATGTTCCACCTGCATTGTGGCCCTTATTCTTGATACCATTCTTTGCCTACAATTTGTGTCCCTTTTTGGAAAAATCTTTCAATAAATATAATGAAACAGAAATGCTGTCCCCCCATCCTGCTTTGTTGCTGGGACATTGCTATAAAAACTCCCAGTCATTACTGCTCACCTCCAACATCATAGGAATGAGCTCTTTATATGATTCACCCCCCCACACACACACATCATATGCTTTTTCTCTCCCCTGACGCAGTAGCTCTAAGCTCAGTGTTTGAGAGCCCACACCTGTAACAGTGGAGGTGAACAGTAACAGCTGGAAGTGTCTTAACAACATCCTAGAAACAAGGCATGATGGGTTAATGGTATCTCTGGAAGTTTTTCAGTCAGGCTTTGGGAGTTACAAAAATGGCCTACACCTATAGCATGGGCATTATTCAACTTTGGTCAAATTTGCACAGTTTTTATCAGCAGACACCCCTTACCTGCAAAGGCAGTTTTTTGTAAAGGTTAATTATGCATTTAAGCCTCAGTTCACAAAGCTTTAACACCATTCCAAGGCACTCTATTTTCAGCCATGTGACTGTAATTTTCAATTTTCATTTGACTCAACTGGAAATAAACCTCACTTTTTTTTTATTTAAATTAGGATACTTATTTTGGTATTAGATTTGTAATTGGTGTTCTTAGTAAAGTTCAAAGAGCTGTGAAATGAGGTGAAATGCAGTAATCCATAGCAAAGCCAAGGGCTTGTGTACACTATTGTACAATGTGTCCCACCTTTCAGACCTGATGGATCTCCCTGATCCTGACTGGCATATTTACTATGTAAAATATTCTGGCAGGGGAGCTAGGAAGGTGTGACAAGAGATGCAATTAAATACAGGACAAACTGCATTTCCTGTTAACTTAATATGGGACTTAACAGTTTTCTATGAGATTCCGGATGATATTATATGCGATGGGTGGCAACCCTATACAGAATGCAAATTCAACTCAAAGCAGCATGAAGCAGCTTAGAAGCAAGTCATTGCTGGTTACAAACAGGCAAGAAGTACTTCCAAAAGAGCTCAAAAGCATCTCAAACTGAGTTTAAATGCAAGCTGAATACATCTAAGAAGAAGCTTGATTTTTCCATTTATGCAAGCGGTTATGGTAATGGAAATGAGCTGAAAGGTGCTCATTTCAGACATTCAATCATTTTTGCTAGGCCATAAAAGCCACAGTCGGGGGTAGCACACATATTACACATTTACATTGTGGTTTCAAATTGCATCTTGAAAAGTAGCTCTTTTATTATAATCTGGCAGAAATAGAGCATAGATAACTTAATTGTTACATAATAGTGATGCTTCAATCTTTATCAAGCTTTTTTTCAAGCCTAGCTTTGGAAAAGCAGAGCAGCACTCATGGCGGCCACTGAAAGCCACCATGAGCATGGCTATCCTTTAGGAAATAATGGGGCCGTGACACGTCTGTTAACTAAGATAAGGACCAGGCAGGAAGTTCTTTGGATGAAAGACTGTGTTGCTTCATTATGGGCCACACAGTAAATATTGTTGATATGGGGATGAAGGTAAGTGTTTATCGATGTGGGCTGAATTCAGGATGTGCAGGCAAGTACTTAAAGGATAACCAAAGGTATAGTTCAGTGGTGGCCCATCCATAGGGGACACATGGCGCACCCCACCCAGCAGTCACAAACAAAAAAAATGTTCTTTAAGTGCACTGTGTTTGGGCGCCGGATACAGTGCACTATGGGAAGCGCCACGTCAATGCAATCACGAGATTGCAGACGAGGTGCTTCATTTGCAGGCATTTGACTTGCTTTGCGGCGCAATCCTAAGCGCCGAGCAGATCTTTGTTGTTCAAATTAAGAGTTACTTCCGGTTTCCCTGTTCTAGAGGAAAACCGGAAGTGAAGTCGGCAGCTCCGTGAAATGCACGGCCCAAGCGGAGCTGCCTGTAAGGTAAGTGAGGCTGCATTTGATGGGGCACAGTGAGGCTGCATATGATGGGACAGAGTGAGGCTGCATATGATGGGACACAGTGAGGCTGCATATGATGGGACACAATGAGGCTGCATATGATGGGACAGAGTGAGGCTGTATTGGACGGGGCACAGTGAGGCTGCATATGATGGGACACAGTGAGGCTACATATGATGGGGCACAGTGAGGCTGCATATGATGGGGCACAGTGAGGCTGCATATGATGGGACACAGTGAGGCTGCATATGATGGGGCACAGTGAGGCTGCATATGATGGGACACAGTGAGGCTGCATATGATGGGACACAGTGAGGCTGCATATGATGGGGCATAGTGAGTCTACATATGATGGGGCACAATAAAGCTACATATGATGGGGCACAGTGAGGCTGCAATCGATTCTGCACAGTGGCTGCATTTGATGCTGCACAGTGGCTGCATTTGATGGGGCACAGTGGCTGCATTTGATGGGGCACAGTGGCTGCATAAGATGGGCATAGTGGCTGCGTATGATGATGGTGCACAGTGGCTGCATAAGATGGGCATAGTGGCTGCGTAAGATGGGCACAGTGGCTGTGTTTGATGGCACAGTGGCGGCAATTGATGGGCACAGTGGCTGCGTTTGATGGCACAGTGGCTGTGTTTAATGGCACAGTGGCTGCGATTGATGGCACAATGGCTGTGATCGATGGTATGGTGAGGCAATTGATGGGGTAATTTTTCTGAATTTTTCAGTTTGTTTGCACCCCCCCAAAAATTTTGAGCACCAGTCACCACTGGTACAGTTGATCTTTAATTGTAGGTCATTTCAGACTGACATCAGACTGGATCCATACTGCTAACAGAATAAAAAAAATAATCATGTTGCAATTAGCAGCAAGAACATTGTTCAAAAAAACAAAAATAAAGACAAGATCATAACAACACATTTGGCACCACCAAAATCAGGAAGAAAAAATGGTGCATAACATACAGTGCCTTGAAAAAATAATCATACCCCTTGAAATTTCCCACATTTTGTCATGCTACAACCAAAAACGTAAATATATTTTATTGGGATTTTATGTGATAGACCAACACAAGTGGCACATAATTATGAAGTGGAAGGAAAATGATAAATGGTTTTAAATTTTTTTTACAAATAAATATTTGAAAAGTGTGGTGTGCATTTGTATTCAGCCCCCCTGAGTCAATACTTTGTAGAACCACCTTTCGCTGCAATTACAGCTGCAAGTCTTTTTGGGGATGTCTCTACCAGCCCAGCCCTACTTTGCACATTCTTTGCAAAATAGCTCAAGCTCTGTAACTTTGGATGGAGAGCGAGTGTGAACAGCAATTTTCAAGTCACAGATTCTCAATTAGATTTAGGTCTAGACTTTGACTTGGCCATTCTAACATATGAATATGCTTTGATCTAAACCATTTCATTGTAACTCTGGCTGTATGTTTAGGGTCCTTGTTCTGCTGGAAATTGAACCTCCGCCCCAGTCTCAAGTCTTTTGCAGACTCTAATGCCGTGTACACACGAGCGGACTTTCTGGCAGACTTGGTCCGACAGACCGGACTCCGTCTGACAATTCGATCATGTGTGGGCTCCAGCTGACTTTTTTTTCCCAAAAGTCAGACGGACCTAGAAATAAAACATGTTTCAAATCTTTCAGACGGACTCGAGTCCGGTCGAAAAATCCGCTCGTCTGTATGCTAGTCCAGTGGACTAAAACTGACACTAGGGCAGTTATTGGCTACTGGCTATCAACTTCCTTATTTTAGACCGGTCGTACGTCATCATGTATGAATCAATCGGATTTTGGTATGATCGTGTGTGCCAAGTCCGTTCGTTTGAAAGTCCGGCAGACCTACGCTGGAAAGACTGTCGGACCTAGTCCGTCGAAAAGTCTGCTCGTGTGTACGAGGCATAACAGGTTTTCTTCTAAGATTGCCCTGTATTTGACTCCATCCATCTTCCCATCAACTCTGCCCAGCTTCCTTATCCCTGCTGAAGAAAAGCATCCCTGCAACATGATTCTGCCACCACCATGTTTCACGGTGGGGATGGTGTGTTCAGGGTGATGTGCAGTGTTAGTTTTTTGCCACACATAGTATTTTACTTTTAGACCAAAAAGTTGAATTCTGGTCTCATCTGACCAGAGCGCCTTCTTCCACGTGCTTGCTGTGCCCCCCACATGGCTTCTCGCAAACTGCAAATGGTACTTCTTATGGCTTTCTTTCAACAATGGCTTTTTTTCTGGCCAATCTTCAATAAAGGCCAGATTTGTGGAGTGCATGACTAATAGTTGTCCTGTGGACAGATTCTCTCACCTGAGCTGTGGATCTCTTCAGCTCCTCCAGAGTTACCATGGGCCTCTTGGCTGCTTCTCTGATTAATGCTCTCCTTTGCTGGCCTGTCAGTTTAGGTGGACGGCTATGTCTTGGTAGGTTTGCAGTTGTGCCATACTCTTTCCATTTTTGGATGATAGATTGAACAGTGCTCAGTGAGAAATTCAAAGCTTGGGTTATTTTTTTATAACCTAACCCTGCTCTAAACTTCTCCACAACTTTAACCCTGACCTGTCTGGTGTGTTCCTTTGCCTTCATCATGCTGTTTGTTCACTAAGGTTCTCTAACAAACCTCTGAGGGCTTCACCAAACAGCTGTATTCATACTGGGATTAAATTACACACAGGTGGACTCTATTTACTAATTAGGTGACTTCTGAAGGCAATTGGTTCCACTAGATTTTAGTTAGGGGTATCAGAATAAAGGGGGCTGAATACAAATGCACGCCACACTTTTCAGATATTTATTTGTAAAAAATGTTGAAAACCATTCATCATTTTCCTTCCACTTCACAATTATGTGCCACTTTGTGTTGGTCTATCACATAAAATCCCAATAAAATACATTTACGTTTTTGGTTGTAACATGATAAAATTTGGAAAATTTCAAGGGGTATGAATACTTTTTCAAGGCATTGTATTTATGAGAATACACTTGGAATTGGGCACAATAAATCCCAACCCATAAAATCATCTTAAATCCAGAACACCCTACAATACAACAAACATTTCTTATTCACCATTTTCATTTTGTTCATAAGACATATGCAATAAATGTGCAAATAATATTGATTAGCCCACAGGTGGTATTTATAAAAGATCACCACCAATCGAGACCCAGGTCTTTAACTGTAAACTATATAGTGAACACAACAATGAAGAAGTCACAAATGTAATAGTAATAAGATCTCTAATTTTAGAAAGAATGATAATACAATGGGCAACACATGTTTTATGTGTCATTGCACTGATTAGTTGCTTTGTCAGTGCTCCAGTACAGTACAGTATCTATTATCTAGTATCTATTACTGTGTTCACTATAGAGTTTGCTGTTACAGATCTGGGTCTTTGAGTAGTGGTGATATTTTGCAGATATAACAATTAGGCTGTGTACTATAATATGCACATGTATGTACTCTTTAGATCAATTATACCATGTGAAATGGGAGCAATTTGTTGTACTGTGGGTTTCTATATTTTAGGTGATTTTATAGGTTAGGGTTTGCTGTGTCCAAAGTGGGTTCTAATAATTAGTATATGTACAGTATCTCACAAAAGTGAGTACACCCCTCACATTTTTGTATTTTTTATTATATCTTTTTATGTGACAACATTGAAGAAATGACACTTTGGTAGAATGTAAAGTAGTGAGTGTACAACTTGTATAACACTGTAAATTTGCTGTCCCTTCAAAATAACTCAACACACAGTCATCAATGTCTAAACTGCTGGCAACAAAAGTGAATACACCCCTAAGTGAAAATGTTCAAATTGGGCCCAAAGTAACAATATTTTGTGTGGCCACCATTATTTTCCAACACTGCCTTAAACCTCTTGGGCATGGAGTTCACCAGAGCTTCACAGGTTCCTGCTGAAGTCCTCATCCACTCCTCCATGACGACATCACGAGCTGGTGGATGTTAGAGACCTTGCGCTCCTCCACCTTCCATTTGAGGATGCCCCACAGATGCTCAATAGAGTTTAGGTCTGGAGCTGTTTGGCCAGTCCATCACCTTTACCCTCAGCTTCTTTAGCAAGGCAGTGGTCGTCATGGAGGTGTGTTTGGGGACTTTATCCTGTTGGAATACTGCCCAGTCTCTGAAGGGAGGGGATCATGCTCTGCTTCAGTATGTCACAGTACATGTTGGCATTCATGGTTCCCTCTGTGAACTGTAGCTCCCCAGTGCCAGCAGTACTCATGCAGCCCCAGACCATGACACTCCCACCACCATGCTTGACTGTAGGCACAACACACTTGTCTTTGTACTCCTCACCTGGTTGCCGCCACACGCGCTTGACACCATATGAACCAAACCAGTTTATCTTGGTCTCATCAAACCACAGCACATGGTTCCAGTAATCCATGTCCATAGTCTGCTTGTCTTCAGGAAACTGTTTGCAAGCTTTCTTGTGTATCATGTAGAAGAGGATTCCTTCTGAGACGACAGTCATGCAGACCAATTTGATGCAGTGTGCGGTGTATGGTCTGAGAACTGACAGGCTGACCCCCCACTCCTTCTACCTCTGCAGCAATGCTGGCAGCACTCATACATTTATTTCCTAAAGGCAACCTCTGGATATGATGCTAAGCATATGCACTCAATTCCTTTGGTCGACCATGGCGAGGCCTGTTCTGAGTGGAACCTGTCATGTTAAACCACTGTATGATCTTGGCTACCGTGCTGCAGCTCAGTTTCAGGGTCTTGGCAATCTTCTTATAGCCTAGGCCATCTTTATGTAGAGTAACAATTCTTTTTTTCAGATCCTCAGAGAGTTCTTTGCCATCAGGTGCCAAGTTGAACTTCCAGTGACCAGTATGAGAGAGTATGAGTGATAACTCCAAATTTAACACACCTGCTCCCCATTCACACCTGAGACCTTGTACCGCTAACGAGCCACATGACACCGGGGAGGGAAAATGGCTAATTGGGCCCAATTTGGACATTTTCACTTAGGGGTGTACTCACTTTTGTTGCCAGCGGTTTAGACATTAATGGCTGTGTGTTGAGTTATTTTGAATGGACAGCAAATTTACGCTGTTATACAAGCTGTACACTCACTACTTTACATTGTAGCAAAGTGTAATTTCTTCAGTGTTGTCACATGAAAATATATAATAAAATATTTACAAAAATGTGAGGGGTGTACTCACTTTTGTGAGATACTGTATAATACACTATTTTCTTACTGATTTTGGTGGGATATGTTTAATTATGATCCTGTCTTTCCTTTTGAGATTCTGTACAATGTTTTCAGGGTCCAGTAGTGCATTACATACTTTTTTCTTAGGACTCCAAGAACATGTCTTCCTTTCTGATAAAATAGAGCTATCACTGTGACATACTAAATTGGAACAATACTAATTGAGTTCTTAAACCTTGTGTATGTCTAACAGAACAAAAGAAGTAATGGATACTATTTACAATAAGTGGCGGCTGGTGCTGGAGGATTTTGGGGGGTGCGGGCAGGCCCCTCCAGGTCCGCATTCACCCCACGGGCGGTGCCCTCAAGCTGTGTTGACCCAGGTTCTGGGTCTTTGACCTCCTGTCCTGATTGGCCGGGCAGGAAGCCGAGTGTTCATTCGCTGGTATTGCAGGGTGGGAGGCCACTATTTACAATCCTATTGAACTGCCCCAGGCATTTACGTTAGAACTAGTTTTCACCCTGTACATGTCTATAGAAGGCAAAATCTACTAGAAAGAGCTTAAACAGAAGCAGGTTAGATGGAACTGCAGCGCAGACATCAGAAAATAAGCAGAGGGAAAACTGTAACTTGAACGGATAAGAATCCTTCCTTATTATTGAAGAAAAGTAGGAAATACTATATGAAGAATATGTAGGGGGCACGTGATTCATTTTAGGGAGGCATGGCAGCCTAATATTCCCCATGATGCTGACTCGACTCAGAAAGAAATTTGAAATGCAAATTGAATGCATTTAAAAAATATTCTTCATTTGTCTGTCTCTCTTAAAACAAACAAAATGTCAAAAGTTGTAATTAATTAAAGTTTAACATAAAGTACAAAATGCTTAGATTAAACCCATACACAGTCTTAAAAGTACTCTTCACAAAGGTCCTTAGCAATTCATACAACAGCGCACAATTTTGTAAAATTCTTTAATATGAAAAATGTCCAAAAAATTACAAAACAGTCTTGAGATTTAAAAAGTGACAACATGATGCAGCACAGAACTTATTAAGAGTTCCAACTATGTCATGGGAGGAATTAGCCATATATTATCTAGTATCTTGTGGAATGAACTCAGAAACTTTCTACAAATAAAGGCATATGTACAGTTCTAAAGGAGACTGAAATTTTAATGCAACCTATAAAGCCGTGTACACATGGGCAGACTTTTCGACCGGACTGGTCCGACGGACTTTCCGACGGACTTCTGACGGACTTTTTAACGAACGGACTTGCCTACACATGGTCATACCAAAGTCCGACGGATTTGTACGTGATGACGTACACTGGACTAAAATAAGGAAGTTGATAGCCAGTAGCCAATAGCTGCCCTAGCGTAGGTTTTTGTCCGTCGGACTAGCATAGAGACCAGCGGATTTCTGGGTCCGGCGGAGTTACGACGTAAAGATTTTAAGTATGTTCTAAATCTAAAGTCCGTCAGATTTTCAACTGGAAAAGTCCGCTGAAGGTCCGATGAAGCCCACACACGATCGGATTGTCTGCCGGACTCGGTCCGTCGGACCAGTCCGGTCGAAAAGTCCGACCGTGTGTACGCTGCATTACAGAAAGTTTGGTTGCTAATGCTTTGGCGTTCACTGTAAGGTTAACAAGCCATGCTTCTGCCAGAATTATGTGCTAGCCCCTTTGACTTCAGTAGGGACATCATACATTCAGCAGCAGCATGTACAGAGAGTGGAGAAGAATGCAGAAGGAACTTGATAAGGCTTAATCATTCAGTGTTAGCTGGAAGTGGAAGTATAACTGCAAATTTACTGACCTGGTTAGTTTTTGCTGAAAACATAATTCATAGACTGGTGTTTTTTATCGCTTGATTGTAAAACAAAAGAGAAAGATGTGCTTATCCCACATTCTGCATATTTAAATAGAAGACAGTCATTGCATTGAATAGTTGCAATATTGATTGGTTGGTGGTTGGACAACTCTCTCTTTTCATTGTGACTTCAGCTGCACTCACTCCACATAATGTGAAACACTCTTTGTTATCTTCTTTTCAATGACAATTTTTGATGTACAGCAGTTCATACAGAGCACAATGGGATTTGTAGATATGTATGTGTATACATGTGATGCAACTTAGCTGATCTCCTAAAACAGACACTGAAAATAATTTGCTGTCTATGCCTATCATCCACCATTGACAGCCTGGACATTCTGAGGAGGAGTGGTCACACATTGCTTACAATTTTTTGAATTCTTTCATATATGCCTGACAGTTACAGGTGCAGGTAATCTAAAACAGTAAGTACTTTTTTTAGCTCTCTGAGGTTCCCATCATTCTTCTGTAAACATTATACATTGAGAGCAACCTGGTCTGACATGACCAGGACCCCAAGGCCCTCTTCCAACCCTCTGCTGGCCTTGATAGCAGCAGACCACACTGTGACCCCAGTGCATAGGGTTATTCTCTTTGAGACTAGAATCAGAAGATGAGAAATATGGTCCAATCCATTACCAATACAAAGAGAGGTCCAGAATCCCATTCATCCCCTCCCCTCAGGGCAAATGCAAATAGTCCCATTTGTAAAAGGTAAAAGTCCTACAGCTTTCCCTCTAAAGGAGAAGATACCTGGTGACAGGGCTTCCCTTCTATGGTGCTCTAAGCATCAGTCCACATACAGAATAAAACTGATCATGCTGTCACACTGCACAGGAGATCCTCAATACTACTCCCCAGAAGCCTCCTGCCTTTCTTTATTATCTGTTTTCCAAGGTACCATTCACATCTTGTGGCCAGAGTGGTGAACCACACCTGATGCCTTTGCCTACACTGCTTTTCTGAAAATTACACTGAAGTTATGCACAGTAACATCATATGATGCTTTTAATAACTGTAGTCTGACTCCCCCATTTGATTTAGTATGGAGCACCATAGACTATTTTGTATGCTTAATGTAAAACCAATACACCCAGTCACTATCTAGGATTTTTTAAGTACTAAAGAATTCTCTTAAGCAAGGCTGTCACTGATTTAGTAGATATATTCAGCATTTTTCCTCTTTGGTGGGGTTTGGGGAAAAAAAATATTAGGTTTATAGCAGTCACACTGAGAGCATATGGCTATCAAAGGGTCAGAGGTTTATAGGATTAGTATATGCCTTTCATCATGGAAGGGCAGTACACAGATATGAGTGATATTGGATGAGATGGAAAAATGATATAGCTATTTGTTGTTATATGTGGAGGAGCAATATAAATGTGACAAAACTAGGGGGATATCATGTACATTCGCTAACATCTTTTATTAAGACCTAAACTGCTCTTTGACAACAGTCCTAATAATACAGTTCAGGGCCCTCACATTTTTCTTTGGCCAATGGCCTGATGTATGTATGGATCCACCAAATGATTAATACCATGGGTTCTCAGAATAGTTATTGTCTTTGAGATAGAAAAAAGGTGTGTCAAAATGAGATGATTTGTGTTTAAAGTAAAGTTTCCAGCTGTCCCTGATTTTACCTTATTGCAGATTGAATTGCTATAAATCTATCTCATAAATCTAGCATACAATTTTTGGTCTGTGGTGGTGGTCCAATAATACATTTTTGGAAAAAAACATTTAGCTTCATAAGCATGTACATTTTTTTTTTTTTCATTTTGGTTACGTATTAAACTTAGGCATTTAAAGTCTAATATACAGTAGTTAATGGGCCTACAGTCATTAGCATACATACGGTAACATTCTTCTGTACTGTCAAGTTAATAAAATGTCAGGGCTGGGATCAGCCCTTCCTTCTCTGAGCTGGCTGCTCAGCTGTTGGCTAATTGCCAGCTCCTATGTCTCCACAGTGACTCACCTGTTGATGATATCCTGCTCGTCAGTCCTGCCTACTTAAGTCATCCAGCCCAGATGATCTCTGCCTTCGCCTTGGTTAACATCACAGAGACTATCTCCTGCATTCCTGTTAAAGACTTGCTTGGCTGACATTTCTTCTGGCTTCAGATCCTGCTTGCTGTTCCACTACGCTGTTCCCTGGCTTCCTGACTTTCTGGCTTGTCTGACTATCCGTTCCGGTTACCGAATTTTGGCTATGTTTTGACTAAGTTTGTTCTATTTACTTCTATTATTAAACAAGTGTGATTTAACTGTACTTCTGTCTTGGTCTGACTCGTGGTTTCTGACATAAAAATTGTTGGCAGCTATATCAAATGTCTTGTTAGATATAAGGGATGATGGATAAGCACTCAAACTATTACAGCTCATTATTATACGGTATGTATGTTGGTACCTTTGGTGGGGCCAAAAGTGTGAATTTATACTGTTGCAATACTGTTGCAATTTTGATAACATTAATATTGTTGTGACTTTGTACCTTGGTACCATGCCACAGTTCTGGCTTCTGTAACATGGCTCCTTTGGTAAAATTGTATATAGGATGGTTTTAACTGCAATATCATAGTTGGTATAACTTGGGTTTTGTAGCACGGATTTAGCTGTAAAAATGCCACTAATTATTGTTATGGTACAATTGACAAGCTAATTGTTAATGGACAAGGAATAATATGTTCAGTTTGCCAAGGGACAAAGTACATGTAGTATTTTGTCTCATCTTCCTAGTTACATAGTTACATAGTAGGTGAGGTTGAAAAAAGAAACACGTCCATCAAGTCCAACCCATGTGTGTGATTATATGTCAGTATTACATTGTATAACCCTGTATGTTGCAATTGTTCAGGTGCTTATCTAATAGTTTCTTGAAACTATTGATGCTCCCCGCTGAGACCACCGCCCATGGAAGGGAATTCCACATCCTTGCCGCTCTTACATTAAAGAACTCTCTACATAGATTAAGGTTAAACCTCTTTTCTTCTAATTTTAATAAGTGGCCACGAGTCTTTTTAAACTCCCTTCTGTGAAAAAGTTTTATCCCTATTGTGGGGTCACCAGTATGGTATCTGTATATTGAAATCATATCCCCTCTCAAGTGTCTCTTCTCCAGAGAGAATAAGTTCAGTGCTCGCAACCTTTCCTTATAACTAATATCCTCCAGAACCTTTATTAGCTTTGTTGCCCTTCTTTGTACTCGCTCCATTTCCAGTACATCCTTCCTGAGGACTGGTGCCTAGAACTGGACAGCATACTCTAAGTGCGGACGGACCAGTCTTGTAGAGCGGGAGAATTATCGTTTTATCTCTGGAGTTGATCCCCTTTTTAATGAATGCCAATATTCTGTTTGCTTTGTTAGCAGCAGCTTACCATTGCATGCCATTGCTGAGCATATTATCTACTAGGACCCCCAGGTCCTTTTCCATCCTAGATTCCCCCAGAGGTTCTCCCCCAGTGTATAGATTGCATTCATATTTTTGCCACCCAAATGCATTATTTTACATTTTTCTACATAGAACCTCATTTGCCATGTAGTTGCCCACCCCATTAATTTGTTCAGATCTTTTTGCAAGGTTTCCACATCCTGCGGAGAAGTTATTGCCCTGCTTAGCTTAGTATCATCCGCTAATACAGAGATTGAACTGTTTATCCCATCCTCCAGGTCGTTTATGAACAAATTAAATAGGATTGGTCCCAGCACAGAACCCTGGGGGACCCCACTACCCACCCCTGACCATTCCGAGTACTCCCCATTTATCACCACCCTCTGGAATCACCCTTGTAGCCAGTTTTCAATCCACGTACTCACCCTATGGTCCATGCCAATGGACCTTATTTTGTACAGTAAACGTTTATGGGGAACGGTGTGAAATGCTTTTGCAAAATCCAGATACACTACATCTATGGGACTTCCTTTATCTAGATGGCAACCCACCTCCTCATAGAAGGTTAATAGATTGGTTTGGCAAGAACGATTCTTCATGAATCCATGCTGATTACTGCTAATGATACCGTTCTCATTACTAAAATCCTGTATATAGTCCCTTATCATCCCCTCCAAGAGTTTACATACTATTGATGTTAGGTTAACTGGTCTGTAATTCCCAGGGATATATTTATATATTTAGATATTTTTGGCCCTTTTTAAATATTGGTGCTACAATGGCTTTTCTCCAATCAGCTGCTACTATTCCAGTCAGCAGACTGTCAGTAAAAATTAGGAACAATGGTCTGGCAATTACTTGACTGAGTTCCTTAAGTACCCTTGGGTGCAAGCCATTCGGTCCCGATGATTTATTAATGTTACGTTTCTCAAGTCTAATTTTAATTCTGTCCTCTTTTAACCATGGAGGTGCTTCCTGTGATGTGTTATGAGGATAAACACTGCAGTTTTAGTTACTGAAGCCTCCTGATTCCCTTGTAAAGACTGAGGAAAAGAATAAATTCAATACCTTCGTCATTTCCCCATCCTTTGTAACCACATGTCCTTTCTCATTCTTTATGGGGCCAATATGGTCTGTCCTCCCTTTTTTACTGTTTACATACTTAAAGAATTTCTTGGGATTTTTTTTGCTCTCCTCCACTATGTGTCTTTCATGTTCTATCTTAACCGTCCTTATTGCACCCTTACATTTCTTGTTGCATTCTTTATAAAGTCTGAATGCTGATGATGATGATCCCTCTACCCTGTTTTTTCTGAAGGCCTTCTCCTTTGCTTTTTTATGCATTTTTACATTGGAGTTAAGCCATCCAGGACTTTTGATCGCTCTTTTAAATGTATTACCTAATGGGATGCATTGGCTAATGCCCTTATTTAATATGCTCTTAAAGCAAACCCCTCTCTCCTCCGTGTTCTTTGTTCCTAAGATTTTATCCCAGTTGCTGTCTAAGGTTAGCTGCAAGGCCAGACCCCTTTTGCCACGGCCATCTGACCATGCAGTTAGCAAGAAGATGGCTGCTTTGACTGACAGTTCTTTTCTCTGTCTATAAGCACCTGCCCAAGACAAGCTCCTCATGAAAAATGCAGGGGTAGGGGCTTAAAATGTTCTAGGCAAGTTATTGAAGGCAGAGAACAGTGTTGTGTGTCAAAGCAGTCATCTCCTTGCTAGCTGGCTGTGGAATTGGGGGTGCCATGTCAGACCTTGCAGCTAGCCTTAAGCCTGGTACACACTAATGCCCCGTACACACGGTCGGATTTTCCGACTGGAAATGTGTGATAGGACCTTGTTGTCGGAAATTCCGACCATGTGTTGGCTCCATCACACATTTTCCATCGGATTTTCCGACACACAAAGTTTGAGAGCAGGATATAAAATTTTCCGACAACAAAATCCGTTGTCGGAAATTCCGATCGTGTGTACACAAATCCGACGGACAAAGTGCCACGCATGCTCAGAATAAATAAAGAGATGAAAGCTATTGGCCACTGCCCCGTTTATAGTCCCGACGTACGTGTTTTACGTCACCGCGTTTAGAACGATCGGATTTTCCGACAACTTTGTGTGACCGTGTGTATGCAAGACAAGTTTGAGCCAACATCCGTCGGAAAAAATCCTAGGATTTTGTTGTCGGAATGTCCGAACAAAGTCCGACCGTGTGTATGGGGCATAACAGTTTTTTTCATTCAACTCAGTGGGCTGAATGAAAAAAACCTGAAGTGCTTGGGGGGAGCCGCTGTACTAACTATCCAATGATAGTACAGCGATCTTCCCCTCTGAGCTATTGTGTTCAGAGCGTTCAGCCATTGGTTGAGAGTGGTGATCGGGTGCCGATCAGCAGACCTTTTTTGGTCATGCTCGTGTCATGTGGGCCATGTGTACGGCCCTTTAGACAGCACCTAGGAAGATGCGACAAAGTAGTACATGTACTTTGCTTCCTGGGGAACAGATCACATTAATAAAAATCAAAGTAAGACTTATTCTTTAATTATTGTAGGCTGCTGATATATACACTTGGCTCGGTAGAGGAGAGATGTAAAGGAGGAATGCCCCAGTAGCATTGCACATCTCCATATAGTTATAGAGTTCGCATCAATCTCTTTAATCAACACTCAGCTGAAATATATTATATAATAGTATAACTATTTGTAGCAGTAATTGCTACTCCAGCATCTGGGATACTGTACAAAAAAAGGGGCCCTCTGTGCTTTGTCCTGGAGGGGCAAAAGCAGATAAGGTATTTCCATGTAAAAATTTGAAAATGGAAAAAATGTAAATCCTATTTGTAAGTGGAAATGGTTATTTTCATTTCTTTAGTATTTCCCCTGTAGCAAGATTTATTGCTGGGCAAAGTGGGAAATTCTCTCACTTCTTTCCCTTTGGACCTTAATCTGCATGTTTGAAAAACTTTGGCATGATTATCCTGAGAGTTCAACTGCTTCTTTCACTACAGACTTGTTTGTTTTATAGCAGTGATTCTTTCTAATTTCTTAGGATAGCCCTTTTTTTTACCTATTCAAGCTAAATATTTGTCTCTAGAAATGAACATAAAGTGAATTTAAACCCAAGAACAAAAACATTATTTTACCAGTTTATTAGTCCTAAATATCGTGACTGCATTCGTTTTTCTATTTTGTTACGTTTTTTTTCCCTTTTTATTTTCGCCTTGCACCAGTGCACCTTCTGTTATAGAATAACAATACTTACTCACTGTACTGTGTCTATGAAGGAGCAGTGCTGTCACATACAAGGACAGGAAGTTTGCTAGAACTACAGGACATCTCCCTTTTCATTAACTTTATAATATAGTGGGAAGGTGTTCTTTATTGCCTAATTGCTCAGAACAAACTACCCACTATTTTCTAATACTAATATTAATGAATATACAGTATCTGCCTCCCATTTATGGTTATCTTATATACTATATACTTATGTACTAAATACTTTATATACTATATACTATATAATAATTCATGTATTTTTTTCATTTTACCATGTCAAAGGACTCCAAAGCCTGGGGATGATAGATGGAAATGGAATTTTTTTTTAGGGATTCTTGGTAAATGGAATGAAATATTCTAAATAATTGCAATTTCCCATATGGCACACTCAGGGATACAAAGTACAAAATATTTAGTGCTTTAATCAGGAATTGTGTAAAATGAAGCAATGGAGGCAGAAAGTGACTGTGTGAGGAGACTGAACAGAGAAAGATTAAACTCACCATCACCAAAGGTAATAAATGTAAAAAAACCTTCAGCCTTTACAACCACTTTAAGTACACAATACCATTATGCATTCATTCAAATATCATTACATTTATTTTTAAATGAAAATAGCATAAATCTCTTAATTTGTCTGGACATCAGCCTCCTGCAGTTCCCTGCATAGTAGAGCCAAAAGAGGGGGCACAACGTTAGGAGCAATGAGATGTCCTGAACATACATGGGCTGAAGAGGAATGACAGAAAATATGACCTCATCAGTATTCTACTGCTTCACTGTCCGGTTACAGGTTGGGACAGGGAGGTAACCATGCTGCATTGCTCTACTCCAGATGAAAAACAGGTCACCAACCTGACTATGATATCTGGCTGGGGTGTATAAATCTCAAGGCTTGATGGAGAAAAAAATACAAATTCTTAGGCAGATAGAATAGCTTCCATATATATATTTCAGTGTTGTATTTAGCCATGTGCCTGGAATTTGAATTGAGGTAGAATTGAATTGAATTGACGTAGAACTATATGCAAATCTTTTTTTTTTCAGTTTGGATAGAGTAAGGGAAGGTTATAACCCCTGTCAGTTTTTTTTTGCCATCTGTGTCCCATTGGTTAGATTTCCCTTCAATTGCTGTCCTATAAGCAAACAGGAAGTGAGAGGATATGCCTGAAAATTAAGGGAATTCATTGGGGACCCCCAGGTTGCCAAGAACTAGTGTCCCCATTAGAAAATTTCCCCTCTATTACTTTTCTGGGGACAACCCAAAATGTGGGATTTTCTTTAACTTTCACTTTCAATGATATTGGTAAACAGGACAGGTCAAGAGGGAGAATCTCCCCACAGACAGCACATACAGTAATAAAAACTGGCAGGTCTTCTAATCCCTCTTCACTCTATCCAAATCTAAAAAAAAGTTTTGCCTTTAGTTATACTGTAACGTTTCATACACTGGGGGAGTAGGTTGAAAATCAAAACTCCACAGTTATGTCCCCATTTTTGTTTTATTAGTATTTAAGGTCAAACCCAACAAGAATGAAACATTTGGACATATCTCGAATATCATAAAAAAGCGATAATAGCAAGGCATCATAACTTTTAACAGTTTAATATGTATAGACAAGTATGAAGATGAGTGAATACACTCGTTGACTGCTTCTTTTAATAGTGAAACACTTGTATGACAATGGTCTAAGTCCTGCTTGGATCTGGTAATAACTTACAACTAGACTATTCCAAACATACATCCCACGTACAGTCACTTAATAGTATATATACATCACAGCAAGGGGAAAGGGAAGGCAAGCTGCACAATGTCACAAAACATTATGTAATTTCAGGATAAAACAAATGCAACACTGCTACTTACAAACAGTTTACTGGGATATCCTGCTTCTTCATTGGAAGGCCAGCAAAGCAGTTCTGATTTTTAAAAATGATGTCTGGTACTTAGATAAAACTGTCAACTTAAGGATTTTCCAGCACAATGTTGGTTTCTCAGATCTCTGCTTTTTTCCAGTTGCACCATTACATTTGTGACAACTGCAGGAGATCTTGTAGTATTGCCATGTAAACTGAGAGATCAGGAGGGTCTCTTATTACCAAATATGGAACTGGTAAGAAAAGATTAGGCAAGAGTTGAACAGAGAGACAATATCTTTGAGATGTGCTCAATGTAAATAACAGTCCAAAATATCTGATTTATATCAGTGAGATCCCTCAACTTAGATTGTTTAGTGCATTGTAGTAGCGGCATTTAAAAAAGCCACTGAATTTGACATATTCTAACAGTCTACTGTGAAATAAAAGGATACACTATCTCAGACGATGGTCCTATTATGTCTTTTTTGACACTGCAACTTCTTCCTAAAGGATGCCATGCTGGAGTCATGAGATATTCTTCACATACAGAATTATAGCACATCATGCTTTTGCCATCCACTGTCAAGATATTCTGATTATTCAAACAATTTATACGTTTATTTTTCTATGTTTTTTAAATTGTTAGTTGGTTCTTAAAAACTGAATTACACATTCAGGCATTCAGGTAACACAGGCCTTTTCCTCAACAGTATCCATATCAAAATCTCTTAATCTCAGACTTAGCAGACGTTTAAGAACAAAGCCAGTAACTCATAGCAAACAATATGAACATAAATGTTGGTTTGACAACAGTACCATGAAATCTTATTATAATGGAACACTGCCAGGCATGCAACCACCACCTGCTGGACTTCCATAACCTGAAGTTCTACTTCAAATCTCTAAAATCACCAAATGTATATTATAATTGAATAAAACAGTTTCATAGCAAAGAGTGAAGAACATCAAACAACCCAGAGGCTGGAGTACCTGCCTTTGGCTTAAATTATGATATTCCTCTACCCTTTCATTTCTCTCCCTTGCTTGCTCCCTTCCTCCAATGTTTCTTCTATTTCCTCTCCTTCACAAAAGATGTACAAATGAGAATCAGCACTAAATTCATATGTACAGTATGTAGATGAAAACCATAACTGAATCTAAAGTTACTTCAACTTTCTCACCCCTCCCATAGAGACACATCAATAATAACACCATGGTAATATAACCTTAAAGCTATCTTTCCTTTATCATTATTTTAAAAATTCTGTATTTTTGCCCCACTCATTTAAAGCCATTGTGGCAATGTCACTGGCATGCAGATACTAATGGTCTCAAGACCATTGGGCACTGGGCACCAGTGAACAGGTGGTGAGGGTCTATATAAGGGTGGACAATTTCTCTGGTGTTCATTTCTTTCCAATGAGCAGGAGGCACACCTGAACTGGGACATTTGAGTACCATAATATCTGAGTTTTTTTACATCAAAGAATATAGTGAAGTGGTTAAAGGGAGTTGTCTACAACAGTCCAGACATCAGGGGCATCAGAATTTAAGGAAGTACACATATTTTTTGGTTATAATTGTAATGGCAGCCATGCCTATGATCCACCTCACACACCTGAGCATTAAAGACACTAAATCACCTGAGATTGCTGATTTGGAAAATATCCAATTGCTTTTTAGGGGATCAAGAAGGAATTTATTTTTCCCTTCTCTGAAGCAAACTGGATAATGCTTTAAATGGGTATTTTTGTCTTCCTTTGGATCAACTATGTGTATAGGATTCTGAGATTTCCTATTTATTCTTTTTACCGTATTTATCTGTGTATAACATGCACTTTTTCCCCCTGAAAATAAAGTGCAAATTATGTGTGCGTGTTATACACCAATATTTTCATTGGGCTGCCTTGGAAGATAAGGGGGGGGGAGCACCACCAGATTATAGAGAGCGGGGATCTCCCGTTTACTTGACGGCATCTGTAATACAAAGTCCTGCCTCCTGGACCGGCTCCTGTCATAAACTTCACATGTCCCGGCATTGGACCGGTGTTCTGTCTATCATAGGAGCCGGTTCAGGAGGCAGGATTTCATATTACAGAGGCCGCTGGGTAAACGGGAGATCCACGCTCTGTGTAATTTAATCTCAGTACCCTGGTGAGGCTGCAGATGGGCACTGATCAGGCTGCAATGGTGAGGCTGCAGATGGGCACTGCTCAGGCTGCATTTATAGGCATTGGTGAGGCTGCAGATGGGCACTGATAGGGCTGCATTTATGGGCAGTGACCCTTATTTTGCTTAAAGTTCTTTATTTAAAATTTCATTTTTTTCCTGAAAATTCCCTCTTAAAATTAAGGTGTGTGTTACACGCCGATAAATACAGTACTTATTTTATTTTGCTATTGACTGAACTAGATGAACTTGTGTCTTATTTCAACCTGAGTAACTATTCAACCTGAGTAACTATGCAACTTTCCAGGGTCCCATTATATTCCTTATGGATCTGCCTCCTGGTCTAGGATACATGGGGGTGCTTGCTTAGAGGTGATACATTTGACCGTGTTTTAAGGCAACTGATTCCAATAGTACTGTTTTTTCTTTATGTATGTCCATCCATGTTTCTCCTTAAGTCCATGAAATGTGTAAAAAACCCAGAACAGCCTAAAGCGGAACTAAAGGCAGAGATACTCACCTTTTCAATGGTCCCTTCGGTGGCGGCATCTTTTCCTGTGTGCTGGTTTTTGGGGCTTTCATTGGCTGGCATGGGATCATGTGTATGCACAGGAGCTAGTCATACTGGCACAAAGGATTGGGCTGCCCGCTGTAAACTGAGCAGCACCTGTGCAGCTTAGCTTACATTCCGAGGTTTGCTGTGATCTGGCAGGTAGGTGTAGTTTTCTAATAGAAAAGAGAGTGGAATTGCGCTAGTAATACAGCAATGAAAATGAATTGCTTCACAAAACAAGAGCCTGAACAAAGGCTGCACACATAAACTATATACAGATGGTAGTGTTCACAAACTTTAAAACAACAATAACAACGTCCATCCGTAAATGGCATAAACTTGATGTCAAACATATACTACAGAATAGTAATCCACGTGAAAGTGCTGATATGGCTGACAGACAGAATGAATATCCACCACCACATAGATTATGCACTTACCAGCTAGCACAAGCTAAGAAGCCTGTGGCTAATATCCAATGATGTCAGAGAATGCCCAGGGAAGGCAGAAGGCGAGGAGAATCAAGCAGGTAAGGTTCCACTGTACATGGAAAATAACTCCGACACTGTGGTAGTTGATCCAAAGGGAAAAAAACTCACCATAGTGTAAAACCCAACTATTGTTTTATTCATAAAAACGTATTGCACTTATATCAGAAGAGCTGGCAACTCACATGTTAAAAATATCCAGCCGGCAAAGCACACACCCATCCTTCCGGTATACGATAACTCTGTGATGTTAGCACGTCCCTCCTCTCGACGCGTTTCATCACAATATGACGTCATCCTTGGGCACTATGTAGTGTACTGCAGAAGAGACATTGCATGTCTCTTCTGCAATAAAAAACCTTCCGCAGAGCTTTAGTTCTGCTTTAAAGTCTTTAATAGAAAAAAATACATGTAATATTTATGTATATTTTCTTGCTCTGATTTTGGGGGACATGATACTAACTGTATTATAGGAATCTGCATTAGTGGTTGTTTTTTAATACTTAGTTTTAAGCATTTTAATGGATCATAATAAAAGATGTATGTTTTAAAAAGATACACTGTCAGATATCATATCTATGATACATCATAAGGCCCTTTTAGGTATATAATATTCAATGTGTTGCAACTCACAAGTGATTTTGATATCCTGTCCCCTTATTATTGTGGCAAATAACCTTCTTAGATAAGAAACTGTCTGTGCTAATTTAAAATTTATTTTGGCCAAAGAAAAATGTGTATAAAGAGACTTCATGAATTGAAAAAAAAAAACCCCATACCCATATTTTGGAGTATGGATTTACTTTACACCCCCCTAACTTTTTACTCAAATAATAATGTGATTTGATAAATACTGGGATATGGCTTACTGATTCATGTGACCATTTCTCGCCATAACACAGTGAATATGTCCACAATGTTTATATCCCCAATACCACATGGGCTATACCCTTGTGCGTAAACATGGATATGTTCATTTGGCACAGAAATAACAGAACATATGGCCTGTATAGAGGTTGGAAAACACTTGTAGAATTGCCCTATTATTGAGTATCAGTGTAAATGAATTTTCATGTATACATACACATTATACCTTTCAATAATCAAATAGAAATTTGTTCCAGGATTTCCAGCCCAATTAACGGCAACAAAAAACACCTTTTACAGTGGCCATGATTTGTACATTAAAAATATTTTCCCCACAAAGTATCAAACATCTTAGCAAGAAAAATCACAACTGCTATGCATGAATATGAATATAAACCTATAGAGAGCATCTTTCTAAACAAGGATTGACATTTATAAGTTATGGAACAAATCCAGGATTGCTAAGAATTTCCTACAGTATACTGTCACCATGTCACTATGTTTCCATCTGTTTTACATTCAATTTTCCTTTCCACTTTTTGTACTCTGTACTCAAACTCTATATTGCACAAACTGTACAACAGCTAAGACAAAAAGTAATTTCTGTGTTATACAATAAAACTTGCTATACACAAGAGAATCCATTGGGCTCTTTTCATATGGTCATATCCTTAGAACATTATTTGCTCAACCAACATGTATAGCAAGCCAATGAATAGCTGTGTCATCTTTGCTGTATAAGCAGGGAACAATGGTAAACTGGCAAAAATGTGCCAACATGTTGTACATTCATTGGTAATGGCAGCTTCTCAGGGTTTCCCACTGTGGTTATTTCAACCCCATAGGCAGTTATTATAAAGCCATTCTAGGACTGTTAGTATTGTGTATTAATTATCCTCACTTTAATTCCTTTTATGCACACTGCTTCTGTTTTACTGTGCTTGCTTGTTCAAACAAGGTCAATACATTTTCCTACAAAATAGTAAAACTCCCACTATCTTGAAAAGGTCACCATTCCATGCCATATCATCTTTAGCTCATTAAAGCCAAAATCTATGCAATTAAATCCAACGTTGAATTGAAATGTCATTAAACATATTTTTACATACAACTAGCATAGATACCTGAACTTGTCACCCATACACTTATACTAGAAAAAGGGAGGATCAGAATTCTTTGACATTTAACATGTATTTATTTCCACTGTGTATTTACTGTATCTGGTTGCTTAAAGTTCAGTTTGAAACTGCAAGGAAAAGATGAGCATTATTTAAAGTCTATTCCTGGCTCACTTATCAACCCTTATAAAATGAACAGATTGCTAGGGAAGCATCTTGGGCATAGATACCCCCTATGGTCTATAAGGATCTATATTGCCCAACCTTTTCTACCAACCAATCCATCTCAAAACAGCTGATAAACCTATTAAAGCCAATGAGCCAGATGCTGCAGAACACTTAATCCTCCCCTATCCTTCAAAAGCACCTGGACAATCTCCTTATATAGCAATAATTATATTGCCACGATAACAGCAAAAGTGCAATAGTGGCAACAAAGTTATCCACAGAAGAGACACATTATAAACACAAATTAACCTCCCGTTAAGCAATGCCCCAGTGCCCCAAATAATATACTACAATAAGTGATTTCATCTACATAATAGCTACTTAAAAAGACAATGCAAGTGTATACATGCTATAGACTATCCCAAGTTTCCTCTTTGACAGAGGGTCCAGCAACGCATTGCGAAGCTCATATTTTATCTGTTATAGAATCTGCCATGGCAGTTTTTTATTGCAAAGGTCCAGCCTTCTACTATTCAAAAGTCTTACATAGAATGGAATCCCCTTCTGTGGAGATTATATATGTCATCATTTTATTTGTCCCTCTTGGTCAACTGTCTCTCTGAAGGCATATACGGAGGGAACAATTTCTATTTGTTTGCCAGAGTTTAAATCTTCATTCTAGTCAACATTTTGTTCTTTATATATCCATGAGATTTAGATGTAAATAATTTGAGAAAAATTCTCTATTTCCTCAAGTCAGCCATAGGCATCAAAAGTTGTTCTTTCTTTCAATTTTTTTTGCCTAGGTGTGCAAAACATAATGTAAAACATCAAATAAAAGAACCTGGATAGACAAGGAAAACTAATGTTTCATCAGATCCTAGTGATCATCCATCAACCTAATGTGTTCTTCAAAAAAGGTTGTCCATTTACTCTTTGAAAGATGATAGGGCCACCTGGTCAATAAGATTCTTCTAGAAATTTCACAAGCTAATTAGTTTGCTCCTCTGTTGATGCTCTCTTGACCTTGTTCCTTGTTATAATGGTAATTAACTTTCTAATACTGTATTATAAAAAAAGAATGGAAGCAACATTTAAAGTGAAACTAACTATTTAGCAGATGACCACCAAAGATGAAATTTTTTATCACTAGTGTTCGTTTTGCTTGTCGTCAATAACTGATTTAAAAATAACTCAATATGCTTCTCTTGGCATTTGTGGAAGAATATATCATTAATATTCTCTGTGTAATTCTATCCAGATTTGTTGATCAAGCAGTCATAAGAGTTGTTTCATATATAACCAGATGTGTTGAGATGGTATCCAGTAACTTGCAGAATCATCTGAAAGTTTATAAATCCACACGGTAACTTCACTTAGCTCTAGTAAAAGTGGTTAAAATAGTGGTTTTGGTCAATAGTTGTTCTGTCCAATTTTTGAACATCACATCCATCCAAGAAAGAAGTACTTCTAAAAATACATCACCAGCCGAACTAGAGATGGAACTTTGTACACAGAACTCTAAACTGAAGGACGTGGTGGTGGTCTGTTGGGGGGTGGAGCTCTCACTGGAGGTGAGGCTAAGGGTGGTGGAGGAAGTGAATTGGTCGGGGATGGTGTTGGAGGTGGATAGTTACTTGGTGGAGGAGGTGGAGTTGCTGGAGGAGGAGGGGTATATATTGGACTCTGGGGTGGAGTATAGATTGGACTGGATGGTGGTGTCAAAAGAGGAGCATTGTTTAATGGATATCTTGGTGGCATTGGCTTCTTTTCTCTTGTAAAATTGATGCATCTCCCCTAGAATCATAGAAAAAATTGTCAAAATTAACATTTGAATACTTTAAAAGAAAACAAAATTCAAATTTGCCAAAATTAAAAACACATGTAATGTGATAGTAATGAAAGAAACCTCCTGGTTATAAATGAAGAAATTGTGTTAAAATTAACACTTTAACAAATCACATATAGACAAACCCCAAATCTGAAGAACTATAATGCCCCATACAAACGAGTCGAATTTCCGTCGGAAAAATCTTGGATGGTTTTTCCGACGGAATTCTGCTCAAGCTTGGCTTGCATACACACGGTCACACAAAAGTTCTCTGAACTTTCGACCGTCAAGAACGCGCTGACGTACAACACTACAATGAGCTGAGAAAATGAAGTTCAATGCTTCCGAGCATGCGTCGAATTGTTTCCGAGCATTCGTGGTTTTTTGTGTATCGGAATTGCATACAGACGATCGCATTTTTGGATAGGAAATTTTTCCGACCGAAAAATAGAGAACCTGCTCTCAATCTTTTGCTGGCTGGAATTCCGCCAGCAAAAGTCCGATGGAGCATACACACAGTCGCATTTTCCGACCAAAAGCTCACATCGGTCTTTTGCTGGCAGAATTTCCGATCGTGTGTACGGGCATAAGACTACTTTAAAGTATATATATATAGCCAAACCTGTTTTTTTTTTTTTTAACTTTTGGATTCAGTGGGGAAGAGTTAAGAGGAGGTCCAGCCTCCCCACTAAAAATTTAAAGTTAGCAGCTACAAATACTGCAGCTGCTGACTTTTAATATATGGACACTTACCTGTCCAGGGAGCCCACAATCCAATCTTTGGATCGACTGTTGGGTGCAGCCGCCACCATTTCTGTTAGGGGAACCTGGCAGTGAAGCCATTCGGCTTCACAGCTGGTTCCCTACTGCGCATGCGCAAAGTGTGCTGCACTTTCTAATTGGTCTGGAGGCAGGAGGAGGGGACCAAACTCTCGAAAGACCGGGCTGGGGTCCGGTCTCCCGAAAGTGGGGAACGGTACCTGTGAAAAACACCCTGAAAGGTTCCAAATGTGGCACCGGAGGGGGGGAGGAGATGGATAAGCAGAAGTTCCACTTTTGAGTGGAACTCCGCTTTAAGAGCATCAGTCAAATTTATTATTTAGGTAAGGGAATTTACTTTCTTGATTTGTCCTGATCTTCATTTTCACTTGAAATGAAGTTGAGCGAATATCCAAAATTTTAAGTTGTCACCAGAACAGGGGATGTCTTATAATGGGGACCTTTGTTCCACTGACAACTCTCTAAGAGGGCATTTTCCTCCCTTGGAGAAAATTCCTCTCACTTCCTAGGAGAAAAATTCCTACTGTGTCTACAGAACAGTGAGTAAAGGTAAATCTCTCCAGTTGGACACAAATGGCAAAACAAAATGAGTTTTCAATCATTCCACTCTATGTAAAATAGAGAAAAAAGTTTAAGCTTTAAGAAAACTAGCCAAAAAAATCAGCCATTGCTGGGCTTTTTCTTATACTAGGCAATTATATTTCTCATTTATTAATTTCAAAGAATGACACTGAGAGTGTTTTTTTCATTTGATTTATTCAACTATAAAGTGCTGAGAAGGAGAGGTGTTCACCTACAGAAGTCAAGTTTAAGATCTGTGTACATATATCTGATATTTTGTGGCAAAGTGACAAAACTAGCCATATTTCAGAACATAAGGTAAACCAGTTTTTCTTAAAATATAATGGAGTCATTTCATCTCTGCATTTTAGATAAAATCATGCTTAACATTTCTTTGAAGGAGGTATCCTGAGGACATGTTGAGCTGAGCTTATGTTATTAGTAAGATGAACATTAAATTAAGAGGTTTGCTGCAATATGAACAATATTGACTGTCAGCAGAGAAAGGGTTAGCCCCCTGGAAAGCCGGACATGCCTTTTAGCTACGTTCCAGAAATGACACAACTGCCTCGCACTTTTAAACCAGCTGCTGGAACAGAGCAAGCTAAGCAGAGCCCAAATAAATTGCACTGAGATTTGAAAATATGAGAAATATATGGCAGATTGTTTGGCTGCACTTAATATGGAAATCTGACTGTCAGCTGAGGTTCATGTAAGGATATTAACTCGCTGTAGCAAGTTCTGAAGCTCATTGGCCTGCTGTATCCTATTCTAGTATTGAAATATATAGATTTCACATGCAGGCACTATAAATCTATGTAAACACCTAGTAAATGTATGATAAAGGTTAGCTTATATATCAGTCCCAGTAATGCTCAGTCATGGTTCAAAAACTTGGTAAGTGCTCAATCATTTTTTAGTGAACCACAAATGTGCATGATGTGGAAGGGGGGTCTTTACTATATACAGTGGGGACGGAAAGTATTCAGACCCTCTTAAATTTTTCACTCTTTGTTATATTGCAGCCATTTGCTAAAATCATTTCAGTTAATTTTTTTCCTCATGAATGTACACACAGCACCCCATATTGACAGAAAAACACAGAATTGTTGAGATTTTTGCAGATTTATTAAAAAAGAAAAACTGAAATATCACATGGTCCTACGTATTCAGACCCTTTGCTGTGACACTCATATATCTAACTCAGGTGCTGTCCATTTCTTCTGATCATCCTTGAGATGGTTCTACACCTTCATTTGAGTCCAGCTGTGTTTGATTATACTCATTGGACTTGATTAGGAAAGCCACACACCTGTCTATATAAGACCTTACAGCTCACAGTGCATGTCAGAGCAAATGAGAAGCATGAGGTCAAAGGAACTGCCTGAAGAGCTCAGAGACAGAATTGTGGCAAGGCACAGATCTGGCCAAGGTTACAAAACAATTTCTGCTGCACTTAAGGTTCCTAAGAGCACAGTGGCCTCCATAATCCTTAAATGGAAGACGTTTGGGATGACCAGAACCCTTTCTAGAGCTGGCCGTAAAGAAGAACCCAAAGATCACTGTGGCCGCGCTCCAGAGATGCAGTCGGGAGAATGGAGAAGGTTGTAGAAAGTCAACCATCACTGCAGCCCTCCACCAGTCGGGGCTTTATGGCAGAGTGGCCCAACGGAAGCCTCTCCTCAGTGAAAGACACATGAAAGCCCGCATGGAGTTTGCTAAAAAACATCTGAAGGACTCCAAGATGATGAGAAATAATGTTATATAAAAAATCTGCCAATCTGTACCTATATCAAAGCATCTCCTGGCGCTCAGGTGACTCCTCGGCTCTCTCTCCTCTCCTTCTCCCCGGCTGATGTCAGTGGCAGTGATTGGCTCTGCCCACTATAGCTGTCAGCCGGGTAGAGGAGAGAGAGCTGAGGAGTCGCTTTGATATAGGTACATATCGGCAGCTTTTTTATATAACACAGGCACAGGGGCACATATCGTTATGCTACAGAGGGGATGGGAGGATTTTATTTTACTGAGGTAACAACCACTTTAAATATGATTGTGCTTTGCATATTTATTCCAGACCTGTGCAGTAATCAAGTGTGCATTTTTGCCTGTGTGAATGATATTCCTGTAATAAGGACTGGTCACTGCAGCTTTCTCTCCTTGTGCAGGGTGACTGGTCTTGTCTCCACTCCCTCCTGTAGTTTTCTGCAAGCAGTCTGTAGTGGGTGGGGCTTACTGGGTCCCTCCCACAGCTCTGCTCTCTGCACAGGTTATGTACAGCATGGTGATGATGTCGTTGCTGTTTTTAAATGGTAATATCTTGGTTTACAAAGGTGTTTTGTGCATACACAGCAGATTTGTATTACCTGTAACTATTTTCCGATCTTCCTCAATTTATTCACAAAGATGGTTCATCACAGTTGTTCTGTTACAATATGGACTGACCACTCTTTAACCCATCACATTTATGAATATGTAATGGTTGTTTTGCTTAATTTATATACACATAGCACACATAATTATATTGAGTATACCATAAGAAGCACACTATTTTTTGAATGTGTAAGCGGTTACATCAACAGTTTTTTTCCTTTTTGGGATAAAGGTTTTACATAAATAAAGGAAAGCTGACCATGTCAGTGTTACATGGTCTATCTCAACCCTCTAACTGCTAAACCTGCAGGACATCTTGTTCTGTTTAAAAACAGCAGACTTACTGGCTGGATCAACAGGTAGAAATAAAGGAAAGAAAGTCTAAAAAAAAAAAAGAAAACCAATGCAGCATCAGATCTAAGAATAAGTAAGATGCAGTATATTAAATGTTTTATTTTGGGTTTAATACTATTTTAAAGTGTGTGTGAAGCCAAAGCCGTTTTTTTAAACATTTTAGACAGAGCAGGGTGGGATTAACGCTCTTGTTGGGTTTTTACTTCTATTTAGGGCTCCATTAGAGATCTGCTCTTACTACTATCTGCCAGTTTCTATCCAGAAACTGTCATCCTATGCTGCATTCCCTAGGGTACCACTTTCTTACCCAGTCAGGAATAGGGACTGAAAGAAGGCCCAGCCTAGTAAAGCCCCCAGAATGGATATCCACATTACACACAGAACTGTCAGTGATCAGTGATAGTGTATTCCAGGCCCGAGCACTGCTCTTAGCTTTTCACAAAAAAAAGCTCTGATCCAAAGCTCCTGCAATGGTGCCAGCAATTCCTTTGGGGAGAAGTAAGGCATTTTGGTGGCTTTGCAAAGTGGAAAGCAGTGCTTGAGATTTTGAGCCATTTATCTTTATTCTTCAAATTCAATACATTTGCAAAGATTCAGAATCATCATAAGTAGCTGCTAATACGTTAATACACTAATACAGCACATTTCTGTTATTTTAGAAAAGTCAGGTTCAGTTTTCAGCTATTGTGACAAACAAATTTGGCTTGACATTAATACATTTCACAAATGTTGCATGTGCTTACTGAATTATTATAATAAAGTAAATACTACTATATATGGCATATGATATTTGCTATACAGCTAAGTACAACTTATTTTAGTAGTAGTTTTAGTCTCTGGCTGTAGGGGACCATAAACACATTTTGACAAATACAATCTGCTTTTGCTGACCCCCTGAAAATGACAGTTTCCATGCTATCTCTGGCTTCATTATTTTTATTCTCTGACTTGAAACAAATATGCAGCAAGTTAAGTCAGTGACTCAGCTACTGAAGCCAAGAGTCTAGAATCTTCCAGAGAGGACTCCTGCATTAATTGGGTCCACTTTTAATGCAACATTTAGATAATGATATTAATCCCAAATAGCAAGCAATTGTGCTGCAAGTTTGAAAATGGCTTGCTAAGCTATTACTAGACTTGCCAGGCTTCACAAGTTTGTTGCACAGTTGCAGCAATTCTGCATTGCATGACTCCAGATCAACTTTCTTTGCAAACATTCCGCATATTCTGGTTCAGTTATGTTGTACAATAGTCATCCCACCACAGGGGTCACTGTGACTTGCAGAGCTCTTGCTGTAGATTCACCACTGCAACTTTATTCTTGCTAGAGACTTGCCATGCAAATTTGCTACAAACTGAAAAAGTATCGATTAGAACTTGTGCTTCAAGTGATCTGCAACTTGCCAATGAAAATGTGCAGAAAGTTAAAAAGACTTACAGTTCAACACTGCCACACATTTGTGGCAAGTTATTCTTGCTATCTGGAATCCTGTCCTTCAATTCAATTCAAAAAATATATGGGGAAGGACAAGTAGTTGAATGGAGGACCAAACCATGGTAATTATATGCCATATAAACTTTATTGAAGCAAAAAATATATCATTTTTTAAAAATACTCTCTAAGCACCATAGAATAGTGTTTAAAAATATATTAAAGGGACAACGTCCTCACTCTAAAATATTAGACAACCAAGACATTACTGTAAACATGTAAAGTAACCGCATGAAGCATAGGGCACATGTATTTCCATGTATCTGAGCCACAATGGTCTATGGGTGGATTTATCCTGAACACAAAGCCATACTTGTCCCTTCCGGGCTGGTTGTATGCTACATGTGTCAAAGATTTCCACGGGTGTCGACCAAATAAAGGATTATAGGTCCAGGGCTTTCTGATACCTGAGGAAATAATGCACCGCTGATTTTTACAGTTGCATAGGGCTATAATAGAATACCAATTAATTATACATAAACTATTCAAAGGAAGTCCTCGGGTATTCTCACAGGTAGCACGGCAGCTGTGTTGCACAAAATGGTGATCCCGTTTGGATAGATCCAGTTGAATGAAACATTATGGCAGTAAAATCTGGTAGAGATCATGTCCCCCTGAGATGTGTATTAGAATAGCCAAGAAGCATATACATGGATTAGGCTTGTCCCAGTGACCCAAATTAAATGAATCCAACTTGCTCAGAGAGATCTATCTGATTTTATATCTGGATCCAATACGTGTCAGTTTTCTGACATGACAGCTGGCTTAGATTGAGCCATTGATAGATAATGTATCAAAGGGGGCTCACATCAGAAGAACTTCATGTGGGTGATACAAACAGATCAATGTATTCCAGGGAAATCCCCTGTACATACCGCCTCCAGATGTCCCGGATAGGTAGATCACAGTATGAAGGGCTGGTCAGTTTAACCGGTTCCCGACCGGCGCACGCCGATGTACATCGGCAGAATGGCACGGCTGGGCAAATGGGCATACCTGTACGTCCATTGGAATTCCCCGCCGTGCCATTGCGCGCGCGCCGGCCGGGAGCTCCATGAGTCGGGTCGCGGGTCCCGTGGACTCAATCGCCACGGGGATACCCGCGATCGCCTCACGGAGAGGACGAACGGGGAGATGCTGATGTAAACAGCATCTCCTTGTTCTGCCTAGTGACAGTGTCACTGATCTCTGCTCCCTGTAATCGGGAGCTGTGATCAAAGTAATGACACTGCTAGCCCATCCCCCTACAGTTAGTAATCACTCCCCTAGGACACACTTAACCCCTCCCCGCCCCCTAGTGGTTAACCCCTTCACTGCCAGTGTCATTTACACAGTAATCAGTGCATTTTAATCGCACTGATCGCTGTATAAATGACAATGGTCCCAAAAATGTGTCAAAAATGTCCGACGTGTCCGCCATAACAACGCAGTCACAATAAAAATCGCTGACCGCCGCCATTACTAGTAAAAAAAAAAATTATTAATAAAAATGCTATAAAACTATCCCCTATTTAGTAAACGCTATAACTTTAGCGCAAACCAATCAATAAACGCTTATTGCGATTTTTTTTACCAAAAATATATAGAAGAATACGATCGGCCTAAACTGAGGAAAAAAAATTTTTTTATATATTTTTGGGGGATATTTATTGTAGCAAAATGTAAAAAATAATGCGTTTTTTTCAAAATTGTCGCTCTTATGTTGTTTATAGCGCAGAAAATAAAAATCAAATACCACCAAAAGAAAGCTCTATTTGTGGGAAAAAAGGACATCAATTTTGTTTGGGAACCAAGTCGCATGACCACGCAATTGTCACTTAAAGCGACGCAGTGCCGAATCGCAAAAAATGGCTCTGGTCAGGAAGGGGGTAAAATCTTCCGGCGCTGAAGCGGTTAAACACACATCACTATAGAGCTTAAGCTCTGGTGAGTTACCTTCCTGCAGCTGTTGAATTGCTCCGGCATTCACATAAGCTTCGAGGTGTCCTGGGTAGACAGTCCTCAGTGCGGGGGGTGGGGGGGGCGAGGCAGTTTAGGCACATTTCCCCGGAATGTTTTTTTTCACTACAACCTTGTAAGTGCAACCTTTACTCAAGTTTATTGACGTTTTGAAGATTTTACACTATGTGGAGTTTCTTCTATTTTGGTGTACTCCTGTGATCACCCTATGCGGAGGATCGATGTCCCAACTTAGAAGACTGACTGGATTTAAAGGCCCAGGCTTGGTATGGAGCCACAGGCTTTTTTGACCTTTCGTAATGAGAGATCAATGTAATCTGGTAAGCAAGCCCTTTTTCAGCCTTTGGTGGTGGTGTTAACTCACTGGATCACTCTTCAAGGTGTTGGATGGTGGTAAAGACTTAATCGGAATCACTGGATTATTTTCACCACTGGACTATTTTTACCACTGCATTAATTTCATTTATTCACTCTATTTATGGACTTTTCTTTGTGTGTTTTTTTTGTCTCTAACTTCATAGAGTTTTATTTTAAATATAGAGGAGGATGGGCATTGGATTGATCCCAAGTAAAAAAAAGGGTGGAACTCTGCTTTAAGGTAATATTTAAAAAAAAAAACAAACAAACATGTGTTGTCTATTCTTGGGTCCTCTGCCAGTGCTCCTGGCAAGCTGCTTGCTGTGGGGGGAACTAAGGCAGGCTCACTCCCGAGCCGGCTCTGTGTGTTTATTGACACTCACCCCCCCTTCACCGCTCCCTGCTCACTGGCTGTGATTAGCAGACACTGAAGCTCCCACTATGGCCTGTCTGTCCAGTGAGGAGAGAGCCAAGAGAGCCCCTGCTCTCATGCACATTGCTGGATCAAGAGCAGGCTCAGGTAAGTATAAAGCCTCATGTACACTGGATGTTTTTGCAGCTGCCTATAGGGGCGTCAAGCATTTTTCTTTCTGTATCGAAACACCTCTGCATGTAAGCCTTAAGCCGCGTACACACTAGTGGAATGTCCGACAGAAAAAGTCCGACGGAAGCTTTTCATTTTATATACCAATCGTGTGTATGCCTCATCGGACTTTTTTTTTTCGAAAATTCTGACGGATCTAGAAATGGAACATGTTCTAAATATTTCCGATGGACCTAATTCCTATCGGAAAACCGATCGTCTGTATTCTGGTCCGACGGACCAAAAAAGACGCATGCTCTGAAGCAAGTACGAGACGGAAGCTATTGGCTACTGGCTATTGCACTTCCTTTTTCTAGTCCCGTCGTACGTGTTGTACGTCACCACGTTCTGGACGGTCAGACTTTGGTTGGACTTTGGGTTGACCTTGTGTAGGCAAGACCGCTCGAATGGAATTCCGTCGGAGAAACCATTGGAGTTTATTACGGTCGTGTGTACGTGGCATAAGTCTCCATGCACACATAGGCTTTTAGCAGTGTTTAGTGGCAGGGGCTTTTAGAGGCAGAAAAAAAATCCTACTGCCAGTGTGTACAGAAGCAGCAGCGTTTTGGCAGAAAAAACACTTGTTGCTTCTAAAACGCATGTTAATGCATCTAAGTGTGTTTAGCACTTGAGCATTAATTCATTTTAATGGCCAGCAAAATTATTATGCTGGCCAATGAAATGAATTAATGCCCAAGCGCTTGACACCTGTAAATGTGCCTTAACGTGTTACACACTTTTAAAAGCATCAGATTTTTTTTTTTTTACCAAAATGCTGCTGCCAGGAGGAAAGGATTTTAGGTGAGTTTGCTAAATGTCCTGTGTGCATAAGGCCTAAGGGGGAGCTGCATCCAGAAGGTCTTTTACCTTAAAGCAGAGCTCCACCCAAAAGGGGAAGCTCCACTTGTTCGCACCCCCCCCCTCCACTGCCGTATTTGGCACCTTTCTGGGGGGAGCGGATACCTGTCAAAACCAGGTACCCGCTCCCACTTCTGGGACAGATCGCAAAGCGATTGCAGCAATCTACAAACTTTCAGGCCCCTCCCCCCCCCCCCCCCCCCGCTGCCTTCTGGGAGACACACAAGTCCTAGAAGACAGCAGGACCATTCAGAAAGCGCAGCGTGCCTCACACATGTGCAGTAGGAAACCTGCACCCAAAGCTGATTGACGAATCGGCTAGGGGTACCAACATTGCGAGATCCCTGGACAGGTAAGTGTCTTTATATTAAAATTCAGCAGCTACAATATTTGTAGCTGCTGACTTTTAATGTTTTTTTTTTTTTACAGGCTGATACTCTACTTTAATGCTCAGAATGCATTAAAGTAGAAAACCTTGTACCTTTAGAACCACTTTAAATCTGCAACCGCCTACAGTTCCAAGTTTTATTGGAACCAGAAGTGATAATTACTATGCAGCGCCCTCTATACATGAGGTCTGTTATTGCAGCATATTCAAAGCATATTCTTTACATAAATCACTATATATATATATATATATATATATATATATATATATATATATATATATATATATATATATATATATATATATATATATTATTCATATAAGACTTATATGAAGTATTTTAAACATCTATTTTGAATGTTAAAAAACAACTTTAAAAAGCATTGCTGACAGGAATATAAAATCTTTCCCATGCCTGGAAAAATATTTGGAATGATCTCAGCATTCAATAAAACATTGTTCCAGAGAATATTCACATATTGTATTATGTAAAACAATATTAGTGAATATAAACAAAGTTTTGTTGTGTAAATATAATTTTACTTTTTGATCCTTCAAACTATTTTTCAGACATGTAAAAAATAAGTTTTGGTATAAATTTGGTGTTAATTGAATAAAGTCTATTATTGGACATGAAGTGAATTCCTGACAATAAAACTTGATATGAATCTAAATAGTAAATTTAGGCTAGTGGAAACCCATATTGTGACCCAATCCGTATCCAGGTCTCATATAAGACTTGTATTTATGGAATTATTGATGATGAACATGCAGTGATTTCGGCTTTTTAGATTTACTTAGGTCTCTTAGGTCTTTTACTTTTTTGGATATCTCAAGATCAACCTCACTTCATGGATGCTGTAAAACAAAGAAAGAATATTCTGAGTCAGCTGCAACCTGTAATCCTCAGATTACAGACTTTAAAAGTCAAGACCAGCCAAAATGTTTTATATTATGTTTTCCACTGTGTGGGGAAGTGTTAGAGCCTCTGTCACATTTTTTTATAGTGGATATTTCTACTCACTTCCTATCAGAACAGGAAGTGATAGGAAATCTCTCCAACAATGATGCAGACAAGAACAAAACCATTTGTGGTAGAATGAGGGAAGTTCACAAGGTCTATGCCTATACACTTCATTTCCTACCTTTTTTGTCACAGGTAAGAAAGTTAGGGAATCTGTTACCTTAGTGCCGGTTCACACAGGGGCGACTTGTCAGGCGACCTAGCCGCCTGACAAGTCGCCTTCCGTTCTGTACAATGGAAGCGTTCTAATAGGAGCGACGCAAGTCGCTCCGACTTAGAAAAAGGTTCCTGTACTACTTTGGGGGCAACTTGGGGCGACTTGCATAGACTTCTATACAGAAGTCGTTTTGCAAGTCGCCGTGGCAGTCATGTACAGGTCGCCTCGGTGAGGCGACCTGCAAGTCGTGCCGCCCCTGTGTGAACCGGGGCTTACAGATACACAAATTCATAATGGTCTTTTAGGAATAAAGTATGTTTTGGAACAATTAACCAATTCCTTTACAAACAGAAGGAAAGTTTGATTCTCCAAAGCTCTCTCCGTAATCCTGTTGTCTGGGGACACAAAAATATCTGCACGCTAATGCTCTAATAAAACATTACTGTATGGAGAACATGCACAAATAAGTCCTTCTTGCCCCCCCCTCCCTCAACTTAAATGCATTCCACTCAAGGACAAAGCCTGTATGAGTAAATTGGTATTAAACCCAAAATAAAAAAGTAATATATTGCAGCTTATCATTCATTTGGTGTCGTGGCTGTATTCGTTTTCCTTTCTTTGTCTTTTTTCCCCTCTGTTTTCACCTGGTGATCTGGCCAGTAATACACCTCCTGTATTAGAGTGCCCCCACTTTGGATGAAGGAGAACAGGAGTACCTTCGTATATCAGCATTGTCAGTCTGGGGGTGGGGGGTAGTGTTAAATGTATTAGCAGATTTAAAACCACCAACAAATTGAAACCAATCTCCAGTTCACACTTTATAATCAGTTATAGCAAACATTTTTTTTTCCTTTTGGGATAAAGGTTTTGCACGACTAAATAAAAGCTAATCATTTTAATCACCCCTGCCAGTGTTAAGTGGTTTGTCTCAGTCATGTAAACTGATACATTCTACTGGAGAGTTTGTGCTGTGAAAAACATCAGACTTGCTGCCTGGATTACCAGATGCATAAAAGCCTAAAAAAAGGAAACTAATACAGCCATCCCATCTAAGAATTGGCAAGCTGCAATATAATAAATGTGTGATTCTAAAGTCAGCAGTTTTTTTTTTTTTAATTGTAATGCATTCTATGCATTACAATAAAAAAAAAAAACATTCTGTGTGCAGCAGCCCCCCTAATGCTTACCTGAGCCCCATCTCGATCCAGCGATGTTGCACGAGTGCTCGGCCTTTCTGGGACTCTCCCTTCTGATTGGCTGAGACACAGCTGCGGCGCCATGGGCTCCTGCTGCTGTCAAAGTTAGTTAGCCAATCAGGAGAGAGAGGGGCTGGTGCCAAACCGTGGCTCTATGTCTGAATGGACACATAGAGCTGTGGCTCTGCTCAGGTGCCCCCATAGCAAGCTGCTTGTTGTGGGGACACTCGACAGGAGGGAGAGGCCAAGAGAGACGGTGAGGGACCTGAAAAGAGGAGGATCTGGGCTGCTCTGCGCAAATCCACTGCACAGAGCAGGAAAGTATAACATGTTTTTTAGAGAAGAAAAAAACATGAGACTTTAGTATCATTTTAAGCCCGTTCTAGGGTGAAACACAATCGATAAACAGCCAATGTTTCCAAACTTTTCAGGGTAGAAGATGAAGGTGGGTAACACAAAATTTAAAATATGTCCATAATCCTCAATATGTTATAGAAATGATATTAGGCATCTATTTTGACATCATGCTTGTAAAAATTATTTAATATGGTCATTGTTTGAACAGTAGGGTGTTGACTGTCTGTAGAGAGGCTGCTACATACAGCACCAAATCTGGGAACAATGGATACAAACGAAAACTCTATTTGAACATGACTTTGCTCAAAAAGTGTCTAATGTAACAACATTGCCGACATGCAGTCAGATGTTTTAATGCTATGAGAAATATTTGTCTTCAGTGGTCTTCAAGGAAATAACCACTTATGCAAGAGAAAGGGTCAAGTGTGGCCCTGGGTCGGACTTTATTGGCAAAATGGACAAGAGTATATAAAAAAATACATTTTATTTAGAGCAAATAATCACAAACAAGTCAAGTAATGGAAGAATTAAAATTACATGTGATAGACACACATTATACAAAGATGCATGGCGTGAACAAAAAATGTTAACAGCATATTAACAGCAGTGAGCCCCTGTGCGTCAACGCGTTTCACTATTTTGCTTCATCAGGACACACTCTGGGAATGTTAGAAGAAACAGGTCTCACTATTAACAATAGAAATATATATATATGCGTTACTTGCATTGACTTCTGCTAAATGAAGTCGCAAGCTGCAATGAAATCGCACATCAAAATCACACTGATCGTTGGTTTTGAAATTGTGCTGAAGTAGCGCAATTTTAAAGCCACACTGGTGTGAACCAGGGCTTAATATATTTAATTTAGTAAAGATATCTCCTTTTTTATGCTTTTTATTTGTGTACATGCTTGCTTCCTTGAAGACCATACGAAAAACAAGACCACTGTACACCATAAAGAAAATATGTCTTGGATCATTAACCAGTTCAATACAGGGTAGGAAAGTGGTTAAAAATAGGTAAACTCTAGCCCTCTTGTTGCTTCTGCAGAGCTGTCAGCTGTGAGAAGTGTGCCAACTGTCAAACATAATACCCATCCCTGGAATGGGGCATGAACAGTACATGTAATGCATGTATCAAACTTACCCTCATCTGAATCACCTTTGTGCACATGTGGAATTGAGTAGTGTACGTAATGTTTATATATGAATACATACAATATATGTATATAACACATTATACTGTAAATACTGTGTATATATATATATATATATATATATATATATATATATATATATATATACATATATATATATATATATATATTACAATTTCTTTTGCATTGCATACATCATTTTGTATATCCTCTTTTCCTCTTTTTCCTAAATGTCATTATCCTTGAAAATTACTATAATAGTTACAGGCGTTTGGGTCCGTTGTTCCATCATTTGCCTGAGTTTACTTTTAATATGCAGCATATTAAATCAAGGACAACCAGTATATTTTCATTGCTTACTTATGTTTTGGCCATTGAGCAATATGCTATATCTTATTACCATTCAGCCAGCAGAGTGTTTTACTGTACAATGGTGCCAAAACCACAAGATCACAATCAGAGTTCTATTAAGGAGAATCTCCCGGTAACCTTACAGAAGGTTAGCAATAGATTCTAGCAGAAAAAAGCCTGTGATCCAAATGTACTTCTTCCAGAGTTAGTGCCAGGGAAGTTCCAGCTAGAATGACGGTTCCCAACCCTCTTATCATGTGCATCCTCATTCCCCAGATTAACTTTATCATTTGCTATCAAATGTTTGGAAACCATTACTTAGAAAATATGTACTTATGAGAATTGTGGAATTTCAAGAAAGCTGGAAAATTAAATGATGAGGTTTAAATAATGGGCATTTGCAAAGCACAGGAAAATCTGAAGGTGTCTATAGTTTTCATTTCCATAACTAATCCAAAAAAATAGATTATTCCTCATTTGAGAGCAGAGGGCATAAATTAGTAATTTGTTTATACTCTTGGGTCAGCTGACTTTCAAAACCCTTAGTTTATTCCACATATACAGCATAATACTAATGATATACTTATTGCAAACTTCATACAGCTGGAGTTCTTGATCGTCATCAGTGCAGTGCATGAAAACAATGCCTCTTATGGAGTAAGGCCATAAGATAAGTCATCAAATGTAATGTTATTCTATAATAATATGTTACACTTCATTTTAACCACTTCAGCTCTGGAAGGTTTTACTTCATGACCAGGCCATTTTTTTTGCTATTCGGCACTGCACTACTTTAACTGACGATTGCGCGATCATGCAAAATGCTGTACCCAAACAAAATTTATATCATTTTTTCAAACAAATAAAGCTTTCTTTTGGTGATATTTGATCACCACTGTGTTTTTTTAATTTTTTGTTATATAAAAATCTGTCAATTTTGAAAATAAAAACAAAACAATATTTTTTACTTTCTGCTATAAAACATATCCCATTAAAAAAAAAAATCTTAATAAATGTTGGCCAAAATGTATTCTGCTACATGGTAACAACTAACTAAATGCCACTGACATCACCAGTGCTATTTTTACAGTGATCAGTGCTACAAAATATGCACTGTCACTGGGCAGGAAGTGGTTAACATCTAGAGCAATCAGGGGGTAAAATATGTGCCTAAAAAGTGTTTATGTGTGTACTGTGTGCTGTGTTTACTGGGGATTTAGTTGTTTTCATTCTAAGCAGGGAATGAAAAAGCAACGAGATCCCCTGTCACTGAACACAGCTCTGTGTTGTTTACACTCACAGAGCTGTGTTCGGGGACAGTCAGAGCCAATCACTGGGTGCCGGCAGTCAATCATTGGCTAGGACCCAGTGATCGGCATGTGCTGGGCCAGCAGATGTGCGTGCGCCCCCTACCCCGAAAAGCAGAATCATTTATACCTACGCCATTCTGCACAGCCAGCCCGCACTGTGGCAGTAAAGCTACAGCGTGTGATTAAAGCAGAACTATACTCATCTCCACTCCAGTGATGTGGATCCCCAGAGCTCCCTCACCAGGTAGTCTTCTGGGTTCTGATCTTTGGCCATTTTGATTGGCCAGGCTGAGGTGACTGCGTGGGAGTTAATTTATCTTGACAGATGCTAAAATTGTACACTGAGTGGTGTGTGCACCGCTCAGTGTACAGTGCAGGCAGGTAGGTAAGAAATTTTAATGCAGAAGAGACATAGCAGAAGGGAAGTCTTATGCCGCGTACACACGAGCGGACTTTACGGCAGACTTTGCCCTGCTGACTTTTCGACGGACTTTACGACGGACTTTACGAATAAACGGACTTGCCTGCACACGATCAACCAAAGTCCGACGTATTCGTACATGATGATGTACGACCGGACTAAAACAAGGAAGTTCATAGCCAGTAGCCAATAGCTGCCCTAGCGTGGCTTTTTGTCCATCGAACTAGCATACAGACGAGCGGACTTTTCGACCGGACTCGATTTCGACGGATTGATTTAAAACATGTTTCAAATCTAAATCCATCCAACTTTTGAGAAAACAAAGTCCGCTGGAGCCCACACACGATCGAATTGTCCGACGAAATCCAGTACGCCAGACCAAGTCTGCCGCAAAGTCCGCTCGTGTGTACGCGGCATAAGGCTGGTCCATGTTGAGGGTATTACTCTCAATGTCAATATAGTAAAATAACATTAGACATTTAGAATACTAAACCAATTTAACAAAGGGTAAGTAAACTCTGAGCCCAAATGCATAATATACCCCCGCAATATCTCCACATCATAATATACCCCCGCAATATCTCCACATCATAATATACCCCCGCAATATCTCCACATCATAATATACCCCCGCAATATCTCCACATCATAATATACCCCCGCAATATCTCCACATCATAATATACCCCCGCAATATCTCCACATCATAATATACCCCCGCAATATCTCCACATCATAATATACCCCCGCAATATCTTACATATATTTTTCAGCATACTGTGCAATGTAAACAATAGAATAATTTAACTATTGCTGCTGTTTACAAGGGGGGGTTTGGAGGAAAGGGCCTTGTCAGGCACTAGCTGTATGTTAAATCCAGACATACATGGATCAAAATCCATCTGGTTCAGTGGGGGTCAGTCAAATTTCAATCTATGTGCAGTGGCGGTGCGTCCATAAGGGCGCACGGGCGCCGCCCCCTCTCTCCAGCCACACCGACTATCACCAATAGATATATTCATGCATTGCATGAATCTATCCACGGCCGCCGCTGCCACCCCCTATTCAGGCCCCCGGCCCCTTTTCAGGCATGGGCGCCTGAATTACAGCGGCGGGGGGGTTTTGAAGCACCTGATTAGAGCCATAGGCTCTAATAGGCATCAAAAAAGGTGACCTGCGAGCGCCATCCTTGGCGCTTCCAGTTCACCCAGCTGTGTTAGAAAATATTCGCTTTTCTAACACTGAACCGCCTCTCTGCCAATCAGGTGCTCAGGTCTGTTACCCGTTACCTGATTGGCTGAAATGACAGGCGCTGTGATTGGATGCCTATCAGGCGCCCAATCATAGGAGAGGACGGAAGAAGACATTGAGGACATGGAGGAGCATGAAGGACAGAGCCCTCCGCCCGCCGCCATCACCCGCTGCCTCACCGAGACAGGTTAAGTGCCGGGCAGATGGCGAGCGGGCGGGTGGGGGGTACAGAGTGGCAGCATTCGATGAGCACAGTGGCTGCATTCGATGGGCACAGTGGCAGCATTTGATGTCACAGTAGGAGCATTTGATGGGCACAGTGGCAACATTTGATGGCATAGTGGGAGCATTTGATAGGCACAGTGGGAGCGTTTGATGGCACAGTGGCAGCATTTGATGGCACAGTGGGAGCATTTGATGGCACAGTGGCAGCGTTGCATGGGCACAGTGGCAGCGTTTTATGGGCACAGTGGCAGCGTTTCATGGGCACAGTGGCAGCGTTTTATGGGCACAGTAGCAGCATTTGATGGGCACAGTGGCTGCGTTTGATGGCACAGTGGCTGCGTTTGATGGGCACAGTGAGGCTGCAATTGATGTTTTTTTTTTTTCTGAATTTTTCACTTTGTTTGCACTCACCCAAAAATTTTGAGCACCAGCCGCCACTGATGGGCAGGGTGGTTATAAAGAAATCGATCTGCTGATAGACTTCTTTACAATCATCCTGTCAGATTTTCCCCACTCAATCAGAGATGCAGGCTATAGCCTGGTTGAATGAAAAAAAAATTGACCCATCTATGGGCTGCTTAAGAGGCTGAAGACATGTGAATACCTGGGGACTAATAGAGTTGAAGATTATTTCAGCCATAACCATAAACCAGGCCTAAGTACAGTTGGTTTACACCTTTGTGCCCAGATTTAAAAGAAGTTTGATATGTGATACCAAGCTGGGTAAGTATAATGAGGAGAGAAGAGGCCGTGACCAGGCACCACACATTAAACCTGAGGTTTGCTAAATCTTGTTTATGGTACTTGGCTTCCTGTCTATTAAGGATTCACTTCTAGAAGAAATGAGGAAATTTAGCATGACATGCACTCTATGCAATCAGCATTTAGTGAACTCTGTTGCAATGTAGTTCGAGGTAGACACCACTCACCACAAGCAGTGTGGACTGGACCCTTGTTATTGTATAGTGTGGAAAGAACTCCAGTTGAAAACTTTTATGGAGGAAAATTTCTTCTTATACAACAACCATGAACCAAGAAACAAATAGACAAAAAAATACATGATAGTTCTGTCTAAAATCCCCAGCACACACTAGAAACACTGAAAGGATGATATCATCAGGTTCTGGGGAAAGAGAAGCTTAGTTCTGGAGGTAATGACAAAAAGAAATTTCTTGTATAGACAGGAAAAGCAAAACATGTTTAATGTATGAACAGAAGTAATATGACGCTACTCAATATCTGCTTTACCAATGCCAGGCATACTTTGCCTTAAATTCCAGGAATAAGTTGCTGACCATAATAAAAACTCTCTTCCCCACCAAGTAAAAATCTCATTTAATAGTGCTCTAGAAGTGAGCTTGGCAGTTGTGCTCTGATCACATTCGCTGGACCTCTCTGCAGCTGCTCCATAAATTGGGAATTTTTTCCCCTAAAAGTCAAACCATGTAGGTTACACTTTACGCATCTGTTCCTTTTGTTTAACTCATTGGAGGTTGTTTGTGTTCCGGTCAGGAAGACATATGGGGAAAAGGGTATATGAAGATGTAATTCTTTAAAAGTGGTTGACTAGCAGGTTTATTTCTCAAAGTAACACAAAGCAACACCAAAGCAGTTGTATACCCCGCTTTCACATTTTTACCTACAGGTAAGCCTATAATAAAGCTTACCTTTAGGTAAATTAAATGTCTCCTAAACCTGTACGGTTTAGGAGATATTCACCTTGATTCACCTGATGTCAGCGGCGAATGTGCTCTGAAGGTCCTGCAGACGCTGCTGGAAGATCAGAGCTCCTTGCCGAAAAGAGGACTCCCGCGCGCATGGCCACTGACAGCGCCAGAGGCCCGAACCTGGGAGAAACGCAGAAGAAACATGTCAGCTCCCTCAGCGGAGGCGATACCTGTGCTTTGTTCTGAGGTATTTCATAATGAGCTAGTATGCTGTGCATACTAGCTCATTATGCCTTTGCCTTTTTTTTTGTTTGTTTTTTTTTTCGAGCATACAATAGCTTTAATGTGTCATTTATGGTGCCCAACAATAACTAGACCAGATTGAAGTTTCTCAGGCAAGAGCCATATGAATCCTGACTGCTTGCTTTGGGTTGCTTTACTTTGAAAATTGCTATTTTCTTTATTACATAAGCCCATAGCCTAAAAACAATGTCATATCTGGCTTAAACCCACTGCATACATTATAAACAATGATGTATCTGGCCAAAAAAACTGTTCAAAACACATTGCAACTTTTTGCTGGCTTTGTCTATTTTAACAAATATTATCCCACATCATAAATTATATGGTTCTTCTGCATAATTAGAAGTTAACCATTTTGGAGATGTTTTCTGGTACTTACCTCACTCATAAAATCTCTGTAGCCCAGTGAAGAGTTATCTTACTTTACACTCTGTCATTTGAGTTTTGCAAGCTTGCTTTAAGGATTCCTTTAAACTGGTTAAAAGCCATGGACAGCCCATCAAATGGATATATCAGATCCATTTCACATGCCAAATTACTTTTCTTTACTGGTGTAAACTGTATGAGCCAGTGCCTAAGGAAGCTGCACTAGGCATTTACCACAAAGCAGAAAAAACACTCGTCTATACTGTGCATAAGATAGAAAATCTTCGTCCCTGAGAATTGTAGAGAGATTAGAGACTGTGAAAAATGATACTGAATGCCCCTTGGCCTTCTGTGAGTACAAATCTTACTGTAATTACTATGTCTGCCTCGAGCAGAGGCATTTTTAATGAATGTTAACATATATTCTGCAACCTAGTTGCATATCTACTATAATTAGGGAGCTTGGCCCCAAATGCTAGTTAATAGGGACATGCAGAGGTGTGCATACTGTAAAGGAGGAGATACCTAGAAGACTCTGGTATGAAAATATGGATCTTCTACACAATTCACATCATCAATGCAATGCATGATCTTGTTTCTTGCAACCCTCCAGATGTGAGTATTCGTATATATAATATCTTTATTTATTAGTCAGTCTACACCTATATTGGATATCTCTAGGGGCTTCTTCAGCATCTCTGCCTTTCCATCCTTTGGAGCACCTCTTCACTGCCCATTAGGCCTCATGCACCCTGGACGTTTTTTGACGTTTTTTACAGCAGCTGTTTTTGGCTGTAGACGTTTTTTTTCTACAGTCATTAAACTCTCCATCATGTTATCCTATGTGTCCATGTATACATAGGCTGTTATCAGCAGTTTTGGGCAGTGGCGTTTTTGAGCAGTAAAAAAACCCCCAAAACGAGTGGGTTCTGAGTAGGGTTGTCCCGATACCACTTTTTTAGGACCGAGTACAAGTACCGATACTTTTTTTCAAGTACTCGCCGATACCGATTACCGATACTTTTTTTTAAATGTCACGTGACAGTGTGTTTTTTTTTTTTTTTTTTTAACAGTGCTTTCTTTTTTTGTGGGGTGGGGGGTGGGGAGGGGGTGAACGGTGTATGTGTGTGTGTTTTGTTTTTTTTTTTTATTATTATTTATTTATTTACAATTTTTATTTTTTTAAATAATATTTTTTTTTATACTTTATTGCAATATGTGTTTTTTTTTTTTTTTTTTTATCAGCCCTGTTGGGGGGCTTTGGTGAGATATCAGGGGTCTTAACAGACCTCTGATATCTCCCCCTTGAGAAAGAGACAGAGGATAGAGATTCCCCAGTCCCTTTCTCTGCAGCCTCAGCTGCACTGAGAATGAATGGAGAGAAGACAGCGGCTCCTCTCCATTCATAAACTGAGACATCGTAATCACAGAAGATTACAATGTTTCAGTTATGTGAATGGACAGAGTCAGCTGACTCTGTCTATTCACAAAGCAAGGAGGAGGAGGACAGCGGAACGGAGGGGGAGAACGGAGGGGGACAGAAAAGGAGAGGGGATCGGAGGTGACAGTCACAGCGGAGAGGCACAGAGAAGGAGAGGGGATCGGAGGTGACAGTCACAGCGGAGAGGCACAGAGGAGGAGAGGGGATCGGAGGGGACAGTCACAGCGGAGAGGCACAGAGAAGGAGAGGGGATCGGAGGTGACAGTCACAGCGGAGAGGCACAGAGGAGGAGAGGGGATCGGAGGGGACAGTCACAGCGGAGAGGCACAGAGAAGGAGAGGGGATCGGAGGTGACAGTCACAGCGGAGAGGCACAGAGAAGGAGAGGGGATCGGAGGTGACAGTCACAGCGGAGAGGCACAGAGGAGGAGAGGGGATCAGAGGGGACAGTCACAGCGGAGAGGCACAGAGGAGGAGAGGGGATCGGAGGTGACAGTCACAGCGGAGAGGCACAGAGGAGGAGAGGGGATCGGAGGGGACAGTCACAGCGGAGAGGCACAGAGGAGGAGAGGGGATCGGAGGGGACAGTCACAGCGGAGAGGCACAGAGGAGGAGAGGGGATCGGAGGGGACAGTCACAGCGGAGAGGCACAGAGGAGGAGAGGGGATCGGAGGAGAGGGGATCGGAGGGGACAGTCACAGCGGAGAGGCACAGAAAAGGAGAGAGGAACGGAGGGGGATAGCGGAGAGGGACAGAGGAAAGGAGGGGACATGGAGGAGGATGCAGTGACAGTCAGCTGTGAGCGATCACCGCTGTGTCACTAAAGCAGCTGAAAGCCGGCGGGGGGGAGAATCTTGTAACTCCCCCACCGCCGATCACAGCTGTCCTCCAGGTATCGGGTGAAGCATCGGGAGCATTTGCCCGAGTACAAGTACTCGGGCAAATGCTCGGTATCGGTGCCGATACCGATACTAGTATCGGTATCGGGACAACCCTAGTTCTGAGAGACGTTTTTCAGCTGTAAAAACACTCTAACACTGATAAACATTGATAAATGCTCAAAAACATCGCTCACCAGTGTTTTTTAATGTTTTTGATCCATTGAAATAAAAAATATATATATTTTTCTTTAAAAAAACGCTAAAACGCTAACGCGGAAAAACGCTAAAAAAAGGCTATTGCAAAAACGTTGCAAAACTCACTGCAAAGCTACTGGCATTTTTATAACGTTATTTTAGCGTCCAGTGTGCATGAAGCCTTGCTAGTTCAGCTTTCAAATAAATCATCTGCAAAGTGAGAAAGAAATTCTAGATAATGATTTTGCTGGAGTTCTGGTTCAAACTGATCTGATACAGATCTCTGGTCAGTATATGAAGTACCCAGGAATGACTTCAGTGAAGTATAAAGTACAGGTGAGGAGACTTTAGGCAATTATCTCTAGTAAATGTATTCAAATAACCCTCTCCAAAAAAACGCCAAGGGCACATGCCATTTTTTTCATGAGTTCCGAGTTCAGTACATGCAGCAAGCTTTTACCAAACATTTGCAAAGCTTTTAAAAAGCACTGAACAGCTTTCTTGAAGTAGCATTTAAAACCAGTTTGGAGATAATAAAACACAGATCTTAAATGAGAGTGCTGGTTTGCCCTTCATACAAGCTGATAGTATAGAGACGTCAACCTAGCAGAAGGTCTGAAGTGTGGGTAGCAATAAAGCGCACCACTGCAAAAGTGGGTGTGGCTTATCTGATTAAGGGCGTGGTTAATTAATTTAGGAAGCATGGCATTTCCAAATGTACATACACTTATGACAGTACAAGCACAGTGATTTTTGTCGTTTTCATTAAAAAAATATATTTTACTAGCAAAAATAGAGAGTCAGGTGTTATTTGGGGCAAAATAAAAAACACAATGGTACAATGTTTAATTAATTAAAACATTTTTTTAAATAAATACAGTAAAGTTTGCTTAGTAAACAGCTTTGTGTTCGCAGGAAAAGCAGGATGGTGTGACAGCTAATGATATCACAGGTACAGAGCATCTCAATAAACGTTAGCTAACATGTGGGGCTGATTGATGGACTTCACTTCCTTCATGCTGCAGATCTGTTGCTGATGCTGGCATTAGGGAACAGAGCAAACTACATCCTTCTATTAGACACACAATATTTTTTGCCATTGTGGATCAGGCTCTAGACTGTACTTTTATAATATCTAGGTGCAGTCTCAGGGGTATCCTGGGATACTCTAGGGCAAGGGTGTCAATCTCAATTTCATCTTGGGCAGCACCACCACTATGGTTGCCCTCAAAGGGACGTTTGTATCTGTAATGCCCCGTACACACGGTCGGACATTGATCAGACATTCCGACAACAAAATCCATGGATTTTTTCCGAAGGATGTTGGCTCAAACTTGTCTTACATGCACACGGTCACACAAAGTTGTCGGAAAATCCGATCATTCTGAACGCGGTGACATAAAACACGTACGTCGGGACTATAAACGGGGCAGTAGCCAATAGCTTTCATCTCTTTATTTATTCTGAGCATGCGTGGCACTTTGTGCGTCGGATTTGTGTACACACCATCGGAATTTCCGACAACGGATTTTGTTGTCGGAAAATTTTATAGCCTGCTCTCAAACTTTGTGTGTCGGAAAATCCGATGGAAAATGTGTGATGGAGCCTACACACGGTCGGAATTTCCTACAACAAGGTCCTATCCATCGGAAAATCCGACCGTGTGTACGGGGCATAAGACTATATACTTATCCAGCACTTTTTTTTTCTCAGAGAATAGGTGGAGGAACTTAAAGTGATTTTATAGTCAAGTTTTATTTATTCATTTTTTTAATAACAAATATGTTATACTTTCCTTCTCTGTGCAGTGTTTTTGCACAGAGCAGCCCATATCCTCCTCTTCTCTGTGTCCCCCGCCAGTACTCCAGGCACCACCCTCCTGCCAAGTGCTCCCACAGCAAGCAGCTTGCTGTGGGGGCACCCGAGCAAGCTCGCTTTCGAGACGCTGCTCTGCGTGTCTATTCAGACACGGAGCTGCCACTCGGCCCTGCCCCTTCTCTCTTCTCATTGGCTCACTGGCTATGATTGACAGGAGTGTGTTATGTGCAAAGCTCAGGGATGCACTATGTGGAGAGTTCAGAGGTGCGCTGTGTACAGAGTGCAGGGATGAAGAGTGTGCTACATACGGAGTGCAGGGTTCAGGGGTGCGCTTTCAGGGGTGCCTTATGCACAAAGTGCAGAATTCAGGGGTGCGTTGTGTAAAGAGTGCAGAGTTCAGGGGTGTGCTATGTACAAAGTGCAGTTTCAGGGGTACCCTACGCACAGAGTGCAGAGTTCAGGAGAGCACTATGTACAGAGTGCAGAGTTCAGGGGTACACTGTGTACAGACTACAGGGATGAAGAGTATGCTAGTTACAGAGTGCAGAGTTCAGGACTGTGCTACGTACAGGGTGCAGAATTCAGGGGTGCATTACATACAGAGTTCAGGGGTGCGTTGCGTACAGAGTGCAGGGCTGAGGCATGCACTACATTCAGAGTGCAGGTTTTAGGGGTGTGCAATGCAGAGTGCCGGGTTCAGCTCTAATACCTCCTAGCAGTGTAGGCAGCACCGCCTCTCTCTCTCTTGCAGGGAGATCATTGATCAAAATCTGTGCACCCAGGCATAGATTCGGATCACAGTGCTGCTTACCATGTGATGCCCCCTCCCACACTGCACCTGCATCTGCATTTTCCTTGTCCGCACCATAAGTGCAGGGCAGGCAGGGATTTGTGAGACCCGCTAAGAGGAAAGCCAAGTGACAGTGGTGAGTGGGGAGCAGAGGATGAGAGCCAGAGTTGGCGGAATGGAGTTCCATCACATTCCAGTGGCTGAAAAAAATCCTTGGGTACAAGGGCCACAGGAAATGGCCCGCGGGCCTTGTGTTTCACACGTGCTCTAGAGTGTTGTGGAGCATACGTGATGTACTGTCTAAGCACACACCAAATCCTCTATTGGCTCTAAAGAATTCTCTTCTCATTATTCATTGTATCTATAATTCCCAGGTAATGAATACCTCCAACTTGTACTCCAAAACAGTTTACAAACTCTGACTTGGGGGGCATTCACACTGCTGTGTACTAAAAATTTATGAATTTTCTTATCCATTATTCATGCATTTTGGTGAGTTTAGCTGAGTTTTAGGGTGCAAAATTCACAAAATAGCAGGTAAAATGCATGGACTTATCAGCAGGTCATTGCAAGATGTTTTTGTATGTCTTCAACTGGTGTATGAATTGCTTTTACTTGCTTTTGACTGACATCTCTGATGCATTTAAATCAGTGGTGGCTGGTGCTCCATGAGGGGGGGAGGCAAACAAATCAACCACCACCACCCCCATGTTTGGTCGGTCGGTCGGTGGGTCAGTCAGTCAACCCCCCCACCCCGCCCGTCACTTTGTCGATCGGCAAACCACCCCCCATCGCTCTCCCGTCGGCCCACCAGCCCTGTACTTGCTCCATCTAGGTCGTGGGCAGCGTCAGCATCTTCCCAATCGGCCGAATACTTCCTGATTTGCCGGGAAGAGAAGCAGGAAGACAATAGCGAATATAGCGCCCACCCTTTTTTGTAGCCACTTAGAGCCTCAGGCTCCAATCATATGCTTAAAAAAAATCCCATTAAAATCCATGCGTCTGGCACCCTGCATGTAGATTAGGGGCCGGGCGCATGGATTAGGGGGGCGGCGCCGCTGCACCCCTAGTGGAGCGGCCATCACTGATTTGAATAGATCTGGAGCTCTTTTGGGTTCTGCTTCTGAGTTGTTACTGAGCTGCTTCTCTATTCACATCAACTTGTATGAGAAAGAACTGAATTCAGAAAAAAATGCCTATGTACACAAGGAAATGCTCCTAAAAATATATGTTTTTTTTTACACACATTAATGTGAATGGCCCCCTAGCTTTGCTGCTTGCAGCACATTTTTTTTACAGGATGTTATGCAACCACAAGTCAACATAACTACTTTAACTGTGTATTAATGGTTGAGATATTTTTTCTAACTGTTTTCCTTCTTTGAATAGTTATTGCCACACATACTGTAATAAACATGTTGTTCACTTATGAACAACCGTACATTGCAAGAGCTTTATAAAAATGTGCTTGTGGATCATTTCATTATTTTTATGCGGAAGCTCATGAATTTGCTTGGCCAAGCTTGCTACTCATTTGACACATGCAAGCCACGTGTCTCACAAATCCTGATTATTTTGCTTGGTTACTACACAAGAAGTTTTTTAAATGTTTAATGATCCTTTAATCCTCATGCTACCATATATATGCATTTTGTATTATACGATCATTCTTTGTGAAAGGCATTAACTGATCACAATTTTGCAATATAACCAATTACACTTAGTTTTATTGGAGGCCTCTTGAAGCTTTTTAAGCCTGTTCAGGGTCCATATAAAAACTGGGCAAAGCAACAGATACTGGATAATGGGTATTTTTATTTATGAATACCCTGAAGATGAACAACAGTCAAATATGAGAGATAACTTCCATTTAATTCATATGTATTTTCTCAAAAAAATACTATTGAAAATAGTATTTTTAAATTGTAACAGCGCATCTACCTTTCATTACCTACACACCAGATGAAGCATCAAAGAAAGGGCACAGATAAAGTAACATGATGTCTTCCCCAACTGCAGCTTGGATGCCGCCATATTACATTTATCGGAGTGCTATATGGAGCAAGTGCTTATAAAACATATAGAGATATATAGACTCGTAAAACTGCATGAACAGAAAAATCTCATGCAAAAGGGAAAAGCAACCATATTGCATGGGCAATTGAACCCAGAAGTAGAAGTGTAGAAAAATAAATTATTTTATCGCTGTTTAATGTTCATGACAGCTGAGAAACATAGGCTCAGTCATGACCATATGCAAACAGTATCTTTGTCCAAAGATGACACAGAGGCTAATTAAGTTGGGAAAAGGCAAGTCCACAGCTCTGCTCAAATGTAGCAACAACAACTTAACCAGGTCCAGTCACAGGTATACTGTGAGTACATGTGAACAATAACCTGGTATAGTTTAAGATGCTTCTCCTTACCATCAGTGCTAGACAGGCATTCAAAAAAGAAATATAAAATGCAGAGCTTTTGGAACCTCCATATACACACCTGTGGTTTCTGCATGGAGAAGTCTGCTTCCTCATATTTATCAACACCAGAAGAAACATCTTTCAAAATATTTTTTTGAATAGACTATACAGCACCACACAGAGGAGCTCTTAGATGTGCTCTTTGTTTACCATAGATTTATTATCATTTTTATTTTTAGTTTGTATATCACTTGTACATGTGATTTTCTCATGCGTTTATGTTACACACATATGAGTCTTCTTGTCAGTATCTATGCACATATTACTCTCAGTTTTCTTTTGCATACCACTATTTTCACCATTTTTGACTCACTAGTTGAACATCCACTCCCATAGGTGATCCCGGGGGGCTGAAGTTCCAAAAGCGCTACATTTTATATTTCTTTTTTTTTTTTCTTAAACAACTTATCACGTTGTTGATGCTAGCTGCTGATTTGTACTCTATTTTACTTTGACTCACTTGTAGCGCAACATTTCACATATTTTTTCTAGACAGGCATTAGACTGACCCAAAATTCCACTTGAGGAAATAGCCCATTAGGGCAGTGTTAACCGCTGGCGTGGTCAAGCTGCCAATAAAGCTGTGATAAACATCTCAGAGTGGGTGGGCTGACAAATCTTCTGAATGCTAAAGTTCCTCAGGTCAGTAGGGCGTGCCTCAACGTAGCCTTATTCTAGAATTCAAGGTCTGCTCCATCACCCCACATCTTTGTAGCCAATCCCGATGGAGACACTTAAACCCTCTGTGTAATGTCAAGGCTCTTTCCATTGGGGGGGGAGGGGGTCAAGAGGCCTTCATTTTGCTAAAAGCCTTTATTTTCTTCTTACTGGAGTGTCTACATAGGAAACAAACAGTATATCATGACTACAGTGTCCTACGTCTTGGTTGCTTAGGTCGGCAGTGACCAGCCGATATTTAAACCATGTGTGGGGAGGCTGATATTGCCCAAGTTGATCAATCAATCAACTTGGGTACAACCAGCCTATCAGATTTTTCATGCGATTATTGCCAGCAGCTACAGCCGCTAGCAATAGGCACTGTGTGCTCCCCTGGCAGGATCACAATAGCTGTACAGGAGGGATCCCGCCATCAAAACTGATTGTGTGGATGGAGGAATTGAGCAAGTTTCTTTCCTGCAGCCTGTTAGCATCCTGCAACCTGTGGAAAATCGCAATGTCTATGGCCGGCTGTAGGTGTCTGGGGTAAAATTAGGATAATAAAATTCTAACTGCATTATGAGCTATTCATGTGGCTCTCCTGTAACTAAGCAAAGAAACTGTATAACCAGATGCATGCCTGAATACACAAAGAAAAATGTCATTGTGTTAATGTTGACAAACAACCACTAATGTGTATTTAATTTATAATCCCGAGAACCAACATATTACCTTTTTTTTGCAAGCGCTATTCATGTTGTTTTTTCTAAACTGTTTTGTTGTAGCCAATCTATATAAACACGATACGTAACCCTTTGTAGTTATAACATGTCCTGGTTTCCTGCTTTGCAGCTAAAGCACTATAAAATGACTCCATTAATGACTATAGGAATGGAGAATGTTGAGCTTCCGAACATGTGAGAAAACCACAGGAATCCCCATGTGACCTGCGCTCAGATTTTTATTGGAAGCAGCTGTGACTGATAGTGACCCGGCCCCCCTCTTTTCATCCTCTTTACTGCAGTCAGGCAGAAAATTATGGAAAAGGTCTTTTTTTTGGGACTGTGATGACCACCTCTTTCCACCAGGGAGCAATACCAACATAAAGCAAAAAAAATAAAAAATAAAAAACAAGATTTTTGCATCAGATTTTGTAATGAGTAGCATCTTCTTAAAGCAGAGCTATATCTTTTATTTTTATTATTCTTTTTATTGAAATTTTCATACTAATGTTACAAACATTAAAACAGATTTCACAGTCAGCACTATAATACACTAGCACCAGTGAACAATGCAGCTCCAGACCATACCAGTTAATGACCATTTTCTTGTATAGAGGTAAATAAGGAATAAGGTAAATAAGTATAAACTTTTAACCAATGAGCAGTTAATCTGAAGTCATCCAACCGCCCTACACCTTTTCAAATTTAGTTGGTACCCCTCTACTAAGATCCGTAGCTTTGTACAGCGGTAAGGAATTATTTATTAACGCCTTCCAAGCCACAATGGTAGGGGCCAACGGTTTCTTCCAAGACAGAATGATTATTCTACGTGCACAATACAAGAGCAAGGAAAGTAGCGTATGGATCACCTTTTTGGGTGCCAACGGGTCCACCAGTCCCAACAAACAGACTTCTATGGAAGGTCTGATGGTAATCATAGTATAGCTATACCTTTTTACTAAACTTTGAGCAACAGCCCCCCCCCCCCATCCCCCACAAAGCTAAACCACACTAACCACCCTCTCTCTAGCTGTGTACTTAGCACCAGAACTGCAACTCGCTCCTGTGTTTACATTATTGGTAGTGATAATTTCTCCAGAGTCTACCTAAAGTCTTGAATGGGCCATATATGGAGACTCTGTATATAGCCTCATTCAAAAGTATAGGGATGAAGTGCACTGATCTGGCCAACAATGGAGAAAAAGTTTTCGGCAAAGATGTCAAAAGTAGGCCATGGCCCATGGCAATTGAATTAGGGTAAGTAAACAGCTTGGGGAGGGGTAACCATAAGTTTAGTAAACAATACACTAAGTCCTTTAAAGCAAAGCTGAAGTCCCCCTCCAACACTATTGCCATCAGGTAATTTTTGGTGGAAAATACAGCTTTTTTGCTGAAAAATATAATTTACCTCTCTACTTTAATCTTTTTTTGTATACCACTTGTGATGCATGCGCAATGTATACTACTACTAGAGAGTGCAGTCTAGTGCCAGAACCATGTAACTACAACCTGCATGCATAGCATTTACATTATCAGTGCCAATCAATGCAAAAAAAAGATCTGGTCTAGAGAAAGGTGGCAGCAATGCAATGGTGCCTGGGGTGGGGTGAAAGCCTGTCTCCCGTCTGACACCCCTTGATTGAAAATCAGCTGAAAAAATTGACTGCAGCCAGTCTGTTTGGATATTTTGGTAGTAGGCGGGTCCAGCTGTCAAAATACAATAGGCACAGCAGGAAATTTGTCTATCCACACTTTAGAGCGTGGATGGAAGAATCTGTTAGTGTAAGAATCTATCAGTGTATGGCCAGTTTAAAGAACAAAGAATCTTATCTAGGCTGTGTAAACTACTAGACCCATTAATTCACCAGGTATTGGAGAAGAACAAAGACAAACATGTTCAAAACCCAGCATGCATTTGGGGGCTTCCATTTTATTGAACATCAATCAAATAGACCAGGGATATGCAATTAGCGGACCTCCAGCTGTTGCAGAACTACAAGTACCATGAGGCATAGCAAGACTCTGACAGCCACAGACATGACACCCAGAGGCAGAGGCATGATGGGACTTGTAGTTTTGCAACAGCTGGAGGTCCGCTAATTGCATATCCCTGAAATAGACCATAAGGGCAAGATATTTTAACTCTTAACCTCAAGCACCAGTAATTCTGACCTTAGAACAGTCTAATCTGATAAACAGGCAGAATAATTCCATTAGATTTTTTTTTTGATCATCTCACACTTTACATCAGTAATTGAAGGGAAAACATAATAGTGGTATGGCTAACTGAGGGTGCTATTAGCTAGGTAAGGAGATAAGGGTGAGCAGTTCAGAATGGGCCAAAATAAATATTGTATTACAGAGATATATAAGGGGGAGTTTGGGACTTTAGATGAGGCCAGTGACAAAAACTTAGTAAAAAATATCTTAACATATTTATTGACATGAATATCATAGCTCATTGCAGTTGGTATATACATGTGGAATAATAATTTCATATATATACATGCCATAAATATATTGTAATTCATATATACATAAATAACTTAGCAGCACATTGCAGTTACCAAGATGTAAGATAATTGCACTCCATATCATGGGAATAGTAAATATGACAAGAAATTCATGGTATGGTCTAAGTGAAAGATGGGTCATATATTAAAAACACGAATGCATCCTACAGTGCTGGATGCATTTCATGGATTTCCACTTCCTCAGGAGCGGATGCATAAACATGTCTGCAAAAGACATAAATACCAATATGATCTAGTATTTGACTCAAAACATCAGAAGGAGGATAAATAGGGGAGGGAAATGGTTTCAAGTCCTAGATACTTACATAGGTCTAGGGGTCAAAAACATGCGGTACTGTGTGATGAGGCTTGCTGGGATTGTCTGTCCATTTATGATAGATATTCATATTTCTGGGGACATTGTATATGCACCTGATTCGCACACAGATCTATACAACCTCAACTTCTGGGACAGACAATGCCACCTTATATTTCCAGAAACAGGGATGGAGGCACAAGAATACATGTGTTTCATTTAAAGTCCCAATTACCCTTGTACCTCAAGAATTACAGAGATATGGCATGCTAAGACACAAACAAGGATAATAGGTCAAAGTTTTTTTCATCTGGTTATTTCAAGCAGGGCAAAGGACAACCAGGCATTTCAGGTGCCACACAATCCCCCTTTATCAGAGATGGGGGAAAAGTTCAAAAGAAGTATTTTAAAGGGTAAGTTTACCTTTTAAAAAAAAATAAAAATAAATGCACATCTTTTTGCAGGTAAAAACTGTGCATTTATTATATTTTTTTTATTGGGAGCCTGGAAAGCATTGCAGCCCACAATCAGCAGATCGTGGGTGCAGTGCAGGGCTCTTGCAGACTCTGTGTGTAAGCTAAATACACATGTTCGCTAGCACACCATGGATCTTGAATTGCAGTTCAAAACTTTTATTGCAAAAAGATCACATCACAACAGAATAAGTGCAACATTTCGGAGCCATGCAGGACCCCATTCATCAGGCATGCTTTTCCTTTATATTAAAAAATTTAAAATGAAAAAACTCCCTTCATATTAAAAAACTTTGTGCAAACTGTTGGTGCTATATAAATCCTGTATAATAATAATAATAATATTCATAAAAGAGGCACTGCGGAGGTCAAGTTAACATTCAAAATTGGTGCTCAAAGTAAATTCACAGGAGTTATTTATAATATTGTGTTAAAGCGGAGTTCCACCCAAAAGTGGAACTTCCACTCATCGGATTCCTCCCCCCCTCCGGTGTCACAGTTGGCACCTTTCAGGGGGGAGGGGGGTGCAGATACCTGTCTAAGACAGGTATCTGCACCCACTTCCGGGAATAGACTTCCATGGGAGTAACGCCCCCTCCCGCACTCCCCTGCTGTCTCCTGGGAAAGACACAGGTCCCAGGAGATAGCGGGGACCATTGAGAAAGCGCAGCGCGACTCGCGCATGCGCTGTAGGGAATCGGGAAGTGAAGCCGCAACGCTTCACTTCCTGATTCCCTCACTGAGAATGGCCGCGGCAGCACCTGAGGATCGAGGGACGGTTCGGTCTCGGGTGCCGACATCGCTGGACCCTGGGACAGGCGAGTGACCTTATTTTAAAAGTCAGCAGCTGCAGTATTTGCAGCTGCTGACATCTAAAAAAAATTTTTTCGCGGGACTCCCGCTTTAACCCCCCTGGCGGTATTCCCGAGTCTGGCTCGGGGTGGATTTTACATACCAAAAGCGGTATCCCCGAGCCAGACTCGGGCTTGCATCGCAGGATCCAGGAAGAGTTTACTTACCTTGTCCCCTGGATCCTGCGATGTCTCCCCGCTGTGATCGGCGAGCCGCTGTGTCTCGCTCGATTCACAGTGCCGAGCTCCGTTCCCTGCGAGCGTTGCGACGCACGGGGACGGAGTTCGGCGGTAAATTCAAAAGTGAAACACATAGTATAGATACAGCATACTGTAATCTTACAGATTACAGTACTGTATCAAATAACTACACATCCCCTTTGTCCCTAGTGGTCTGTCCAGTGTCCTGCATGCAGTTTTATATATATAAAACTGTTCCTTCTGCCTGGAAACTGGAGATTGTCCATAGCAACCAAAACTGTCCCTTTACATCAAAAGTGGTTTTAGACCAGCTAGAAAAAAGCGATAATAAATTATAATCACTTGCAGAATTGAGCGATAGTGATTTGTGGGGAGATCCGTCATCAAACACTAAAAGTAATAAAAGCTATAATTCTGCAACTGAGCAAATTTCAGTGTTTTTGATTTGATTACATTATTATATAATTTTTATTATTATTATATTATTATGTGTTTTAATTATTTATAGTTATTTATTATATTATAATTTTTTATTTCGTTTTTCAAACTTTATCATACCCGGGATGTCTACTAGACTCTTGTTTGGACAGATTTAAGTGAACTATTCCTAAGAATTACAGGCCTACAATATAAAATGCCAAATTTCTGTGCAAAATAATTGTACCGCTTTCAGCACCTAAAATCTGAAATAATCATACCGCCAAGGAGGCTAAAGAACTGTTAGGTTGATTTACTAAAACTGGAGCACCCAGAACCTGGTGCAGCTGTGCATGGTAGCCAATCAGCTTCTAACTTCAGGCTGTTCAATTAGGCATTATAGCTACTTAGCTACTATTATAGTTCTACAATGTTCACTCCATCTTTATTATTCAAGTTACTGCACATAACCAGTATTTAGATATTTCACTGTCTATTGGCAACCGAAGAATGGCATTTAAAATCACACTGGTTGTCTCTGGTAACAGTATGGGTGTTTTGCAATTGTTTTAATTTATGAACGTTTTAACATACAAATGATAGATTTTACAGTATATACAGTATCTCACAAAAGTGAGTACACCCCTCATATTTTTTTAAATATTTTATTATATCTTTTCATTTGACAACACTGAAGAACACTTTGCTAGAATGTAAAGTAGTGAGTGTACAGCTTGTATAACAGTGTAAATTTGCTGTCCCCTCAAAATAACTCAACACATAGCCATTAAAGGGGTGGAAAAGGTTCGTTGTTTTCTTTTTCTTTTTTTTTAAATAACAAACATGTTATACTTACCTCCTCTGTTCAAGGGTTTTGCACAGAGTGGCCCCGATCCTCCTCTTCTGGGGTCCCTCAGGAGCGCTCTTGGCTCCTCCCTGCATCAAGTGCCCCCTCGGAGAACCACATCATTGACACAGACAGCAGGACTTGGCCCCGCCTCCGGCTCCCGTGTCACTGGATTTGATTGACAACCGCGGGAGCCAATGGCTATGCTGCTATCAATCTATCCAATGAGAACCCAAGACAGCTGCTGAAGTTGCTGTGCTCCTCCCTGTCGATGGAACGATTGGGTTCAGGTAAGTAAAAAGGGGGGGCTCTGGTGGGTCTGCACTACAGAAGGTTTTCTGTGCATTCTATGCATTAAGGTGAAAAACCTTGAGGGTTTACAATCCCTTTAATGTCTAGCAACAAAAGTGAGTACACCCCTAAGTAATAATGTCCAAATTGGGCCCAATCAGCCATTTTCCTTCCCCGGTGTCATGTGACTCATTAGTGTTAAAAGGTCTCAGGTGTGAATGAGGAGCAGGTGTGTTAAATTTGTTGTTATCGCTCTCACTCTCTCATACTTTTCACTGGAAGTTAAACATGGCACCTCATGGCAAAGAACTCTCTGAGGATCTGAAAAAAAATATTGTTGCCCTACATAAAGATGACCTAGGCTATAAGAAGATTACCAAGACCCTGAAACTGAGCTGCAGCACGGTGGCCAAGACCATACAGCAGTTTAACAGGACAGGTTCCACTCAGAACAGGCCTCGCCATGGTCGACCAAAGAAGTTGAGTGCATGTGCTCAGCGTCATATCCAGAGGTTGTCTTTGGGAAATAGATATATGAGTAGTGAAGATATCCCAATGAGAAATTGGGGTATATATAAGTGCAAATACAAAAATATTATTAAACCACAATATTGTTGAAGTGTAGATCAACAGTGATAGTGTATATAAAGTGCATATAGTCCATGACATCAAAATGGTGACTATAAATGAATGTGAACTGGTTGTCTGTAGATAATCCACCACCGTAAGGAAAGAGGCTTACAAGACAGGTTGAACCCAACAAGGCTTATGCCTGACGAGTCAACCAAGCTTTTGGTGTAACACACCCAAGGAGGTACAGCAACCACGACTTCCAATCTAGACCGAATCGGATGTGAATCCATGACGATTGTGACATCAGTGAGTATCCACCATATGAATAGCAACCGGAATTCATGAGCAGTTCCTCTCAGTGTGACATATGGCAAAAGGAGAAAAAATTGGGCCACATAGTGTGATTCCGTTTAGATGTAAAACATTTATTGAAAATGCTAAAATGGTCACTCACAGTTGAGAAGACATTAAAAGCATTTGGATAAAATCAAAGCAACGCAGTGGCATCAGCAGAGCCCGTCCCGACGTTTCATCCTAATAAGGCATCCTCTGGGGAACTGCTCACAAATTCCGGTTGCAATTCATATGGTGGATACTCACTGATGTCACAATCGTCACGGATCCACATGCGATTCGGTCTACATTGGAAGTCATGGTTGCTGTACCTCCTTGGGTGTGTTACACCAAAAGCTTGGTTGACTCATCAGGCATACGCCTTGATGGGTTTAACCTGTCTGGTAAGCCTTTTTCCTTACGGTGGTGGATTATCTACAGACAACCAGTTCACATTCATTTATAATCACCATTTTGATGTCATATATGGACTATATGAATTTTATATACACTATCACTGTTGATCTACACTTCAACAATATTGTGGTTTAATAATATTATTGTATTTGCACTTATATATACCCCAATTTCTCACTGGGATATCTTCACTGTTTTTTTCATTGCATTAGCGCTGCACTATACTATTTTATTTGGTTTACTTTTTCACAGACTATCTGATGTGCTGGTAGCTACTATTTTTTGTTTAAGACAACGCGGTTTCTTTCACATTTTTTTATACACACAATAGACATATGAGTGACAGCAAATTTACACTGTTATACAAGCTGTACACTCACTACTTTACATTGTAGCAAAGTGTCATTTCATTAGTGTTGTCACATGAAAAGATATATTAAAATATTTACAAAAATGTGAGGGGTGTACTCACTTTTGTGAGATACTGTATATATGATTTTTTATAGCTAAGGGTTAACCTTCCAAAAAAGCATCTGTGAATCTCCTTGCTGCTAGTCTGTTCCAGTATTTCAGTCCTAAAATACTAAACACTTGGAATTAAATGTAACTTTTTAGCCACATAAATTAAATTATGACCTCATGTTTAGATTCCACTGAAATAGCCACAAACAAAGGAGAAACATTTTAGATCCCGGCAATGTGCCAGTGATTTCGTAACTCTCATCATTACTATATTACTTCATTGAAGATAACAGCAGTGGCTCCCACCAGCTTCTGTTTTTCTTGGGTCTATAGAGACAAGATTTTAGTCTGCCTTATCCCAAAGGAAAGCTTCTAAAAATTATTTACTTCTCTTTACCTCTTAAAGTAATAAATGTCTTACAGGATCACTAAGCATACACCTACTTAATGGCCTAACCAGTGAGATGTCACTGCATCCATGCTCCCTCACTGGCCAACAAGCATTTTGGACAGAAAAAGAGTGACCCTGATTTTAGATGTTCACAATCAAACAACAAAAGCTTGTATTTAATTACTTCCTGGAAATTGTTACATTTGTACAAAGTGTAAGTGCCATAAAAATTTTCTCAGTGGCTCATAAGGCAGCAAAGTGGACCAACACATACCATTTGAAAATCAACACCAATTTACCCCCAGGGATGCTGGGTTTTTTGAGCCTTCAAAAAAGACCCCCCCCCCCAACAGGATAGAGCTTGTCCCCCTGCCTCCATTCTTGTTTAGGTGAGAATGAGAGGTCCTGGGCTCCTGAAGCCTCCTGGGTTATGCATGTATCCCAGAAGGCTGAAGCTTCTACATGGTGCTGGAGGAGCATGGACACAACACTGGAGGAAGGCAGATATGGCACATTTAATTGGGGGGGGGGAGTGTTTAATGTTGCATGCAAATGTCATTTCACAACAGAACTTAAGGTTCTGACATTCTGCTGCTACAAACTGTGCAAAGAAATGTGACGGCATGGGCAGAGCTAGCTTGTGACATCACTGTGCACACCGCAGGCAGGCAGTGTTAACGTTTACATGCTGTTTTTACACTGGATATTTGTAAGTACATTTTATCTTAATAAATACTGCTGGTTTGAGATATTGGGCCATGGTCTGTTGGTTTGATCTTTCTGAGTGCTGCAAGGAGATCCCTGGTGGGGGCAAGTGAGTTTGGGAGTTTTGGGGAGAGCTACCAACCAGGAGTTTGCTTCTAATGCTGTCGAGTTCACGAGGCGTGTGTCTGCTGTGCTAACCTCTTATAATCTGGAGATTATCTATTTGGTAAGCGGACAAGTTTCGAGGTGGTGGTTCACAGTGGTGGAAGACAGCGAAGACCCATGTTTGCATAGTTTTTATTTGATATCTTGTATTCAGATATTTGGGGCAGCAGCAGTATCCTGAAGTAGGGGTTATTGCAGTACACCAAACACAGGGTTATAATTTATTGCATATTTTTTATTCTGCTGCCGCAGTCAGCAATCGAATAAGCATACATCTTTGTGGAGGGCATTCAAGCATTCCAACATGGGTTCCAAATCCTAGTTTGAATACAACGTGTATCTCAATTTGGGAAATACTTTCAGAATCCAATACTGACGTGTAAGAGCTGTCCATAGACATTATGGAAAATGGTTAGATATGTACTGTAAGCACAATTTAACCATCTCGCAATGTCTTTTACCACAGCTTTACAAATAGTTGACGGTTACTGTGCTGGGTAATCTTAAGGGAATAAACAGCAATCGAAACAAGGTTTTCTAAGGTATCCAACCAGACATTTGGCAGCTGTCCACAGACATGAGATCATCATCCTTTCTTACTGAAAACATTTTTCATAATCGTAGTGATTTTCAGGTTCCAAAGATGTGGCAGTTTGCCTATATATTGATTTTTTTAAAGTACAGGTAAGGCACCGTGAGTTGATTTTTCTTTTGGATATGTGAGAAAATATGTACAAAATATACCAAAGAAGTCATATATAATATCATATACCATACAATAATGGGTGAGGGACAGAACTATAGATCATTATCATTGTGGGGCCATTTGTGAAAAACACAGGACAGGCATCTTAATTTTTGTCTAGTAACTAGCCAAATGCCAGGTCCAACTTTTCTGCTAAAGGTTAGAAATGGAAACCATGGGCAATATTAACTTTATCCACTGTTGTAAAATTTCCTTGTAGTTCATTTTGCAATTACGGTATCTTCAGGGCAGATGAGTACAATGCCAATCACACACATAGAGTTTTTAGTCAAGTCAAAATGTTTAGCTTTTACTGTCAGCCCATTTAAGCAGCGTGTAGAATATTATACTAAAATAAACTCCATTAGTACACATTTCCGACACAGTTGAATGTCAGCATACAGCAGCCTTACCTTATCTCCTGGCTGAGGCCTCATAATGGATACCCGGCTGTAACCTTTCCTCAGAAGGACCCATAAAGCATCCAGCTTACCCTATAAATATTAAAAGAAAACAAGCTGTGATGTCATGCTTGTGCAGTTAATAAGACCAGAACAAATACTATTAAATTTATCAGAATTAAATATGATAAACAAAGATTAATCCCATCCAAAAGCAGTTGTAGGGTTTTAGATGAACTTCAGCGGTTTGACTGACCTGCCAGCTTTAATAGTGTTTAAAAGACCTTATAGCTTTGTGGGAGTAAGAAATTGCGAAGCTGACCATTATCTCCAGCTGACCATTATTATCATAACTTAATTAGCTTTGCCTAAGACCAAGCAATGGTGTCATGTCACATATGCCTGCTAGATTCTGCATAAGATGATAAGGAGAAACCAACAAGAACAACATGGCAGAGTCAGCATAATATAGTTCTAGATGTGTTGTACTGTAGATGCGATGGAAGGCAGAAGTCTAAGTTATTGTTTTGTTTTTTTTAAGTCTTGGTTAGTGTTGTGAAAGGTTCAACCCCTTGTCAAGTTTTCATTGCTGTATGAGTAGAACCCATGAAGGGGAATTTACAAAACCGGAGAAGCCAGAGTCTGGACAGTTGTGCATGGCAACCAACCAACTTTCATTTTCAAAACTTAAGTTAACAAGATAAAGCAGATTGGTTACCATTCACAGCTGTTCCAGTTTTGATAAACTCCCCCATAGGGTTCAGTCACATCTTAGCATTTTATAATTTGCCTTATTCATTAAAGAGTTCTTATGTACAGTAATCCATAGTCAGAATCCAACCTGATCTTTAACAGAATTAGTTCTGATTGGTTGCTAAAGGTTACTATATTTAAGATTTCTCACTTAAGAAGAATTTGAATACGGCTGATAAGGCTGCTATTTGTCCCAAATCATAGGGCAGTTTGTCTCCTTTTAAGGAACTGGATTTGACTGTGGCAAGATATTGATTAGGCTATTGCCAGCTGACGGCCATAAAATGCTGAAACCTTGTCAATCAAAAAGTGAAACAATGCCTCAATAAGATATGGGCTATTTATATAATTCTTTGTATGTAGGGTACCAAGAACCATACATTTTCAACCTTTATTACTTTTGGCTTGGGTTTACTATTCATTTCTTTGAACAGCTTCCTATATATGGTAAATGTGTACTGTAAATAAATTTAATTAAAACATGTTTTTTTTTATTGGTTATAGTAGGGAGTGTTGTCGTGTTATTTTTTTCTTTGTCTCTGTCCCATTTAGAAAACTTTCCTCTTCCACTTCCTGTCCTAATAACAAAACAGTAGGAGAGAGGGGAAATCCTATCTTCTCACTAGGACAGGTGTCCCCATTGGAAACTTTCCTCTCTGCTCTTGTTCCATTGATAAACCATTCAGGGGTTCTGAGTGGGAAGACCAACCACAAGTTTTTACTTCCTTTCTGAAAGAGGAACAACCCTTTAAAGAGACTCTAACGTGAAATAAAAAAATGGAAGTATAAAGTGCAGACACCTAGAGCTGCACGTTGAAGCTTTCTGCTAAGCCTTGCCGCCATGCATTCCTATTTGTTCTGTACTATGATGGACTGTTTCACTGGCGAATAGAAATTTGCACAAGATGACAAGGGGCGGGCAAGCTTCAGGACTTTCAGAAAGTCCTTAAGGTTTGCTTGTCATAATGGCTCGGAGCGTTGCTATTAAAACAGAAAATTTACAGGCTGTTGCGTGTATATGCAGGCCTCTTTAGGCACTTTATACCTGTGCCACAATATTTTTGATTAGTATCTCTTTAAATAGGAATAACCGTGTACGCCATGCTGTTTTAAAACAATGCAACAATGCTCGAACATCCAATTGTATTGTTGTTATGATGTTTCTGTTCTGCTTTTTAAGCTGCAAGGAGACAGCCAGATAATCAAACATTGGCAACCCTTTTATTATTGTTTACTGGAGCCTTGAAATAGACCTCAAACATTCCTTTTTTTAAACATTGGAAAAAACATTGCTTTTCATTTTGCAGCAGACTGCCTTATCGTGCTGCAAAATTTTTCTTTAGATTATAAAACTTTGAAATGAAATGTTACAACAATGATAACAATAGGCAACCAGAATGATTACAACAATTGCTGAAGAAAAAAAAGCCAAATTAGAGAAAAAAGTTCCTTTTCCAGCTGTTGTTTCTTCATAATAATGGGTTACGCCTGGATTTGGGTGGTCGGTGAAACTTCTGGCAAAACAGTGGCAGAAGTTCTGACAATTTTTCAAACTGGCAAAGTTATATGCAAAATAAATTGTGCTTAGTTTTTTTTTGTTGTAATATGGCAAAAATGAGTAAAGTAATTGCCCAGAGGAGCTTTTAAAACAGCCAAAATCGGCAGTGATATTTCCTTTAAAATGTTTCAACAATTTCAAGCAGTAATCTGATATAGGTTACCCAAGCAATACTGATGTTTTACTGGAGGGTGATATATGTCACAATGCTACGTTTTTACACTGTTTCCTCATTGGAGAGGTTCACTTTCTATATTTGTTCTGTTTACCACTATCATTGAAAGTGAAAGTAAAAGAAAATCCCACATTTTGGGTTGTCCCCAGAAAAGTAATAGAGGGGAAATCTTCTAATGGGCACACTAGTTTTGGTGATCTGGGGGGCCCCAAGGGATTTTCCTAATTTGCAGGGATTTCCTCTCAGTTCCTTTTTTGGCATAGGACAGGAAGTGAAGATAAATCCCCCATAGATGGCAAAAAAAAGAAACTGACAGGGGTCATAACGCTCCCTTACTCTATCCAAAATGAAAGCAAAACATGCCTATAGTTTTACTTTAAAAAGCAAGCTCTCACTGACCTCTGTTACCATAGAATAATTTATCCTCAACCTTGTGGACAGCCTTCCCAGAAGTGTTGAAGCTGTTATAGCTGTAAAAGGGTGGGTCAACTCAATATTGAACCCTACGGACTAAGACTGAGAAGCCATTAAAATTCATTCATTCAGTGTGTAAAGGAATGGCGTCCCGATACTTTTGGTAATATAGTGTATCTCAATGTTCATTTTGTCAAATCTGCAGACATTATTGATAAAGCATTTCTACAATCTGCAGTATGTCATTTGGATCAAGTCACTGTTTGCTACCACTGCTGAGATCGTGAGCATGAAATAGTTTACATTCCTAATAAAAAGGAATACAGGTGTAATGCCCCGTACACACGGTCGGATTTTCCGATGGAAAATGTGTGGGCTCCATCGGACATTTTCCATCGGATTTTCCAACACACAAAGTTTGAGAGCAGGCTATAAAATTTTCCGACAACAAAATCCGTTGTTGGAAATTCCGATCGTGTGTACACAAATCCAACGGACAAAGTGCCATGCATGCTCAGAATAAATTAAGAGACGAAAGCTATTGGCCACTGCCCCGTTTATAGTCCCGACGTACGTGTTTTACGTCACCGCGTTTAGAACGATCGGATTTTCCGACAACTTTGTGTGACCGTGTGTATGCAAGACAAGTTTGAGCCAACATCCGTCGGAAAAAATCCATGGATTTTGTTGTCGGAATGTCCGAACAAAGTCCGACCGTGTGTACGGGGCATAAGACTACAATTTATTAGGGTATGATGAAGGATGTAGAAAGTGGAATAGCTCACAATCTATTCGGGTATAAGGGAAAGTTCAGGTGGTGGAAGAGCTTGCAGTCTATTAGCGTATATTGGAAACTACAGAAGATGAAATAGTTTACAATAAATTAAATTGTTTTAAAACAGAATGAAATAGTAATATAGAAGATTACTTTGAGGTGAAAACAATTTCTTGTCATTTTTCTCATATTATTGGAATATGTGAACAGGGAAGGTGGGGGAATTCATAATAGTGGTCTTCCTAGGGCCCTGACTATCTTGAATCTGGCTCTGCAAAGACTTGTATAGCTCTGTAATCCAAATGTCTCCAGTCTTGGAGTACTTCTAATTAGTGTCCACCTGAGTTGTAGGAGGAGACCTTTTAGTTTTCCCATAAAGAGGAGTGTATCTCTCCTATGGTTGAGAAGTGGGATCTTTCATTCTATGAATAGTGTAGAACCCACTGAAAATTGGGTACTTTGGCGCAGTAGTGAGCTTAAGCACTGTATGGCCATATGGTGTGACCAAATCCCCATATTTTTGCTTATTTGCTTAATATGTTCAGGTGCTTTAAATAGCCTTGCAGGATTTAAATGTCATTTTTGTATGTGCGCGATATAATCTTTTGTTCTGTTTTTATGGTCTTATAGCAGCACCATCTTTAATGTAATGCATTGTTACGGTGTGCCCCCCAAGTATTTGTCAGTCTTGGAATATGACCCTTTACAAGTCTATGATGGCTCACTGTGCTGTAAATGTTTTATATAAATGTACAGTATACTGTAAAGTTGCCACTAGTCTCTACCCCCAAAGTATTGCAACACAAGAAAATATTGCACCTCAAGTGACTAACAGCAGATTTTAAGAAAATTAAAAGGAATAGAAAAGAAAGTCAGCAAATAACTTTTCAGGCAATGAAAATAAGGAAACATTGGGTCACTCTTCAAAAGACGGTCATTGGTCTGATGTCTGCAACAATATGGTTGCAAAACTATAACATTTCCTATTTATCTCTTCCAGATTTGGTTTCCTTGATGTTTCCACTATATTGGTTCATAGATAGAAAACAGGTGCGAAACTCAGTGACTAATAAAAGTATAGGAAAAAATGATAGTGATGAATTTAACTAATGAGCCTGACCAGCAGCAATCAGTGAGTCACCTAATAACTAGTCTAGCTCAGTACAGTCAGTGAAGTGGTACGGCTTCCTGGCAACACAAGGTTTCACGAGTACCCATCATCTGCATGTCCCCACTGTCAGAATACAATAGTTTATAGGGGGAGATCCCTTCAGCCACATTGTTTTTGCGGATTTTTTTTTTTTTCATTCAATCTGCTGGTTGAACCCATGAGTGTCTACCCATTTTTACTAGTGGGGATAAAGGAAAAATAAATTAAGCCACCATATCTACGGACTGGTAAGCTGCAATTGCATTTATGTTTTTGCGTTTCGATATGTTTTAAGTTTTTAAAAACAGGTTCAGCAGCATACTAATAATTAGTAATTAGTTCTAAAAATAGCAATGTTGAATGTGTATTTTAGGTTTCAAGAAAACCTCTTTTTTTATGAAAAAAACTCTTATTGCCAACTACTTTCTACACGCCAGACTTGCTTATCCATGTACTTAAAATATTTGGCTCCCTTCACAACTATGTGCACATCACAACGTGCAATAATGCATGCACATATACAGGACACCTGCCTTCAGTGGACCACAGAGCACAGATGTGAATGTGCTGTGATGGGCTGTGTTGTGCTACATTGCCAGAGGATTTGTATGTTCGTTTTTGAAAGGCTTGTTAAAATGCCATTCAAATAGATTTTGCTGCCTTAATGCAGCTTGCATATAGGAATGCTGAAAGACTTTTGACGTTCAGAGCCTGTAGGGGAGGGCATAGGCTGTGATGTCATCAATAGAGAAAAATTCTGAATATTTACATATGGCATCATTTTCTATGTGGTTACTAGGGATGAGCCCACGGTTCGAGACTCAAACAACTGGTGTTCGTTTGCTCGCAAACAAACCGAACATATGGGCCGTTCGTGGGAAATTCAAGCACCACAGAACACCCCATAATGCACTGCGAGAACGCAGTGTATTGGCGTCTGGTGATTGGCCAAAGTATGCACCTGACCTGCATGCTTTGGCCAATCACAGCGCACTCTGCTGCGAGAGCCATAATTAGCCAAAGGCAGGGTGCCTTTGGCCAAACATGCCCTGCAACATATAAGGCTGCTTACATAGCGGCCGTGTATAGTGTGTGGACGGAGATAGATTGAGCTAGATTAGGCAGGCAGGTTAGTTAGTGGTGAGCAGGCAGTGTATTTAATATATATATATATATATATACTCTGCATTTAGTGTAGACTAGATATTCAGTGTAGACTCTATATTCAGTCAGTGTAGGCAGTGTAGTATATATAACACAGTTTATTGAAGTGGTTTGGGGGAACCCCATGCCAAAATTTTTTAAAAAAAGGAGTGGGGTCCCCCCCAAAATACATACCAGGCCTTTCAGGTTCGGTATGGATTTTAAGGATAGATTTTAAGGGGAACCCCACGCCAATAAAAAAAAAATGGCGTGGGGGTCCCCCCAAAATCCATACCAGGCCCTTTAGGGGGAACTCTGCGACAAAATGTAAAAAAAAAAAGGCGTGGGGGTTCCCCCAAAATCCAGACCCTTATCTGAGCAAGCAACCTGGCAGGTCAGGATGGGGGGGGGGGCGAGCCGCTTGCCCTCAACATGGAGAGGGTGCTTTGGGGTCCCCCCCAAAGCACCTTGTCCCCATGTTGATGGGGACAAGGGTCTCATCCCCATAACTCTTGCCCGGTGGTTGTGGAGGTCCCAGATCCTGGCCCCCCTATGTGAATGTGTATGGGGTACATTGTACCACTACCCATTCACCAAAAAAAGTGTCAAAATGTAAAAACCACAAAAGACAGTTTTTGACAATTCCTTTATTAACCACACCCCGCCCGCCGGCCGTCAAATGATGGCTGGGCGGCACAGCTCTCGTTCTGGGTGGACGTCATGCGACGGCCTCCCAGAACGACCGCTCTCGTGCACTGATTGCGGCTCTTTAACCATGTGATCCGCTGTGTCCAATCACAGCGGGTCACATGTAAACACGGAGATGCCGGTAATTGGCGCTCTACGCCTCACACTGACAGAATGTGAGGAGAGGAGAGCCGATTAGCGGCATCTCCTCACAGAGGACATCTAGGAATGTAATCTGGGCACTGATAATCAGTGACCTGATTACAAATAAATAACAGCAATGCCACTGATGCCACTGCCAGCAATCAGTGTTAACCAGTGCCCACAATTGGTACCAATCTGTGCCCACAAGTTCCAGCAATCAGTGCCCACAAGTGCCAGCAATCAGTGCCTATCAGTGTTGCCCACCAGTGCTGCCTATCTGTGCCCAGTGCCCACAAGTGCCACCCATCAGTGGTAGCAAGTATCAGTGCTCATCAGTGCCACATATCAGTATCACCTATCAGTGCCCATAAGTGCGGTATATTCGTGCCTCCTCATCAGTGCCCATAAGTGCCACCTCATCAGTGCCCATCAGTGCAGCCTATCAGTGCCCATCAGTGCTGCCTCATCAGCGCCCATCAGTGAAGGAGAAAAATTACTTATTTACAAAATTTACTGACAGAAACTAATCCTGTGTACACACGGACTTTTCGGCATCAAAGGTCTGACGGTCTTTCCGACGGACTTTCAACGGACTTTTGACGGACTTCCGACAGACTTTCGCACGAACGGACTTGGCTACACATGATCACACTAAAGTCCGACGGATTCGCACGTGATGACGTCTGACCGGACTAAAATGAGGAAGTTGATAGCCAGTAGCCAGTAGCCAATAGCTGCCCTAGCGTCGGTTTTCGTCCATCGGACTAGCATACAGACGAACGGATTTTTCGACCAGACTCGAATCCATCGGAAAGATCTGAAACATGTTTCAAATCTAAAGTCCGTCTGATTTTCAACCGAAAAGGTCCGTCGGAAGTCCGATGAAGCCCACACTCGGATTGTCTGACGGATTCGTTCTGGCAGACGAGTTTGGTCGAAAAGTCCGCCCGTGTGTACACGGCATAAGAAAAACTTTTTTTTTTTCAAAATTTTTGGTCTTTTTTTAGGAAAAAAATTAAAAATCCAGGAGTGATTTAAATACCATCAAAAGAAAGCTCTATTTGTGTGAATAAAATTATAAAAATTTCACATGGTTACAGTGTAGCATGACTGCGCAATTGTCATTCAAAGTGTGACAGATGGGAAGCGTCCCGGAGATGTAACCAAGTGACCCTGCTCCTTCTGATGTCATGTGCGCTCAAAGGGGGTGGGGTCATCCGGTTATATCAGCGGGTGGCCCTGCCCTTGCCTTTATAACAGCCAAAGGGCCTGGGGGGGAGACCCACGCCGTGTTTTTCCTTGATTTTTATGTAGATTACCGGGAGCCGGCAATACATTACAGCCGCAAGCAAGTTTAAATGACATATTTCCATTTAGAAATGTAATTTTGCTGCGGGACCGTAAAAACACGAGACAGATGCGCTACTTTACAGGCAAACTAAGGGGACCCCTCCAGGCATGATACTTAAAGGAATATTTAATTTTTATTGTTTCACTTTAAACATTCTTAAAATCACTGCTCCTGGAAAAGCGGTCGTTTTTTAAAACTTTTCTTTGCATTGATACATGTCCCCTGGGGCAGTACCCGGGTCTCCATACACTTTTTATGGCAATAACTTGCATATAAGCCATTAAAATTAGCACTTTTGATTTTTCATGTTCGTGTCTCATAGACTTTAACGGTGGTTCGCATGTTCGCACAAATTTTTTGCCTGTTCGCATGTTCTGGTGCGAACCGAACCGGGGGGTGTTCGGCTCATCCCTAGTGATTACAACACATTGGGTTTGATTTACTAATACGGGAGAGTGCAAAATCTAGTGCAGGTAGCCAATCAGCTTCTCATTTCAGCTTGTTTAATTAACCACTTCAATACCGGGCACTTTCGCCCCTTCCTGCCCAGGACAATTTTCAGCTTTCAGTGCTTTCACTTTCACTTTGAATGACAATTGCACAGTCATGCAACACTGCACCCAAACTAGATTTTTATCATTTTCTTCCCACAAATAGAGCTTTCTTTTGCTGGTATTTGATCACCACTGGGATTTTTATTTTTTGCTAAACAAACTAAAAAGTACACAAATTTTTGAAAAAAATATTTTTTTCGGTTGTCGGTTCTAAAATTTTGTGTTCTCCTTCACTGATGGGCACTAATAAGGTGGCACTGATGGGTACTGATGAGGAGGCACTGATATGTAGAATTGATGGGCACTGATAGGCGGCACTGATATGCAGCACTGATGGGCACTGATGGGTGGAACTTATAGGCACTGACAGGTGGCTGTGATGGGCACTGACAGGGGCTGTGATTGGCACTGACAGGCGGCACTGATTGGTACTGATAGGCGGTACTGATTGGCACTGACAGTTGGCACTGATGGGCAGCACTGATGATGAGGTACTGATGAAGTTCTGGCAGGTATTACTGCTGGGCACTGATTGGCACTGTGATGGGCACTGATTGGCACTGTGGTGGGTACTGATTCTCACTGTGGTGGACACTGATTGGCACTTTCATTGGCACTGACAGCCGTTATTGATGGGGCACTGATTGGCAGCTGATGGGCACTGATTGGAAGCTGATGGGCACATCTCATAGGGGCTGTGCTGATACTCAATGTGCTGGTTATTAGCATAGACCCCCCCCCCCCATACCATGATTGGAGATGCAGTGTGTCAGACTGATACACAGCACCTCCGATCGCCGAACTGCATGCCCCTCCAGATGCGCGCCGGCATGTTATCCTGCTGGACGTCATATGAGCCCAGTCAGGATAACAGAACCACTTCCTGCCCGGCCTATAGCAGAATGACGGCCGGGGCGGGAAGTGGTTAAGCTTTGGCAATAAATCCTGGAAGCTGATTTTTATGCAGAGATGCAACAAATTTTGCACCAAGCAGTTTTAGTAAATCAACACCATTGCACTAACGTTCAACCACAGTACCTTCTGATGTATTTGTTATATGACCAGCATTGTTTAAGTGTCCTTGTGGCTAGTTTACTTTGGTGTAACTTTTGCTATTTGAAAAAAAAGAAAAATAAAGCCATAACAGCAAAGAAAGCAGTTAATACTTGTTTGTCCTGTTGCAAGCACTGCCAAACTTGGGTGCACAGAAGATCTAAGCTTGCTGAAAGATCTTCAGCTGCCCCCCCCGCTTTGGATGCCTGGTCCCCCACTGCACACTGTAGTTCATCTGCCAGCCTCTACCTCACAACTGTATTCTATAGTAATGTGGGGTCCAGCAAAGGAAGCCGCAGAATGTAGTAGGGAATTCCAGCATCTGACACTTCTGGAAGTATTGAATGCTGAACATTTTCCAGCAAGAATGGATCTTTAAGCAACTGAGTTTGGCATGAGCAATGGGACAGGAAAGTATTAATTGCTTTCTTTGCAAAGAAGGCTTTAATTTGTTTTTAATCATTTTGCTGCAAAAGACTCCAAAAGCACACGCAACAGTGCTTATCGCTAAAACAATTATCCACATACCATACATACAAGTAACCACAGACCCTGACTACTGGTTTATTCATTCCCCATGCCATCTAAAAGTAAAGCAAAGTAAATGAAAAATCTATTTATTTCTTTAGACTAAAGCTTTACTTTAATTTGCTGGAACACATTCTAGTATCTCTCTCAACCTGTTTGATTAAGCATCGAATGCACCCTATGGAATCAGGAGGGGTATGTAGCAAAATATGCTCCTAATTTAGTTACTAACCTATATCAATTAATATAAATGAACTCTTCTGAAATATGAAGATGCCCTTTAATCTACAAAGAGAGTCTGCCAAGCTGTAAACATTTCCATCATTGAAGAATCTTGCTGTTTCTGAAAAGTTTTGGGACGTTCCTTAACTGCATCTTGGCTCCATAGCCAGGACTGTCCATAACATCTTGTGCTTATGTTTCCAAGGAAGCGAAAACACATTTGAGATTCACATGATCCAAAGTCCGCTGCCAAGCTGCAGTCTAGAGAGGCTGAGCTTAATGTCAACAATGGGAAACATGTGGTTCATATCAAACAAAACCATGCTGCAGGTCTGAGGCATCCTTGTCATGGACATTTCATTAAAAATGCCTTCAGCATCCAACATATAGAACCCAATACAAATAACCATGTCTAATTTGAGAGTCTGCTAAAATCTGATGTGACTTATTACATGAAGGTAATGGCTATTCGTTGGGGCTCTGGAGAAATTCTTGAAGGCATGTTATCTTCTCCTAATTCTAGTAGTTAAATGTAGCAATAATCTATAATAAAACTTATAACACAAAATAGGCTGCAATATTCTACACTTCATTTTTAAATCAATTTTACTTCTATAGAAAAAAAGGAGAACTTATTAAGGCAGCTTGAGGAAGGGAGAGGCTGCACATCAAACTAACTGTATTTAATTCAGTACAAAGCCAAGATGTAGCAAACAAAACTGGAAGGCCAGTGGCCAGATCCGCAGAGATACAGCAGCTGGACCCCTAATGCTGGCCATTTATTTACAGAAAAATGACACACAGTCCAGACAAAATGTAAATTTATACTGATCCTACAATGTACTGAGCACGGTGCTTATGTTTTTCATCCTGGTATGGCTGTACAATAAAAGATCATTCCACCAATGATGGATTGGTCTATTATTCTGCAGCTACACTTGGTGCCAGTAATCTGGTGTTCAGAGAAAACAATTTGCTGCTTCATGTGAACACTCTGGCCTGGCATTCTCAGTTCCATAAACTGTAATTTCCTTACTATCTGTCACATATGTTTATTTTTGCAGACATAATGCTATGTCCAATCCTGGAAGAGAAAGTTGATTCAATTGTTTTAGAAATCAGGTAGGTTCATTCAGCATATGCCACTGGCCATATTGTATTTGCTTGCGTAATGCTGTGAAAAAGTATTTGCCCCCTTTCTGATTTTTTTATTTTTTTGCATATTTGTCAGTAAATGACAATGTTGAGTAAATACAAAATGATGGTTTAATTTGTTAAGGCAAAAAAGCTGTCCAAACCTGCCTACCTTTAGGTGAAAAAGTAATTGCCCTCTAAACCTAATAACTGATTGTGCCACCCTTGGTGGCAACAATTGCAATCAATCGTTTGCGATAACTGGCAATGAGTCTTTCACATTGCTGTAGAGCAATTTTGGCCCACTCTTCTTTGCAGAATTGTTTTAATTCAGCCACATTGGAGGGTTTTCCAGCATGAACGGCCTGTGTAAGGTCATGATACAGCATCTCAATTGGATTTAAGTCCGTACTTTGACTAGGCCACTCCAAAATCTAAATTTTGCTTTGTTTGAACCATTTGGGCCTCATGTACACTGCTGCTGCTAAATGGACGTTTAGGAGCAGTTGGGCATTTTTTTCAACTGCTCCTGAACTTTCCTCTATGTTATCTTATCAGTACATGTACACGGGGTCGTTTATAGTCGTTTCTAGGCAGCTGAGTTTAGAGATCTTTTTTGGAAAGCAAAAAAATTAGTTCAGACGCTGAGTTTAGAGGCATTTCAAGCGCCAAACGCTTCTAAATGCGGCTAAACATGGTAACTCGCATTTCCTTTACATGCGTTTTTTATTTTTGGCTAGTTTGAAAAAAACGCGGCAAAGCAATGCTAAACGCAGCATGAAAACACGGCAAAACGGACGTTTTAAACGTGGTTTACTATCTGTCAAGTTAAATCGTTCAGGAGAGGTTGTAAAAACATCCCGTGTACATTAAGACCTGGAGGTGGACTTGCTGTTGTGTTTTGGATCATTGTCCTGCTGCATAACCCAAGTGCACTTGAGCTTGAGGTCACGAACTGATGGCCGGACATTCTCCTTTATGATTTTCTGGTAGAGCTCAGAATTCATGCTTCCACCAATAATGGTAAGTCATCCAGGTCCTGAAGCTGCAAAGCAGCCCCAGACCATCACACTACCAACACCATGTCTGACTGTTGGTATGATGTTCTTGTTTTGAAATGCTATATTAGTTTTATGCCAGATGTAACGGGACGCACACCTTCCAAAAAGTTACATTTTGTCTCATCAGTCCACAGAATATTTGCTAAAAGTCTTGGAGATAATCAAGATATTTTTTGGTAAATGTGAGATGAGGCTTTGTGTTATTTTTGGTCAGCAGTGGCTTTGACCTTGGAACTTTCCAATGGATGCCATTTTTGCCTAGTCTCTTTCTTATTGTTGAATCATGAACACTGATCTTACTTGAGGCAAGTGAGGCCTGCAGTTCTTTAGATGTTGTTCTGGGTTCTTTTATGACCTCCTGGATGAGTCGTCGTCATACTCTTGGAGTAATTTTTGTAGGCCGGCCACTCCTGGGAAGGTTCACCACTGTTACATGTACATTACTTTGCTTCTAGTCGGTTCTTTGATTTTTTTTAGATTGTGGCATGTGTGGCATTTTGTGATCTGTTAGCGTGCTTCACTTTGTCAGACAGCTTCTCTTTATGTGATTTCTTGATTCAACAGGTCTGACAGTAATCAGGCCTGGGTGTGGCAAGTGAAATTTAACTCAGCTTTCCAAAAAATGTTGGTTATTCAGAGTTCATTTGCGATTCGGCATGGGAGGGGGCAATTACTTTTTCACATAGGGTCAGGCAGGTTTGAACAGCTTTTTTCCCTTAATAAATGAAATAATAATTTAAAAACTGCATCTTGGATTTACTCAGGTTATCTTTTTGTAATATTAAAATGTGTTTGATGATCTGAACCATTTAAGTTTGAGAACCATGCAAAAAAAAAAAAAATCAGGAAGGGGGTAAATATTTTTTCACAGTACTGTTCGTTCTTACTGATGTAGCACTCTTAAGCTGCCCAGAGATGGATTGAAATTTGTAGAAATAGAAGATGGATTGTAATTTGGCTGGCTCAGCAGGGACGGGCTGAATTTCATTCCATCTTTGGCCATTTCTGTTCAACAGAAATTGATCTAATGATTGATTTTTGTCGATCGGGATGTTAGACATTTTTAATTTGATCAGTGGGTTGCAGTGAATCGGTTGATCCCGGAGGAGTCCCGAATTTCAGAGGTATCCTATGAGTCGAGCAGCTTTCTGCTAATCTATTTATAGCACCCACCCTGACACAAATTTCAGGCTGGTTTTATCACGTGTCGGAGAACTTGTCAGAAGTTATCATGCTGATAACAGAAGAACGGAGCAGGAGAAAGCCACAGGACTTAGTGCTTTGAAGAGAGATAAGAAACCACTGCAGATAAATGTGCCCAGCTCAAATTTAATGAATTGGGTTTACATCCACTTTAAGATCCCCAAAGTTGTGTGTCAGGCTAACATTTCAATTTCATATTATGGGTGTGTGGTAAGGTGGAAAATAAGTTGGGCAGTTTTAAAATGTCCAGAAGTAGCGTCTATCCAGCTTCTATGTGACACTCATAAGCAAGAAGATTCCTTTCTGCCCAGCTACTTCTAGAAATCCACTCCAGCATGTAGCTTACGTTTTTGGGGCCCTTGCCTCATGACTTGAGTTGAGGAGCACTCTAACCACATATCCTCTCCAGGTAGAGAAGCCTAGGAGCTGGAGAACATTCAGGAAAGATGGTCCAAGTATTTATCATCTCCCAAACCATGACTCTAAACAGATACATATTCATAACTCAATGATTTTCCATTCCCATTCTAATTGCTAGAACCTTCTTCAGAGTAACAGACAGAAGCAATTAACCCACTGGCTTTAGGAAAGACCTACAGAGCCTAGAAAAAGGTTGACAAATCCTCAGGCTGGATACAGCTTAGTACCAACACACTCAATTATATTAGGGACACAGCAGACATAGGGCAGGTCCCTACACTGAAATCTAGCATCTGAAAATATTCCTGATGCCTTTGTCCAGGTTTCCTAAATTTTCTGCAATAAACTACAGTGTTCTATAAGGGCCTTTGTCAATGAGCTTTATTTGCTTTAGTACTGCTACTTTCCCGATACAACTCAAAAGGAATGCAAAAGCAGCTTAAAGTAGATTTGAAGGTAAAACTTGGGTCAGGAGGTCAACAGGTCAAATGCACCTATCAATGAACTGTGAATGATCTCGGAAGCATCTCAAACTTGTTTGAAATAAAAGAAGAAAGCACTTGAAAGCAGTCTGCATTTCTTCACTTACACAGGCATAAGGCCCATCAACACAGGCCGTAAACCTGCTACTTGGAAAATGCTCCCTCACCCTATTCCAGTTGAGCTATCATGGAAATGTTGTACTTTACCAGTGTTCACCGCTTTCCTTCAAAGTTATCTCATTACCAAACATTTTAGTTTCATGCAGACTTATAGCTAATCAGGTCAGTGGTGTGGTCATTTGATCTACCCTTCAACCTTCTGCTAGGGTTAAAGAAGTCCTTGCAGTCCCAGGCTAAAATAAATATAGTTATGTTACATTGTATTTAAGTTACACAAAGGCATATATACTATATGTAATACTTAGCTATACAAAGTTAATTTCTCTCTTTCAGTGGAACTAAACCTTCCTATGCTTCACAGCCATGGAAGCTGCCATCTTAACTTCTGTTTGACTTGTAGTTACCATGGCACATGTGGTCAGTTATGACACCAGCCATTTGGCTTGACAGTTCGGTTGAGAGCAAAAGCAGCTGTGACAGTTCTCATTTATGGCATGCCTTGAATGTAACTATTTTGTGAAACAGTTAAGGTGCGTAGGCACTATAAGAAAATTTGTCAAAAGATCATCCGATATTCCTGGATGTTTCACAGCAAGTCAGAACCGAGGATGGAAATAATGTATGAAAACAGTACACAGTAAACGAAAATTGTTCGTTCTGTGCACATACAAGAAACATTTTGGAGTTTGTCCCTTTGTAAATTTTCATTTGCAAAGTCTGAATCGGATGTTGAAAATTATGTACACACTATGCGAAAATCGTGCCTCATACGGAATTTTACACCCAATTTTATGTGTACCAGCCTTTAAATTTATGGGTTTAGATGTACTTTAATATATATATATATATATACAGACACACACACACATATATATATATATATATATATATATATATATATATATATATATATATATATATATATATATATATATATATATATATATATTGTAGTTTTTACCAATAAACAGGGGAGCATAGCTATACACTGCCGACGCTGGCTGAATCTAGGGGTAAACAGATGTGGTCGAACAAATACAGCCAACCCAGAAAGTCAGCTTCTGTTAGGACTACCATATACTGGAACCTGCAAACATGTGGAGAGAAATAAGATTGCCCATAGATTAATTATTATTTTTTAATTCAGCCAGTGGGCTGAATGAAAAAAATTGACCCGATTTCCCTAACCACAAAAGTGAGGCGGATGGAGGAATCCTCCCGGCTGAGACACTGGGATTGATTTACTAAAGCCAAATCCACTGTGCACTACAAGTGCACTGCAAGTGCAGTCACTGTAGATCTGAAGGGATACTGATTTCTACCATCTAATCATGTACAAGCAAAAATGCTGTTTTTTTATTATCCTTGCATGTCCCCCTCAGATCTATTCAAGAGAAAATATACCCCCTAGATGGGACTTTAATAGACCAAAAACACTGAGATAAAAATATATATCTTTAATATAGCAACATGAAAAAGTGTGTGCAATCTATACCTTGTATAAATACATCAAACCAACAAAACATCAATACAAAAATACAAAAATACCAAAATGCAAATGATCATATGAACACTCCAGAGGGTGATATACCCTAGCACCAGACTCGTTTCCAGTATTCTGATACCTTCATCGGGGGTTGAGAGTTGAGTACTATTACATGTGATTTACTTCTAAAAATACAAAGAATGGTAGGCCTCCTCAAAAGGGGACAGGACAGTGCATGCATCCCTGATCATGGCCCACTGGCGTGGGGAAAAAAAAACAAGCTCCCCTGCCCCTGTCCTGGTGCCATAGTCGCACAGGTACTCACTGATGGCCCTCTGCTGCGTTTGCAGCCGCTGCAGCATGGCCAACGTTGAGTTCCACCTGGTGGGCATGTCACAGATTAGGCGGTTCTTGGGCAGGTTAAATTCCTTTTGGAGGTCTGCCAGGCGAGCACTGGCATTATATGACCGGCGGAAATGCACACAGACTTTCCTGGCCTGCCTCAGGACATCCTGTAAGCCCAGGTTGCCATTATTGCAAACCACCATTCCTGCCTTAAGTTGGCATGGCGTCAACCACCTCTGAACCTGCCCCTGCAGAACTGACAGAATCTCTGCCCCAGTGTGGCTCCTGTCCCCCAAGCACACCAGCTCAAGCACCACATGGCATCTTTTGGCCTGTGTACTTGTGTAGCCCCTTGAACGCCTACGGAGCACCGCTGGTTCCGAAGACAAAGTACAGGAAGAGGCCATGGAGGAAGAAGAAGAGGAGGGGGTGGAGGAGAGAGGTGTGTCAGAATCACCAATACTCGCATTTTGGAAGCGTGGTGGTGGAACAACCTCCAACACTACTGCACCTTGTCCTGCATCCTTCCCAGCTGCCAGCAGAGTCACCCAATGCGCCGTGAAACTTAGGTAATGTCCCTGTCCATGCCTGCTGGACCATGAGTCAGCGGTATGCACCTTACCGCTGACCGCCCCGTCCAGCGAGGCCAAGGCATTGCCTTCCACATGCCGGTAGAGAGCCGGAATCGCCTTCCGTGAGAAAAAGTGGCATTTGGGAACCTGCCACTGAGGAACCGCACATTCCACAAACTCACGGAAGGGGGCAGAGTCTACCAACTGAAAAGGTAGCAGTTGAAGTGCTAGAAATTTTGCCAAGCTAGCATTCAACCGCTGGGCATGTGGATGGCTGGGAGCGAACTTCTTTCTGCGGTGCAGCAGCTGGGGCAGGGAAATTTGCCTAGTACAATCTGACGTCGTTGTACCGATAGCAGATTGCCCGCAAGTACATGGCTGTGACACACCTAATTCTACACCTTCATTCAGACTGTGCAGGGTACACAGTACAGTAACTGGAAATACTTCAAAGAGCCTACACAAACACCTGGCTGCAGGTAGCTATACTGTAGGTGAAACTGTGCGGGGTACACAGTACAGTAACTAGAAATACGTCAAGAGCCTACACAAGCACCTGGCTGCAGGTAGCTATACTGTAGGTGCAACTGTGCGGGGTACACAGTACAGTAACTGGAAATACTTTAAAGAGCCTACACAAGCACCTGGCTGCAGGTAGCTATACTGTAGGTGAGACTGTGTAGGGTACACAGTACAGTAACTGGAAATACTTCAAAGAGCCTACACAAGCACCTGGCTGCAGGTAGCTATACTGTAGGTGAGACTGTGCGGGGTACACAGTACAGTAACTGGAATTACTTTAAAGAGCCTACACAAGCACCTGGCTGCAGGTAGCTATACTGTAGGTGAGTCTGTGTGGGGTACACAGTACAGTAACTGGAAATACTTCAAAGAGCCTACACAAGCACCTGGCTGCAGGTAGCTATACTGTAGGTGAGACTGTGCGGGGTACACAGTACAGTAACTGGAAATACTTCAAAGAGCCTACAAGAGCACCTGGCTGCAGGTAGCTAGACTGTAGGTGAGACTGTGCGGGGTACACAATACAGTAACTAGAAATACTTCAAAGAGCCTACACAAGCACCTGACTGCAGGTAGCTATACTGTAGGTGAGACTGTGCGGGGTACACAGTACAGTAACTGGAAATACTTCAAAGAGCCTACACAAGCACCTGGCTGCAGGTAGCTATACTGAAGGTGAGACTGTGTGGGGTACACAATACAGTAACTGGAAATACTTCAAAGAGCTTACACAAGCACCTGGCTGCAGGTAGCTATACTGTAGGTGAGACTGTGCGGGGTACACAGTACAGTAACTGTAAATACTGTAAAAACACCTGCCTGCCTGTCAGTATATTTGGAAAAGAAGAACAGGATCTAGCTAAACTGAATGCAGTGTATATATATATATATATATATATATATATATATATATATATATATATATACACACAACACCTGGGATGCATACATATACACAATATACTGTAACTGCAGCTAACTGACTCGACCTGTCTACTATCTAACTTAAATTAAATGACACTGTCTCTCTCTCTCTATCTCTGTCTCAACGCCGGAACACACTACACAGGGCCGACGTGCAGACGGCCTTATATAGTGTGGGGCGTGTACTAAACCCCCTGAGCCATAATTGGCCAAAGCCTCCTTGGCTTTGGCCAATTACGGCTCTCTGTACACACAGCGCTGTGATTGGCCAAGCATGCAGGTCATAGTGCATGCTTGGCCAATCATCAGCCAGCAATGCACTGCGATGCCGCAGTGAATTATGGGCCATGACGCGCCACTCGAATTTGGCGCGAACGCACCATATCGTTCGTAATTCGGCGAACGACCGAACACACGATGTTCGAGTCGAACATGGGTTCGACTCGAACACGAAGCTCATCCCTATTGAGCAGTAATGGCCATAGATGGATCGAATTTTGGCTGGTTTTCACTGAACCAGTTGAATTTCAATCCATCTATGGCCAGCTTAAAGTGGTTTTAGAGGCATTATTTTTTTAACCTTAATACATTCTCTGCATTTTCAAAAATCCGTAAAATTTTCAAAAGCTGCTCCACCCAGCTCCTCTCTCAAACCAGCCTGATCTCAATTCAGCGCTGTGCCCATCTGCAGAAACCCTTCTCCCCTCTCTCTCTTCTCACAGGAAACTCTGCAGCAATGGGAGCCATTGGCTCCTGCTACTGTCAGGCAAATTTTGTGAGGAGGGAGTGGGGGGAAATGGGGGGGTGAGCTGGGCTGTAAGTGTCTATGGTCACCCACATGAGTGCCCCCATAGGAAGCTATGGTGGTCGATACTGAAGAAGAGGAGCCAAGAGCGCTTTAGGGAGACCACAGAGAAAGAGGTTTGGGACTGATCTGTGCATTACTATTGAACAAAGTAGGAAAGTATAACATGTTTGGTATTTTGAGAAAAAAAAAAAAAAGCTTTACAATAACTTTAAGTCTGATCTGGCTGAAAATGACCAGACTGGGAGAAAGCTATGGCATATCTAAGGTTATGATAACAGTTTTTTTACATTTTGGATAGAGTAAGGAAGGGTTATAACTCCTGGAAGTTTTTTTCCTTCACTTTCAGTACAAGAGCTAAAACAGGAAGTGAGAGGAAAGCCCTCCAGAGAGAGGGAATCCCTAGCTGTCATCAGAGTCACCAGAACTAGTGCCCCCATTGAAAGATTCTCCCTCTATTCTTGTTCTGAAAGAAGGGGTGTGGGACGTTAGATGAAGCATGTACCTATTCCTGTTCTGGTGACAGCTGAAAAAATGTGGGATTTTCTTTTACTTTCACTCTAGGTGATAACAGTAAACAGGAGAGGGTGAGTTCCCTAAGGGTGGGTCACACTGATGTAGCCGCGGGACCCAGCAGGGGGTCAGGTGCATCCCTGTACACTGATTCAGGTGCAAATCAGGACTGAATTCGCACCAGAAACAGAGCCAAAGACACACAGGACCCTTTTCCAATGCAGACCACGGCTTCCCCCGGAACTGTATGAACCGTCTCTTTGGGGCCCGGTCACACTCACATGTCATGCAAATTGGATGCGGGGAAATCCGTATCCAATTTGTATCAATTTGAACCCAGCCTAATGGGGCCATGGACAGCAATAAAAATCCTGACTAAAAATCTAATCCCTCTCCACTCTATCAAAAAACTATAAAACAGTGTTACCTTTAGTAAACGTAACTGCTTTTGTAATAATGTGTATTTCTTTATTTTACTGTACAGTTGGTTCCCAGTAATCCCCGAGCAAGAAGCGCAGGGGAGCAAACATGGGAAGAAGTGAATGGTTGGCTGTCAGTAATGTGTAAATGACTGCTTGTAATTGTACTGTGATAAGGCCAAGGGGATTTATATGTAGTATGCAATATTCATCATCTGTGTAGTGCACACTTAATGTGTCTGAGTGTTGTATGTAGATGGCAGTGGTTATGTGTGTACATGCTGTACTGCAGTAAGTTTGTGTATGTGTGTAGTATGTAGACAGCAGTAGATATGTGTAGGTATGTAGTATGCAGAGTGCAGTGGATATGGGGTTATATGTGAAGTATAGACAGCAGGAGATACTGTATGTGTAATGCACATGAGTGGATTTTCCATCGTAAAAAACTTGGATGGTTTTTCAGACGGAATTCCGCTCAAGCTTGCCTTGCATACACACGGTCACACAAAAGTTCTCTGAACTTTCAACCATCAAGAACGCGGTGACTTACAACACTACGATGAGCCGAGAAAATTAAGTTCGATGCTTTCGAGCATGCGTCGAATTGTTTCCGAGCATGGGTAGGAATTTTGCACGGCGGAATTTGTACAGACAATCGCATTTTCGGATAGGAACTTTTTCCGACCGAAAAATTGAGAACATGCTCTCAATCTTTTGCTGGTGGGAATTCCGCCAGCAAAAGTCCGATGGAGCATACACACGGTCGCATTTTCCGACCAAAAGCTCTCATCGGTCTTTTGCTGGCTGAATTTCCGATCGTGTGTACGCGGCATAAGTGTATAGTATGCGGAGTGCAGTAGATATGGATTTGTAGTAAGCAGTGAGCAGTGTACATATTTGTTTAGTATGCAGAAAGAAGTATGTATGTAAGCATGTATGTTTGTAATATGCAGAGCACAACAGCTATGGGTGTGTATAATATGCAGAGTGTAGCAAAAGTGTGTGCTTAGTAGTACAGCAGTTTGGCATCATTTCATGGCTTTAAAGGTTATAGTGAGTTTTATAGCACCTGTGTTTTTATTTTTTAGGAATGGTTTGAGGTGTGCTTTGTGTGCTGCAACTGCCCCAGTGAGGGCCCTGAGTCTTTTAGCATCCTAGAAACACCCCTTCTTGAAACCCATTTGTTACGTTTTTAGCTGTACCTGGAAAATCCTCTCCCTCTTCCCCTTCTGCTTCAAGTTCTTTATTTTTTTTATCATCGAGAAAAGGTACTGAAAGATTCTGGCACCCTATAAATCTATGTAACACTCCTATCCCAATCTAGACATTGCATAGTCACTGACCTAGCAGCCGTGGCATAAGAGGCATCAGATACTTGGGATTCCTTCATCTACTGGTCTGCAGTGTTACTAGAATTCACCACTTGGTGTCACCCTTACTAACCGCACGAGCACACTATTACTTTACAGGCTAGTAAACAGCAATTGATCAAAACTAGCATTCTAAACACATGAGTTATGCACGGAACATAGACTCCTGTTTTTTAAACATTTCACAAAATTGTGCAATGATTTTCATGACAAATGTTTCAAAATTCTTTTTAATCAAAGTAGTTTTTCCGGCTCTAATAGATTTCAAGGAAGAGGCAGCTGAAATGACTCTAGGAAATGTTGTTATAGTGCATGTGCCTCTAGACAGTGTTGTACAAAGACTAAGAGGTACAAGATGATCTATGAACACGCACAATGCTGGAAGATGTTTTAAACGCTAATTAATACAAAAATTCATCTTGAAAGCAAGACAACTGAAGTGCACAGCCAAAATATTTAGCCAGTGCAGTTGTTAGTTGTTTTGCACAGTAATTTATCACATTCAGTAAAATTGAGTAACATCTGATGGAAACAATTCTCTGACTCGTAAAATACTTACTAGTTTGGAGTGACCAGGCTTTAGTGATGGACTACATAGCCTATGTAACTTATTCACCTGCCACCCTGGCAATTCTGACATTCCTTTCATACATGTAAAAATATGCATTTGTTTGCTAAAAAATTACATAGAACATTATGTATTTTCTGAAAACAAAGGCCCTGGAGAATAAAATGGTGGTTGTTGAAATATTTTTATGTTGCACAATATTTGTGCAGTCATTTATCAAAAGCTAAATTTCAGGAAAAAATACTCTTTAATGAATTTTGCACAAAAAAACACAGTATATTACCTAATATTTAGTAAAATATAAAGGATGATGTTATGCCAAGTAAATAGATACCCAATATGTCATGCTTTAAAATTGAGCATACCCATGGAATGGTGTGAATCTATGGTACCGAAAAATCTCCATAGACAATGTTCTAAAAGCCTTTACAGGTTACCAGTTTAGAGTTAAACAGGAGGTCTGGTGCTAGAATTATTGATCTCACTCTGCTGTTCACTACGATACCTCACATGTGTGGTGCAATAACCGTTTACATATCCATGCGGGACCTACGTTTGCATTCACATTTGCATGTGAGCACAGAGGGACAGGGGCTCGTTACAAATTTTTTACATTTTACTTTTATTTTTATTTTTTTGTACACTGTCTCGTTAAATTTTTTTGGGATCAACTTCATTGCTCTCACAAGGGATGAACAACATCCCTTGTTATAGCATGGGCAGTGACAGGTACTCTTTACTGAAAGATCTTGGTCTATTAGACCTTTGATCTCTCCTTTGTTCTCAAAAGCATCTGATCAATTTGAGATCAGTTTGATCAGATGCTTTACAAGCTGGTAGCAACAACAAACCAAAACTGGAAACCAAACCAAATAATCAACAAACCAAAACAAACATCAAAACGAAGTGATGAAATCCTCATCGCTTCTGGCTTAATTGGTTGCAGAGGAAGAGAGAGTATGGATGTATCTTCTGTTCCTCTATACTCAGCTGGCCACACAAACAGCAGCGGTCCCAGGTTGCCAGACTGCACCGGAAAGCCTGGGAAAGGTGGTAGGCAGCGGCAGGGAGAGGGGGCCTTCCACACCCTATAAAAGTGATCGGGCATCTGTAGAGCTGCTTGGATCACTTTTATAGGGAAGCCCATCACGGGCTGCAAATTTTGATACCAGGATCATGGGTGCATCAGAGGACATATATGTACATAGGGTTGACAGGGACACTAATGCACTTGCAATTGATGGGACTTTGAGTAGATTTTTTTTGGTCAGTACTGATTTGGAGGAGTGAAAAATGCATTTTACCAGATAAACTCTGTCATTACTTGGGTAAGTAGCATGCTAAAGGAGAATTTGCCGTGTAATGGTGGCCAAAAACCACCAAAAATCAAGCTCTCATGATAGCTGGAAGATACAAGTGTAAGTTATCCAGGATCCAGGGATTCTTAGTTCGCATATGTTTCAATACATGTTCAAGTTGGCCAACTGTGTCAAAGTGATGCCTTTCTGGCCAGTCCCTACTCTACTATGCAAAATGCTAAACATTGTTAGAGACAGTGCCATGTGAAAGAGACTACTATGTTAGAGGCATGGCCATGACTGAGAGACCGCTTTATTAGACACACTACCATTTAAGAGAGCTTGCTGTGTTCGAGGCACTATCATGTGTTTAAGACTACCACATCAATCACAATGAGTTCAATGGGGCCTGCCGCCCACGCTGGAAGCCTAGGATGCCATAGCGGCTTGCCCGCTGCCTTCGACGGTCGGAAAGCAGGGGAAATAAGGAACGAGCAGCCGGCTCACAGATCGGGCTGGCGCCGTCGCCGTGGCTGTCCCGGAGACGGGAGTCTACACCGCACCGGACCCCCTAGCAGAGCGCTCATGCTGGCCAGCAGTGGGATAAGTCTGCAGACAGGTGGAAGCTGCTGATTAGAGCAGCGGATCGGAAGATAGGGGGAAGGAGGGAAAGATCACCCAGGTACACTGTGCACTGTGTACCTTAAGGTAATCCATCTGTGTCATTCCTGCAAAATGAAAATCTGGGGAACCCCCCGTAGCGACATCTTTCGGCGAGTTCCTGCTATGATGTACAGGAGGGGGCATATTTAAAGTTGGAGTGGACGCTGTGATACTTCCCCCAGTATTTTCTTCCCAGGGGTTATAAAGCTCTTTTGGAGGTGGCTTTTCTTTTTTCTGAGACAGCAAACTCACATACTACTACATACCACTTAGGAGGAAAAAATCTGGCAGAGTCTAAAACAATTGGTATAACCCTTTTTTTTGGAAGCCCCAAGGGGTGAGGGGAGATAAGATGACCAGGAAGAAAGGGTCAGAGGAGGCCACAGCACAGGAAGGGGCTGGGGCACATCATTTGAGAGGTCCCAAGGATAAAGTTGCTCAGGGCGCTGCCGCAAAACTGGAACGCTTTGCCCATACGCCAAACTGCACACCAAAAAAAGGAAACCAGGTGGGGGGTGCACAAGCTCAAGGGGCGCAGGGTAGTAACCCTGGGGGGAGGAAAAGTCAAGGACCAGCCGAAATTTATGTGCCCACAGTAACTGATTCAGCATCACAGACGTATCTGGAAAAGGAGAGCGACCTGAGTGGCCCGGGTAATGTAGTACTAAAAGATAAAGAGCAGGAACCATCTTTGAAGGACATTCTCCTAGCAGTAAATGTTTGTAAGATCACGCTGTCGGATCTATCAGATCAACTTAAAGGTATCAGAGTCGACTTGGCCATGTTGAAGAGGGATATGCAGGAGGTATGTGCCCGAACCACCGTTTTAGAAGAGAGACTCAGCCAGGTGGAAGATGATGTGAACCCACTGAGACAGGAGGTTAAGAGGATGAAGGAACAATTAAATACATGCCTTCAGAAAATGGATGATTTTGAGAACAGGGCACGCAGGAAGAATGTGAGGGTCCTAGGCCTCCCTGAAAAGAGTGAGGGCAATAACCCTGTAGAGTTCATGGAGGGGTGGTTTAGAGACATGTTTGGCAAGGACGCACTCTCCAACATGTTCGCTATTGAACAAGCACACAGAGTCGCCCCGAGGGTCCCACATTCAGGGGGTCAGTCAAGGCCTCTTATAGTAAAATTGCTGTTTTTCAGAGATAAGGTTACTATCCTCCAGAGAGCAAGAGAGATGAAAAATATTATATACAATGGCGCAAGAATATCCTTGTATCCAGATTTTTGCCCTGAATTGCAGAGACAGAGAGCAAAGTTTATAGAGTGTAAACGAAGTTTACAGCAGCGTAGACTTAGTTATGCGCTGCTGTATCCAGCCCGTTTACGGGTAATAGTAAACGGGGGGGTGAAATTTTTCAATACTCCTGCAGAGGTGTTTTCATGGTTGGAAAAAAATGAGAGAGGGCTACGGCCAGGTGAAGAGCCCCATAGGGAAGGGGGGAGGGAGTAGGAGGTTAGAATTTAGGGATTTTTTCACCCTTTTTTCTGTCCGGTGGGCAGATGTACACTCAGGGATGAGATTTGCTATTTTCTCCCTTTATTTTTTATTCTTTATTTTTTGTTTTTTCCTTCCCCTCTCCTCTCCCTTTCCCCTCATGTTTTGTTTTTTCCACCCCTCTCCTAGGGACATATTTTTTCAGAGGTGTGGGTGTAGGGGGGTAGTAGGAGGGGGAGAAGGGGCGGGTGGAGGGTTGGGAGGGTTTGGGGGTGAGGTTGTGTGGATGGGGGTACGGGGGGGGGAGGGGGGTAGGAGGGTAGAGTGGTGTGAAAGAGATAGTATGGAAGTTACACACAAAATAAAGGCACTAGAATGTCAAAAATTAATCACAACAGTTTTGAGAATTAAGATTTATTTTGAGTTAAGGTATAGGTATAACAGATGGTAGGCACAAAAATAGATACATTTAAGTGTATGAAGGTATGTTCATGGAATGTAAGAGGGGTGAAAGATGTCTGTAAGAAACAAGCAATCTTCTCTATGGCCAAAACAAGGGGTGTCAGGATACTCTGTCTTCAGGAGACCCATTTAGATAAGGGTTCAGTTAACACTCTAAGGAATAGGAGTTATCAAGAGCAGTATCACTCAACTCATACATCGTATTCGAGGGGAGTGAGTGTATTGATAAATACTGGATTGGTTTTCTCCTGTAGACAGAGTAGATTGGATGAGTATGGTCGGTATGTCTTTCTCTATTGCAATATTGAGGGGCGGGACTGTATTCTTGCCAGTGTATATACCTCCACCATTTAAAACAGAGGTACTTAATAAACTGATAAGTTTTATAGCAGATAAACCTGGGGTGCCAGTTCTAGTGACGGGGGATTTCAATATGGCCATGAACAATTGCTTGGACAGACTCCCGACAGGGTCATCTCCTGGAGGGGCATCTAGGAGCCCGCTCCTCCAATTTTGTGAGGAAGTAGGATGGGTGGATATATGGAGGAGGTGGCATCCAGGGGAGAGGCAATATTCATGCCACTCAAGGACGCATGCCACTTTATCCAGGATAGATTTGGTGCTTTGCAATGAGGAGGCTCTGAAAGTGATGGATGGGATGGATTATGGCCCTAGGGGGCTCTCAGACCATTCGCCAGTGATTTTTTCAGTCAAAACGGGGTGGTGTGTGGGTCGGGGGAGTGGAAATTGAATCCCTTTTGGCTTGAGGTAGTTGAGGACGATGGGGGGATTGTTAGCAATTTGAAAGAGTTCATAAATCTGAATCAAGGATCTGCCCCGTTAGGTATAACCTGGGATGCCCTGAAGGCTTACCTTAGAGGAGTTCTTATACAGAAAATCTCTTATGTTAAAAGGAAAGCACAAATTAAGGAACAGAAAGCTAGGGAAAAGGTGAGGGAGGTAGAAGATAGATATCTGGAGGTGCCAACCACAGCTAGATACGAGGCTTGGGTCGAGGGTCAGGAGGAATACAGAAAATTAGTCCTGGAAAAAGAGGAAAAGAGTAAAATGTTTCAGAAACAAAATTTTTTTTGTGAAGGGGAATTAGTGGGCAGAACCTTGGCATTAATAGCTAGGGCTAATGGCTCTTCATCTACTATACCAGCAGTGTGGGATGGGGACGGGAACACTATAAGACATACTCCTGGTATGGTGAAGGTGTTCAAAGAATACTATGAAGATTTGTATAAGGCCCCACAGGCAGACGTAGAAGGGGAGATGTGGGAGTTCTTTGAAGAACTAAGAATAGTTCCGCTATCCAGTGAGGAGAGAGATACCCTGGAAGCCCCGCTGACACTGGTGGAGATACAAGGAGTGGTAAAGGAAATGGCGAATCAAAAAGCGCCAGGACCTGATGGATTACCGGCAGAACTGTATAAAAAATATGGGGAGGTTTTGCTCCCAAAATTATTAGAAGTTCTGAACGGTGCCGTGGTGGAAGGTAGATTACCCATGTCCATGACAGAAGCTATGATCATAATCCTTTTGAAAGAGGGGAAGAACCCATTAGATCCCGCATCATATAGACCAATCTCACTATTATGTACGGATGTTAAGATCCTGGCCAAAGCCCTAGTAAACAGGTTAAAAAAAAAAATTTCTAAAGTAATACACGCGGATCAAACCGGTTTTATACCGGAGAGATCGCTGAGTATGAATATTAGGAGAATGTATGGTAACATACAAGTACCTACGGAGAGGGGAGGCAACAGGGCGATTTTATCATTAGATGCGGTCAAGGCATTTGATAGCCTTGAGTGGCACTATCTGTGGAAGGTACTGGCAGAGTTTAAATTCGGCCCAAACTTTGTGAATTGGCTGAGGCTCCTATATGACAAACCGAAAGCCAGAGTCAGGGTTAATGGGGAGTGCTCCGAGTGGTTCCAGTTGGGGAGGGGGACGAGACAGGGGTGCCCGTTGTCGCCCCTGCTCTTCGCCCTCGCACTGGAGCCCCTGGCAACCGCTCTGAGAAAAACACAAGAAATACAGGGTTTCAAAAATAGGGGTGTAGAAGAGAAAATCGCAATGTATGCGGATGATATCCTGTTATTTCTGGAAGATACACAAACCTCCCTGCCAGCAGCCATGAAACTAATTAAAGAATTCGGGTACTTTTCGGGTTTAAAGATCAATTGGGAAAAATCAGCCTTATTGCCGATAGACCCCCTGGTAAATCCGCTCCCAAGTCAGGTGAACTCTATAAAAATTGTAAATCAAATGAGATACCTGGGGGTAAACATAACTAGAGATCCAGGGCAGTATATAACAGGTAATATAGTACCATTATTGGTAAAACTGAAACAGAAGAGCCGGGGGTGTGGTGGTCTTCCTCTCTCGGTTACCGGTAGATGCAATCTTATCAAAATGATATGGATGCCACAAATCCTATTTATTTTTCACAATTCCCCTGTCTGGATTCCAAGGCATTGGTTTAGGAAGCTGGATAGCTTATTCAGGGAATTAATTTGGAAAAATGGAGTGGCTAGGATAGGTTTGAGGGCGCTGCGGCGGCCGAGAGAGGCGGGGGGCCTGGCACTACCGGACCCCTGGTGCTATTTTTTAGCAGCCCAAATGCAGTTTATGAGAGGCAGCAATGCGTCTGAAGAAAGGGTAGGAAGAAATAGATTATGGACTAGCAATAATAGCCAGGATACAGAGGTGGAGGCAGTAGAGGCTGAATCCTTTGGACATAGCTGCCCCACAACCCAGTTAATGATCAGATGCTGGAAGACGGTAAAAAAGATATTGGGATATGTGGGGTTTTCTGAGTTCTCTCCGCTATGGAACAACAAAAACCTAAAGGAGCTTAGTGTGATGGGGAAAATAGAAGAATGGGACAGGAAGGGTATCCACCGCTTGATGCAACTGTATAGGGCAGGGAGGTTGAAATCATTTCAAGAGATAAGAGAAGAGTTTGAACTGCCCAACAGATTGCTTTTCGGTTATCTGCAGGTGAGGCACGCCCTGGAGGTACAATTTAAGGGCAAGGAGATAGAGTGGTGTGAAATGCCCGTGTTAAGGAAATTGGTAAATAGCATGGAATCCAGAGGGTGGATCTCAGAAATGTACAAGAGTATATTCAAGGCGGGGCAGGAAGGGGAGGTGGAGCCCAGGAGGAGAATTAAATGGGGGGAAGAGGTTGGCATAATAACGGTGGAACAATGGAAGTTCAATCAAGCACCAAGGACCAAGAGTATCTCTTTCACCATCACAAGGGGTCTCTCATCTATATCTGATTTACAGACTTTATTATACACCAGTAAAATTATTCAGGTTCGGAAAGAGGCAGGATGCGAAATGTCAGCGTTGTGGGGATGGGAGAGGTGACCTGTTACATATGTTTTGGCGTTGCCCCAAGCTATATAGATATTGGGAAAATTTAGTGGAGGAAATTAACACAATATTTGGATCCTCATTGGCAATGGAGGCTCGAACTTGTCTTCTGAGTCTATTTGAGACGAATGATATGTTGAAAGACACCCAGACTGCAATTATAAGATGCCTGTTTCAGGGCAGGAAAATTATAGCACGGAAGTGGCAGAAAAAAGATTCCCCAACGATAGGAGAATGGAGAAGAGAGGTCCAGGATACGATCATCAAGGAGGAATTCTGGTATAGAAGGAGAGGTAGCTTAAAAAAACATAAGAGTGTATGGAAGTTATGGCTGGAGTATGAATGGGATAGATAGAGTTTAAGAGTACTAGGTGATTAGGTGGTGTGTATTTGGGAGAAGGGGGGGTGGGGGTGGACGGGGCGTTGGGGGGGAGGGGAGGGATGAGGGGGGCGGGGGGAGAGAAGGGGAGGTTTATAGATGTCACTGTAAATTGTATAATCATTGTCCACAATATCTGTTCGGTTGAAGGAACTGTTGTTTTTAGTCCTTTTCAAATCAGAAGTTATTTTTGAATAAATAAAGTGAAATTGAAGATTGGCCACAATGATGTGAATAAAAGAGATGGGATAGATTTTGATTTTTGAAGTTGAAATAACGTCTCTTAAAACAAACTTCGCTGATGTGGCATAAAAAAAAAAAAAAAAAATCGTTCAATGGACACATCACATTTCATTGCTGAATTATCTCCTGGTCCCTTCTGTCTAATGTAAATGAAGGAGCTGGGTCTCACAGATGACATCATTATTCAAATATAGCCATTGCCAAATTTGTTAAATATCATTGCCCAAATATTGTCATTTTGCCTCATTTGGTCAGTGATGTTGCACTATCCTCACTTCTTTATTTACATGACCGTGAAGTCCCGGGCAGTAAAATTAGTGGGGCTTAGTGATGTCACTGGTTGCTAATGACGTGGCACGCTCTGACACCCATTGCCTCCTTAGCAACCATTGACAGATAGGAAGCCATCCTGGATAATAGCTGTAGAAATACTGCTACTATATATGATGATTGGCTCCCACTGAATGTGATGAACACTCGAACAGCCAAAGTTCAATCTGAACTTGTGTTTGGACAGAACCTTGAGCTCATCCCTAATTATAAACCACTGAAAAATTTTCACCCATTGCTAGCCAAAACCTTAAATAATGATTTTATTCTGATGTATCTTTTGTCTGGCCTCAGGGCTTTGCTGTAGAGGTGGACTAGCACAGCAAACACTTGTACTTCTGAACCCTTGCACTACATTTCAGATTGCTGTGACCTCTTCTGTCTGCCAGTAACAATTTGCAAGCCAGTGTAATGCTATGAACACTTCCTTCTGCCACATTTTCATTCCATGCCCTGCTGCCAGACGCAAGGTGAAACATTTATTTTGGGATGAAAAGAAAGCTCAGAAATATTTTCATAATACTTACATGGCAGTATTGCCTGTGATGTGTTTAGAATAAAATTTTATTATAAGAATAAATCCGGGCCTTTACAGAGAATATCAAGTGTCCCAACAGACAAAAGCCACAATAAATACAATCAAAAAGCATAATTTATTGGAATAGGGTATGTATATTGGAATATATAATTCAGCTATAAAAGAGGGGACATTGGATATTTTGTCTTTGGATGACTGAGCATTGCCCACATTAGCTGCTTCTGCAATCTAGAGTTAGCCATTAACAAAAACAAAAAAACAGAATACCACGCTTGAGAGATGTCTTAAAGCTGCACATGAGGTTACGGTCAATATGATTTGTCATTGACCAAATTATTTATCTATTTCCATAAAGGACTTTTTCAGGGTTGGGTGTCTTTATAAAGGGGGCTTCCAGATTCTGTCCCCATTCCCCCCACAAACCCACAGGTCCTCTTGCGAACCTGATGTGCAAATGGAGCCCTTCTTCCCTCAACATGGAGGCAAGGCGCCTTGCTAAGGGCAATGAGGGAGGTGTTACCCCCTGCCATTGCAAGGCATTCTCCCAAAGTTCAAAGCAAGTGTCCTAGTAGCATTCAAGAGACTGGGGCTATATGCTTGTTGCCCTCCCTTTCCTGACCAGTGGCTACCCAAGTTGCATTACTGGATAAGGGTCTAGTTTGAATTTTTGTAGGAACTGTTTTGTAGGATGTGCACTGTTTCTGGGGGTTTGTGACTATAATGAGGTCTAACTGTGTGAAGGGTATGGTATGGGGAGACTTACTGAACACAGTGCCACCTTAATTTCTCCCAGATTCTTAGGTCTATACAAAAACAATCATATATTTTTTTCTTGTTTCGATATTTCTTCATTATTAACAGGAAATTTTTTTAACATGTCCAGGACATAGTGGAGACAATGGCATTTATATACAATGGAGCAGCTTACAGTATACATAAGGAGGGAGGAAGAATGCACCATAAAAAAAACAGATATATTTAAGAACATGCCATGAAGGAAGATGAGGCAGGGTGGAACAGGGGACAAACCAGGGGAGGGAAGATGAGGTAAGGATGGGACCAGAGAAAAGGGTACAGAAAAAAGGGAGAGGGAGCTGCTACAAGGCTCTTGGCAAATGAATTGCTGAGCTTAGGTATAAATAAAAGAGGAAATATTTCAGTTACCTAAGTTAATCCTAGGGAGTAGACATGGACACCATAGTGAGTATTGAGTGAATAGAGTAGAAAAAACAGAGGAGGGTGTTGGAGGGAGTTATCTAAAGCGAGATGGTATAGTTAGGGTTTTGCAGCCAAGGAGACCACGATCAATTTGTTAACATTTTCCTGTGTAAGGTGGACTTTCGGCGAACTAGATTTAAATTTCATGTATGTGTTAGGCATTCATGGGAGGTAATACATTTGACAAAAGAAATCGAACAGCTTACAACACATTGACAAAAAGTAGATCAGCTAGAAAGGAACGCAGCAGTATTAAGAGTCAGAGACTTATAATGGTCCTGTCGTAAAACAGTATGTTGATTGGTTCGAGCAAATACATATCAGCCTTTTTTTTTTTTAACCTGCAAAGCCAAACACTAAATACCATATAATCCATAGTTCCTGCTATATTGGGGTTACATATATAAAACATGGTTACACTACTGTATAAGAAAATATAAATCAAACACTAAACACACCTATATTACAAGGTTCAGCAGGCTAATATAACACATTGGATCTCCTAAGGCAGGGATATGCAATTAGCGGACCTCCAGCTGTTGCAAAACTACAAGTCCCATCATGCTTTTGGCTCTGGGTGTCATGCTTGTGGCTGTCAGAGTCTCGCTATGCCTCATGTAGTTCTGCAACAGCTGGATGTTCGCTAATTGCATATCCCTGTCCTAAGTGTTATAAGCATTCCATTTATAATCATATATGGTCTCTAATGAATTGTAATATAATTCTGTGCTATAACATGTTGATTGTTCGATTGTAAAATCTTGTCCAATGGAAAAAAGATGGCATTAAGAGTGTGGCTGCTATAACATAATAAAAGACTTAAACACCCCTTCATCATACTTCTCAGACCCTTTGATTGGTTGTGTTATTTCTGTAAATGTCCTCTCCAGGGCTCAAAAAATATTGTTGCATTTGCAGCTGGATATCTGGAGGCTCCCTTATTGTGAAAAGTATGAAAAGGGCTTCCAAATTGTGATTAGCTCCACAAAACCTCAAATCCCTTTTTGGGGCCAGCATGTTGGAATGAGGCCCTTGTAGTGCTACTGCTTTCTACAACCCAGCAATAGCTAAAACTTTAAATGTCTGAACATCACAGCTGCTACCCTAACAGAAATGCACAAGAGGAATTTTGTGTTTACTTTTGGAAGAAACCATTTATGTATGAAGGGCATAGCTGAAGGTATGCCAAACAATAGGTAGCCACAGTCTGACCGCTACAGATAGTATTCTGGGAGCATTTAAGCAAGTTCACCCATCTCTACATATGATGTATGAAATTTTGAAAGTGTTCACAACTGTCAGGGAAACTAAAATAACTTAGGATTATAAATAAGGGCTTGTTCACATTGTGGATTTTTCCATACTTTTATGGGAACTTGACAGGTGGTTCTGACCTCTGCAAATGCCAAAACTGTGTACTGAGCCTAATGACTTAGTTCACACATTGTAGTTGAAGTTGGGTGTTGTGACATGGTGACCCAAATAGTATCTGTAGTGGTCAGGCCTTTGCTGCCCATTGCTCTTGATGGCTTTGGTAATCCAGCCACAAGCAGAAGGCTTGACATAAAAATACTGTGAATTGAATGCTCTTCTGCATCCTACACAGTGTCAGCAAGGCTTAAAGGTGTAGTTATACTTAACGTTATTTGGTGGAGCGAGGCAGGGCTTCATCTCCCCATCATATCTTTACAGGTGGTTATGATCCTAGTAGGAAAATCTGAGACTGTGAAAACCTGTAAAAAACATGTTCTGTAAAGAGCATGGCTTCCTGGTGGCCATCTTTGCTTGTGTTATGGTGTCACTATCCTCTTAATGAGCAGTAACTCCCCTGGAATGCATGGAGAATGTACACCAGAAAGATAGGAGCCATCTTACAGAAAAAAAAAAGTAGCTATCGCTTTAGATAAGCAAGGGTTGTGTTTTTTCCCTGATTTGGAGTAGACATAAAAATACCAATTATTATTACGAGTATTTTATGGATTAGGCAGAGTCTTACACTTGCCTATGATAAAGCCAAATCATATGTTATAAACCTGATCATTTTTACACCAGTTTATAAAATTGTAGCCTACCTTGATTGGGGAGTACCATTTTCTGGAACTATTGGGCTTGCCATAGCTGGTGTTGAGAATTTTTGGTGATGGAAACTCATATTCCTGCTCTGGCATCTTCACCCTGGCATTCTTGGCTTTCTCCAGTTTAGCACCTTCTTCTGTGGATCCCCTCTCCCCCCAGCGAACCTGCAGACATAAATGAAAATGTTAGATTTTTATATTAGTCAAAACATTGCAGCCAAACCCAGGAATATTTATAAATGCAACATGCATTTTTAAATCTTTGTGTAAAGCTTAGTCTAGGACTCATTGAACATATCTACAATCTGCATAGATTGTTAATGTGCATAAATTGGTAAAAATACAATTCATGCTGTAGTTTAGCTCTTGTCGGAAAAGGTAATGTTATTCTATGGTCTGAAGAGCAAGTTCTGGCAAAGTGTTAAATTAAACAAAATCTTTACAGAAAACTAGGATTAAGGAGGATCATCTTGGGGGTTGGGTTCTTCTGCAGAAAGAAAATATTGAGAAGTATGAAAATACTTATTGCCAGGGCTTTTTTCTACCACCTCTGGTGCTGGCCTTGTGCTTGCAGGTCACTAATGTCACTTGTAAACACAGAAGCCCAGCTTTTGTGTCTACAAGTGACAGTGCTCCTCTCCTGGCACTACCGGAAGCACCACAAAACCCTTGCTGCCCCCTTTCCCCCTTCATCTCGCCCCCAATGGTCTCATTCAATACCTCTAGTGCTGGCAGCAAAAAGAGCTCAGAATTGGAAGAGGAGCATCTTCGAGCTGCTGTTGAAACATGTGAGGGCAGGAAGGGAGCTCACTGCCCAGCCTCCGAGATACCAGCAGGATACAACCTCCAGTAGTTTGTTCCAGGATGTGTATGGGGAGATAAGCTAGTGGGATGTTGTGGGATGCCAAGAGGGTGGAAAGGTGTTAAGATGTCAGGGAGGCAAAATGTTAAGTGGCATTGTAGCGAGGTGCCAAGGTGCATAGCTGCGAGTAGGCAGCCCCATTGAAAGCAATGAGAAGCTGTCAGCTCTTGCAGATAATTGCTCAAGCAGCGATCACATGCGAGTGATCAACCCTGGTCACAGGCAGTCTGGGTCCAGGGCCAATCACTCACATGTGATCGCTGAATGAGTGAGAGCCCGCAGCTTCCCATTGTTTTAAATGCGGCTGCCTACTTACAGCCAAGATTGCAGACAGGGTGCATTCAGAAGTATGGATGCACCCTCAAGATGGCAGGGGGGCTAAAAGGGGGGGGGGTAAGTGTGCAGGAGGGTTTTAAGCAGCAGTGCTGTGTGTCTGCAGATGACATCAATTGCTGTCTCTATGCATGCCACTAGCCGTGGCCACTGCAGTAATGGAGCATTGAATTAGAGCTCGTTCATACCTTGTAACTTCATACTGCCTGAACTCCTTTCCCTTTATATACTATCCATCACCATACACTCTGCACTGCTCTCCTCTACATACTGTCTGCCATCATACACTCCAAACTCCTCTCCTGAACATACTACCTGTAGTCATACCCTCCACACTCCTCTTCTAAATATACAACCCCCAATCATACCCTCCACATTCATTTCCTGAACATACTACCCACCATCATACACTACTTCTCTGTGGAACATACTACCCACCACCATACACTCTGCACCCCTGTCCTGCATATACTACCCACTGCCATAATCTCTGAACTCATTTCCTACATATAACATCATGCACTGTACATACCGCCATTCACACCACACTCCTTTCCTGCACATACTATCATACACTCCATTCTTCAATGAATGCCCCCCCACATAAAGTACATTCTACAATGGCTTGCTGAACGCACAACTAAAAAAAGGTGTCCCTATCACTCTATTTGAAACCTTTGTAACTATGACCTTTGTACATAACACACTCCTGGTCCCCCCCCCCAACAGGGGGTGTGGTTGGGTTCCTGTTCCTATTCTCTGTAAAAAGAAAAGTCCTTATTACTGTAGCACTCCTCACTCCTGGGGAGTGTGGAGCGACCCCCCAGCAGCATTTCAGGCTAGTACTTTGACATCTCAGGGTGGGAACTTGGTTAATTGTGGGTTAAAAAAAAAACAGTTGAATGCCAGTCATTTTAGCCTTTTCTGCTGTTTATTTTCTCAGTAAACTTGGCTAGAGGCTTACTCAGGCACAGGATACCTAAATAATATCCTCCTTTTTTATTTGGACAGTGCATTCCCATTCGGTCTAGGACTAGCATTGCTGCCATAAATGCGTTCTGGCAGTATATTTCCAGCACTCGGTAGATTAGACTTAAAAATCCATGTAAATCCAAAAGTAGTATAGAGGCAGTCACATGTATTGCAGGGAATGTTCTTCCAGAAGCGCATTTGTGAGGTCAGGCACTGATGTGGACGAGAAGGCCTGGCTTGCAGTCTCCTCTCTAATTCATCGCAAAGGTGTTTTAATTGGGTTGAGGTCAGAACTCTGTGCAGGCCAGTCAAGTTCCTACACCCCAAACTCGCTCATCCATGTCTTTATGGACCTGACCTTGTTTGTGCACTGGTCTAAATCATTTGGTGGAGGGGGGATTATGGTGTGGAGTTGTTTTTCAGGGTTTGGGCTTGACCCCTTAGTTCCAGTGAAGGAAACTCTTGAGTGGAGACTGCAAGCCAGGCCCTATCGTCCACATCAATGCCTGACCTCACAAATGTGCTTCTGGAAGAATGGTTCAAACTTCCCATAGACACACTCCTAAACCTTGTGGACAGCCTTCCCAGAAGAGTTGAAGCAGTTCTAGATGCAAAGGGTGGGCCAACTCAATATTGAACCCTACGGACTAAGACTAGGATGCCATTAAAGTTCATGTGCACGGGTAAGGGCAGGCGTTCCAATACGTTTCGTGATATAGTGTGTATATATATATATATATATATTCACAGTTGTGCTCATAGTTTACATACCCTGGCAGAATTTATGATTTCTTGGCCATTTTTTAAATCATAATGACAACAGAAACTAGCCAAATGACCCTGATCAAAAGTTTACAGGTGGTCAACAGTATCAAAGGCCGCAGAAAGGTCAAGTAGTAGGAGTATGGAGTACTGGCTGTCGGTTTTAGCAGTTGGTAAATCGTTAGTGAGTTTTAGTAAGGCAGTTTCTTTATCTTCTCAGATGGTAAAGCTGCCCATTCCTCTTGGCAAAAAGCCTCCAGTTCCTGTAAATTCTTGGGCTGTCTTGCATGAACTGCACTTTTCAGATCTCCCCAGAGTGGCTCAATGATATTGCGGTCAGGAGACTGAAATGGCCACTCCAGAACCTTCACTTTATTCTGCTGTAGCCAATGACAGGTCAACTTGGCCTTGTGTTTTGGATCATTGTCTTGTTGGAATGTCCAAGTATGTCCCATGCGCAGCTTCCTGGCTGATGAATGCGAATGTTCCTCCAGTATTTTTTGATAACATACTGCATTCATCTTGCCATCAATTTTGATCAAATTTCCTGTACTTTTGTAGCTCACACATCCCATAAACATCAATGTTTCACAGTAGGAATGGTGTACCTTTCATCATAGGCCTTGTTGACTCCTCTCCAAATGTAGCGTTTATGGTTGTGGACAAAAAGCTAAATTTTGGTCTCATCACTCTAAATGACTTTGTGCCAGAAGGTTTGAGGCTTGTCTCTGTGCTGTTTGGCGTATTGTAAGTGGGATACTTTCTGGTATTTGCATAGTAATGGCTTTCTTCTGGTGACTCGACCATGCAGTCCCATCTTTCTTCAAGTGCCACCTTATTGTGCCTCTTGAAACAGCCACACCACATGTTTTCAGAGAGTTCTGTATTTCATTTGAAGTTCTTTGTGGGTTTTTCTTTGCATAACAAACAATTTTCCTGGCAGTTGTGGCTGAAATTTTAGTTGGTCCACCTGACCGTGGTTTGGTTTCAAAAGAACACTTCATTTTCCACTTCTTGATTAGAGTTTGAACGCTGCTGATTGGCATTCTCAATTCCTTGGAAATCCTTTTATATCCCTTTCCTGTTTTTTTTTTTACTTCAAAAATATTTTATTTTGAGTAATAAAAGTCATATACAAGTTGAATATAAGAGGAACAAAAGAGATACAATGGGACATAATAATTACGTAACTCAGTGTGAGCAAATGTGAAATCAGAGAGCCATACCAAGATCGTTTCAGAGAGATGATCGAAAATATGCATAACAACGAAACAGTTAATGGAGCCCTATAAACCGGTTACTAACAACCTGTGGGCTATTTTGGACCTCTGGATTACGTCAAGACAGATATTGCCGTAGTAAGATCAGGCCGGGCCGGGGAAGACTCCCTCTTCACCTGGCACCCCCCAAGGGGATCAAGCTGTGCCGGGAGGGTAATCTCTAACCCCTGACTCCAACCCCCATCCCACCATGGAAAAGCAGTATATACTGAGGATAATGGCTATTTACATAAGCATAAGATTACTGTAACTCCGATTTTCGTAATAACCTCTATAACCCAAAACGTTTGGGTATTATAAAACGGGGGAAATGGGATAAAATAGGAGGAAAGGAAGTTAAAGATAGAGTGAAAGTAGAGAGTGTAGAGTTTGTCTATCAGCAGGCTTTTAGTTCAATTCAGTTTGGCTTAACACTAGGGACGAGGGAGATGCCTACGTGGTGGGCCCAGGACTCCCAGGTGGCCTCAAATTTGTGGAATGTGTCTGATAATATGCTGGATAACTTTTTCTGAGACATTATCCAGGAGATTTTCCTGTGTGCAGCCATTGCCGAGGTTTCGGTTGTTTCCAGGCCTTGGCAACGGTAAGTTTGGCTCCTAGTAGAATAAAGTGGATTAGCCTTCGAGTGGGAGCGAAGATCTTTGGTATCCCGGCATTGAGGAAGGCAACCATCAGGGTCCTGGGGATCTGGCATCCAGCAAACCTATCGATAATGTTGACTATTTTTTTCCAGAAAGGGCGTATTCTAGGGCATTCCCACCAAATGTGGGCCATTGTGCCCAAAAGTTGGCAACCTCTAAAACATAGAGGGTCTGCCGAGGGATACATAGAGGCCATTCTGGAGGGTCTATAATAACATCTAGAAATTACTTTTAAACTAGCTTCTATGAGGGATGTATTTAGAATGCCCTTGAAGGATTTAAAACAAGCAGTCTGCCGGCTCTCCAGGTCCCAGTGAAATTGGAAATCCAACTCCCAGAAAGTCATGAAAGGGGATTTAGAGTAAGCAAATGTTGTCAAGCTGAAACAAGTATGTACATAGGGAGTTTAAACTTTATTTACTTGTTCTGGATCTTTGATTCAAATTAACAAAGCCAGAGATAGCCTACAGTAAACTGGCATTTTCAGAAGGTCAGTGATTTTTCTGTGCTCCAGTTTTCATAAAGCAGACCAATTATTCTTAAAAAGCTGTTGGCATGATATGTGACACACAGACTGTGGATAATATTATGAAAGATCCAGTAAAACCAGAAAATGCTCAGAAGTTATATCCTAGTTTTAGTTCAGAATCATGCACATCAAAGTGGGTCAGACTGCAGGCACCATGCTCCCTTATTCCCAGTTGTTGAAGCCTCCCTTGCTGTGGAGCCAGATATGACTATTATGCAGTTCATTTGGTGAGAAGATCCCAAGTTTACCGAGGATAGTGAAAGAAAAACTAATTGTTGGAAGCATTCTCTCTGTGTATGTTAATTTTGTCAGGTCATGCATTTAGAAAAAAAGGAGCATCTTGCTTCAGCTTACAGCTTCTGAGGGCAATGGGGAGCCTGACATGCCTCGCATTGCTTTCAGGTAGTCTTTTCAGGTTTTGGTGAAGAGAGGCAGGTTGTAAGTGACCACGTCTTTCAGGATGAGTAACAGTGGGGGCAGCGGGGGCCTACTGACTGAATGAAAAATATTAACAGTGTGTACCCAGCTTAAGCCATGAGCACTAGACAAAATCAATTTTATGATGTGAACAAACTCATATCTTAGAAGAGCATGGACCAACCAGGATGTATGCTGATATCCACTGAAATATGGGTACTGGGTGCATAGGCTTCAGAATATTTGTTGTATCATCATCAAGCTGGCTGAGGGTGGACTGACAACCCTCAGCTAATTGTTACATAAATTATTGCTTTGCCAGAGCGTCCAGATTGCCAGCCAAGGCCTCCAAGCCAGTACATACATTTTTTTTAACATTGAAGTACTGAAAACACATTTGGTAAAAAAAAAAACAAAAAAAACCTATACGATATTAGATCACCAAAACCCTTCTTATACGATATTTATAACAAAAAAATAATAATTACCTCCATTCTCTTAATTCCTCCCACTCCTCTTCCCCCATAGTACGAAGCATCTACTGTGGGCCATTTCTTTTTGGGAAGACCGTCATCATCTTCATCCTGTCCAGAAGAATATAGATAAGGAATAATGTTTCAAGTAAAACTCTTGATACAGTGATAAATATTCATTTAAATTGTATGTAAACCTTAACAATAAACTTATTTTATTTTTAAGCTGGCCATACAGGTGTCCAACTGGCTGAACAAAAAACCTGAACTAATTTCTTCATACACACATTCGATGTGGATCTGGGAATTCTCCTTGCTGTGTCATTGTATTCTGACAGGGCCCACCTTTAGAATACACTGATCAGTGCTACAGCTAATTCGCTGCATGCACTGATCGAGCAAAAATCTACTAGCAAGCCAGTTTATGAGAAGTTGGATGATAAATCGAATTCCCATGAACAAGAACAGCCATACATTGATTGAAATTTGACCGGTTCCTGCCAACTTTAGTTTGTTAATTACAAAGTGTTTTGTTACATCTGTTCAATAAATACAAGCGTATCCTGTTGATATAGCAGAAGTCCAGTGAGCTGATAACTTTCTGTGCTCTCTGCTGATTATTCTATTGTTCCCAGCTGTCTTTGTGGACTACAGAACACATCACCCTGTATTAAGGGAAGAGAAGAGGAAGGGGTATCTGTATTTCTGTTCTAGAGTAACAACAGTGCTTCCTCATAGACATTGTACAGTAATGAGCATAGCCACCCTAGGACAGGAAGTGTGCTAGCACATTTCCTGCAACCATCACATCTAAGGGCTGGTAAGCTGCAATATATTCATTATTTTAAGTAGGGCTCAAAACACAAATACCATACAATTGGTAATAGTAGCTTACTATTACTTTACTAGCTGCTATTATTTTAATCTTAGATTCAATCCTGCACCTGGGTCTAAATTCCCAATAAACGGAATACAGTATATAAACATACTACACATTACCTAGACCCCCATTTATAACAAAGGCTGGATAATACCCTTCACAGGACATTACAGTGATTACTCCATGATACACCTACATTTTAAATTTAATTTTAGATAAAATGCAGAAAGTGATATGTAGCCTGCAGTGTCCTACAGAGGGTTCTGTGCATAATACTGCAGAGAACACTCCAGGATAGGGTTGCCACTTGTCCGGGATTCACCCGGACAGTTCGGGTTTGAAATCATGCGTCCAGGTTTCAGACTGCCTGAAACCCGGACACATTATTCAGACCGGACTATGGCTTCCAGATGCATCTGGATGAGAGGTGCTGACTGCCAAGGGGTGAGTGAGATCCCCTTTACACCAGAGTTCTCAGTGTTCCCCCTTAAATCAGGGTTCCCAGAGCATCCCTTATGTTAGAGTCCCCAGAGTTCTCCCTTACATCAGAGTCTGCAGAGTCCCCCCTTACAGTAAAAGGGGAACTCTGTGGACAGATGTAAAAGGGGAACTCTGTGGACTCGGATGTAAAGGGGGACAATTGTTATTAACTTTATATGATTAGAAATGTTATTTAATAGCAAAATATATGTATAGTTTATACTATAAAAAAAACAAAAAAACTGTGTGCCGCTAAAGTGTTCGGGTTTGACTTGAAGAAAAGGTGGCTACCCTAGCTACCCTACTACAGAATAGGAGAATAGCCCCATCACATGACCTGTCAAAGTTATGTTTCAGGTGTCTACCTCCTGGGGCTTCATTTGCGCCAGAGTTCTGAAGAGAGCAAAGATGTTGGAAAGCATACAGCTCTGCTTCATAATTATCCCTTTTGTTATTAAAAGCAGCCTTATGGCTGAGGTTAGGCCATATCACAGCTTTACTACGTCATTACTTGTAATAAAACTCCAGACTTGTATCTTACTGCTGACAAGCATCTCCATTCAGTATTTCATATTTTCCCACTTAACATTACATTTTTTTAGTTTTTTAGCATTGAACATAATAAAGAAGGAAGATTCACTTTAAAAGGTTTGTTCACCTTGTCAGAAAATTAAATGGTAAGCTAACACCCTACACCCTCCCCTCCCTCCCAGTCTCTGCTGCACTGACCTCGGTGGATGATACAGTTTCACCATCCACCCAGCTTAGTGCAACAGTCCTGTTCTTCCCCTTCTTTCCATGGGAATGCTGGGATGGATCAGACCAGTTCTGATTGGTCAGCGCAGTCATGGGCCAGTATGAACCAACCAGAATTGCTCTGATCTATCCCAGCATCCCTAAGGTAAGAATAGCGTGGTTTTCAAACCCCAGGACTGTTACACCATGGACAGTGAAACTGTATCACCCACGGAGGTAAGTGCAGCAGAGACCGGAGGGGTGGGGCAGGTGTGTGATGTTAGTTCATCTTTAAATTTTTTCTGAAAAAGTGAACTAACCCTTTATGCTTAGCAGGGCTGGTACACAGACCATATTCTTCATTTACTGGTTGTTCTAGCCCTAACCTAATGTGACTTTGTGAAAACACGGTGGTTAGAGGCAAAGGCTTAGTGTGCCTAATGGTAAATCTGGCATTGGACATGTAGGCTGCAGTGATATGCCAGGACTGCATTCTTCTTCTGACTATTGGTCAGCTAGTACTAGTATCAGAGCTATTTATTTCTGGAAAACACTTTGTTGAGGATACAGACTGCAACAGCAAGAAGGCACAACTGCAAGACTACAAATCACTGACGTTAAATAAAATACGTTTGAACTAGTTTGAATCCTTTCACAATCCCAGATCATCTCTAGAATAGTTTGGATGATAAGCCATGACAAAAGAATAAAAATTCTTTAATGTCCTCCTGGGTACATTCCATTCCTGTAATAAATAACCTTTGATATCTTATGCTGGAAAAGTCATGTGTAAATTCCAGCCAAAAACTTGTTGCACAATACGTTTTATTATTTAAAGCAACCTGAACTGGGAGAAATATGGAGCAGCAAAGATAGCCTTTCATACTGTTTCAGGCCAGGTTTCCTTTAAAGTGAAAATTATTTTCTGTAAGTAAATTTTATATATACCAAGTTATTATTGTATTTGCCCACCCAAAATTAATTTAAGGTTCTAACTTTCATTATAGGAAGATTTGTCAGTCACATTCAGACTGTTCCCTTAGATATAGAGAAAGATGAACAAACAAGTGGGAAAAAAAGAAGAAATTAACATTTTAGTGCATGTGTTCTGCTTAGCACCACTGGCAGAGTTAAAAAATTGACTGCAACAGGTTTGGGTGGTGCTGTGATTCTGGAATCAATGAGCAACTCTCTCACTGCCCCTCATACTCAGTAGAGACACATTGTATATAGTGACCCCCCAAAAAAACAGTAGATGAGTGAGCCAACCAGCTACCACCCTAAAAGAGTATTTTATGCATTAAGGTAAACAACCCACAGTATGCAGCCCACCCAGCCCAATAATTATCTGAGCCTTATCTCGATCAAGAGATTTGCACAAGAGCAGCTTCTCTCCTGGCTCTCTGCCTCCTCGTTGGCTTAGAAACAACAGTGGAAGCCATTGTCAATCACAGCTAGTGAGGAGGCAGTGAGGGGCGGGGTCGAGCCGCTCTCTGTGGGTCTTATGGATACACAGAGCGGAGCTGGGAAGTGAACATGCAGGAGTGCCCCCCATAGGAAGCGACTTGCTATGGGGGCACTCAGCAGGGGGAGGAGCCAGGAGTGCCAGACGGGAACCCGAGAAAAGGAGGTTAGGGGCTGCTCTGTGCAATACCATTGCACGGAGCAGGTATGTATGACTTTTTTTAAAATTTACCTTTAGTATCACTTTAACCTAAAAAATAACATTTAGTAATAGTAGCTTACCCTACGCTCATTATAGCTCTCCACGTTCATGCACATGGACATTTGTAAACATTTTATATGCCTAGCATACCTTTCCCAGGGTTTTCTTGTGCCTGGAGACCCATAGCCTGCCATACAAGTGAATGGCTGTACTCTTGTAAACACTGATGCTTCCTTGCATCAGCTTTTACCCATGCATGTGCATCCATCCAATGTATTTCCCAAACATGGAAAGAAGCATCACTGCTTAAAAAAGTAAAAAAAGTATGGCCACATACAACCGTTTGCTTGTTTATACTAGGCACATAAAATGCCTACTAATGCATATGAAAAGAACCCTAATTCTTTCTATTCTCTCTTCATATGCCTTTATTCTATCTGGTGATTCTGTTCCCATACCTTCCTGTCCTGGGGTGACAGTATTCCCTGGGCTGCTCCCTAAAATGGAGCAGCATTTTCACCCTAGGACAGCCTTTCTCAACCTTTTCACAACGGAGATATTATTGAAATAATGTTCCAGTTTCAGGGAACCCCTGCTAAAAATTACAGCTGCGGCTACTGTGCATAGCTAAATGGTTACATAGTTAGTCAGGTTGAAAAAAGACACTAGTTTGTCTAGTTCAACCAATAAAATACGTTAAAAAAACACATACACAAATGTAAATGCTTCCATTTACATTATCCTATACCCACAGTTGATCCAGAGGAAGGCAAAAAAACAAAACAATAAAGCATGATCTAATTTTTTCAGTGAAGAAAAAAATATCCTTCCTGATCCCCCATAAGGCAATGGGGTACTCCCTGGATCAACTACCCCTGGTGTTATTACCTCTAAAAAATAGTATCCAGTCATATTGTGTGCATTTAGGAATGCATCTAGCTCTTTTTTTTAAATCTACTGAGCTGGCCAGAACCAGCTCTTGAGGGAGTCTATTCCACATTTTCACATCTCTTATGCCCCGTACACACGGTCGGACATTGATCGGACATTCCGACAACAAAATCCTAGGATTTTTTCCGACTGATGTTGGCTCAAACTTGTCTTGCATACACGCGGTCACACAAAGTTGTCGGAAAATCCGATCGTTCTGAACGCGGTGACGTAAAACACGTACGTCGGGACCATAAATGGGGCAGTGGCCAATAGCTTTCATCTCTTTATTTATTCTGAGCATGCGTGGCACTTTGTCTGTCGGATTTGTGTACACACGATCGGAATTTCCGACAACGGATTTTGTTGTCGGAAAATTTTATATCCTGCTCTCAAACTTTGTGTGTCGGAAAATCCGATGGAAAATGTGTGATGGAGCCTACACACGGTCAGAATTTCCGACAACAAGGTCTTATCACACATTTTCCGTCGGAAAATCCGACCGTGTGTACGGGGCATTACTGTAAAGAAGCCATTCCGTATGTGAAGGTTAAATCTCTTTTCTTCCAGATGTAAAGAGTGCCCCCCTGTGCTCTTTAATGACCTGAAAGTGAATAACTCTGCAAATTCACTCTATTGACCACTTATGTATTTATACAGAAGAGAAGAAAAGATTGATCGCACACTTGAATCCAAAAGATGCTGTAGAAATTTCTTTATTGTCATGAGCCAGACAAAATTGCAATGATGATCAGTTGACGCGTTTCAGACGAAAAGAACCGTGCTTGTTCACAGCGTGAACAAGCACGGTTCTTTTCGTCTGAAACGCGTCAACTGATCATCATTGCAATTTTGTCTGGCTCATGACAATAAAGAAATTTCTACAGCATCTTTTGGATTCAAGTTGGAGACATCCTGTAAAGACGTTATCCCACTGCATAGCTTGGTGTCATCTGCAAACACTGAATGGGTACTTTGAATCCCAGACCCTATATCATTTATAAATATATTAAAAAGTAAGGGTCCCAACAATGAACCTTGGGGTACACCACTAATAATCTTAGACCATACAGTGGGTACACCACTATTAATCTTGATCATAGAATGCATTAAGATAAAAGAAAATTCTCACTTCAAAACTCCTTTAAGAATCATTAACCACTACTCTCTGAGACTGGGTTCACACCTATGCGAATTGGATGCAGGTTTCCCTGCATCCAATTCGCATGACAGGAGATTGTGACCGGCTCTCAATGGAGCCGGTTCATACATCTCCATGGCGGCCACGGAGCGGAATGCACAGGGGTCCTGTGTGTCTTTGGTTCCGTTTCAGGTCCGAAATCAAGCAAAAATTCGGCCTGATTCATCCCTGAAATGGAGAACAGGGACTCACCGGACTCCCTGCTGCGAGCCGCATCTGGCATAAGTGTGAACCCGGCCTCAATAGGGTCTTTTAGCCAGTTTTCTTTCCATTTACAAACTACATTTTCTAAGCCTGCAGACATTAATTTACACATTAGCAGCGCGTGGGGAACTGAGTCAAACGCATTGGAAAAATCCTGACTGCTAATGTCATTGAAGAAACACGTGATGCCATGTCTGAGGCGCTTGTACACAAGGCCAAAGTGGCCTTGGGGAACAAAGTGAATGTGCATAGTACATGAAGTTTAGAAAACAAGAGAAATGTTTGAAATAATATTTTTTAATTAACCCACTGATGCACCTAATAAGGGTCCATAGTGTATTTACACTTTTTGGGAGGGTTTAATTATAACAGTCAGTTTTTAGGTGAATTGGCTCTTTTGTTACCATTCTTCTATTTGCATTCACTGCACATAAAAGAGGAATTTCTGTTCCTATGTATGTGTTTTCTTCATTCCTGATGTTTCCCCATCTCTCTCCTCTCCTCCAGGCATAGACAAAAGTTCTCACAACAGGAAATGCCAGGAGTCAGGAGATCTTCCTCACAAACCCAAGACATGGGTGGAGATTCAGTACCTGCCAGGCAGGGAGGGACCTGTCATAACAAGCTCACCATCTCTCCTTACTGTTTATGAAGAGTGAATGGGAACCATAACTGCGCTTATTAGATGGGAAAATAAACACGTTGCTTTTCCACCACACAGCACATAATTCAGTCAAGGGTCAGAGAATGGTCAGCATGTAAACATGTCTTTATTTCAGCACAGGTAAATCAGGAAAGTCAATGAGCTGCTGACTGTGAGATTGCTGGAGGCTCTTGAGAACAATTCACGCAGCCAAGCTGGTATTCATCCCAGATGATGAGTGGGATCTGCAGTTCTCCACTGAAAACCTTGCTACTTCTTTGATTAAGGCTGGCCCTACACGGATCAAAACAAACAGATTCCCCCATCCACACAAATGAAGTGCTTGGAAAAATCCTCCCCGCTGTGCTATTGTATTCTGACAGCGGGGACCCCTCCACTGTCAGAATACACTGATCAGTGTTGCAGCCAATTGGCTGCAGGCACTGATTCAATGAAAGATTTCCAACAGTCCCCTTTGAGAGAGGTCAATCATTAGATCGGAAACGACTCTGCTGAGCTGGCCAAATTTCAATCTATTCATGACGAACTTAAGAATAAAGCCCCACTTGATAAATTGACTCATATTTAATATGCAACCTGGTATTTCCTAGACATGTGCACACTGAAATATTTCGCTTCGGAATTTTGTTTTAGTCCGAAAAATAAATTTATTTAGCTACTCCTGAAATTTGTTTTTATTTATTTTGTTTAGTTAAAAAATGCATTCGTCCAAAAATCCGAAATAATTAAGGTGGAATCTGTCATTGAAGGCTTATGGTGTCTGTCGAATGTTCTAAGAAAATTCGACGGAGCAGCTAAACTGTACGACGCCGCATTTCCAGTCGAATGTTCCGCCTACAAGCTATAGTAGAATTCTAATGTTGTATGACACTAGTAATAATTATATTTATTAATTATTATTACTAGTCAACCAACATTAGAATTCTTCTATAGCCTATGGGCGGAGCATTTGACCATAAATGTCGGCTCGCGGCGACTGCTTCGTCGAATCTTTATGTCGAATCTTTTCTCTCTATGTCGAATAATCTTGGACTAATAGAGTTAGGTTAGGCACATTCGACCTTTTTTGCTATTGTCTCTATAATGTCAAATCTTTTCTCTCTATGTAGAATAACCTTGAACTAATAGAGCTAAGGTTAGGCACATTCGACCACAGGTTCGATCGACACAGATCGTTATTGTCAGCGTGATGTCAAATCTCCTATCTATATCGAACTGTTGTCACAACGAAAACGCAAAAATAAAGCATTCGTTTATGTCGAATCTTTCGGTTTTTGGATTCTGCACGTTCGTTATCGTTTGTTAAAACGATAACTAAAATACCCAAAATTCGGACGAAAACGAATGCACATGTCTAGTATTTCCCTCCAATCCTCTGTGTACATGCCATGCTCATGGTTATTGCAATGTAGGTACACCATGCATCCAGCCTCTTCCTCAGCAGCATTAGCATAGATATGCCTCCTACATTTTGTCAGGCAGCCAATAAAACTTTAAAAAAACCTTTTACTACTGCCTGTGTTGCTGTTGGAGATGTTTTCTTACTTCTTGTCCAGTGAAACTGTTATCACTAGGACAAAAAAAATTGGCTGGACAGACACTATAATTCACACCAGATAACAACTTATCCCTAAATCTGTGCTGATACAAAACATTTGCAAAGTGATAGAAGGATTTTATCAGACTGGTAACACTGGTGGTATGCAGGAGAGAATAGGGGGACTCGTTAAGATCATATGCACACTAGACGCTTAGCCTGTTGTGCTCCTCTTGTGCTCCAGGAATTTGTTCCTGGTTGCATACATTCCTAAATGTTAGTGCACCATCTAGCCCTCTCCAGCTGCAGCAGCTTTCAGCCTCTCATAGACTTTTTAGAGGCTGCCGGTAGTAGTGCTGGATGGTGCACCTGTGCATTCCACTTGCACGACAATGCTGAAATCTCAAGCACAGGGGCTAAATGCCCAGTGTGTATGAGGCCTAACCGGTGTGCTTGACTAATTACATCATGTCAGCTGTTCTTTAGCACTAAGTGCTTGTTCACGCCACATCATGAGTTAAATTATTGCACATAAAAACATAGTATACTGTATGAGTGTGTGTGGGGAAATTCCATTAATTGTTTATTACACCCAGGTGACATACCTACTGTAGAGAGGCATGGCATTCTGCCCTAGGTACAGCTATGCTAGAGGTGCTCAAGGGGCGCGCAAGGGGTGCTCAAGGGCCACACCCCCACACCACCACCAGATTTCCAGTGCCCTGTTGCCCCCAGCAACCCTGTCAGATGCAGACTGTACACTGTACATTATACACTGTGCGGTGGTACAGAGCCAAAGGAATTTGTCCTAAGCTCCCCCTCAGCTCTGATGTGACAGTTAGGGGGAAACTTAGGGGACTTGCTGGGGAAATGGTGAGACACAATTTGTGATGGGGAAGCTTTAGGTTTTGCTGATGGGGGCAGAGGGGAGGATTGGGGGATGATTTCTAGTAGATAGGTTTTGCTGGGGGAGTGGGGACTTTTGATTGTTGGGGGTTTTCCTGGGGAATAGGGTGGGGAGGAGGATGAGAAAGGGAATTTCTGGCTGTATAATACCAAAATTGCCTAATGCCCATCTATTGTCATAATTGCTTTTATATTGTCACAATTGCTGGTTTGCTGTCCACATAAAGTCACAACTGGCAGTTTGTTGCCTTTATAATCACAATTGCCTGCTTTTTGCCCCTTTATAATTTAAATTGCTCATATTGTCACATTTGTGAATGTGTTACAGGTCGCCATATTGTCACAATTGTCTGCTTTCTGCCTGCGTATTGTAATGATGTGCTGCTTGCATATTGTAACAGTTGCCTGTTTTGTGTGTATAGTATGCAATTGCCCACTGGAGACCCACGTAGAATAGGCATTTTATGCCTATGCATTGTAAAGTTGCTGCTGTTGAATAATAAACCCTTGAGTCTTTTTTTATTTAGGACGCAGTTATAATTCCTATGTTTCACCATAGCTTGTGTGCTGTTAATAAAACCCTGAATTTTATTTGTTTTTACCAGCATAAACATGATTGAAACATTAAGATCTTCACTGTCTCCATTTTTTTCTTTGCCCATTATTCTTATTTATTAAATATAATTATTACTACTGAAAATAATTTTGATGTATAGAAATTCATTAAGGGTGTGTGTGTGTTAAAAAATGATCTTTCTCTGGGTGGCAACTACGCTAGGTATTCCACTGGTACACCCCAAAACTTGTCTACAGTATGCTGCAAATGTTCCTATGCTATAGTGCACCACAAGGCACAGATGTACATGCTCTGCATGTTGGGTACACTTTCAAAAATAGAAGAAGACCTATTGTTTCTTACATTATAGTACATTGATGGCCTTCTGAACACAAATGCACACCCTATTCTGACACTGCTAGATAAAGCAAACAATATAACAGTTCCTCCTCATTAAACATGGATATATGCATTAAAGTTGAGGTGGATTGTTATTGTACATTCCACCCTGTGTGTGTTCTGCATGGCTAATACATGATGATTACAGAAAGAAGCAGAAAGGAATAGATCTACCCCCCTGCTGCGTTCTTGGAGTCATTGTGCAGCAACCTGAAGACAGATACAGCTCAGCTTAACCCAAAAATATTTGTGCACTGTGTGAAGAAGACTGCACAATGTAAAAATGTTTAAATCTTAATGGTGTTTTTTAACACAGACCAGCAGAACACTAATGAGTTATAAACTTTCCACGCCCTCCCGTTCCATGAAGCGTTCGCCTCATCTGGTTCTAATCTGTAAACCCCACTCTATTTTCCTCCCAGTAATGAGAAGTGGAAAACTAACTTTCATTTTTTGTTCTTTTTTCCTTGCTGATATCTGGCAGAACGTTTAAACTGAGAAACCTAAACAATCAAGCAGGAAAAATATTTCAGATGATTTTCTAAGTTTGAGGCTAATCAGAAGAATGACATTGGGAGCTTTATACCTACAGGATGCATGCGATAGACTCAAATTTTCTAATGTTAAAGTACATGTAAATCCGATCTTATGGCGATGTCTGAAAAGCTGTGAGCAGGCAGGTCACTGACCAGTTAAGATGGTCAAAGACCGGTACCCCCCGGTAGAACCTGGGGACAAGATGCCTGTGCAGTACCTCACGGGTGTCGAACCATTGGTGCAAAGGTAAGTATAGTGGAGTCTAGTTCTGCTTTAAAGTGTTACTAAACCCAGGACCTTGCATTCACTATATCTGGTCTCCCACAGTACACAGAACATGGAAATGCAATCATTTTAGTAAATATAAACTGCTAAATACCCTTTCTCATCAGCAGTATATAGCAGTCTTGTGACTTCTGTCAGTGCCTGGTTAAAGCTTGCAGGAGGAGTTGTCATACTGCACTGAGCTGTCCTATGAGGATCCAGGACCCCTGACCCTCTGTCTTGACAGTGCCGATTGGCCCTCTGCTGATCACATGCACTCTCCCAAGAAAAAAATAAAACTCGCTTGCAATAAACACCAAACTGAGCATGTGCTGCCTGACTCCATAGACTGTCTTATCCAGACATGTTTTGGAGACAATGCCAGAAGGGGAGGATCTGTGCATGCAGGATCAATAGCCTTTTTACACAATGCAGATGATTAACCCCTTAGGTAACAAGCATGGTTTACGGCATATACAGACTGATTTTACTGTTGTGGGTTTAGTAAAACTTTAATGATATTTAGTTTGCTCAAGCACTGTGTATTTTAAACAACTGCCATGTTTATTAAATACCTATTTTAACTTTTTTTAATCCTTTGTTGTTTCCTCATTGACACTTGCAGAAAATGTTCTTTTTTGGCCTTGTTCACATGGGTATACTTAAGTGAACACTTGTGTGAGGGCTGTGTTTTGCTCTGATGGGATACACAGTCGTTGTTGTGGGACTGCCTGCATGCGGATGCATGGAACACCTGTGTATCCCATGCAGGCAAACATGTTCTTTCTCATGGGTATATGCTTAAATACACCTGTGTGAACAAGGCCTTATACAAGAATGGTTGAAGCTACTCCTGTAATACAGAGCAAGCCTCAGACAGCTGGGATTTGCTGTCAATAGTGATTGGGGAGTGGCTGGAGAGGAAAAGGACATTATAGACAAGCACTAGGTAATCTTGCTGATGGTTTTTATTTTTTATTTCCCTGAGGTTCAGAAATAGTTGATTTACTGGGGAATCTTCAGAGACAAGATGGATGCATAATAAACACCAATATTTTTATTGTAACAGTCCCACGATATCAACATTTCAGCACCTCAAGACAGGAGAAAATATTAACAGGTTTCACGCTGAAGGTGCTTACTCATAACCGAGCACCTACAGCATGAAATGCGTTAACATTTTCTCCTGTCTTGAGGTGCTGTGATGCACCAGCATGTGGTCATCCATCCTGTTTCTGAAGCTTCTATGGTGATGAGACACCTGCTGTATGGTTTTGTGTTTAGATTGTAAGAGGACCGACCTGGAGCTATGCATGGTGCTTTTATACTGTTGAATATTATTAGCCAAAACAATGAAAAATGTCTTACTTTTTCTCTAGAGGAAAAGCACAATCGATGGCAATTTTTTTTTTTAGTAAACTGTAAAATGGGTGTATGCAAGGAACAATTGCACACTCAATGCAACTTCCTGTAGTTCTGGGCAATGGGGAAGCTTGGCCAGGATAGGCCAATTGTGGAACCAAATGGGGAATTGTGCTGTGAATAAATGTATGGGAGTAGGTAGAGGGAGGGGATTAATGGAAAGCAACCTAGTATAGGTAGCTGTTAGCTGCGGGGCGGGGGTGGGGGAGGTAAGGGTTTCAGAGACTTTGAAGCACAACTATTTCCTCAGGAAGAGCATCTCAAGCTGCCCCATCCACCCTCCCTTTAAGTTCTGGGCTTGTTTTATTTTACAGTTGCTACGGGTGTGTGGCAGGGCACAATTTTTTGGGGTAGCTAGCCAAAAGAGGCTATTCTGGTTTAATGTTGGTGGAATCTGTTTCCTAATTTGGATTTAAAATTCTGGCAGGCTCTTGACATTGCCAAATAGTTTTGAAGTAGAGGTGAAAATTATGGAGAAGGTGTTATTTCACGATTATTTCACGATTGGAGTACTTTTTTATTCTCATTTTACACTTGCTGCTTTGGGGCGGAGTGTATACCCCCAGATTGGAGTGTCTGTTGGTTTGTTCCCACTATGCCCTGCTGAGTTGCTCCTGTCCATATCGGGAGGATTTCGGAGACATCGGAGACCGACCAGTCCCGGCAGAGGGCTTAATCTGCCTGCGCTTATGACCTCGCTCTAGAGGGAGTCCACCTGTTCCGGTAAGGGTTCCCACTCACCGAGTGGGATATTTTCTTCAGATTGGGATTTCTTCTTCCTCTTCCCCTCTCTTCTCCTGTTGGTAAAGGTGGATAATCCTTGGAACCTCTTACCTCAACTCAACGTATTCCTCCTTTTTTATTCATCTTATTACTTTAACGGGCTCTTTTTTATTTATTATTTTTTATTTTTATACTTTTTTATTTTTTCTTCCTTTAATTATCAATTTTGGCTTTTATCACCCAGTATCAAGTTTTTTATGTATACATGTATTTTGTGTTGATGAATTTTTGAATGTTCACTGTTTATTTATCTATAAGCACTATATGTCACTTAATCTGTGATTTCTCATATTTAGCGCAACCTATCTTTTTAATTTTTTTTTATTATAGGTTTATTAAGGGGCCAGTGGCAGGTACAGTTAACTGTATCACAATTTGGTTTGCTCCAAAGTTAGGAGTAAGGTGGTGGCATTGTCAAAGCCTGGGGCTAAACATTTGATACCAGGTTAAAGTGATTGTAAAGCTTCAATTTAAAAAAATAAAAAATAACAAATATGTCATACTTACCTCCGCTGTGCAGTTCGTTTTGCACAGAGTGGCCCCGATCCTCGATTTCTGGGGTCCCTCGGCGGCTCTTGCGGCTCCTCCCCACATCAAATAACCCCCTAGGAGAAACGCTCTCCCAGGGGGGTTACCTTGCGGGCTCGTTCCCAAGTCCAGCATTCGGCATCCATAGACTATGAATATAGGACTCGGCCCCACCCCCTGGCGCCCGCGTCTTTGGATTTGATTGACAGCAGCAGGAGCCAATGGCTGCGCTGCTATCAATCTATCCAATCAAGACCTGGGACCTCATGCAGAGAGGGACAGCGTGTCTCCGCTGAGGGAAATACGGGGCTCAGATAAGTAAAACGGGGGGGCTTGGGGGGGCGGTCACTGCCAGGTGTTTTTTCACCTTAATGCATAGGATGCATTAAGGTGAAAAAGCACGAGGGTTTACAACCCCTTTAAGCCCTCATTCACATTGATGCTACTTTTAAATCGCCCTACTTCACTTGAAGTAGCGCGATTTCAAAGTAGCAGGTCAACGTGATTTCAGGTATTACTTGAAAGACATCTGTGCGGCTTCATGCACAGATGTCTATTGAAATCACACCTGAAATTGGCAAAAGTAGTACAGTAACTACTCAGCTGATGGAGAAGGGAAAGAAAGGGGGAAGCATTGATGATACTGTAAATGCAGGATAGGATGCCCCAGGATTGGAATATCAGATATTACAATATCTGCATATATCTATTTATTTTCTTGGGATTCCTTTGGTTAGATTCGGATTGAAGGGTGGTTTTCATTAAGCATCTACATTGGAGGGGATTCTGTATCATCTGGGGCGTCCTATCCTGCATTTACCATCAATGCTTCCCCCTTTGTTTCCCTTCTCCATCAGCTGAATATTCCTTTCAGTGAAAAGGTGAACCAATTGGTTACAGCATAATACAACTAAGGTAATTGCTTTATACACAGTCAGCTCTTTCCCTGTCCAGAAGGGTTGGGTTACTCAATCACTCTTTATATATTTTAGGTGTTTTTTTTTACATTTTCTTCCCTATATGGTCACAATTACATCCCACAAGCCTCGTTATGCACTGGAACTTCTGTACATAATTGACTAGTCAAGTCCTGGTAGGCCTGTCCTTTTGATTCATTATTTACTGATCTATGTGAAAAGTTGTTTAAAATTATGAAATATTATACCGATCAATGTTATGCAATTTATATATTGATATGTAACATTTTGCAAATGTTCATAAATGTTTGTCTTCTTTATCTATAGTATCAACTATATGCAGCACTCTTAAGACTCCTGAGGAAGCTCTTCAAGGCGAAACATGTAGAGCCGAAGTGGCTGCATTGTTGTATGAAACGCATGTTTATGTGATAAATTTTACTACCCTTCTTTTTAAACTTGTTATAAAACAAAATGTTGTTATATATTTTATATTTTGTGATAATTAGATTTTTTGGCACCTTAAAAGCCTGCTTTTTTGTCTCTCTAAATTATCCTAATCATCTTAAGCAATGCTTCAACTGGGAGCATCACATTACTAGGATGATCTATAAGATCGTTTCGTATGTCATCAGTGACGATACACATGGGGAGAAGCGAGGTGACGTCATCGCTGAGGAAGAGTAGTAATGGTGAGTACCTTTTGCATGTTAGAATTTGCACTGAATGCTATTACAACATTGAAGCTTTGTGAGGGTTACTTCAATGAATAAAGTGGCTGACTATTTTAACATACTACACTATGGGACATCTTTGTTTGTGGTGTTGAACTTCCATTTACAGAGCCCCCAGAAGAAATAGCTGTATGAGAGTGGCGTGGAGGACACAGCTGAGGTGGAAACTATAGGGGAAGATCATGGATTATTTGGCAGCTGTGTGTCTGATTCTACCTTAGAAAGGGAAAAGCCTTTTGAGACCTATTATACTATATAGGTCCATATAACAGGAACGGGTCCATCTGAAATCACTGCATGGTGGTGCACATCATAGAAAGTTTTTGGATATTCAGCACTGGGACTTTGGTTTTACTTACCAGCAGTTTTCCCTGACAAATCTTTTTGGTGAAGGACTGAATCACTATTTAACATTAAGAGACTTCATTATTCACAGCACTGGGAGTGTGGTGCCACACCCCAGCAGAAAAGATAGGACAGATAGGACTCCACACAGACCAATGTACTGTTCTCCCCAAAAGAATGCCTTTACCTCCCTTTCTGCCCAGAAGGATGGAGCCATCCTTGTTCAGGCATCATCCAGGGGGTTAGCATCAATTCCAGGAGTGGAAAACTGGCACACAAATGACACAATCATGTTGCCTTGGCAGATGTCCACACTTTCTGTGTGTGTACCAGTCCTCTCACAGAGATTGGCCTCCCGCTTTTCATTTGGTGACTCGCCAGAAAAAGTCTAGGATCACTGGAGAAGTAAAGACGCAGGGAATGTCCTTTTCTATTTGTACTGAACTGATGATATCATTCTTCCAGCCAGCCCTATTCATGCAAATTCATAAAGGTATTACAAGGTTTGCCTACAATTCTGCGTCTGGCACACACACACATGTCTAGGGGTGGCGAGACAAAGGGAAAAAAAATAACAAATTGTAGATTTTGTGCTTTGATGTTGAGCCTCCCCGTACCTTTATGCCCTGAGACCAAGGCCAAAAACCCTTATGCTAAATAAATTTGTGTTGGCTAGGTTGGGTTGTTCCAAATAGCAATTGTTTTCCCAATATTACAGTGATCCCAGGGTCTCTGCTGTCTGTATAGCAAGCGATACGAGCATGCGCTTCTGTCTCCTACATTGTTCTTAAAAAATACATGCAAATCAGAGTAACAATGTTCTTCTAACCTCCATCTAAATTTTGTGGTCAACATATGAGTCAATCATACAATTTGTATTATAGACGCAACACCAGGAACAAGCCACACACCTAGGTGAGTAATTTAGGGATGACAAACACAGTATGAGGCTTACTTAAAGAGCTACTAAAGTAAAAAAAAAAACAAAAACAAAACATATATACTTCAAGATTCAGTTATCAATTGTTTTATCCTGTCTCTTTAAAATTCAGTGTAAGTATTTAATTCACATAAATACCTTAGAATAGTTCCAAAGATTTACCGTATTTACCGGCGTATAACACGCACCTTAACTTTAAGAGGGAAGTTTCAGAAAAAAAACCTTAAATTTTAAAATAAGGGTCAGTGCTCTGCAGCCTCATCAGTGCCCATCAATGCAGTCTGATCTATGTCCATCTGCAGCCTCTAATAAGCCCATTATCACAGCCTGTTTAGTGCCCATCTGCAGCCTCTAAAATGCCCATCTGCAGCCTCTAATGTGCCCATTATTGCAGCCTCTAACATGCCCATTATTGCAGCCTCTAACATGCCCATGATTGCAGCCTGTTTAGTATACATCTGCAGACTTGCCTTTGCAGATGATTGCAGCCGCGCCAGTGCTGGATGACACAGATCCGCGATCTCCTGTGTATGCCATGCTCAGTCACTCACAGTCCCGCCCAGCTCATATGATGGAGAGAGCAGTGGTCCAATGCCGGGCCAGGGGGGCAGGACTGTGTGTGACAGCACCGGATACACAGGAGATCGTGGCTCTGTGTCATCCAGCGGCGCTCATCCCCTTCTTCCACTCTGAGCAGCAGGGATCGGATTATAACACGCACACACGATTTCCCCCTGATTTTCAGGGGGGAAAAAGTGTGTGTTATACACTGATAAATACGGTACATCAGCAATCATTTCCTTTATGACTGTAGCTAAAATTCATTACTCTCTCTCAATATCCCTCTGCAACCAACCATTTATTTGTATTGAGCACAGAGACTGCAAGTGTAAGTGATGATGAATGATAAGCATGAGTGAAAGAACAGATCACTGGCATCCCTTTAGACAAGCAGGTTCACCTGCTGGCCACTGGATGGTGCAGGCTTTAGCTGTGCTGTGCTTACCAGTTGCTTGATTATTGTCCCAGGGGCATGTCTGAATGTAATTAAGCAACTGATGGGCACACTGCATAACTTAAGTTTACACCATCCAGTGACCAGCTCCCTCCTTAGAAAATGCACATCTAAAGGCTGCTTAGGGATGTATTCTTTCATTCTGGCTCAGATGGAACAGCATGACAGCAACTGGGAGCACAAAAAGGAACCATAAGAGGTGTAGTTTTGCAATCAGCAGGAAGATAATATATTACCCTTCCCCTCCCGCTGGCTATTATGAGGAGCTGGAAATACTAAAAAACAGCAGCTGCAACTATGGGGATGGACTGTGGGTATGTACATATTTTCAAATTGAGAAAAAAAATTCAACAATATTATTGCAGTATTTCAAGTCAGTGAATAATGCTCTTTATAACACTTAATGTAGTAAATGTGACTTTAATATTCCTTAAATACATTCTTGCACACCAAATTTATTAGCACAGGGGCTAAGTGGTTAGCACTTCTGCCTAACAGCAACAGGATCACCGGTTCGAATTCCAACCACATCACTACCTGCACAGAGTTTGCATGTTCTCCCTGTGTCTGCGTGGTTTTCCTCCAGGTACTCTGGTTTCCTCCCACACTCCACAGACATACTGGGAGGTTAATTGTCTACACAGCATGTCCACAGCAGCAAAAACAAATAATTTTGAAGGAGGATGAGAGGAATTTTTCTGAGTTAAGGATACATACCTAAATAGAGCATATATTTTTTGCAAACTTGAGTTTAGTGTCATTTTTATGTCAAAACGGGTTCAATTTACTTTATCTGACTTCATGCTTTAGTAAATCAGGGCTTATGAGCAATCACTAAATCTCAAATTATCTTACCAAATAGGTTTACTGTAGGAAGGCATGTTTACTAAGAGCTTAATTGCAGCTTAAATTAAACCTTTGCTTTGCCCATACAGAACCAAGCAACTAGGAATCAAATATGGTTTTAGGATATTGCTGGGCTTAAAGGGGTTGTAAACCCTTGTGTTTTTTCACCTTACTGCATCCTATGCAGTAAGGTGAAAAAACTTCTGGCAGTGACCGGCCCCCCCAGCCCCCTCATTTTACTTACCTGAGCCCCTTCATTCCCTCGGTGAAGATGCGCTCTCCCTCTCTCGGTGTCCCGGCTCTTGATAGGATAGATTGATAGCAGCGCAGTCATTGGCTCCTGCTGCTGTCAATCAAATCCAATGATGCGAGCGCCGGGGGGCAGGGCCGAGTCGGGCATTGGTGTCTATGGACGCAAATGCTGGACTTGGGAGCGCGCCTGTAAGGTAACCCCCCGGGAAAACGCTTCTCCTAGGGGGCTATCTGATGTGAGGAGGAGCCACAAGAGCCGCCGAGGGACCCCAGAAGAAGAGGAAGATCGGTGCCACTCTATGCAATACGAGCTGCACAGTGGAGGTAAGTATGACATGTAAAAAAAAAAAAAACACAAAGGTTTAAAATCACTTTAAAGCAAACTCAGCCAGTTCAAAGTTCACAGGCCCCATACTAATGTTGCAATTTGCCCTTAGAAGGTCCAATAGGAACTTTGTCATATGCCAGCCCCCACATAATGAAAGGGGGGAGGGGGGGCGGAACAGAGAAGCCCCATTGATGCAGGAAAAGCTGACAAACTGCATTGGAAGAGACTAAGGTCAGTTAGGAAACTGTACTATAAAGCTGATTGCTAGATCTTTGTGCAATCAACCCCTTTGCTGTCCTTTTTTTAATTATCATTATATGAAAACATATTTTTTTGGTTTACTTGAGGTTGGTGGTCACTTTGAGTATGCTGTCCCATCCATAGCAACCTTTTCTTTTTTCTTTGTTACAAGGCTTTCCTTTAAAAAAAGAGAGCTGTTGTTTCAGGGGTGCCATATTTTTACCCCTTTTTTTCAGGAATATATTATTGTTTTTCATTTAATGTTGTTATAGACTTTATTATAAGTTAAACTGCTGTTTATACAGCAGTTTTAATCAGTGGCTATATTTAGTCCATGATGTGACCTAGAATCCCGACTGTATGTTTACATTACTGCAGCCAGGGATCTGTCATTTAGCAATGGGAGTCTGGAAGGAAAACTTCTGTAGCAGTTGACTAGAGTGCCTGGCCACAAAATGAGAACGTCATCATGATAAAACATGGCACAGGTACATTGAGGCCTGCTCATCAGAAAACAAAACACGCTCCCACCCCCTGAGGCACAGGTTCATGTGTGATGGGCTACAGGTGGTCCCCATAGCCATACTCTGTACCTGGAGGTAGTGGGACCCTTTAAATGGGAAGTCATTATGCAGTAAAATAAACTCCAATAACTATAACATGAAACACCATTCAGCTAACATCCCATCCAAAAACATTTTTCATACAGCAACTGATTTGATGCAGAATATTCCAGTGCAGAACCGATTACATAGATAAGTCTAAACCCATATTTTAAAGAAGAATCTACTACCACAACTATGTGATTCAAAATTATATTTCTGTGGCAAGACATTTTGCAAGGTACCACAACTCCCACCCCCACCCCTCTTTCCCCCCTCCTGGGTTTAAACAAACAGATTTGTTTTTCTCCTTTGTTATTAGGCCATTGTTAAAAAACAAGTCCTCTATAAGGTCCCTTATAGAAGGTTAACTAAGAGTTATATGCATTATGTGCATAGAGAAATATATTGTTAGACTATGTACACCTGTTAATTGATATATGTTTTCTTTACATGTAGGGATCAGCCGAACACTCCCCTGTTCGGTTCGCACCAGAACGTGCAAACAGGCGAAAAATTTGTGCGAACCCCCCTAACACGGTTAAGGTCCATTGGGCACGAACATGAAAAATCAAAAGTTTTCATTTTAACGGGTAATATGCAAGTTATTGACATAAAAAGGGTTTGGGGACCCAGGTCCTGCCCCAGGGGACATGTATCAATGCAAAAAAAAGTTTTAAAAATGGCCGGCTTAAAGTAAAACAATAAAAATGAAATATTCCTTTAAATATTGTGCCTGGGGTTGTCTATAGTATGCCTGTAAAGTAGCGCATCTTTCCCGTGTTTAGAACAGTACCCCAGCAAAATGACATTTCTAAAGGAAAAAATGTCATTTAAAACTCGCAGCTGTAATGAATTGTCAGATCTCGGCAATATAGATAAAAATCATTGACAAAAACGGCATGGGTTCCCCCCCCCCAGTCCTTTACCAGGCCCTTTGGGTCTGGTATGAATATTAAGGGGAACACCGCACCAAAAAAAAATTGGGTAAGGGGCCCCCCAAAATCCATACCAGGCCCTTCTGGTCTGGTATGGATATTAAGGGGAACCCTGCACCAAAGTTTTAAAAAAAAAATGGTGTAGGGGTCCCCTCCAAAATCCATACCAGGCCCTTCAGTGCATCTCGCAGTGCATTGGCGGTCTCACCGTTCATTACGGCGCATTCCGTGGGCGCTCAAATTTCCCGCGAATGCCCCATAATGTTTGGTATTCAGCGAATGGGCGAATACCTGATGTTCGAGTCGAACTTACATTCGACTCGTACATCGGGCTCATCCCTATTTACATGTAAACATACAGGGCTATGTCCTCTATGCTAAATGTATTGTACTGAGTGAAGATATAGGCCACATAGAACATTTCCTTTTATCTGTATTGGTACTGCACCATTCTCTCTCTTTCCCCCCTCCCCCGCATTAGAGGCAGGGTGGCTCTAAGCTTTCCCTTAGGATGGGATTCCCACCCATGTCAAAAGGAGTTTTTCTGTTTTGGTGGGGCAGGGAGCATGTTCAGACCATATTACTTGGGTTAGGATATGGACTGTCAATACAAACATGAATTATAGAAAGTGCCACAAGTATGTAATTGAAGGTATGCATTATATTAGTGATAAATCAAGTAATGTAGGGATAAACAAGTAATAACGTGTTCTTATATACGAGTATAACAAATCCTCTGCACAAGAAACAAGCATGTCTGCAAATCTCTATATAATCCATTCAGCCTTGGGAGAAGAACCACTTGAATCAGGGTTTAAACTCCTTGACCTAATGATCAAAGGGAGAAGACGCATATGTGAAATCTTTCATCTCATCTAAATAATGAACCCCTCTGTTATGGCGAGCCAAAGATAAATATCCAGAATGAAATTAGATCTTTGATAGGACTGTATAGCTCTTTTAAAGTTTTTTTTTGTTACATTTCTTAGCTCATGTAAATACTCTCATGAGTGTCTTTATTTTCTATAAACCTTTTTTTTTTATGTATAGTTTGTAATGAGCAGTCACTTTTCGTTATTCCATTAGCTTCTTACTTAACAGTTCTCCAAAGTTACATAACTTTGCTGTTTTTAACTTGCTGGGTGCAAGTCTATCATTCTGCTCACACTGAAAGCAATATACTCTCTAGCTAGCTTCTCTCCCCTATGATATGAGATGAGGTGTTCTGTAGTTCCAACACGCTGATTGTCCTAAGGTTAATGCTGCGTCTCAATAAATACAGTACAATGAGTGACTGTTTTCATCCCAGGACAGGAAGTGTGTTAATGGCAGGATCACCAGGTGAAAATAAAGGAAAAATGGCCAAAGAAAGAACACTAATGCAGCCACCACATCTAAACACTGGTGAAATGCAATATCTTACAATTTTGTTCTTGGGTTTAAATTGCCATCATCATTTTAAAACCCCTGTCATTTTGTGTTCTATTCAAGTTCCTTTCACTTCCTGCACACAACAGATAGTGATAGAAAATCTTTTCAAAGGTAGGTAAATGCCCTCTTATACAGCTGTCACCAGGATAAGTGTCTCCACTAGGGATGGGCCGAACACCCCCCCGTTCGGTTCGCGCCAGAACATGCGAACAGGCAAAAAATTTGTTCGAACACGTGAACACCGTTAAAGTCTATGGGACACGAACATGAAAAATAAAAAATGCTAATTTTAAAGGCTTATATGCATGGTATTGTCTTAAAAAGTGTTTGGGGACCTGGGTCCTGCCCCAGGGGACATGTATCAATGCAAAAAAAAGTTTTAAAAATTGCCGTTTTTTCGGGAGCAGTGATTTTAATAATGCTTAAAGTGAAACAATAAATGTGTAATATTCCTTTAAATTTCGTACCGGGGGGGGTGTCTATAGTATGCCTGTAAAGTGGCGCATGTTTCCCATGTTTAGAACAGTCTGACAGCAAAATGACATTTCTAAAGAAAAAAAGTCATTTAAAACTATTCGCGTCTATAATGAATTGTCGGTCTGGCTATACACATATAAGTTCATTGATAAAAACAGCATGGGATTCCCCCACAGGGGAACCCTGAATCAAAATTTAAAAAAAAATGTGTGGGGGTCCCCCCAAATTCCATACCAGGCCCTACACGTCTGGTATGGTTATTAAGGGGAACCCGCGCCAAAATTTTTTTAAAAAATGGTGTGGGGGTCCCCCCAAATTCCATACCAGGCCCTTCACGTCTGGTATGGTTATTAAGGGGAACTCCGCGCCAAATCTTTTTTTAAAAATGCTGTGGGGTCCCCCCAAAAATCCATATCCGAGCACGCAACCTGGCAGGCAGCAGGAAAAGAGGGGGGGACGAGAGCGCCCCCCCCCTGAACCGTACCAGGCCACATGCCCTCAACATTGGGAGGGTGCTTTGGGGTAGCCCCCAAAGCACCTTGTCCCCATGTTGATGGGGAGAAGGGCCTCATCCCCACAACCCTTGCCCGGTGGTTGTGGGGGTCTGCAGGCGGGGGGCTTATTGGAATCTGGAAGCCCCCTTTAACAAGGGGACCCCCAGATCCCACCCCCCCGTGTGAATTGATAATGGGGTACAAATGTACCCCTACCATTTCACAAAAACAAGTGTCAAAAATGTTAAAAAAAGACAATAGACGGTTTTTGACAATTCCTTTATTAATGTCTTCTTTTTTCCCCGCTTCTTCTTCCATCTTCTTCTGGTCTTCCTTCAGTGTTCTTCTTCCTCTATCTTCCTTCTGCTTCTTCCTCCGGTCTTCTCATCCGGCATCTTCTCCGCTTCGTCCTCCGATCCGCCTCAATGGGAGTCTCCCACTGTGTGACGCTTCTGTTCAGGTGACAGCTCTTATATAACGGAGGGCGGGGCCACCCGGTGACCCCGCCTCCTCTGACGCATTGGGACTTCCCTATGGCTTTCCTCGTGTCGTCAGAGGGGGACGGGGTCACCCGTTTACGTTCAGCTGTCAGACTGTTCTAAACACGGGAAACATGCGCCACTTTACAGGCATACTATAGACACCCCCCAGGTATGAAATTTAAAGGAATATTACACTTTTATTGTTTCACTTTAAGCATTATTAAAATCACTGCTCCCGAAAAAACTGACATTTTAAAAACTTTTTTTGCATTGATACATGTCCCCTGGGGCAGGACCCAGGTCCCCAAACACTTTTGATGACAATAACTTGCATATGAACCTTTAAAATTTGATTTCTCCCATAGACTTTTAAAGGGTGTTCCGTGGCTTTCGAATTTTCCGCGAACACCCCAAATTGTTCGCTATTTTGCGAATGGGCGAACAGCCAATGTTCGAGTCGAACTCATGTTCGACCCGAACATAAAACCCATCCCTAGTCTCCACTGGAAAAGTTTAGCTTTTAGATACACTTTGAATACACTAACAACAATATAAAAACGGGGCAAAAATGTACAAAAAGAGTGACAAAATTCAAAACATGTGCTGGCCATATGCTAGCATATTTGTACAAAATTCTTAGGAAAATTTGCATTATATTCGATGACTTGATGAATGTTATTCAAAAGTATTTAAGAATTTCATTTGCTTTTAACATTTGATTTTGGAATTAATAGACATTCCCACACAAAAAACATACGTCGATTTGACACCAATACCAGTTAGGAAATGAAACAAATGTTTTTTGAAACAAAAGTATTCTAACAAAATTCTGCTAGTGTATGGCCAGTTTAAGACCTCACTATAGAAACAGAAGCACAGAAAAGTGATGGCAGAAAAACTGAGTAGTCCATGGAGTCTGTGCATTTAATTAATTAATTAATTAATTTTTATTAATTTTTTTAATTTATGTATTTTTTTTCATTTTTTTTCATTAACCTTGTTGTCTGACTATAGATATATGTTTATCCCAAGCATGTTTGAAGCCATTTACTGTTGACTGTTTCACTACCTCCGTTGGTAGTTTGTTCCAATCATCAACTACCCTTTCAGTAAAAAAATACTTTCTAAGATTCGTTTTGAACTTTCCTTCCAGTTAGTTTGAGGTCATATCCCCGTGTTCTTGATTTTGGTTTCATATTGAAAAGACCTTCCTGAACCTTATTCACCCCCTTGATGTATTTGAAAGTTTCAATCAAGTCTTCCCTTTCCCTTCTTTCTTCCAGACTGTACATATTCTTGAAGTCGTTCTCGATGTTTTATCCCCCAAACCTTTCACCACTTTTGTTACCCGTCTCTGGACTCGTTCTATTTTATCAATATCTTTCTGTAAATGAGGTCTCCAGAACTGGACACAGTATTCTAAATGAGGTCTCACACTAAAGATCTATATAGGGGAATCAGGACCTCCTTCCTCCTGCTCCCCTTTAAAAAAAGCAGCCGAAGTCTGTTGTAACATTTGGAACTACCTCATTTGTTAATTAATGTATACAGCATACAGCATTATATTGAAGCCACAGGCAGAAATATATTCATTCAGTGTCATTTTATCTAGTTAAAGTATTATGCTTTAAATGCTTTTCTGTACAGTAAAGACTGAATGTGGAAAAACTGGTTTTGGACAGAGATGCAGAGATTGAATTAATGCATCCACATGTGGGATTTGGGTGTGTATGTGGCTCCTCCCGCAAGCCAACCAACATCATGAAAATTATATGCCTGATAGCGGGATCTGGCACTTGGACAGCTCCTTCCTGGGAAATAACACTTTAAATGCCATACCCCTCTTACTTTCCAGATTTCATGCATTAAGCTATCTTAGTTTGTTAGCACTTATGGTAATTTTCTGCATTGTAATGATGGCTATTTTTCTATTCTTACACAGTTTCCTATGTGTTCTTAAAGCTGAACTCTGAGAAAAAAAAATTCCTCTCTTGTAGTGGGGCTGCACTTAAACATCCAGAGTTAACTGTTCAATTCTGCTTAAGGGGTCCAGGTGAAGGATCTTTACTTATCTGATCCTCTGCTCTTGTGAGCTGCTTTGTGTTGCTAGATTGTCCCAACATCCTTCTCTCCCCTGTAGTTTAATGTCCTCGGACGTTATCAGGGCCAATGCAGGATCCATAATCTTGCATTGGGCATAAGAATACAGAGGGACAGTCCACTGCTGGAATGTATGGGAGAACTATCTGCTGGGGAAGAGGAGGATCAGGTAGGTAAAATTGTTTTCTCCATCTCATGGACAGAAAAAAGCCTTTAATTCTTGCAGCTCAGGCAAAGCTCCACCTTTTGTTTTTCTTGAGTTGGGGTTTAAAGAAGAATTCCAGGCAGAATCAGCAGTATGACAAAATTATCTGCAAGGGTGGCACTCTTCCCACTGACCACCAAAGTAAGAGGCATTCTTCCCACTGACCACCAATGTAAGGGTCATTCTTTCTACTGTCCACCAAGATAAGGGTCATTCTGTCTACTGACCACCAATGTAGGGGGAATACCTCCCATCAACCATCATTGAAAAAGGGCTTCCTTACCACTGACCACTAATGTAAGGGGCACTCTTCTCACTGACTACCAATGTAAGGAGAATTCTTCTCAATGACCACGAATATAAGTTCTGGCCATGGATCACCACTGTAAGGGGCATTTTTCACACTGACCTTCAATGTAAGGAGAATTCTTCTCACTGACCACCAATGTAAGTTCCTGCCATGGACCTACCACTGTAAGGGGCATTCTTTTCACGAACACCAATGTAAGCGACATTCTTCCTATCGACTACTAATGTAAGGAGCATTTTTTACACTGATCACCAATTTAAGGGGCATTCTTCCCATCAACCACCAACATAAGGGGCTTTTTTTCTATCAACCAACAAAGAAAGAGGCATTCTTCCCATCAACCACCAATGTAGTGGGCTTTCTTGTTATCAACCACCAATGAAAGAGGCATTCTTCCCATCAACCACCAACGTAATGGGCTTTCTGTCTATCAACCACCAAAGAGGCAATCTTCCTATCAACCACCAATGTAAGGAGCTTTCTTTCTATCATCCACCAATGAAAGGGGCATTCTTTCTATTGATCAGAAATATAAGGGTCATTCTTCCCATCAACCACCAATGTTATGGACATTCTTTCCACTGGCCACCAATGCAAGGGGCATTCTTCCCACTGACTCCCTGTGAAATGGTTTAAAGCATTAGTAAAGCCCACTTTGTTATTCTTACCTACAGGTGAGCCTATAATAAGGCTTACCTGTAGGTAAAATAAATATCTCCTAAACTTGCACCGTTTAGGAGATATTCACCCTGCATTGCAGCCAGTGACATCACTGGCGCATGCGCTTTGAAGGTCCGGCATACCTTGCCGGAACTTCAGAGCTTCATGCCAGAGCCGAGAGCTCCAGTGCGCATGTGCAGGAGTGACATCATGGCGGCTCCAGCTAGTCACACAGCCAGAGCGCACGAACCCAGAAGAAAGACCAGGGGAAGATGTCAGCCCTCTCAGCAGTGACCAGGTGCCACTAGAGGACTTTGTTCCAAGGTAACCATTCCATAATTTGCTAGTATTTGATGCATACTAGCACATTATACAGTTGACTTACAGGTGGTTTTTTTTTTTTCAGACAAGCCGCTTTAAGTTCCTTAAGACCTGAAAATTATTTCAAGGGTTCGTCTAGGGTGAAAAAGTAGAGAAAGCCTGCCTTAGTTGATTTCACACTACATTAATACACTACATTAATACAACTATTATGCCCTAGGCACAAGCAGCTATTTTTTAGAAAGAATTCAAGACAAAAGGAAAATACTGCTTAGGCACAGTTAAAGTATAACTAAAGGGAAAGCATTTTTTTGGATAGTGTGTATAGGAATTACAGCGCCTGTAATATTTTTATTGCTATCTGTGTCCCCATTAAGAAGGTTCACTCTCTATTTGTCCTGTTTACCATTATCATTGAACGTGAAAGAAAATTCTAAATTTTGGGTTATCCCAGAACAGAAATAGAAGGGAAATCTTCCAATGAGGACACTAGTTCTGGTGACCCTGGTGACAAGGAATTCAATCACTTTGAAGGTAGTTCCGATCCCTTCCTGTTTTGGATGTGGGACAGGAAGTAAAGGGAAATCAACACAATTATACACAGATGCCAAAAAAAGACAGGGGTTATAACCCTCCCTTACTAAAATGAAAAATAAAAGCTTAGCCTTTAGTTCTACTTTACCATTTCTAAATGTTCCATGTAACGTAACAAATCTTTATTACAATTCTTCTACTACTATAGGTGCACAGAATAAACAGCATTAGAAAAATATGTGGTCAGAGCCCAGTATCAATAAGTTAATTATGTATGGCACCGACATCCCTTATATGTTGTACAGAGAATAAGAAATTGGGAGATATAGGACTTTATAGGTGTACTAAAGTATAAATACAAAAACAATAATTATAAAATATATAGTTATATAAGATATACACAAATGATTGCAATCAGACAAATGGCGAGCATCCCCAACTGTTAATTCCTACCTCATTGATTAAGCGTGGGGGCCAGATTGACATAAAAAAAATGAATAAGGAGTAAGATCCAGTGATGCCTTGCATTCGATCAGCCACAGTCGCCCAAATATGCCTTTTCTCCCGTAGGGAGGGGTATGGGTGGATGAAGACAAATACAGCTCAAAGTATAAACTGTCAAATAAAATATAAGATATCCTTATAAATTTGCTTTAAACCATCCCAATATGAATGGTAAAGACAAAGAAGAATAAAGTCATCTTCACAGATTAAACTTACTCAAACTGGGTTTTCCTTAGGTTTAAATAAACTGGGAGGCTTAAAATCCATTAGACAACATCAGTGATCTAACTATATGGGAGACCACTTCTTGATTCTGAGAATACCCACAAAACGCCCTATCATTTACCATTCATAGTAGAGCACAAACTGCCATTTTGCTGGAATTTCATACTGAATGTACTTGCCTCCATTTAAAAATAGAACCCATCCATGGGTCAAAGGGACTCCAAAAAGAGGAAGGGAAGGGGGCCCTTTCAACCGTTTACAGGCTTAAAGGAAGCTGTCTACAAGAGATATAACAACAATTTACCAAGATTGTAATTACTGTGATGGCTATGTGGTTTCCAAAGTCACTGATGTATGCAAGTGTACCTGATGTCCTGTCCTGATGGTGTGAGACTCCCAGGGATCCAACAACATGGCTGTCATCACGTGGGACCTTACATACTCCTCCCATTGCGTTTGGTGTGACGCTAAGCGTCGAGGCATAATGTCGCAATTCGGAGGGGAGGGGCTGCGTGACGAGGGGGACGTCCAAGATCCCAAGATGTGCCACGGATTGTGGCAAGCGGAATCGAGCAACCGCAGCCACACCCCTAGGGGCCGAATCCGCAGAATAACAACCTCATGCCCAAAGATCAATCTGTCACAGAGCACAACACGGCAGGAAGCCGGAACCTCAAAGCCAACTGCGGTCCCTCAAGGCAGGCATGCATGGGTGCCCCCCATGATTCAGGTGGGCCTGTATACCTATCCCCACGTAGTGGGGATGGCCCCAGGGACACCCTTGGGCGTCTGTACGGGAACCCACATGGCAAATGGGCAAAAGGGCAAAACGAGGCTGACCTCCATGGGTGTCACTCCAAATGAGACAAAAATGAAACCCTGAAAAATGTGCCTGAACCCTGAAAGACAGTGTATGCAGCCATAAACCGGTTTGTGGAATTAAATAGACCTCGCCAAGTGCATAAGTGCAACCATGAATAGTTACATATCCTTAAACGGTACCCCAAAGTACAACAACGTAAAAATACACACCATAACATAACAAAGTTTATATAAAGTATATATAATTCCCTCTGCACAAAGGGGGTAAAAATATAAACAGCACAGTAGCAATTGCACATTCCAGAAATTGACAAACACACTCCAAAAATACAACCAAACAAGGGGAGAGGGATGGCATATAGAGGGCACATACAGGACTCCGGGAAGAATCCAAAGTGATAGAGATCATGTATTTGTTGAACGAGAAACCTGCGTATCTGGTCGCTTTTAGGAAGTAGATCCATCTAGTTTCAAGTTGTAAACATTTTTTTGTCAATGTCACCCCCTTGTTCATGAGAAGGGATATGTTCAAGAGTGAAAAAGCCAATCGAATTGAGATTGAAATTATGGTACAGTCCTACATGCCTGCTAATGGGCGTTTCCATTTTACGTTTGGAAATCAGGGAGACATGGTCCCTAATCCTGCAAAAGAGTGGTCGTTTCGTCTTACTTACGTACCTTACGTGGGTAAGACGAAGCGACCACTCTTTTGTCATTATTTCAATCTCAATTCGATTGGCTTTTTCACTTGGGATTTTGGACATCCCCCTCACCACACGGCCCCTCCCCTTTACATCCACGTTGCATCATTACTTCTCGATGCTTAGCGTCGCGCCAGACACAACGGGGAGGGGTATATAAGGACCCATGTGGCGGTAGCTATGTTGTTGGGATCCCTGGGAGCCTCACACCATCAGGACAGGACATCAGGTACACTTGCATACATCAGTGACTTTGGAAACCACATAGCCGTCACAGTAATCTTTGTAAATTGTTTGTAAATTCTTTGTAAATTGTTCTATCTCTTGTAGACAGCTTCCTTTAAGCCTGTAAACTCTTTTTGGAGTCACTTTGACCCATGGATGGGTTCTATTTTTAAATGGAGGCAAGTATATTCAGTATGAAATTCCAGCAAAATGGCCATTTGTACTCTACTATGAATGGTAAATGATAGGGCTTTTTGTGTGTATTCTCAGAATTATGAAGCAGTCTCCCATATAGTTAGATCACTGATGTCGTTTGATGGATTTTAAGGCTTCCAGTTTATTTAAATCTAAGGAAAACTGTAGATACAGTGAATCAATATTACCAATAAGGTGTTTTCATACACCTGTGGATATGGTTGTATTGTACGCATTTGTTTTTATGATACAGTTCATTTAAATAAAATACTATGTATTTTTATAATTATTGTTTTTGTATTTATACTGCACCTATAAAGTCCCATATCCCCCAATTTCTTATTCTCTGTACAGAATAAACAGCAGCGTGACACATCTCATGCCCACCATGACAAACATTCATGCAAAATTAGCATGTAAAACGACTAAAAGGAATTTGCACTAAAGAACACGCACTTCGGCAGAAATAAATAGGCTTATTGAGACACATAAGAAAACTTGTTTTGTGTAGTAAAAAGAATATATTTTTTAACAGATGACTTATATTAACATACTTTCAACACCATTGAGAGGCTGATTTAAGCACCTAACAACTAGCATAAATATAGAATATTTCAGAACATGCTGATGCTGATCATAGTAGGTGTTTATAAATGTGAAAAGTGTTTTTCTTTTATAAAAATGGAACCTGAACAGTTTGATAAAAAAACAATATTGTTTACCAAGAAATATACATTCCACATTAATATTATGCTACCAAAATGAGTGTGTGCTGTAAATTGTCTCCGCCATTGTTACTGTTTCTTCTTGCTGGAGACTGCCATTTTACTGAAGCCTAGAGCCCCTGAACAGCAGTAAATCTTTAGGCTGTCAACAGATCAGCCTCTACAAATTCAGCAGAGTGCCAAAAAATAGAGAGCAACTGAACATGTGCAGAGCAGGGCAAGACTGTATTACTAGATTTTAAACAGTATAGGCACTTATTTTTAATGTTCTGACTAAAGTTCCACTTTAATTTATTGCAGGAGTTTCTATTACTCCAATATACAGTGACAGTATCTTTTTTTTTAAATTGCACCCGGATTTATATGATTCTGTCATCTCTGATCTAGCATCTCAGTACAAGAAATAGATACTGACCCCCCTAATGCCTGATCAAAGATAATTCTATCCTTATGATAAGAAAAGCAGAATCAAGAAAAGTACCCGGACTTCTATGGAAGACCTCCACACATGGAACTATTATAAAAAAAATACATCCAATGCCAGATCCACTTTCAACATATGTAAATAAATGAAACACATACTGTCCATATTTTCAATGTTTCTTAATGATTTGTGCGTGTCTAAAATACTGTCCATATTTTCAATGTTTCTAAATGATTTGTGCGTGTCTAAAAGCATTCAAATTTATAAGGAAAGACATAGATATGGGTCAGGGCAGGACTGGGAACCCTTGGTCTCGGAGGTAAAAGCAACCAGCTAGCCCTTCCATGGAAGCAAAGGCAGGGGAGAGGGGTGCAGTGTTTTCATCTAGAGGGTGGCAGGCGTGGCAGGCGTGGCAACAGGTATGTTGTGGGGGAACAACAGAGCCACCGGCCAGCAGTAAAAGTTAAACTGCTCATCGGCAAGTGGTTAATCTATACATGTTTTGTGGGTTTTTCGTTTTGTTTTGTTTTTTATTAACTGTTTGTCTGAGTATGGGATCTATGTTTGTCCCAAGCATGTTTGAATCTACTTACTGTTGACTGACTCACTACCTCTGCTGGAAGTCTGGTGCCAAGCATCAACCCACTTTCTAAGATTAGTTTTGAACTTTTCTCCTGCTAGTTTGAGGTCATGTCCCTGTGTTCTTGGTCTTGGCTTCATATTAAAAATACAGCCTTCTTGAACCTTATTCACCCCCTTGTCGTATTTAAGGGTTTCAATCATGCCTCCCTTTACCCTTATTTCCTCCAGACAGTATATATTAAGTTCCTGCTCCAGAATCCAGAGTGCTGCCAACTCCTGGTAAATTGTAACATACCACACTTAACCACTTCCTGCCTGGCCTATAGCAGAATGACGGCCGGGCGGTGGTTCAGTCATCCTGACTGGGCGTCATATGATGTCCAGCAGGATAACAGCCACCGCGCGCCCCTGGGGGTGCGCATCGCGGCAATTGGTGGTACTGTGTGTCAGTCTGACACACCGCTACACCGATTTTGGTAAAGAGCCTCCGACAGAGGCTCTTTACCACGTGATCAGCCGTGTCCAATCATGGCTGATCACGATGTAAACAGGAAGAGCCGTTGATCGGCTTTTCCTCACTCGCATCCGACAGACGCGAGTAGAGGAAAGTCCATCGGCGGCTCTCCTGACAGGGGGGGTCTGTGCTGATTTTTTATCAGCACAGCCCCCCCCACAGATGCCCACACTGGACCACAAGGGAAGAGGGCAACATGTGGATGGCCAGGCATGTACCCCATGGCCATCCACATATGAAAAAATATGCACAATAGATGCCAATCAGTGCCCACAAATGGGCACTGACTGGCAACATTATGGTCCATATAAAACAAGTGATGCCCAGCAATGCCACCCATCAGTGTCATCAGTGCCAGTGCCACCCATCAGTGCCACCCATCAGTGTCCATCAGTGCCACCTCTCAGTGCCCATCCATGCCCATCAGTGCCCACCTATCAGTGACCATCAGTGCCCATCTGTGCCACTTATCACAAGTACCCATCAGTGCCACCCATAAGTACCCATCAGTGCCGCCTATGAGTGCCCATCAGTGCCGCCTATGGATACCCATCAGTGCCGCCTATGAGTGCCCATTAGTGCCGCATACTAGTGCCGCCTATCAGTGCCCATCATCAGTGCCCAAGCGGTTAAGCAAGTTCATCCCTGCAACCCTCAATATAGATGGGTCACTTGGTTATATCATGTGGCATAAAAGCACATTATGCGTGTTGTGGTGGAGAATGGGGAGAGAGAGCAGCCATAGTAGCGATGCTGGAGCAGCCTTCCTGCTGATTTAACATACTGTGAGCTATTGGTGTCTCCTACATTGCTGCAGTTCTGCTGAGCTCGGTGTCTGGATGAAAGTTATGTGATGGGGAAATAGATGGTCAACTTGTACCTTTTCTGTTTTTTTTGTTATAAAGGGTTCCTGGTTACTGTCTAATTTCCACGGATGGTCCTGGGTTTGGATGATCTGTCCTTGTAAATGCAACTGTTTATCAAATTTGACCAGTTGAGCATGCAGTGAATCTGTCATCACTCTGTGTTAATTAATCCTGACCTTTGCATTGTTCACTACATACTACTGACCTTGGCACTCTGTGTTACTTACTCTTGACCCTTGTACTTTGCATTATACACTACAGACCTTTGAACACTGCATTACTGACTCCTGACCCCTGCACTAAATATGACTGACCTCTGAAAACTGATAATTGGAGAGAAACTAGGGGCAACCCCTGCTAAGCCCCCAGCAGAGAAAAAAAATGGACTATCTCGGTACTCAAACATTAGACAATAAACATATAAAAAATTCGAATGTTATTTATACAAAAGTGTTAAAAGTACACAAATACACATATTGGCTAAAAACATACACTAAGGAAGTGGAACATAGTGAATTCTCGATTCCTCAGTAGGAATTGTATAAAGTATTATCCAAAACAGAACAAAAGATGACATTATAGAAGTGTAACAATACATTTGTTATACTGCTATAATGTCATCTTTTGTTTTGTTTTAGATGATACTTTATACAATTCCTCCTGAAGAAGCAGCCATAGCTACAAAACATGTACAGGATATATTGTACATGGAGAATTCGCTATGTTCCATGTCCTTAGCATATGTCTGAGGATACTATGCTACCAGGCAGAACTGTCTGTATAATACATGATTTGACAATGCTACTATTAATCATTGCTTTTATCCAATATGTGGATTTGTGTCCTTTTAACACTTATGTATAAAAAAATAAAAATACATTTTTTTGTATGGTAATTGTCTAATATTTGGGTACTGAGTAAGTACATTTTTTTTCTGCTGGGGGCTTAGCAGGGGTTGCTCTTAGTTTCTCTCCAATTATCATTGTTCAGGATGATGGTACCCCCATATCTTCCAAATGATCTGTACATAGATAGAGGCTTGCAAGTTATTCTATGACCTCTGAACACTGTGTTACTTACTACTGACCTCTGAACTCTCTGTTAATTTTTCCTGATCCCTGCACTCTGCATTACTTACTACTTACCTCTGATCTCTGCATTACAAGTTACTGACCTCTGTATTCTGCATTACTTACTACTGATGCCTGAACTCTTAGGTTTTCCCGCATCCAATTCGTAACAGCTCTATGGAGCCGGTTCACATATCTCCGCAGCGCCTCTGGTGCCATTTGCACAAAAATGCTGTGCGTCTTTTGGTCCCTTTCAGGTTCGAATTCAGCCTGAAATCAGACCTGAAACAGGGAATGAGGATGCACCGGACTCCTGCTGTGAGCCGCTGTGTGCTCATATGTGAACCCAGCCTTACTCCTACCTTTATTACTTTTTATTGGCACTTAATAACTTGTTAGGTAATCTCCTTAAAAAAAAATTTCTGCGCCCAGGTGATCTTTGATTTCTTCCATGTTGTTCAGATAAAGCTCCACCTCTCCAGGGTTGCCTACCCCTGTGCTTGCTGTTTGATTGTTCTGTGCTCTACCAGTCTTGTTGTGCTGCCTTCTCCATTTAAGTCACGTTTCCTCTTGATTGCCTACTCCCTCATTCTTGTCACTGCTCATCACTCCATTGAGGCGACCTGACCTTATGCTTGCAAATTCTCCCCCAGCTCTCCTGTATGATGGTGGCACCCAGCAGGGAACAATGGTGGCTGGGGCAGTCAACAAAAAGATGGGAGCTGATCACCAGCAGGCCAGAGAAGCCTGGAACACCAGAAAGGAGGAACCATGGGATGGAAGAGCAGAGGGGGACAGGAAAAGGCAGAAAGTTAGGGCAAACGTGAAGGGAAGCTTGGACTGTATAGCTACAGGAGAAGAAAATGAGAAGAAAAACCAAGAGTGATACAGGAGGAAAAGTGAGGTGTGTGTCATCCAACACCCTGAGCAATGGATGCACTGCAGGGTACAGACAGAGTTATGTGGGTTAAAGAAAGTGCAACATGTAAAGTGGGCCATGTGTCTTATTGATTGATGGGCATAGTGAAAGGTGGGTTACTAAAGGACAAGGTTTGCTGTAAAGAACTTGACATCTTTCACCATTAGCTTTCTTTGTGGTTCTTGGCATTCAGACACCTGATACCTCGGACCTGCAAAGAAAGCCTTTCTGTGGAAGATGCTGTGATCACAGGTTGGAAAAGGTAACAGGTAGCTATACAATGCCCGGTATCTATCACTGACTGCAAGTTGTCTATCTCTGCCAGCCCAACATGCTCTAATGCCCCTTAGCCAAGGTCTCTCCTGATATGGAAAATGCATAGGAGTGACCTTACTAACAGTGATGCATTGAATAATACATGAATCCTGATTATAGGCATTTATTAATCATTTAAGTCTCTGTGGATTGGATAACTTGGCACACTCATATCTGGAAAAAGTTGATAGGAGAGTGCAGCTTGCCCTAGTTGAAGCACACTGCAAACCAGTTGGTTCATTTCTACTAGTAAAGTTGTGGGAGGGTGTTAACAAGTCACAAGATGTAAAAAGCCCTTGAAGCTATGGATTTTGTTAAAAATAACAAGCAAATTATTCTAAGATGTCTCTGGCAGCCTTCCAGCTGATCTTTTATAGACGTCTCAAAGCTAGCTCATCCCTATTCCATGCAACGTGACCTAGTTCTGCCTGCCCGCGCACGCTTCCTGTCAGAGCTGGACAGTAACTCTAAGAGAGAACTTATTCAGCATCGGTTCCTAATTAAAACAGTTGTGCTAATGATAAAGTGAAGAACTGCCGCCAGCTACATAGACAGTAATGAGTTCAAGCAGCCACAAGTTTTCTGCATACACAAATAAAAATATATTTCTAGTTATTACAGTAGGGATAACAAGCTGCAAGTCCTGTGAGTACACTTATTTTTAATTTACTTAAATATTAGTTAGATGCAAGGATCAATTACAGCCACACTGACGAAAAGGTTTAATAAATAAATTGAGCTTGAGCCTATAAGAAAATGATGTCATTTGTTGGCGATATCTATGGAATTTCAGGAAGTGGGGAGCAACACTGGTGCACTGACTATGATTGGAAGGACCTAGTCTGAAGTAAACCAACTAAAAATAGGGCAGCTTTCCCTTAGTCTTCATATATTACCAGCAGGACACGTTTCCCTGTTCTCTGCAAAGAATTACAAGCAGACTAACATATTACTAATTAACATGCCTGAGCTACTACCTTGACTTCTGGAAAACTTACTATTTTTTTAGTTCACTAAAAAATTAGGTTGTGGCACACTATTGAAAAGTACCAGATCATAAGACCCAAACTGATGGCACATCGGGAGACGCACAAGCAATGCTCCAATGTTAAAGCCTCATTTGTCAGTGGTGCAAAGCTCTAGTCCTCTACCAAGTACCTTCTTTTACAATGCATGCTTAAAGCTGCCCCACCAGGACACAGCTATGGGGTCTGTGGGGAATGGGTGGGTGTTCATACTTCTGGTCTGTGCACACGGTTTGTCTTAAACATACCTTTATTATTTAAACTGATTTTATCTGCACCTGCTTATGTTCTTTTGTTATACTTACACCACTAAAATTGCATGGTGAAATCTTTATCATGACTTAAGCCAGCCATGCATGGCTTGAAATTCAGCCAGTTCAGCAGAGACCGGTCAAGATTTGAGCCATGTATGGGCAGGTCCAAGTTGATTGATTGATCAACTTGGGTACAACCAGCATGTCGGATTTTTCTACATATGGTTACTGCCAGCGATAGCTGCTAGCAGTAACTATAAACTAATATAGTGTCCCATTGTGACGTGCTATGATCAAATATCCCAATTAGTAGTGTTAAGCTGCCAGCACCTACCACACCCCATTATAAGAATGTTAATCAAATGATATACCAAATACTAAATATTGCAAACAGCATCCAAATATCAACCAAATAATATTATGTAAAATAATATTACCTTATATAAATCCAGCAATCTTGTTTTTGTATGCTTTCCACCTGTGAAACCTTCAACATTTAGCTCTTGTCACCACATCTTCACCAGTTGTGCTCTCACCTGGGATCACTGACTTTACAGATTATGTAGGGTCGAATAAGGCTCATGTCCCCTTTAAATGGGCATACAGTACAATGTGGAGTGGCTTTGGTGGTCCTCAGATATGGAACTTCCTTGCACACTTAGGCACAAATCCCCCTGAGGAAGTCATGTGACCATGTGACGAAACGTGTTTAAGCGAGGCTTCTTGGGTGACGTCATCACGTTCAGGAATACAGGAAATACTGTTAACTGAGCTTTTTGATCACTGTTACATGCACATGAGAGTTATTTTAAGTATACAGGCAATTGTATCTTGGTGCTTATGAGCACCTACATAATGTGAGTGCAGTTTTTATGTGGGAACACTATTTAGTTTGTTTCCTTTATTTGTGGCTGAGTAGAAGAGGAGAGAGAGCTTGAGAGATTATCTTAAAGAAGAAATGTCTGCAATTATTGGAAAGACCCCCTATTTGTGCCTAAGTATGGAATGATGTTCCATATCAACTGAGGACTACCAATGCAACTCCACATTGTACTGTTTGCCCATTTAAAAGGGACATGAGCCAATTTTGACCTTACATAATCTGTAAGGTCAATGATCCCAGTGAGAGCACAACTGGTGAAGGTGTGAGCACGTTGGTGACTTGAGCTATATATTGAAGGTTTCACGGGTAAAAAGCAAAAGAAAACATTATATTGCTGTTTGCAATATTTAGCAGGAGGCATTCCCCCATCAACACTGATTGTATCGATGGGGGAATTGAGTGATTTCCTTTCCTTCCACTCATGGTAGAAGTAAAGAAAATCGTATACTCTATGGCCAGCACTACTTACAGTGCCTTGCAAAAGTATTCACCCCCCTTGGCATTTTTCGTGTTTTATTGCCTCACAGCCTGGAATTAACATGGATTGTTTGAGGAGTTGCATCATTTAATTTACAGAATATGCCCACAACTTTGAAGGATATTTTTTTTTTATTGTGAATCAAACAACAAATAGGACAAAATAACAGAAAAAGTCAATGTGCATAACTATTCACCCTCCTAAAGTCAATACTTTGTAGAGCTCCAAGTCGCTTTGGATAAGTCTCTATGAGCTTGCCACATCTTACCACTGGGATTTTTGCCCATTCCTCCTTGCAAAACTGCTCCAGCTCCTTCAAGTTGGATGGTTTGCGCTTGTGAACAGCAATCTTTAAGTCTGACCACAGATTTTCTATTGGATTGAGGTCTGGGCTTTGACTAGGTCATTCCAACACATTTACATGTTTCCCTTAAACTACTGAAGTGTTGCTTTAGCAGTGTGTTTGGGGTCATTGTCCTGCTGGAAGGTGAACCTCTGTCCTAGCTTCAAATCACACACAGAGCGGTACAGGTTTTGCTAAAAAATATCCCTGTATTTAGCACCATCCATCTTTCCCTCAACCCTGACCAGTTTCCCAGTCCCGACTGCTGAAAAACATCCCCACAGCATGATGCTGCCACCACCATGTTTCACTGTGGGGTCCCTACCGTGCCAAGCAGATGGCCAGGTGTGGTCTCACCCCAAGTGGCTCAAGGTGGTATTGAACCCATAACCTTCCTTTTGCTGCTCCTGTTGCTTTACCCCTGAGCCACACCTCAGTTCTCTATTTAGCCTGCTTTCCAGCTATGCCTAGTTCTGCATGAAGTACTGAGGGCGATACTCTGATTGTACCTGTCACTCCTGGTTCAGCTGAGGCAGTTTATCCAATCAGCTGGGTATAAAACACTGCCTCACTCTGAGGGCTTGGTCAGTTCATTGTCTCTTGTCTCTATCATTGCCAAAGGTTCCTGTTTTCTAGTTGCAGTGCTCCAACTGACCCTGGCTTCAGACCCTGGCTCTGTTTATCGTTTATCCTGACTTCTGGAATCCCTGACTATGGCTTTACTTCGACTATCCTTTGGCAAATTCCTGTTAAGCCCCCGTGCACAGATTCACAGCTCAGGTAGCTTCTTACCTTGTTGCCGTGGGCTGTGTGTATTTGCAAGGGTGAGCATACATCTCTGCACTATGGACTCCAATCAAGGTAAGCCCTTACATATGGCCTATTGTCATCCTATGTACAAATACTCCAGTCTCTGCTGTGGAACTTTGCAGCTCCTCCAGGGTTACCTTAGGTCTCTGTGCTGCTTCTCTGATTAATGCCGTCCTTGCCCAGTCCGTGAGTTTTGGTGTGCGGCCGTCTCTTGGCAGGTTTGCTGTTGTGCCAAGTTATTTCTATTTGGTTATGATAGATTTGATGGTGCTCCTAGGGATCATCAAAGATTTGGATATTTTTTTTAGAACCTTACCCTGACTTGTACTTCTCAACAACATTGTCCCTTACTTGTTTGGAGAGTTCATTGGTCTTCATGGCAGTGTTTGGTTAGTGGTGCCTCTTAGGTGTTGCAGCCTCTGGGGCTTTTCAAAAAGGTGTGTGTATATGTAATGACAGATCATGTGACACTTAGATTGCACACAGGTGGACATCATTTCACTAATTATGTGACTTCTGAAGGTAACTTGTTGCACCAGAGCTTTTTATGGGCTTCATAACAAAGGGGGTGAATACATACCCACATGCCAATTATTTTTTTATTTCTGAAAAATAGTTTTATGTATATATTTTTCTAATTTTACTTCACCACTTAGACTATTGTGTTCTGATCCATAACATATAATTCAGATTAATAAAAAAAAACATTGAATTAAAGGCTGTAATGTAACAAAATAGGTAAAAGGCCAAGAGGGTCAATATTTTTGCAAGGCACTGTATGTATCAAAGCCACATTTCCAGTTATTCTCCAGATGTTTATGAATGATACGCCTTCAGACTCACGCTAAATCCTCTTCAATTCCTTTCCGTCCAACTACCCTTCTTCAGCTCACAAACTCTACACTCACTGTCTTTTTAAAGACTTCAAGGACATTAAAAAAAAACAGCTGAAACATTGTACTTGTTCAGCAAGAAGATTAAAATAACTCCAAACCTTTTTTGAAATAAACAAGGCACAAACTGCTAAATATAAAAAATCAGCAGCAGCAGTACATGGGCCTTGGGTTCGTTTAAAATGTAACATTGTCTCTTGGGCATTCATGTTATCTGTTCTGTTTGGGACTTCCAGACAAAAATGTAACTCTAATTAAACCCTTCCAAGCATTAACATGCATGGTTATACCCAATCCCTTTTTATATCAACTGTAGTAATGTCATCTCTCTGTTGTTTATTTGGTTTGGCAAACTGAAGCCCAACAATGGGAATTCAGTGGTTCTTATGGAAAACCCTTGTACTTTATGACCACATTATAACACTAAATATTAGTAGCATGTAGTGCTGAAAGTAAAGTCTATAACTTTAGCTACCAGTGCGGAAGTAGCTTTTTGTGTCTGGTAGTAGATAGTACCTACAATGTGTATCATAGCTCACTGTGGATTAAAGCCCAGCTCCAGCCAAAGCCTTTTCAGTTTTCAATACAGTGGGTAAGAGTTAGAACCTTTTTACATTTTATTGCTGTCTATGTTCTCACTGTGGAGATTTTCTCTCACTTTCAAAGTTGATGAAATTGATGACACCAGAACATGAACAGATGTTCTCACCCTTCCAAACTCTACTTAATAAATAACTTTGTTGTCTCCATCAAAAGAGATCCTATTACTTCCTGTCTTTATGACTGGGAGAGGAAGTAAGAATAAATCTTCCCGATGGGGACATAAACAGCAAAAGCCCCCTCTCTGTATATAATTAAAAAAGGTTGGCCTGGAGTTGGGTTTACCAGGTCATACTTGCGGCCTTACTTGGATGCTAGCAGTTTGAATGTCAAAGCCTCTCAATAGGATCATGGTCTCCATGGGGTCTCTATGGGGTTATGTTGCTCCATGCTGTACCAAGCCATCAGTATGACAAGTTTGTTGAAATATAGTAGTAATGTTTGTAGTGAACTTGTTGAAGAGCTTCAATAGCAGGACAAGAAGCACAATATACAAAACACAATTTCTGTACACAAATACGATTTTTGCACATGTGTTGCATTTGAAATGAAAACCAATAGAAACTCCACCAAGGCCAATTTGTTTTGATAAAATTAAAGAGATGATGGAATGGCTAGTGCAAATCCATTGACAATATATGAAGAAAGGACCTCCACACTGTAATCTAATATAATAAATCTTTTTTAATGCAATACATGGGGAATATGTCAAATCTGCCTAAGGGCCCTGATGCAATTTTCAGTAATTGTATTCTGAGATTAAAGTCAGCACAAAATGGGTCAGAGCATCTATACGGACTGTATGTTTCAAACACATGATTCAATTCAGAGGACAGCAATATTAAGGTTCTTTTCTCACTTAAAATCCAATTGCACTGAACTGCATCCCCTGCAATCTGGACTTATTGATCCCTATGGGAAACATTTTATGAAATGCACAGTGGCATGAGGAAACAACGAACCAAATGCAGCATGACATAGCTGAGTACAGTAAACTATTCCTATGACACCAATAGGCTTGGTTACATTTTTCAAATAAAGAATGAGAAAATGTGACCATACAAACTAATTTGTTTGTGTTTTTGGCCATAAAACTATGTTGTGAAAAGGAAGAAAATAACGTTATTCGGTAGCTTATTATGTGTTGACACCTACACGACTGACCCCAGTCCTTTTTAGCCGCAAGCTTTCTTTGACAAGAGGCTACTAAGTAGTAATATCTTACTGGATACCAATGTACTATATTCCAGGTAGATTTTTTTTTTTTTTTTTTTACTTTCAAGGTCACCTTCCAGCATACATGAGACAGATCTCACTCTTCACTAGGTTTGATTATGCATTTAAGGTGTAAATCTCCCTAGCATAATTCTAATAAATATTTATTGCACAATAAAAATCCATGTGTTAGCTATTCCATGAAGAGGCATATACAGCTGCATTCCTCGTTTAATGTGCAGATATGTGTTTGCCTTTTGAAAGCACAATCCTCTAAGGCACGCCCAAGTAAATACATTTTCTGCTAATCAGAAATAAATGGTTGGATTAATGACTAAAGCCCTCTAATGGCTGCTAAAGATTATTTTGCTTAATAAATCTTGATGTCCTCACAGCACCTTACGCTACCCTGCTATACAAGGTATCTGTGCCGCCCTAGACAAACTTTCTCCAGATGTGAGGATGCTGTCATTTCAGGTCATGTCCTCACCCATTGGCTTGGCTTTGCCCCTCCAACAATTGACCCCCTCCATCAATGCATAAAACAACATCATCTGGATGGCTTTATACAGCACACCCATAACATGCTTAAATTATTTGCAGTCATGAATGGCCTTAAGGCACAAAAAGAAATCAGTATTTATGTTTAATATATGCATGTCATTCTTAGTGTAAATATCCTTAAAGCCTAACTCCAGAAAAACAGCTTAACACATAGGGCTTTATACATCAAACCTTGAGGAGGTAGGAAGTTTGTAGGTGGCGCAGTGACAATAATTCACACAGTCAGGTGCAGCATAAAACTTGTTTTGAAGTGATGCAGCAACAGTTCACATCCAACCTGGTGGGACAGCTACCCAGCTGGGCACACTCATTGTTTCCAATTACTGTATGTGAAGAAGTAGGTTCCAGCCAAACTGATAGCTTCTGTTGAGAGGGGACAGAATGCGGCCTGGCTGCCTCATGCCTCAGGAACTTATCCAAGATGTGCAACCCGACACATTCCCTCCTCGTCAGGAACCTTTTCCTAATGCTAGTTCTGCCCCTAAGAGTCCGGGTACCTTTCATTACTCTACCCACTCACAAAAGCACGCCAAACTCAGGGGCTAAGGTCTTAAATAGACTCTGCCACACCTAAGATGGCCACCAAAGTGACATGGGCGGCCAGCATCCAACTGACTTCCTCTCCCTCTGCATTGCTGTTGCGGTTCAGCACCACCAGCTGTGGAGACAGCAGACTGCATCTGCCTCCATGTTCATTGTGATAATTATATCACATGGGATTGCTTCCCAAAATACATTTGCTTACTCATTCACTTGCAGTGTGAATGTATGGAAAAACAGCATTTACTCATTCTAAGTTCCCATACATGCTTAAAATGCCTATATTCTGTGCTGCCCATAGCTATCCAGTGTCAGGACAAGGTCATCCAATGCCAGGACAAAGTCATTCATGGCCTAGGACGAAGATGCTAAACTGTGCCCCTTTTCCCCCTGATGTGCGCGCTCAAACATCTTCTTCAGCGGCTGTGGTCATACTCCCAGCTGCCACTGCGCTTGCAAATACGGGTCCATCAATTTTTTCCCACGAACCAGGAAGTGCGCAGTCAAGAGACCTTCCCTGCTCTCTGGTCTCTGCCCCTGCCTCCTTGCACTGACTGTGAAAGCATAAACTGGCTAAGCTGGAGGCAAAATAAAGGCGGGACATGCATGTAATAACCCCCCACCCTGATTTTCTAAAGTTAGGGATCTTGAGACTGGGGTGAGAGAGGAGTGAAGTAAGGGAAGTGGCCAATAGCGACACACTTAGGCTTCATGTACACGGGACATTTTAAAACCTCCCCTGAACGATTTAACTTGACAGATGTTTTAAAAACGTCCGTTTTGCCGCATTTACATGCTGCGTTTAGCCGCGTTTGCTTTTAGAAGAGTTTTTGTTTTCAAATAGTCAAAAATATATCTTCATCAAAAATGCCTGTGAACGAAACGCGGCTAAATCCAAGTTACTGCGTTTACAAACTGTTACAGGCATTTGGCGTTTCAAATGCCTCTGAACATCCGTCCTGAACGCATTTTTTTTACGTTCCAATAAATGCTTCTAAACTCAACAGCCTGGAAACTACTATAAACGACCCTGTGTACTGATAAGATAACATAGAGGAGAGTTCAGGGACAGCTGAAGAAAAACACCCAACTGCTCCTAAATGTCTGTTTACCAGCAGCAGTGTACATGAAGCCTAAGTGCACCACACTGGGATGAAAGCAATGATTTCATAGCAACACACATGCTGCAAATACTTTAATGTGGACACAACAATATAAACTCAAAATATGTTTCTCAAAGTATATCTGCAAGTATCTACACTTCACTTTATGTGTAATCACCTCCCAGCTTTGTATGCCTCAAGAATTTTGGTGGCAAGATTATTGCACTGGAGTTTTGGGTTCTGCTACTCATCATCAGCATTAGGAAGCCAAGCAAAGCTGTCACACACCTCACCTTGCTGCTCCATAATGTGAAATAAATAAAAGATCTGGTGTTCAGAGTGTGACATCATCCTAAAAACTCAGACCCACCACCTTAGTTCACAAGCTATAGACTAATCTGGTGGATAATTTAATCTCTGAGTCTCTATCCAGGATTGGTATGTCTGGTTTGAGTGGACTTGGCCTTTAATGACCCAAAAATTCAAAATCCTGGTTCTGGGAAAATTGAAAAGCCTTGTTTCACGAAATAGACTGTAAAAGGCGTAATGCATTTATAACAAAGCGTTATCAAGAAAGCTTGGACTTTGGGATTTTCTTTTACTATTTGGTGCACCCCATTCCTATTAGAAGTATTTGTTTTATTTGTGTTGGATTTAAATTAATAGAGCTTTCCAAACATCAACATGCAAGGAATGTAATATGAACACTAACTCCTTTGCAGAATCCATCCCTTCTTCTGATAAAGTCAAATCATTTTCAGTTTTAAGGTAGTGTAGGTAATTAATTATGGGCAATAATCAGTTCCAAAATTCTTATTATGTTTGTACTGCAATAAACCCATACCCAAAAAGGGAAGGCAGATTTGCATTTATAAAGATGCCCCAAAGTTTATGCTTCTCTTTGCCAATTAGATATTACTGCTACAATTAATAGATGTGAATATTTCATATTGCAATTTTGTGATTATTTCAGCATTACAAACTTTCTGCACAAGACTGTGAGGAATCAGAACAGGATACTTTAGCTCCTGGGGATCTCTTAACATTAGGCTGAGTGTTAAGGTTAGGAGGAAGACTAGGCTAAGACTAGACTAAGTGTTAGGGTCTGGCAAATTGGTAACAAACTCAGTTCAGGGTTTGGGTAGTGTCAGTTCAGCGGACTGAGGCAATACACCTGCATTACAGTGCCCCACAAAGCACGGCGACACACAATAGTGTGTTAGGAAAATATCACACATGATTTTTGATTGCATTTGCAGCTCATTCTTTCAATAGACTGTCTTAATGCAACAGGTTAAGGGCGCATGCATTTACCCAACACAAAAATGTAAATGGGCCCTAAATGTTAGGGAAGAGGCTAGGACTCTAGTGATTGTAAAGGTTTTTTATCTCAATGCATTCTATGCTTTAAGAGAAAAAGCCTTCTGTGTGCAGCAGCCCCCCTAACACTTACCTGAGGTCCCTCTCTGTCCAGCGATGTCCATGAGTGTCTTAGTCATCTTAGTCATTGGCTGCTGCTGCTGTCCATCAAAGTCTGCTAGCCAATCAGGTTGGAGAGGGGGCGGGGCTGGGTCGGGACTCCATGTCTGAATAGACACAGGGCACTGTGACTTGGCTCGGGTGCCCCCATAGAAAGCTGCTTGCTGTGGTGGCACTGAACAGGAGGGAGGGGCCAGGAGCACAGAAGGGGGACCCGAGAAGAGGAGGATCCGGGCTGCTCTGTGCAAATCCACTGCAACAGAGCAGGTAAGTATAACGTTTGTTATTTATATAGGAAAACAACCAGGCTTTACAATCACTTTAAGGTATAGATTTTATTAGGGGCCTGTTAAGTATTAGGCTTAGCTTTCACACTGGAGGCCTGGCTGTACACATTTTATGCACCAGAAACCAACTGTGCCCAAATTCAGTGTATTGTTATGCTATGATATTCACACTCAAGTGCAGATCTTTGGTGCATCCTTGATAACAGAGTCACATTTTTAAAGCAAACAGATGAAAACGTAAAATATACCAGTTTTGTTGATTATCTAATAATAAAACCAATCTCATTTACTTGCCCCCACCCATGCAAAAAAAATGTAAAAAACGTAAAAGAATCAAAGATAAGACATCACAATGTTAAACCTCTACTAACTCATTAAGTCCCATGTGGGTTTTTAATATGAGCAAGGAACTCTGCAAATCATGAAGCGTGGTTACACATATAGCAATCAGCAATTATTCATAGCTCCATGCCTTTGTTCTGAGTTCTTGTAAACTTAGAAAAGCTGAACACTGATTTGCTGCTATAGAATACTGCACACAACTGTTATTTTCATCTTATCCTGTGCTATCTTGAGGTTTTCTTTAAGATTATCAAATTATCAAACAATACATAAGCATGCTCCATGCACCTGGAAGCATTGCGTCCACCTTATGTGCCACCATCATTGCAGCAAGTTGCAAACAATATATCACTGTAGATCCTATTCCAACACTGCATTCCTTCAGGAATTGTATCCTTCAGAAAAGTTAAATACATGCTGTTCTGACCTGTATTTACAGATATGCCACAACACCCATAGAAGGCAGCAGCCGCTGATTCAGCTGCAGAAATACAGGCCAAACTGTGAGGTTGATTCACTAAAACTGGAGGGTGCAAAATTTGGTGCAGCTGTGCATGTAGCCAATCAGCTTCTAACTTCAACTTTTACTTAGGCGTTGACAAAAAAACAAACAAACTGGAAGCTAATTGGTTTTTATGCAGAGCTGCACCAGATTTTGCACTCTCCAGTTTTAGTAAAGCAACCCCTTTCCCATATTGAATTAGTATCCAGAATAATAACATATAAAATGAGAAAGTTATGCACTTGGGGGCTAAGAATATGCATGCATCATACATACTAGGGGGAGAACGACTGGGGGAATCCATAGTGCAGAAGAATGTGGGGGGTTTGGTAGATCATAAGCTCGCTCAATAATAGCATGCAATGCCAAGTTGTGATTTCCAAAGCAAATCCTTTTTTGTATTAACCTCACTGGTGGTATGATTATTTCAGATTTTAAGTGCTGAAAGTGGTACAATTATTTAGCAAAATGGAAAAATGGCGTTTTATATTGCAGGCCTGTAATTCTTAGGAATAACACACTTAAATCTGTCCAAACAAGAGTCTAATAGTCATCCCGGGTATGATAAAGTTTGAAACACAAAATCATAAATTATAATATAATAAATAACTATAAATAATAGAATTGTCGCTGTCGTTACTTTCAGTGTTTGATGACGAATTTCCCCACAAATCACTATCGCTCAATTCTGCAAGTGATTCTAATTTATGATCAATGTTTTCTTGCTGGTCTAAAACCACTTTTGACGTAAAGGGACACTTTTTGGTTGCTATGGACAATCTCCAGTTTCCAGGCAGAAAGAACAGTATTTATAATATTAAAGTGCATGCAGGGCACTGGACAAACCACTAGGGACAAATGTGTAATTATTTTATACAGTACTGTAATCTGTAAGATTACAGTATACTGTATGTATTGTGTATTTTTAATTTTTTGAATTTGGGGCCAAACTCCGTCCCCGCGCGTCGCAACGCTTGCAGGGAACGGAGCTCAGCACTCGGCACTGTGAATCGAATGAGATCACAGCTCGCAGACACAGTGGGGAGACATCACAGGATCCAGGGGACAAGGTAAGTTACTTTGCCTGGATACTGCAATGCGATCCTGAGTCTGGCTCGGGGTTACCACTTTTGGTACTGAAATTCCACCCCGAGCCAGACTCGAATACCGTCAGGGAGGTTAAGAGCGGTATGGACTCCAGAGAACGAGACATCATTTTTCCCCTGTACAAATCATTAGTAAGACCTCATCTGAAATATGCAGTTCAGTTTTGGGCACCAGTTCTCAAAAAGGATATCGGGGCACTGGAGAAAGTGCAGAGAAGGGCAACCAAACCAATAAGAGGCATGGAGGAGCTCCACTATGAGAAAAGATCAGAGGGACCAATTTTATTCTCCTTAGAAGAGGAGATTAAGGGAGGATATGATCAATATGTATAAATACATAAGTGGTCCATATAGTGAACTTGGTGTTGAGTTATTCACTTTAAGGTCATTACGTCTAGAGGAAAAAAGATTTCATCTCCAAATACGGAAAGGTTTCTTCACAGTAAGAGGTGTGAAAATGTGGAATAGATTCCTTCCAGAGGTGGTTCTGGCCAGCTCAGTAGATTGCTTTAAAAAAGGCCTGGATTCTTTCCTAAATGTACATAATATAACTGGGTACTAACATTTATAGGTAAAGTTGATTTGGGGAAAATCAGATTGCCTCTCAGGGGATCAGGAAGGATTTTTTCGCCCTGCTATATCAAATTGGAGCATGCTTTGCTGGGTTTTTTCACCTTCCTCTGGGTCAACTGTGGGTGAAGGATTGTGTATATGGGATTGTATTTTTTGTTGAACGAGACAGACTTTTGTCTTTTGTAACTATGCAACTATGTGGGAGCCCTAACACTGATCATTATGTAAGGTTCGATAAAACCGGCAGGGAGCAGCAAATGAACTGAAAAACAGTCCAGGGCTACAATACAATAAATACCCAACTGTATTTACAGCTGTTGCAGCTCTGACTGGACCACTGATCTGGGTCAAGGGGCTCTGAGTTGGTTCCGGTCCCTCCTTTGCTGCCTCATTCACAGAAACATTGCCTGGGCTCTACCCTGCCTTTAGTCATGTGATCTGTGATACCATATGATGAAGTGCACGGAAAGCAGAAGGATTCTTACTGCTCAGGCCTAGGCAACTTGCCTGCCCAGCGTTACAGGATCTTCTGACTGCAACACCCCATCCTGCATGGTACTGGTAAGGACGTACCATGCAGGTACTGCTTCAAATTCTGAGTCAAAGTTTGTCGAGTTGGGTAGTGCCAACAGTACCATACACAGCTTGAATTTAGGCCTATTCTTGTGTAGCTGGCACCTACTTTTAGGTAGGTGACCTTTCCTGGTAGTTTACAATGTCAGGTAAATTTAGACAGGTTTGTGCTATTACAGCAGGCCTATTCTTGTTCATTTCTCATTTGAGTGGCAGGTAGTTTGTATGCTAGTCTCGGCCAATCATTGATTTGCTTGGTAATGCCCGGGACTCTCATATAAAAGTGGGGTCACATGGTAGAGAGAGAGTCCTAGCCGAGCGTGGAGAAGCCAGTCTGGTTCCCGGAGGGGAGAGGTTCCCCCTCCGGGGAGCCAACGGAGCTCCCCCCCCCTTGCGAGAAGGGTGGGGAACCGGTCTCCATGGAGGAAGAGACGACATCTTACAGCATGTAGTCGCTGGTGTCGTTGGCCGCCCCTGCGGGGAGGGGAGTGGGCCATAAAGGAGAAAAAGGAACTGAGAATCATTGCGGGAGAAGTAGCAATAAAGTGGAAGGAAACTGGGCGATCGATCGTTTATGCGTGGCACATGGACTATTGATCACGTGAGTGAAAGCCTAAGGGAAGGGTACTGCTGGAGGCTGAGGGATGTTGGTACGCAAGTCAGTGAGACAGGTGGTGATGGCTGGTGACTTTGGGTTCAGCAATGCCCCGGGATTCCAATCAGTCGGGCGGGAGAAGTTATTCAGAGTGACTCTTTCTCGGCTCAACTCGGAAGTACCATGCAGATGGGAAGTAGTGGTAAAAAGGTAGCGGTGAAGCTGCAAGCACACATATAGAGATACGGACTGTTCTTGAAAAGTCATGCAGATGAAGAAGTTATTCAGAGTGACTCTTTATCAATTATTCTCTATCAAATCTACTTCCATCTTCCCTGATTGAAGAAATCACACAAAGTGATTTCCTAATTATCCGCAAATTATTCTAGTTTTCTCGTAAGACAGTGAAAAGATGATAATGTAACAAAAGAGCATCTCAAAAGAAGTCCTTCTCCCATCCCAGTTCATGTTGATTAATAAAGCAAGAGAAAAAGTATTAAGGACTGTGTGTTATGAATCTATGGGCTGCGAGGGTTGAGTGGTAAACGTGAATCACGGATATAACAATTATTTAGCCGCTCCTTTGGGGGTAAGCGCTTCACTTGTGAGTCCGCCAACATTTTAGATGTGTAAATCTGGCCATACACTGCTCAAGTTTTGGCAGACTCACAAAAATAGGCTAAAATTCAATTTGTGTGTGGCCCTGTTGGCATTGGAGTCTATCAATGCAAATTTTATACTGGAACATGTCCCTATTTAGCGATTTTAAAATGAGAGTTAACCATATCACTGCATGAGATATTTAGATACAATTGCAATTTCAAAAGGTATTTTCTGTTTAGATTAAGCTATCAGGAAACCTCTCCTGCGTTGAAATCTCTTGCTCTAGCGTTGCTCAGGGATACAATTCATTACATGAATGCCATGATGATGAACCCATCAATAAAAGGATTATAATAAAGATGTCCTACCTCACTGTCCTCTTCTGGTGGTGGGGGAGGCGCTTTTATTATCTGAAAAGCAACAAATATAGAAAACTAAACAAAAAAAATTACGTTTATTTTGTATACATTACATTTCTTAAGTCACTATAGTTATTTAAATGTAAAACGTTTGAGTGTTCCTGGAAAGTCACTCAAAAAGTTAACTCATTTAAAAAGTATGTATTTTGTATTTCAGTGAAACAACAGACAAATTGTATCCATAAAATGTATGATATTTGAGGCATGTAACATACATCTGTGGCACACCCCTGCATACACACTAGAACACGTATACATTTCACTCCGGCGCTGGTACCCATTGCTCACAACCTCTCCGGTCAGCCAATCAGGATATTCCCCAGTGACCTGGCTGGATTACCTCACCAAGCTCAGTTCTGGAATCCAACATCTGGCTGGCTCTCTGAATCTCTCTCTAGCTTTCCAGGAACTTTTATTACATCAGAACAGCCTGGAGCTGGAGTAATTAAATATTGTTCTGAACCAAAAACACAGTTAATGAGCTATAACCAATTCTTAAAGGGCCACTTTTCAGTAATGCAGTTTACTTTTGTGTAGTTATATGCTTTAAATCAGGAGTCTCACCAGAGTTTTTAAACTTTTATTTAATGACCCATGGGAGTAAGTGCACGTAGCCCTTGGCCTTGCACAGATCTGTCCTGCCATTGCTAAGCAGCGTGGTTGGACAGTCTACCCACCATTTTCCCACAATGCTGCTAGCGAGGAGACAGATATGTAAGTGACAACACTGGTCTCTGGCAGCAGGAGGCGCTGCAGCGCTAAATGTTCATTCATAATAAGCAGTCAGCTTCAAGAGGGCTGAGGCTCCGTGTGCTGGCTTTCCCTACAGGAAAGCCCATAACTTGGGCTTCAGTCTAGGGTGAAGCTACAGCCAATAAACCTTTTAATCTGCATCTCGACCAACAATCATATGGGACCAAGTTCTTTATACACTTTGTCACCTGAGGCATTATATTACATTTGGCAAGAGTTCCTCTTTAAAATCCTTCAGTAAAATACTAATGCAGTCCAGGGAGCAGTAACACTATGCTGATAGTAAACCTGGGTCTATTCACCAATATAAACGGAGAAGATGAAGCACACAGAACCTTTTTTCAGTGCATACCACCCGCACGCCATCTGCAACGCTGCGGTGTGAACCAGACACACCAGAGACAGGGCAGTTTACACTTGAGGTGGGGCTATGGTGGGATTGTGCTGGAAAAGCAGCCCAATGCAGTCCCACTACACCAGATGTGAATAGACCATAAAAGTTACAAGGGATGAAATTTAGAACCATAGAAGAGTATACAGTGAACTGCATTTTTACAGGCTCAGATATAGATCCATCCACAATATAATGATACTAACGATGCCTGCTTAATCCCTATGATTGGTGGTGTAAAGTCTGAATAGACCTAATTCTGAGCCTGTGAAAATGCAGTCTAGCTGTGCAATGTAAATGTCGCTCAGCAGGATGGAAGAAGAATCCACTGAGTTTAATAATAAAACGTGAATGTTTGGTAGAAATCTAACTTTAAACTGTGTGTCCCCTTAACATTTCATATTTCTGAAATGTGTCTGTGTTACCATGTACTTGTATTAAAAAGTATGCTGTTCCCTTTCATTGCTTCCTTTGTGTGAAATCCCTGGTGATCCAACCAGTTGCTCTGCTTTCCTATTTCAAACTGAATATGGCAGAACATAGAAGCACATCCTTCTCAGCGTAAAGTGAGCCTGTAATCCAGTGATCAGACTTGTGCTGATATACCCCCCTGCTTAGCTCTTCACTGGGAAGATCAGTAAGCTGCTGTTTCTCTGCCTCCTGCTGACATGTCCCTCTGCACAGCTTGTCACAGTGTATTCCTGTCTCTACAATTTACACTGACTTGTGTCTGTGCTCATTCAGACTGCTGCTGCCATGCCACCCCCTATCATCACATCTTCGCTCCACCTCTCTAAGTCTCTTATGGAGCTGAAAACAGAAGTCATGTGATCACTTTTGAAAATATTAACCACTTCAATACATGGCATTTTCACCCCCTTCCTGCCCAGGCCAATTTTCAATTTTCAGCGCTGTAACATTTTGAATGACAATTACATGGTCATGCAACACTGTACCCAGATTAAATTTGTATCATTTTTTCCCCACAGCTTTCTTTTGTTGGTATTTGATCACCTCTTTGTTTTTTATTTTTTGCGCTATAAACAAAAGAAGAGCTTTTTTCTATAATAAATAGCCCAAATTTAAAAAAAAAAAAATTTTTTTCCTCACTTTAGGCCGATATGTATTCTTCTACATTTTAGGTAAAAAAAATCGCAATAAGCGTATATTGATTGGTTTTGCGCAAAAGTTATAGCGCCTACAAAATAAGGGATAGATGTATGGCATTTTTATTATTATTTTTACTAGTAATGGCGACGATCTGCGATTTTTATCGTGACTGCGACATTGCGGTAGACAAATCAGACACTTTTGACACTATTTTGTGACTATTGACCTTTATACAGCGATCAGTGCTATAAATATGCACTGATTACTGTATAAATGTCACTGGCAGGTAAGGCGTTAACACTAGGGGGCGATCAAGGGGTTAAATGTGTTACTTAGGGAGTGATTCTAACTGTGGGGGGATGGGACTGACTAGGAGAGGAGACCGATCGGTGTTCCTATATACTAGGAACACACGGTCTGTCTCCTCTCCCCTGTTTACACACACACATCCACGTTCCTGCTCTCTAACGAGCATTCGCACGCACACCGGCTCCTCTGTGATGCGGCGCGTGCCCCAATCCCACCAGGAAGCCCGGGAGATCCCATTTGCGGACGTCATATGACAATGGGCAGGCAGAGAAGTGTTTAAGAATTTGTGTTTTTTACTGTATATACACAACAATTTTGTGTTGCATTTCTATTTTAATCTGAGTTGGCTGTTTTACAAGGTGAGGGTTCACATACACTTTAAGACCATTGCCTAGTGCATCTGTGCCCAGGCATTAAAGTATTTACATATTCTTAACAAGTTGTAAAAAAAAAACAGTCACTGCTCTCTGCTCAGATTGGACCTGAGAACTGAGCGATCAGTCATCTTTGATCGCTCAGTTCTTGGTGCAGAGCTGGCAGGGGACAGCTGCAGCACTGGATCGATGCTGCAACCATATAGGTGAGTATGACTTTTTTTTTTTCCAGATCCCATACTTCCCTTTTATTATGTATAATCTGGGCATAGATTTACTTACCAGTTGTCACCAGAAGAGGAAGTGAAGGAAAATCTTCCAATTGGGACACCTTTTCTGGTGACAACTGTTCAAAATGGGATTTCCCTCAGTTTGGAGGGATTTCTTCTCACTTTTTTTTGTCTCTGTGGTAGAAGCTGAAGAGAAAATTCACTAACAGAACACAAACAGTACACAAAAAAAAAAAAACCTGGTAGGGGGTTTAATCCTTCCCTGCTCTGTCCAAACAATGTTGGCTGTAGATACATGTTCATTTACACATATAAGTCAATTCTGAAGGAACCATTTGAGAATAGAGAACAATTAGATGTTCTAAGCCAGAAACGGCTTCAGAAGGCAGCTTTGCCATTGTAATGTATACACACTCAGCTCTTTTATTAGTAATACAAGTTTATATTAATGGTATAGTTTACTGCCTGTGTATACAGACTGAGTGCTTCCCAGGTCAGGACTGCAATCCACAAACAGAAGATGCTGTTTATATACACAATAAGAGCAGCAATATTCAAAAGTTTGGATGAGGTTAAACACATTCCACAAGCCCGGGGTCACGCCAGGTTCCAGAAACGCAGAGCGAGGATGACATGTGAGACTTACCACGGTACAGCACAGGGGCCAGAACCACCACATCAGAGCCAGGACCAGCAGGAGAAACAGGATCAGCAGAACGATCGCCAATATCGTCCCATCAGACTGGGAACAAGAAACACAATGATGAGATATATAACAGGCCTATTTAAAAAAGACGTCAGCTCTAAAAAAAAAATCATTGTTTTACATTAATGAGCTGTGAAAAATGATCAAATAACATTGTTCCTACTTTTCCTGCAAGTGGAGAACATCCAATATGCCAATCCAGGGCTACAGACAACATGCAAAGCTTATACTCCCTGCCGATTAGCATTTTGATACACAATACAGGGACACCATCGTTTATAGGCAAAATACTCACTTTTTTATGCCCCTCTTCATACTACTATCAATATAGAAACAAGTTACAGGCCTCAGTACTATTAATCCATAGCTCCCAACTGTCCCTGATTTCGAGGGATTGTCCCTGATTTGGAGCAATGTCCCTCTGTCCCTCATTCCTCCTCATTTGTCCCTGATTTTGGTCTGCTCTATATAGATCTATATAAAATGCACTTTTTATCTATCAAAAAGTGTTTTTCAGCGCTAAACCTTTCATCTGATTTCTAAATTGCTGCATTTGTAAATTTCAAAAGCCAATATAAAGGAAAAGTGGTAAAAAAAAAGCACTTATGGGTTTAACCAATCTTGCTTTTTTGTACAATTCTCCTGTAAGGGGGTGTTTCCTACGCCTGAATGAAGTGTCCCTCATTCCCATCACAAAAAGTTGGGAGGTATGTTAATAGTATACGCTCAAAGCAAACGATGGCCAACCTGTGCAAAAGGGGCACACAATGAGATTTTATAAAGTACATTTTTAAAGCGTATGTGAATGTGCACCAAATGATTCAGTGCACCATAAATTAATACTGTATAATGTAGCATACATGCTTTGCTTGTGAGTTGGTGTGTTGGACCTTTGCAGAGAGACCACTGTTTCACACAAAGAGCAAAGGTCCTTCTCTGCAGCATGCTAGAAAGCCAAATGATTTTGTGTGTCCTTGTTATACAGATTAGCCATCGTTTCCTCTCCTGACAGGAAGTGAGGGGAAATCCCTCCAGTAGGGATGTGGACAGCAATACAAATCACAACCCTTTTTTGCACTCTAACCAATTCTAAATAAAACATTTTGGCCAGCGCTGGGCTTTAATAACCCTGCAAGTCCTAAACTTGTTTAGACAAAAATTCCATAACTGGGTAAATAATCCCATCCTTCATAAATCAGCACTGAACATTGTTTTTATGCCTGTTTACAGAAATTCAGACCTCATTACTTTCAGCAGCATTAACCTTCTAATTCCACTATACAGTACACCCTATAATTATATTGTCAGCCTTTAATTTAAAAAGAACATAGAAAATGTATTTATTATCACTCCTAGGAGCTGTGAAGAATAATATCATCCAAACCCTGTTGGTGTCACCAGTGTTTGTTGTGAAATTAACATGTTCATTCAGATAGAATAAGGCTTGGAGCTAGATGGGCAGCATTAGACATGTGCATTCGTTTTCGTCCGAATGCATTTTCGTCCGAATTTCAGGTATTTTCGTTATCGTTTTAACAAAGGATAACGAAAGTGCAGAATCCGAAAAACGAAAGATCCGACATAAACAAATGCTTTATTTTCGTTTTCATTGCTACAACAGTTCGATATATATATATATATATATATATATATATATATATATATATATATATATATATATATTTGAGATTCGACATGATGATGACAATAACAATCTGTGTCCATCAAACCTGTGGTCGAATGTGCCTAACCTTAACTCTATTAGTCCAAGATTATTATACATAGAGAGAAAAGATTTGACGTAGGGGAGAAAAGATAAATAAAAATAATGATGATGATGAATGTTATTGGCTGATTGTAACCAAAGAGGAGGAGCGATAAAATAGCTAGAACTAAGTACACACATACTTGGGCTTATGGTGTCTGTTGAAAGTTCTAAGAAGATTCGACGGAGCAGGTAAACTATACGGCGTCGTACAGTTTAGCTGCTCCGTCGAATCTTCTTAGAACATTTGACAGACACCATAAGCCTTCAATGACAGATTCGACCTTTATTTGGATTTTCGGACGAATGCAATTTTTAACGAAAAACGAAATAAATAAAAACGAATTTCGGGAGTAACTACACAAATTTATTTTTCGGACGAAAACGAAATTCCGAAACGAAATATTTCAGTGTGCACATGTCTAGGCAGCATAGGCAGAAGGCCTGAAAGGACTGGGTTTGCAGGACGGGCTGAAATTAACACAGGGTCAAAAATGAGCTTTTGTTTAAAAGTTATATGATTTTACCTGATTGGAGGAAGAAAGGGTAAGGCAGAGTGAAGCAAGGGTAAGGCAGGGTCATTTTTGGTGGTGCCTTGGTGGGGTCATTTTGGGTGGTGCCTTCCTCAAGGTCAGTTGGAGCTGGTGCAGCGAAGAACAACCTTCTCCTGCCCTCATTCCCCTAAAAAATGTTTGCCCATGGTTTTTCCGTGTTTTCTTTTCCTTCTATTTTCACTCAGAATGTTGAATAAGGGGTGGTGAGGACTTTGTGGCAATGCTGTGCATTTTTGGGGATTGTCTGCTTATACCTGGGATGAGTTGTGGCCGTTGGCAGAGGTCTCAGGGCACTGTTAAGTTTGACGTCAAATTTCGATTTAGTTTTAGTCATAGTCCTATTTTAGCCATCTGTATTGTTTTAGTCGTATTTTAGTCAACGAAAAAAATCTTCAATACGTTTTAGTCTACTAAAATCTAATAGGTTTGTTTAAATTTTAATGCTATATTATTTAAGCATTTCTCCAGAACTTCCAAACTCATTATACACTCCTGGAGTAAAACTCTAATAACATGTTATTATTTATGGTATTAAGGTTTGAACATGCACTACAGACACAGATTTAGCTGTTGTGATATATATAACGTCTTTATAAATAAAACCAAGTTTCATAAACAAACAAAACAGAAGTGCAACTTTAAAATATAAAAAACAAAAAACAAAAACAAAACAAACTGTAAGCTCTATTGGGTGTAATGCCATTGCACATATTACCTAAATATATTATCAACATTAAATATCAAGTAAAAAAAAAAATAGAAAAGCCTTTTTTTCAGCAGCTTAGTAGATGTTCCCTACTTATTCTTATGTGGTAGTGCAGTGTTAATTTTGATGTCAAATTTTGATTTAGTTTTAGTCAGTCTTTTGACTCAAATGCTGTTTTGGTTTTAGTCATAGTTTAGTCTTTTGACTAAAATGCCATTTTGGTTTTAATTGTATTTTAGTCGGCTGAATTATTTTAGTTTTGATCTTATTTTAGTTGACTAAAATAGTGTTAATTTAGTCTAGACAAATATTTTGAGGGCAGTGATGGTTAAAAATTTTTAGAGAATGATGGGTTGGGCCCCTCTCAGGTATAGGTACCTTCCCTACTTAAGTTAAGGCAGTCACGTATTAAGGCCCCTTTCACACGGGTGGACTTCGCAAAGCACATCTGCCTGCTGAGCGGGATATCTCTCTGCTGATCTCCGCTGAGCAGGATGACAGGTCCATGTCTGCTCCGCTATGCAGAGCGGACACAGACACAGCCCACTGTTCTCAATGGGAGGGTCAGATGGAAATGGACCGCCTGACCGTTTCCATCCGACTGTCACCCCCCATCCTGTTTTTGCCAGACAGGCTAGAATCAGATGCTGGCGGATGTCAGTGAACATCTGCCGCTCCATAGAGAACAATGGCTGGTTCCGATCAGGTCTTCCTGAAAAACTGGCAGACGGACCTGTTCGGATCGCCCATGTGAATCCAGCCTAATGCCCTGTACACACAGTCGGACATTGATCGGACATTCCGACAACAAAATCCTAGGATTTTTTCCGACGGATGTTGGCTCAAACTTGTCTTGCATACACACGGTCATACAAAGTTGTCAGAAAATCCGATCATTCTGAACGCGGTGACGTAAAACACGTACGTCGGGACTATAAATGGGGCAGTGGCCAATAGCTTTCATCTCTTTATTTATTCTGAGCATGCATGGCACTTTGTCCGTCGGATTTGTGTACACACGATCGGAATTTCCGACAACTGCCCCGATTATAGTCCTGACGTACGTGTTTCACGTCACCGCGTTCAGAACGATCGGATTTTCCGATAACTTTGTGTGACCGTGTGTATGCAAGACAAGTTTGAGCCAACATCCGTCGGAAAAAATCCTAGGATTTTGTTGTCGGAATGTCCGAAAAAAGTCCGACCGTGTGTACGCCCTATAAAAGAATTGGTAAGCTGCAATATAATACATGTTTGTTTTTCAGTACCCTATAATATGAGGTCAAACCAAAAGACTTTCAAATTGTATGCAATCAGGCAGGCCCTTGCACTACATAGTTAAAGTTAAATCTAAAGGAATTTGAACAACAAATATTGTATAATGTGTAGCCAGCTTAGTTTGAAGTGTCCTGTCCCCGTGTGTTTGCTCTCTAAAAAGCAACTAACCATGGGATGTTCTTCAGATGTGCTGGAAGCGTTCCAACTCTTTCTTAGTATTGTTACCTCTGTCTCATTATAATGAGTTTTCTAACAGTGTTTCAAAATCCAAAAGAATTCCCACATTATGCCTATTTATTGCAGCATCAGGGTTTTTAAATGGTCAGGGTTTTTTTAAATGGAAAGAATTAAAAACCACAAAAAAAAAACTGATTTAGGAAATGTAAACTGTAGGAGCCGGCAAGATTGTCTTTTATTGCTCAGTCCAGAGACACAGCTGTTTTTAACTGCTGCAGTAAGCGTGTGTTCTGCATTTAGCTATATGGACATAGTAAGAGAATGTAGTGATAATTCCATATCAATCTACCAAGTTTAAGATTATTATTATTATTAATAATATTATTAAGGTACTTATATAGCACCTTCAATTTACGCAGCGCTTTACACATACATTGTACATTCAAATTGGTCCCTACCTTCAAGGAACTTACAATTTAAGGTCCCTAACTCACATTCATATACTATGGCCAATTTAGACAGAAGCCAATATAAGAGCTCCCTCTGGCTTAGAGGAGGCTGCGGGCTATCAAAAACTATTATTTTAGGCTACTTTTAGATGTGCGGCAGTTTCTACTAGCCTCTGAAAAGCAACCCCCATTGACTGCTTTTCAGAGAGCAGTAGAGAAATGGTTGCCAGGAATGCTTGCTTTTTTTCCCGGCTATTTTTTTTTTTTTTTTTTTTTTGTGAACAGTGATTTTCAATGCCATTTCCGTGCCGCACCTACGAGCCAAGCGTTTAGGTCACAGTTGCAGCGCAATACTGTTGACTTCACATTCCCATATAAGGCTATGGGAACACAAAACCTACAAGTCAAATGCGGGTCTGCCAGATGTTAACTGCAGATCAACTGCACCTGTCAATGAATTCTGAATGAACTGAGAAGCATCTCAAACATACACTATATTACCAAAAGTATTGAGACGCCTGCCTTTACACGCACATGAACTTCAATGGCATCCAGGTCTTAGTCCGTAGGGTTCAATATTGAGTTTGCCCACCCTTTGCAGCTGTAACAACTATAACTCTTCTGGGAAGGCTGTCCACAAGGTTTAGGAGTGTGTCTATGGGGATGTTTGACCATTCTTCCAGAAGAGCATTTGTGAGGTCAGGCACTGATGTTGGACGAGAAGGCCTGGATCGCAGTCTCCGCTCTAATTCATCTCGAAGGTGTTGTATCAGGTTTAGGTCAGGACTCTGCAGGCTAGTCAAGTTCCTCTATCCCAAACTCGCTCATCCATGTCTTTATGGACCTTGTTTGTGTACTGGTGAACAGTCATGTTGGAACAAGAAGGGGCCATACCCAAACTGTTCCTACAAATTTGGGAGCATGATATTGTCCAAAATGTCTTGGTATGGTGACGCCTTAATTGTTCCCTTCACCAGAACTAAGGGGCCAAGTCCAACCCATGAAAACTAACCCCACACCATAATCCCTCCTCCACCACATGATTTGGACCAGTGCACAAAGCAAGGTCCATAAAGACATGGATGAGCAAGTTTGGGGTGGAGGAACTTGACTGGCCTGCACAGAGTCCTGACCTCAACCCGATAGAACACCTTTGGCACGAATTAGAGCGGAGACTGCGAGCCAGGCCTTTTCATCCACATCAGTGCCTGACCTCACAAATGCGCTTCTGAAAGAATAGTCAAACATTCCCATAGACACACTCCTGAACCTTGTGGACAACCTTCCCAGAAAAGTTGAAGCTGTTATAGCTGCAAAGGGTGGGCCAACTTAATATTGAACTCTGTGGACTAAGACTGGGATGCCATTAAAGTTCATGTGCGTGTAAAGGCAGGTGTCCCAATACTTTTGGTAATATAGGGATGTCAAAGTGATGTCATCAACACAAACCCAAAGTCCATTGACACCTTATTAATATGGAATCATTTCAGCCCTGAAGCTGGAAATGAGCTGGAAGTGTCAGTTTTTGCATTTTGGTGCATGATGCTGTCCTTATATTATCTGTTTCACATGTATACTGGAGGCTCCATAACAACATTTAGGACTCCAATAAACACTGCTCACTGCATTACACCCCTAGGGTAAGGGCCACCTCCACCTTTCACCCACGGATGGAGAAGGAGAAGAATCCATGTGGATCCCAGGACCCAGTCGTACTTTATATCCTCTATTTCAGTCTTAAAGCTGCAATTTTTACACCCAGTGTTCATGAGGCCTAAACCCACGATGCAACCAAAGGGTTAAGCTTAACTCTTCCAGAATTCTCTAAATATTTATTGGCAGTAGCTTTGAAAATGAAGTTTGCAGTCACAGCTAAGTTGCAGCAGCTGAAGCTCAGTTTCTTGCTTCCAGATGTGCCACAAAATAAAAACAAAAGTAAAAAGCCACCCTCAGTGGTAAGCAGTGTAGATGGCTCTTTCATGCCATATGATGATGGCTGGAGTGCCGTTATGCATGTTAGGCTAAGTTCACTAGAGGACACTTTATGAAAAACAATCCATCGCAGACCGCTTTTCAGAGGCTGGCTAAGCAGCATCTTCCAGATGGTCAGGAGGCAATCCTGCTGCCTCCTAAATACCTGTTTTTTTTTCTGTCAAATTGTGATTTTGAATGAAACCAATGCACCACAACTGTGATCCAAGCCTTGTGACCCAAGCCTTTGGCTTGTGATTGCGGCGTGGACCCACTGACTTCAAAGTGTATGCTTGACAAATGGTACTGCTTGTCAACTCAGCAAGCTGTGTTAAACATTACCGCAGTATGTGTACAGTCCCCTCTGGCTGTATGCTATGCTTTAGGTGGGCAGTTGGGTGCTAATAAACCACAGCTCAACCTTATGTTTTTACTGCCACCTGAGGGCCATAGATCTTGAGGACTGTAGTAAGGCCTGGTCAAGCGTAGCCAAATGTTCCTTTAATACTGTCACCTTGGAGGCAGCCTACAAAGTCCTCCTAATACTGGGTTCCAACCCGTAATGCTCATTCGAACCTGTCATATAGTAATAGAAGTTTATTTGGGGCTGTGGCCAGCGACAAGATCTACATCTGGTGGTCCTGCCACCAATTGGTGGGGTTCTGGTCAAATGTCTTTGGCATCTTGACGACACTCTTTCATGTGCCTTTTCGCAGGGACGCCAGACATGCGCTTCTCCACTGCCCAATCCCAGGCCTCTTTTCATATAAGCAGAAATTCGCCACATATCTTTTTATAGCTGCCAAACACACTATAGCCAGAGCCTAGAAGAAACCCTCAGTCTGGTTTGCAGAGGTGAAGAGCATTCTGACAACCATAATGATTCATGAGAAGATGACCAGTATCCTTCATGACTTCCACTCCAAATTTCTCAAAGTGTGGGCCCCATGGTGGTCATATGCTCTTCTGAACCTGCACACTACTAGCATGGGTTCTCCTGGCCACCATAGTGTGTTATCTACCTTGCAGGAACCTCTTTCCTCTTCCTAGTCCTGCTTTGCTCCTTCTCTCCTCCTCCTCTCTCTACTTTGTCAGTGCTCCTCCTTCTTATGCTTCCCTCCCTTTTTTTCCTCTCCCCTCCCCCCCCACCCACACTCAGATTGCAATCCTCCTACCTCCAGTAGATGGGGTTCCCCCATTCCCTCTCCTAGTACTGAGCCCTGGGTCCCCGAGCCCAGACATTCATTGCTACCTCCGTCACCATTATTTGGTCCTTAGACTTGTGCATTTTAAAACTTATGGAAATATTCACTTTATTACTTTACTGTCTATGTCCCCTGCACTGGAATTATTTGTTTGGCAGGTATACTCTGTCATGTTTTTTCTATTTTTTCAATTAAAGAGGCATTCCTGCTGACTTTTACTATTAGGGCACTTACCTGTCCAGGCATCCAGCGGTGCCTTCATTCCAGCCGATTCATGAATCGGCTCTTAGGTGCTGGGGCGCCATCTTGGCTAAGGGAAACCAGCAGTGAAGCCTTGCAGCTTCACAGCTGGTTTCCTACTGCGCATGCGTGAGTTACGCTATGCTTTGTGAATTGGCCAGCTGCAAGGAGGGGTGGGCTCACTTCACCTCGGCGAACTCAGCCAGAAGTAGGAGCGGTACCTGTCAAAACCAGGTACCCGCTCCCCCCTCCAAAAAAAGGTGCCAAATGTGGCAGCAGAGGGTCGGAGGGGGGACTGGCAGACAAGCAGAGCTTCCCCTTTTGGGTGGAGCTCCGCTATTAGAACATAGTGCCAGAAAGAGGCCTTATTTACAAGGACTTCAAAATAAATATACTTGGTCATAACACATCAAACAGCTTTTCTAATTATTCCATACTTAAACTAGTATCAAGTCGAAAAACAAACATTATATTGCAGTTTACCATTTCTTAGATGTGACGGCTGCATTCATTTTTTTAGGCTTTCTTTCTTCTATTTTCATCTGGTGATCCAGCCAGTAAGTTGTTTTTCAAAAGAACAAGCTCACCAGCAGAATGTATCAGTTACACAGATGAGACAAATCATTTACTACTGACAGGGGTGCTTAAAATGATCAGCTTTTATTTATGAAAAACCTTTATCCAAAAGGGAAAAAAAAACAGTTTGCTGTAATGGAATATACAGTGTAGCTGGAGTTTGGCTCAATTTTTTTTTTTAGTGGTTTCAAATCTGTTAGTACATCTATCACTCCCCTCTCTCACACTGCCAATGCTGCTGTCCAAAGGTGTCCCCTGTTCTCCTTCATCCAGAGAGGAGGCACTCTAATACAGGAGGTGTGTTAGTGGCCAGATCACCAGGAGAAAACAGAGGTGAGAAAGACAAAGATAAGAAAAGGAATGCAGCCACCACATCTAATGATTGGTAAGCTGCTATATATTACATTTTTGGTTTTGGGTTTATTACCGCCTTAATTTTGTTCAGTAGCATACAAGGATTTGGGTTCATGACTTACACAGTGTGTACTGGTGATGATGACAGAGCTTGAAATAAAACTTAAACCATCGTTCATGCTGACTTGAAGAGCTGCAAACCTGTGAGAACACAACACAGAGGAAGAAAGTTGTCACATTAAAATATCTGACATGTAACAAGGGGGGTTATTACAAAGGATAGCAAAGAAAGAAGAGTAATGCCCCGTACACACGATCGGACTTTCTGACAACAAATGTTGGATGTGAGCTTGTTGTCGGAAAGTCCGACCGTGTGTATGCTTCATAGAACATTTGCTGTCGGACTTTCCGCCAACAAATGTTTAAGAGGAGGTTCTCAAATTTTCCGACAACAAAACTTGTTGTCTGGAATTCTGATTGTGTGTACACAAGTCCGACACACAAAAGTCCACACATGCTCAGAAACAAGCAGAAGAACCGCACTGGCTATTGAACTTCATTTTTTTCGGCTCGTCGTATGTCTTGTAGGTCACCGTGTTCTTGACGTTCAGAATTTCCGACAACATTTGTGTGACGGTGTGTATGCAAGACAAGTTTGAGCCAACATCCTTCTGAAAAAAATCCACGGTTTTGTTGTCGGAAAGTCTGATCGTGTGTACAGGGCATTAGACTTCACATGTGCGGCTAGGAAGGTGGTTGAACTCTGGTTTTACCCCCCCCATCCCCCCCATCCGCCACATCAGCCCCCCTGTACCAAGACATACAGCCACTCAGGGCTGCACACATGCCTCGGCCATGCCTGCAGGTAGGGCAGAAAATGACAAAGCATGTTGCATTCGATAGGCATTACCGTCATTGAACGTGATCAATGCAAGTCTATGGAGTCACACCATAACTGGGTGCAATGCATGTGATTGCAACGTGTTGGTGCAGCATTTACAGGGTTAACTCAGGCGGTGAGTAGGCAACATGTTCTCTCTTTACCACCTGCGAAATGGCTTCTGAAAAGCATTCCACTGTGGATCACTTTTCAGATGGGTGGCAAGGGCTGTGTGAAGTCCTAATAAGATTACAGATGTAATTTTCTAGTGCGGATTGGAAGTCATGATGCTAACATTTGACTGGTACAATTGGGGCAATCAATATAGGTATCCTTGCATTCCACATCACAGGTTGTTCAGGTTGGGACCCTAACCCCAGATTGGCGTGTGCTATCTGACATCTTCTGGAATGGAATCTTTAGCTAGAGATTTTATGTATTAATGATCAAAATTATTCACAGGCTGCAAAAAAACTATTATCTTTAGCATTAACTTCATCCACCAATTGAGCCTAATCCATGGCCCAAGGTCCACATGCAGTCCTTCAGCATTTACATTTACTTTATTTTAATGTGTGGCCCCTGGGGTCCCTGCAGACAGTGACTTGTTTTGATGCTTCCTCTGGCCAGTAAAGAAAAAATATTCTTTAGGTAGAGCATCCATCCCCAACCAGGGTTTTGTGGAACCCTAGGATTCCTCCTGAGGTTGGTAGGGGCTCCTAGAGCAATAAGCAGTGGCACATTAACCTCTCCAACACTGACCATTAATGCTTGTTCCACCAATGTAACGGGTCACTTCTACACTCACCATTTATGTAACAACCCAAAGCATACAAACAGATTTCAGTTAAAGTGGAGTTCCACCCATAAAAATAATTTTATGGGTGGAAAATTTAGGTGGAAAATTTAGGTTATGTAAGGGGTCACTACACTGACCATGAACGTAGGGGGTCAGTTCTAAACTGACCATTAATGTAAAGGGTCACTTCTACACTGATCACGAATGTAAGGGGTTACTTCTACACTGACCATCAATGTAAGGGGTCACTTCTACACTGACCATCAATGTAAGGAGTCACTTCTACACTGACCATCAATGTAAGGGGTCACTTCTACACTGACCATCAATGTAAGGGGTCACTTCTACACTGACCATCAATGTAAGGAGTCACTTCTACACTGACCATCAATGTAAGGGGTCACTTCTACACTGACCATCAATGTAAGGGGTCACTTCTACACTGACCATCAATGTAAGGGGTCACTTCTACACTGACCATCAATGTAAGGGGTCACTTCTACACTGACCATCAATGTAAGGGGTCACTTCCATACTGACCATCAATGTGAGGGGTCACTTCCATACTGACCATCAATGTAGGGGTCACTTCTACACTGACCATTAATGTAAGGGTTTGCTTCTTCACTGACCACCAATGTAAAGTTTCACTTCTACACTCACCATCACTGTAGGGGTGACTTCTTCACTGACCATAAATGTAAGGGGTCACTTTTACACTGACCATCAATGTAAGGGGTCACTTTTACACTGACCATCAATGTAAGGGGTCCCTTTTACACTGACCATCAATGTAAGGGGTCATTTCTACACTGACCATCAATGAAGGTTCACTTCTATACTGACCATCAATGTAAGGGGTCATTTCTACACTGACCATCAATGAAGGTTCACTTCTACACTGACCATCAATGTAAGGGGTCATTTCTACACTGACCACCAATGTAAAGGTTCACTTCTACACTGGCCACTAATGTTAGGGGACACCACAAATTATACTGTTTCTATTATGTAATTTATAATCATTTCATTTTAAAATTATTACTAAAAAAATTGTGCTGTACACGGCTGGGATGAGTGTTAAAAATGATCTGCCCTGGGTGTAAAAAACTTTAGATATAATGCATTCATTAGTCTTTTATTAAAAACATTCTACAGCTTATCATGCTAATCTACCATGAGTTGTAGGTAAAATCATTTTTTAGCAGGGGTCTCTGAAAATTATTTTAAAGGTGCCCCCAGGGTAAAAAGTTTGAGAAAGACAGGATTTTCAGTCATTTCTAGTAGTTAATGCTTTATGTTTGTAAAGAAGCTGTAACAACCGTGGTCTCCAGCAGTCTTATGTAACATGTTCCTACGTCATGACTCTCTTGAAACATGCTTCCTCCAGTCTCCAAAAAATCCTATAGGACATTCATAATTTCTGGCATGTTTGGAGACTGACAGCTTTCTGTAGCATCACATTCACTGAATATTAGATGCATTCCTTTGGTGATGTCAGGGGTAGCACTTGAGGCCCCCTATATCACGTAAGATGAAAAACAACAGCTCTAAGTGTACAATATACAGTAAATGATATCTTATTATTAATGGCGGTACAAAGCACAACAATGGTGTACAAAGATCCACAACTCAAAGCATACAAACAGATTTCAGTTAAAGTGGAGTTCCACCCATAAAAATAATTTTACATAACTGTGCAACAAATAACATAACAAATGACATTTGGAGAAATTTTTTTTTTTTGCTTACTTATGTTTTAATCCCTGTTACTATGTGGTCCCTTCTAATCTTCCCATTCCTCACCGCGGCACCTGATGTCAGTCACTTCCCTCGGCTCCTCTGCTCACTATTGCTCCTGGGAGATGTGTGTCATCATTTCCCAGGAGTCAGTGGGCAGTGCTGAGGGCTTCGTTGCACTTCCGACGCCGCAGCCCGTTGTGATGGCAACGTGAGAAGTTTACAGCGCTGCGAGCCTGTCATACCACGCGTACGCGAGAACGGGCGGGGCATGCTGGTCACTCAGCTGCACCATATCCTGGAACATTATGCTTATGGGCTTTACATGCCCACAAGCAATATGGAAACTGCCAGGATAGGATAATATAAGTTACTTTTTTATTTTAAATCGGAGTGGCAAAAGTTTCAAAACACGTGAGTGGTATATGTCTATGTTCTGATCCTAAGATATGCATAAAAAAAAAAAAATTCTAACATGTCGTTGGAACTCCGCTTTAATTGATCTCAGATCAGCTAAGTTTGATTTACAGTATGTTTATTTCACTACTTTGATTACAACCGTTACACTTTATTTGCTTTACTAAAAAAGCCTTGATGGTTCTTGTAGTAAAACTTTAATGTGAGAAATAGGATGGCTGCCATTTATGGACTTCTTGTGAATACGTTAGTTGTCTGGTTGTTATGCAGATCCTCTAGCTTCAATATTTTCTGAGTCACTGACCTGGAACAAGTATGTCGATCAGGAAAGTCAGAAGGCATTATATGTATACCTATTCTTCATTTAATTACTCAAGCCAGGGTGTGGTACGATGCTTGATGGCCTAGCCAGGAGTGCATGTGACCTTTTTAAGTCAACTATTGGCTTTCTGATGGAAGTGATTTTTCTGGCTCCAAAGCCAACTGATCACTTCCACAACAACACCTTTTTGAGTCACTGACCTGGAACAAGAATGGCGATCAGGAATCAGAAGGAGGTATATGTATACTTATTCTTCATTAATCACTCAAGGTATTTAAACCAGAGGGCCAGCACAAAAGCCAAGCAACTAGTATGTGGAGAATGGAAATACAGCAAACATTTCCAATATTTCTCCCAGGAGAGATTACCTTTAGTGGCATAACTGTATAACCAGTTTCCCAATCAGGCAGTGTTATCTCTCCAAGGCTTTCTAAGAAACCTATTTTCCAAAAATGCTATTTTGTGAATGATTGTCATGGATCAGCAATTTAAGATATGCATTCCTGAATGAATTGACTTACATGCCAGCTTCTTCCAGAACTGGGGCTGGACAAAGTAGATACGTGTCCTCCACAACCAGTGGCTTCTCATCTACAACATGAAAAGAGATGGAGGATACAGCTTTCATTAGTAACAGTGATTATGAAAACATCAGTAATATTAATAAACTGTTATTTTACTTCTTTTCTTTATCATCATTGTCAGCTTTCCATTCAGTAGTTAGCAGGCCAAGCAGCCCAGAATGTTCTTTGGTTACAGACACAAGTATTTACTAGAGCAGGCATCACTAAATGGCAAACCACAGTCCGGACAGTCTAAGTGGTGAGTCTTGTCTGGACCGTGGCGTCACCACTCCGCAGTCTGAGAGTGGAATCCTCTCCTCCCGCCACTGCAGCTGTTAAAAATCACAGCATTGTAGAGGGTGGGAGGATTGGCAGGGTGGACTCCCCTTCTGAATGTACTCACCTGCCGCCGCTAAATTCCCTGCAAGGTGGAGGGCGGGAGGCATGGAAGGTCTGCAGGGGGAGCGGCAACTGCCCAACCTTTCATATTAACAAGCTTTTTTAATAAGAAGAGTTGGGCAGCTGTTGTCCTCAGTGCAGGCCTTTCATGCCTCTTGCCCTCTTCCCTGCAGTGAGTTCAGCAGCAGGCGAGTACATTCAGAAAAGGAGTCCACATTATGGGGGGGGCTGTGATGTCAGAGGGAGGAGCTGAGATATTAGGGGCTGTGAGAGGGGGCTGTGAGGGGGGAGATGTGATGTGAAATGAGGGAGCTGTAATACTGTGGGGTTGTGATGAGAGGGAGAAGCTGTGATATGGAGGGCTGTGATGTGATATGGCGGGGGTGCTGTAATGCGAGTAGGGGAGCTGTGATGTGAGAGTGGGAGCTGTGATGAGATATGAGGGGGTTGTCAAGTGAGAAGAGGGAGTTGTGATGTGGGGGCTGTGATGTGATATCGGAGAGGCTGTGATGTGAGAAGGGGGAGCTGTAATATGGGAGGGGGGGGGGCTGTGATGTGAGAGAGGGAGCTGTGAGATGGGTGGACTGTAATATGAGGGGCTGTGATGTGAGAGGGGGAGCTGTGGTATAGAAGGCTGTGATGTGAGAAGGGGAAGCTGTAATATGGGGGGGGGGCTGTGATGTGAGAGAGGGAGCTGTGAGATGGGTGGACTGTAATATGTGGGGCTGTGATGTGAGAGGGGGAGCTATCATATGGGGAGGTTTTAAGCTATGATATGGGGCTGGGATGTCAGAGGAGGGAACTGTGATATGAGGGTCTGTGCTGTGAGGAGTTGGGCTTTGATTAAAAAGAGGCTGTGATGTAGAGGGGGGGGGGGAGCTGTGATGTGGGGGGTTATGATTGCAAGGGGGACTGTAATGAAAGGAGGAACTGTGATTGCAGGGGGGCTGTGATCTAAGCAGAGCTGTAATGTTGGGGGGCTCTGATGTGAAACGGGGTTGTGATGTAAGAGGGGCTGTGATGGGAAAGGGGGGACTGAGGACACTAATGTAAGGGGGGCTTTGATGTGAAAGACCTGAAGTCATAGAAGAAAACAGGGGATTCAGATCTCAAAAAAAAAAAAAATGTTATGAACTGGACCTCCATGAGTTTTAATTCTGTACCCCTTTACTAGAGGAACCCCAGACAGTACCAGGCCACCAGGAGATATAATCTGTCCAGCAGTTGCTGGCTGTGCCCCAGGCCACATACCAGTACCTGGAAGTACCTGAAAAAGTTCTCAAGGAACCTCCTAAGGAAATGGCTAAACCAATTCACAACGAATTGTATACTCTCCTTTAGGATTACCAGCAACTGTTTTGTGGAAAGACCTACCTAACTGGAGATATGTAAATCAAATGAATTGTTTAGGTAACGCTTCATTGATTTATTTAGCTCATGCTGCGGGCTGAATGAAAGAATTCTAACATGTTCTTCTACCCACACAAACAGCGTGAATGGATCAACTCCATCTGTCAGTATACCCGAAAAGTGCCTGCAGCTGATTTGATGAAGGTGCTGATCAGCCAACAATTATCAGTCTTGCTCCTTTGATAAAATTTGATTGAGTAATTTTTGTTGAGGTGACAAAACCTCCCGCTTTTATCAGCACCTCTAAATAGGCTGAAATTCTAAGAGTGTAAGAGCTCGTGTACAGACTAGGTTGACTGCCGGCCGCAATTTTGCCGCGTTTTGCGGATGGCAGTCATGGACACACAGGCTTTTATGGAGTTGAGTTTTGGAGCTTTGGCAAAAAAACGCCAAAAGCTCCTAAACTCAAGTTTAGAAGCTGTAGTATACATGAGCCCTAAGGCCAGATTAAGTCCACACAGTGAAACTCGTACCTATGTCAGTTTGTGGTGTATGTGACCAGCTTTACATCTGGCTCTGCCTTAATCCAGATTTACTAAGAAATAACAATATTATGGTAATTGGTAATATTTTTTTTACCAATCCTCTCACAGATACAAGAACCAAGACATTTTGGAAAGAAGAACATCTACCAATTCATGTAGAAATGTGATCCTGCAGATGCTGGCTAGCCCTAACTGTCTGAAATTGCAGGAAACCCCTGGAATCCAGCCAGTTACCTTGCAATTTACAACCTCTACAAGAAAACAGTTTTTTCTAGGAAAACGTATAACCTTACTGAGAGAGTTTGTATCATTGATCCTGAAGCTGCACAGGACCCGGTCCACATTCCGTGCGTATCTGAATCCATTCCCCCTTACAACCACTTGAAAGGACTCTATGAGAGAGATGAGTATTACACACAAATATAGTGTCATGGTTCATATACATTTGAAATAGACTTCATGCTATTATAAATTATAAAACCATTGCTTGTCCTGTGTTACATTTGGGAGACTTAGTGGATTTACTAAAAGCAAATAGACAATGAACTTTGCAAAGTGCAGTTGTTCCAGAGCTTAGTAAATGAGCAGAAGCACTGGCTTCCATCATCCAATCATGTACAAGCAAAAATGCTGTATTATAAATTTTCCATGCACATGATTGGGTATTCTTTGCAAAATGTGAAGGTTTAACTCATTTACTAAGCTCTGGAACAACTGCACTTTGCAAAGTACACAGTCTATTTGCCTTTAGTAAATCAACCCCTTTCTCTCACTTTGTCCCAGAGATGCAAAAGAAAATGAAATAAAATCTCAACAAAGTGAGGGGAATTCTTCTTCTCTTAGGAAGTTGCCCCCTCCGCAAATGTACCAACACCTTCTGTTTCAGAGAAATCTCTACATTGTATTTTCCACCACTTTCTGTCAGTGACATGGTCCCCCGGACAGATAGGTAAGATGGAAATCCCCATTGGGGACGCAGATGGAAAAAAAAAACAAGAGTAGGGTTCTAATGCTTCCCTTTTCAAAACTAAAACATGTTTTGACTGTACACAAGGCCAATATGTGAATCTGGCTAGTGTCACATTACTCAGAAGGGTTTATATGCTCAGGTTGTTGGAAAGTCCTGGACGTTAGCCACAGTCAGGTCCTGCCAGTACAGTACATTTTTTTCTATGAAATCATATACTATCAGTGACTGATGGATTTTTCTATGATATCTTTAGAATGGGAATTTGGTTTATGTTGGCTCTTATGAACTGGCGTGCTTTGTATACCAGACACAGCTGGTTATTGTCTCCTTCTATACCCTGAGAAACCAAACGTAATGGTACTGAAACTACGGTAATCCTTAGCAAATTTGTCACACGTGTTCACTCTTATTCATACATTTATTTCTGTGCTACTGAATGCAGGAGAAATACAATAATAATAAAATCTTAGTGACAATGTGTTTACATGCACTTACCCCCAGCACATATACTGGATGGCTCTACAGCTAAAATTTCAATACATGACATCTTCAGAATCTGTTCAATAAAAATATAATGGATTAGTGCTGTAGACAGGACTCTTTTTTTTTTTTCTGTAGATAAGCAAGCAGTACACAAGCAGAGAGCTTTAGGCCCCATTCACATCCTCAGCGTTGTGTAGCTTGCAGCTTGAAGCTCCAAAACGTTGGAGGAGAAAAAAATAAATGTATTCTCTATTGAGTTGGTTCACATCTCCACTACAAGTCACCTGAAGCCAAACGCCTGAAGCTCAAAAAAGTTCTGGAGCTTTTCTTGTAGCTCGATTCAGATTGGCGTGTTTCTTTAAGCATTTTTTGTTCCAATGAAATTCATGGAAATGCTTGACTTTAGCGTTTGAGCATTTTAGTGCCTTCCGTCTCATGATTTTGAGCATTTTTCTGCTAGAATGCAATAATTAAATGAAAATAAATAACAATAAATAAATAATACAATAAATAATAAAAATAAATAATAAAAGTAAATAAATAAAATAAGTAAAAAACCCCAACCCTTAACCCCAATATTAACCCTTAATATTAAACCCTAACCTTAATATTACAGTCTAACCTAAATTCTAATCCTAATATTAACCCCCTAACTTAACAAAATAAATACATAAATAATAAATAAATACATTAACCCCTAACCATAACCTTTAACTCCTAACCCTTAACCCCTTACAAAAAAGCAAAAACATTAATAAATAAATAATAAATAAAAGCGGATAAAAAAGCTGAAAAATCTGAAAAACATAGCAACAAATGATGAAACAGATGATATTTTTCTCTATTGGCTAATTAAAAAAACACCAAAGCTCAAAAGCGCTTTAAAGAAAGCTGTACAAAAATGCACGAAAACACACATACAAACGCTCCAAAAAAACACTAAAAAACGCTTAGGTGTGAATGTAGCCTTGGTCAGCTTGTCTGTATGTGCCTGTTAGTGTTTTCAAAGCATTAGGTGTACCATCCTAGTCACTTGTCTGAGCTGGCTCCACCATGGTGTGCTAGAAGTGGCATTCTGTGTTTGTGGATGTTTGATGGCCTAGTCAAGAGTGCATGTGACCTTGGATGATGGAAGAGTTTTTGCTGGCTCCAAAGCCAACCAATCATTTCTACAAGAACAGTTTTCTGGCATTCCAATTTAAACGTCTATGGGGCAAAAAACACACAATTCTGCTTCTGTACTACAAGTTGCACCTAAAAACATGCAATAAATACAACCGAAAAAAAGATTCTAAATTACCTGGCTACACTCATGCAAAGTGTGAGTGTGGGTTTAAGCCCTGAGATTGGAGATGCTGGTTGCCAAGGATGTTGTACTTTGGGCCTATAGGAAGCACACTGCACCTGCCCCTGACAATGGAAGTGGTGAGTGACTGGTTGAATGGACACTCAGGGACCTGTCCATTCTGTTTTGCCTTAAAACATAACGTTTGGGATACTACTAGAATACTTATTGTCAAGGAGCACTATTCTAGGTTCTCATTCTCATTTAAACTCTGTTTTCGATTTACTAAAAGCAAACACAATGTTCACTTTGCAAGGGTAGTTGCACTATGCAAGCAAATTTAAAACAGCTGAACAATCTACTTGCCTCTGGTAAATCAACCCCTAAGTTTCAAGCCTGTACAGCCCTGTGAGAAGAAACCCAAAAAGTTGAGGAATGTGTGTTCTACGTAGAAACCTTCACGTATCCTGAGTCACCTTCACAATTCGTCCTGTTCTCCATGAACTAGTGCAATATAACTACAAATAAAGAAATAAATAAAGTGACTTGCACTCATTTATTGTGCATCTAAAGAAAAGGAACACAACCCAAGATGAATATGCCTGGGACCTTATCACCAAATAAGTGTTTTAGGATATATGCAAGCTGAAAAACAATATTCACCCACTTCTTTTGAGTCTCATCACAAATAGTGCTGCATCATTAAAGAAGCACTCTGATCAAATGGAAAAAAAGGGTAATGATTTAAAAAAAAAAGTCGTTCAAATATATGGTCTACCCCTTAATTGAAAAATGAGCCCTCTCCTGCACTCCATCAATCTGACAGTTAAGGCACAGTATATAAAACAGAATAGGGAACATTTCTATTCCAGTCTTAGAATTATTTTTTTTGCCTGGACCAAACTTGCTCAGTTATGATATATTGATGAAAAAAGAAAAGTCATACAGAAGTCCTTCTTTTTCAATCCTTACATACTGTGTGTGCTTGACTGTAGAGACATGGCACCCCCATTGCAGAAATAGCAGAAGTGTTATGTTTTGTGGGTGGTTGAGTACAAATGATGCTTAATAGAATTTATTTTTAAAACAGGAAAGTTATTTTGTAAGTGTATGAAAATTAGTTATTCAACTAATACAACTTTACAACACTTACACTGTACAGAACAGGCCTGGAATGGGGTGCCCAGCATTAAGAGAAGGGCCTACATGACTATGTTTGCAGCATAGGCTGTAGTTAGGCTGATTTGTAAAGGGGGTTTTAACTGAGTAGGAAGGCCTACACCAAATGGAGGGGAGCAAGGCCCGGTAGGGTGTGGCTAGGTGGGGCAGGGTGGGGTCAATAGTCATTTAGGCAGAAGTGGGTGTTGACTGATGGTCAGTTGGAGCATCGTTTGGTTGCCCCCCACCCCCTTCGTTTGGTTGCCCCCACCCCCCGTTGACGTTTGGTGAAAGGTGGGGTACATTAATTGCAGGGCATTTGGTGCAGAGGTCTAACGGAGTCATAGCAGTGTGCAGGGGTCTCAGGGTTTTGAAGGTGGACATGGTCAAAATTGTCTCTGGAGAATGATGGATGGGGCCCATCTTTGGTATGGGTACCTTCCCGAATAAGTAACGTCAGTAAGGCGATATCGGTGTTGGGGGCTGTATCAGGTGGTAAAGTGGTAACTAATTGTCCCCGAGTCTGTGTAGTTGCAGCTGGGGGCCGCGTTATGGAACTGGTGCTTGATACAGTTGAGTCGGTAGACCATGCTTGCCTTCAAAATACCTGGACTTAAAAGAGTCAGTCATTGTACAAAGTTTTATTTTTATGGAATGTGATAAAAGATGTATTGGTTAAAATGTGTTTGATAATAAAAGGCTACTATTTAAATCCATTCTAAAGTGGCTGTGTCTTATTTATAAGGTGGGAGTCAGGTACGGTCATGGTAGCCAGGAAGTCAGCAGTACATCAGTCATTTAATGTCTTACTAGTGTCCAGAGTATGGGTAGTAACTTAAGCCTGGTACACACTTTTTTTACTTCAGCCCGCTGAAAAAAACTGAGGAGATTGGGGAGAGTTTGCTGTACTAACTTTGCAATGTTAGTACAATGATCTTCCCATTGAGCTATTGTGTTCTGATAAGAGCACGGTCACCCTGCCAGAACACACTGGTCAGCACTCGCAGCCATAAGCTGCAAGTGCAAATTGGATGCCGAACAGCGGGCTTCTGTCAGACATGCTGATGTAAACACGGGCCAATAACAGGCTTCTGTTGAACCGGCCAAAAGCAGGCTTCTGTTGAACCAGCCCATTTGTACCAGGCTTTACTTGGCTATGCAGCCAAGGAATAAAGGTACTTTCTACTAGTAAGTACTTTTATGCCTTGGCTGTGCATTGCGAGACAATTTCTGTTACCAATGGTCTGTCTTTTCCTGAGTATTATATGCAGGAAGACTGTCTCATTTCATATTTCCTATTAGGCTGTAAATTCTAAAAATAGTACAGCCTGCATACCTCTCATTTAAACTCTGTACCATCGTATGGAACTGGGGAAAACCAGAGGATCAGTCACTCCTCTGATATTTTTTAGCTAAGCAGTTAAAAGAGAAGTATGGGAATTTAGTTTTTTTCAGAATCATACTTACCTAGGTGGATGCCGATGCTGCATCTGTCCCCCGCCGCCTCTAATACTGAGAACCGAGTGATCAAACACCGCAGATTGCTCGGTCCTCACAGCTTCCTGAGCAGTGAGCCGGCTCTTTGCTCTGCTCCCCCCCCCCCCCCGCGCGCTCCATTTAGCACTGGGCTGAGAGGCTGAGCCGTGTGTCGGTCCAGGCATGTGGGCAGATTCTGAACATATGGTCCGGTCTTTCCCAAGCCTGGACCAACTTTGTGACATCAACCAACAGTGGGCTTTGGCCTGCTGTCTGCTGAAAATGGGTCACAGGAGTGCAGAACGAACTGCACTCCTGCGATCCACAGGAGAAGTACAGACAAACGAGCTTTGGCTGTACTTCTTCTCTAAGGTTGGCCTGGTAAACACTTGAAAGACTGATAATAGACCTGTATCTGCTGGCTATAAACAGTACATATGCAATATATATTTATGGTTTTACTTCTGAATATAATATATAAGTAAAATGAACACACATCTATTTTTTTTTCGAGTTCTGAATTGAAAAAAACAAAAAACAAACACTATAAAAAATGAATCCCCTTCAAATTCATTTTTTTTTAAACCGCAGTTTTTATCTTAATGTAATTTTTGAGAAGGCCACAATGTACTGAGAAATACAGAGGCTGCCCTTTCTGGACAATTATTTGAAAACTGCTAGGTAACTGGCTGTCATGTTGATCCAGTGACTTCAACACATTCCACTAATGCAGAACAACTTCTTTTGTTGCCTGTTTGTTTAGGGGGAGTGTGTCTCACCAGTATTCAAGGCAAAGACAGCCACGGAATTAAGTGTTTTAAAGGATCAGCAATGTCAGCCTCCAAATTTTTGAAGTAGTTCCAAAACTGCCTCTGTATGAAAATAAGCTCTATATGCCTACTACTTATACCAAAAATGGAAAATAAGTAACATAGACAAAATTTTTACATTTTATTTCCCTCACAAAACACAGGCAATGAGGATTTCTGAATTTCATCTCCTTCAAGTCCATCCAAAGAAGCCTTCCCTAGCTTTTAACTAGGTGCCAAATGCTGTAATGAAAGAGTATGCTCTTATTTCTGTTAATCTGCATACCACAGGAAAAAATTCTCCTGGAAAAAAGAATCTTTCCAAGTTCCAGATTTTAACTTCCTGAAAATATGGTGCAAGCGGGAGTTATAATTGTAGCCCTGTCTACTTCCCAGCGCCATTACTTCTTTTAAGAGACACATTTACTCATCCAGACAGTTCTTATAAGGTGTTTATAAGGTGTTTATAAGGTGTTCTTATAAGGTGTTTGTAAGGTTTTATCAGTACACTTTTGTGCTTTTCCCTTCACAGCCCAAAAGGGTACTGGTAGTGTTCAGTGTATGTATTATTACAAGTCACACATTACTTGAATCAATGGGACACGTTACCAATATATAGTATTTTTGCATGAGATTCATCAAAATAAATCAACCTTCATCCTGTGACCCAATGCCTAGGCAAATATCATATGACCTCTGGCTACAAGGATCATTGTGAATGTTTAAAGAGTAACTCCATTTTTGTTAAGAAAAAAACATTCCCCTCTGGGTGATCTATGTACAGTGCAAGGATTTTAAGAAACTTTGTTACAGATTCCTACTTTTTGTAATTCTGAAGAAATCCCTGTGTGTGTGTGTCCATGTGGGAAAGTAAATCTAATGGGAGTGGTTTCTTAACCACTTCCCACCCAGCCACTGCACATAAGCGGCCAGGTGGGCGCTCTCTCCTTCACAGCGGACATTCAGGAACGTCCCTCAGAAGAAGGCGGATTGTGCGTGCGCGTGCCCGCGCAGAGGCGCGATCCTGATGCGCTCGTGTCACCCAGACACGGTGCATCTCCGCTCGGCAGGAGGGCTCTGTGATTGGCCCTCCTGATCACATGACGGCCGTGTCCAATCACAGCCGTCATGTGATGTAAACAGAGAGCCGGTGGCTAGGCGTTCGGCTCCCCTCTCCTCAAACAGAAGTTGTCGGTGAGGAGAGAAGAGCGGCTCGCTGCAGCCGGCTGGTGATCAGTGAGTATGAACTGTTTTTTACAGCTTTTTACACACTGATCACCAGTGTAAAACACACATGTACACAATGTAAAACATGTACACAATGTAAAACACACATGTCCCCAAAACACATGTCCCCACACACATTTTCCCACATAGTAAAAATACCTGTCCCCCACATATGTCCCAGTAAAATCACATGTCCCAATGATTATCTGCACACATATGTCCGTGATCACCTGCGCACATCTGTACATGATCATCTGTGTACATATGTCCGTGATCACATGAACCAATTTTTATACGCTTAACGGGATTTTTTTTACCGAAGACATATAGCAGAATACATTTTGGCTTAAATTTATGACAAAATTCGATTTTATTGGATTTCTTTTAAAGTAGAAAGAAGAAAATATAGTTTTTTTTTTTTCAAATTTCCGCTCTTTTTTCGCTTATATCGCAAAAAATAAAAAATCTGCGTCGTGAATAAATACCACCAAAAGAAAGCTCTATTTGTGCGGGCAAAATGATAAAAATTTCATTTGGGTACAGCGTAGCATGACCACGCAATTGTCATTGAAAATGCGAGAGTGCTGAAAGCTGAAAATTGGTCTGGGAAGGAAGGGGGCGAAAGTGCCCAGTATTGATGTGTTTAATTATCAATCAGCTGTTCAGCTGCAGGGCTCTAATGAGGAAAATTGCAGGATCTGCATCCCTTTAGACATGATTTCCTATTTGGGAATATCTTACTAAAAATGAAATTTTTGTTTGCAGGGGATGCCTGAAATCTGACTTGTATCTTACTGTAGATTTCTGGGAAAATCAGTGAGCCAATCACACAAGCAGGAAATTATGTTTTTGGGGGGCGTTCTGTACACATTCTGTGTACAGAACACCTCCAGGTAGCCATATTGCATTTTACAGAAAATTACAGAGCTGCAGATTGAAAAGGAAAGGTAATTTTTAACAACATTCAATCACAATATGACTTGTGTCACAATTGTATAAGATATATTATTTTTTTTTATTTGCTATTTTTTTTCCCACAAAAGTGGGGGATACCCTTTAACAATACTACAGATTGTGTACTGTGGACTTGCAGTCAGGGGGTCAGCTCAGCAAAGCACCATATCTGTACTGCGTTATTAATAGATAAACAGAGTCAAATATGGCTGCCTTCATGTTTCAAATGACACATACAACAACGTAAACAGAGTTTGAGAAGATTATTTTATTTAAGTTGATGTCCTATCCCCTTTCACTAGCTTCTGATTTCATTGTATATTTCATTGTATAAAGAAAGGCAATGGATAAGAAGCACAGTAACCCAATTTAAACATTTTTAACTGCTGAGAGTCTGTCATGACGTGAGTTTTTGCTTCTCAGGGCCTGAACCCACATGTCTGGATCTGCATGGAATCTCTGCACTTGCCTAAGGGGTGGAAGCTGCAATATGAGAAATTGATGAGCTTTTGTTTTCTTAGATTCTGCTGATTTGTTATTATATTACAAATCAAAATGGGATTAAAGCAGGGTTTTTTTAAGGTTTCTTAAATCAACTCTAAAGCAATTTTCTAAAGTCAATTTTCAGTCTCTTTCTCCCTGGACAGATTTCTGGCATTTCATAATTATCCAGTCATGCTTATTAAATGCATAATAACGATCAAACAAAGGTGGAATGGTCATGCTTAGTCTTGCATAGACGTCTTCATATTCAGTAAAAATTCTGACATATTGTAACTGACATATCTTGCATTTGTAAAGAGCAGTACCCTACAGCAATCAATCGGCAATCACTGACTACTTTAGAATACACAATTACACAATTACAATCTGTTGAATTCAATGTACAACGTCTTGCAAAATAGTCTAAACTATACATATACAATATATTCGGGATATGATGTGTGTTTACAAATGATGCATGTTTTGGAGAATTCCTTTCTAGTCATGCTTTTTTAAAATACAGTGCATGTGGGGACAATTTCCCTGTCAGCTCCCTAGGCAGTGCTTATCTCTAGTAATTTAACTAAGAACAGTAGGTAATGGAAACAATCTTTTCAGTCCAGGGGACCAAGTTTGGGGGGGGGGGGGGGTTTACCCTAATGCAGAGAATACGCTAAGGTAAAAAAATAGACTTTAGTACCACTTTAATCTACTTAATCAAAAAATAACCTAGTTGTAAAAGTTTGACACTTTTGGCATGACTCTTTTAGAATGAACAGATACGCATATTACTGCAGAAAAATCTCCCCACTGATTCAACTCACGAATGGCCTATCACTGAAAAATCTTTTTTGGGTGATTTTTGTCTTTAAACCCTAATCGTGGAAAATAGATCTGCATATTACATTCGAAAATTGACAGTTTCAACTCTTTAGCTGTTGCTGATCTGCAGGAACAAGTTTACTTACAAGAGAAGAATAGGAATATTTTTTTTTTTGAGAACTTATCTAGATGGATGCTTCATCCGTCCCCCAAAATCCCCCACTATCTCCCCGAGCAGAGAGCTGGTGACTGTCAGTCCGCAACTCTCTGCTCCTTCCCCCCCCCCCGCACTCACTGGAGCACTGGGCCGTGGAGGGGGCGGGAGCAGCTGGCTCAGGCTCTCACTGGCTTGCTGAGAGGCTGAGCCGGGTTCCAGTCCAGGCATGTGGGTGGATCCTGACCATATGGTTGCAATCTTTCAGAAGCCTGGACCAGCATTGTGACATCATCCGACAGCGGGCTTTAGCCCACTGTCTGCTGAAAACAGGTCACAGGCGTGCAAAATAAACTGCACTCCTTTAATCCACAGGAGAAGTACAGCCAAACAAGCTTTGGCTGTACTTCTCCTTTAACATTTACCACATGGTATGGTTTTAAAGTGATTGTAAAGGCTCGCTTTAAAAAAATAAAAATAACAAACATGTTCTACTTACCTCCTCTGTGCAGTTGGTTTTGCACAGAGCAGCCCAGATCCTCCTCTTCTCGGGTTCCTCTTTGCTGCTCCTAATCCCTCCCTCCTTTGAGTGCCCCTCAGCCAGCAGCTTGTTACAGTTTGTCACCCAAGCTGAGTCAGAGCTCCGTCCCCTCTCTTTACTGATTGGCTGACTGACTTTGACAGCTGCTGGAGCAAATTGCACTGCTGCTCTGTCTCAGCCAATCAGGAGGAGTGTACTGGATGGCTGAGGGGATTGTGGACATTGTTGGAGAGAGAAGGAGGTCTGGTAGGTAATTGGGGGGTGCTGGGGAGGCTGCTACACACAGAAGGGATTTATCTTATTGCATAGAATGCATTATGATAAAAAACCTTCTGCCTTTACAACTCCTTTAAGTTGAGTTTAAAATGCATAATACAAATAACTGAGGCTGAATATCCAATGTTACCCAGTCATGCGATCATGTGTCAGGGTCATGTATAAAACAGAAGGGCTTCCTTCAAAGTTCATCGCTGACACAAATGCAACTTTAATTAAATTTCCTGCGACTGCAATTTTTTAGGGTTGTTTCCTAACCTTTAGATAGAGTAATACCGACATTTCTGTTGCAGTGGTGATATGTATATGATCTGTTAGCATACATCCCTGCATCTCTCATCAAGCTTGAATCTTTAATCTCTTTCTCATCTGGAAATTTTCCATCTTGTTTAATCCATACACAGATTGTTCCAGTTCCATAGGATGCCTCTATTGGCCTTTCCATGGCTTTCACTTTATCTCTAACTTTCTTTTTTCTTTCTCTTGAATTTTCATCTAATTTGGGAAGTTTTCAGTTTAAGTTCTTTCAAATTCCAAGGAAATAACTAGTAAAGTCTATTCATTCCAGAATGTTAAAAGCAAACACAATCTTGAACTACTTTTAAATGATATTCAAATGTTTAGAGTATTTTCATACAAATTTTTGTTCAAAATTCTCCTAGTGTATACCCAGCTTTAGTAGCTCTCCCCCTTGTTCTGCATCATACTTGTCCATTGCAAAACATACACTTTATTACCAAAAGTATTTGGACGCCTGCCTTTACACGCACATGAACTTTAGTGGCATCCCAGTCTTAGTCCGTAGTGTTCAATATTGAGTTGGCCCACCCTTTACAGCTATATCAGCTTCAACTCTTCTGGCAAAAAGGTTTAGGAGTGTGTCTATGGGAATGTTTGACCATTCCTACAGAAGTGCATTTGTGAGTTCAGTATTGAACCCTACGGACTAAGACAGGTGTTCCAATACTTTTGGTAATATAGTTTTTGTGCACTAGAACAAGACGGAGCACAGCTGATGGTTAGGGATTAATGTGGACCCTGAGGCCAAGGTAGAATCAGCATGTATACATTACCCCTCAATCACTTCAGTTGCCACAATCATGAGGGAGCCACAAGTGACCTACACCCTGTGCATGCATGAATTATGAACAGAATCTTTTTTGAACTACTTGTCAACTGGGCCAATTCTGATACATCTCTCCTACATGTAAAAATCGACTCTTTATTCCCTAGAAAAATGACTTAGAACCCCCAAACATTATATATATATATATATATATATATATATATATATATATATATATATATATTTTTAGCAGAGGCCCTATAGAATAAAATGAAGGGTGTTGCAATTTTTTATGACACACGGTATATGAGCAGCAGTTTTTCAAATGCAAGCGGCGGAGGGGGGTTTGACCCCCTTCCATCACCTGCGGAAGGGATCGAGTGGCTGTTCACCTGTTTTCATACCAGGATGATGCCTATGATGCCTAATTATACCAGTATAACCCAGTGGCGGCTGGTGCTAAACTTTTTTTGGGGGGGAAAACAAACCCCCCCAGGTCAGCACTCACCCCTCTATGGTTGGGGCTCCACGGGAGGAGAAGCCAGATGACAATAGCAAATATTGATTCACTAGTGTCACAAGTGGGTGGGTTCAGGGTGCAGTACTATGCGCCCAGAGCCCAACCTTTTTCAAGCCAATTAGAACTTCAGGTTCTAATCATGTGGCTTGAAAAAATAAAAAACTCAAAGAAACCTAGTTTGCACCCGCATGCAAACTAGGGAGGTGGTGCCCCTACACCCCATATGGACCGGAGGCTCCTGGTATAACCACTGCAGATCGAGGACATCCATCAACATCTTATGGTCAGCGAGTGGTTAAACCTCGAAATTTGATTGTAACAAATGCTGTTTGAACCCAGTGATAGAGCCCAGGGTTGCATTAAGATGAGTATGCACAACAGTTCATTTATAACAATGTACTGTTTCAAGATAATGCATAAGGACATGGATGAACAGTGTGTAATTGAATATTATAATTATTTGACCATTTTGTCAGATTCATCTGTTCTTCTGAGAGGACAAGGGAGATTAAAAAATCATTCGTCTACTTTTCTCTAAGTGTTAGCAAAGACTAGATAGTACTTACTGAGCCGATGATATCATGAAGTGCTTCGAAGCCCCCATTTACAGGGAAGACGTGGTCTCTGCTGTCAGCTATTCGTGCCAGCTGAGTCCCCGGGGAAGGAAAAAGTAGGAAAGAATGTTACAATAGACAAAGAATCCAATTGTAGCAACAAAATGTTTTGCATAATCATGTTTTTTTCTAGTCCAGGCCCCTAATGCAGTCTAGATAGTTTTTTATTAATAAACGTCAGTTCTAATAACATGAACCAATATGTAACTATGTAACAAAGATCATAGAAAAACCACATAGATATACAGTATGTGATCTTAAAGAGGTTCTTCATCCTAGAAGACAAAAAATATGAAGTCAGCAGCTACAAATACTGTAGATGCTGACTTTTAATATTAGGACACTTACCTGTATAGGGATCCAGCGCTGTCCTCACCCAAGCTGATTCTTCGGCCATTTTTGGGTCAGGGCATGACATTTTTGCTTTGGAAAGCCGGCTGTGACTGCTTGTGGCTTCACAGCCAGCTTCCCACTGCGCATGCACAAGCCGCACTACACTTTGTGAGCAGTCCCACAGCTTTCCGGGACCTGGGATGTGTCCCAGGAGACTGTGAGGGAATTCCCACATTAGGCGCAAAAATAATATTTACCAATAAATGATCTTAAAGTATAACTAAAGGCAAAACTTTTTTGTTTTTGAAAGAGTGGATATGGCTTAGAATGTTTGTCAGTTTTTATTTCTGTCTGTACCCTCGTTAGGGAGATTCACCCCCTCTATTTGTCCTGTTTACTGTTGTTGAAAGTGAAAGTAAAAGAAAATCCCAAATTTTGGGTTGTCCCCAGAAAAGTAATAGAGTGGAAATCTTCCAATAGGTACACTAGTTCAGGTGGCCTGGGGGTCCCCAAGGGATGCCATTTATTTTGCAGGAATTTCCTCTCAATTCCTGTTTGGCTATGGGACAGGATGTGAAGAGAAATCTCCCCAATGCCACATAGATGGCGGAAAAAAAATCTGACAGAGGTTGTAACCATTCCTTGCTCCATCCAAAAAGAAAAAAAAAAAAAAAAAAAAAGATGTTTTGCTTATAGTTCTATTTTAATAAATGTATGCTATCAAAACATAATTTCTGTAATAATATCAGTTTCGGTGGACATAAAGTTTATCTATTTCTGATTTTTTCAATGCCATAAACATATTACCTGTGTCTCATTGAAGTCTTTCACTCCTACACAATAAACTTGAGCTCCCAAGTCACGAGACCTGTTGGCCTAAAAGTGATATAGAAAAGTCAATATTAACATAAAAAAACTATATATACACAAATGAATTGCATGAACATAATAATAGATCACACCTATAACTGTAAACATTAAGTGTATTATTGACTGTAGCAATGGAGAATCTGGTTGTGTTGGGCCCTCTTAGATGAGGCCCATATTATGGTTGATGAAACTGAGGGCTCCTGGGTACAGTACAGTCATATAACAGCTGACAGTAGGGATCTGAAGTAAGCATCCTATTGCTGGCCCTTCCCATTGCAATATATGATATTTTTGATTTTGGGTTTAAATACACGTTAACTTATTCTCTTATTGGCTCTAATGCTCTTTGTTACAGGTATACAATATTTTAGCTTTAGCTTTTCAATTATTTGCAGCATTTGATTGCTACCTCTCGCTCTGCGTAATAAAGCAGGTCCTCGTGCAGCTCCCCATCGGTCAGGGCAATGATGACACTCGCTGTCCTGTAACCTGGAAGGAAAACAGACAATTTGTTAATAATTAAGAGTATGTAACAGGTTTACATTCAATTACTTTCATTCAAATGATGTTGATGAACGAAAGCACCCACACGCAAAAACCGGCAATAAGTGGACAACTTGGAGGGTTGATTCACTGACCTGACCTCCACATATGTTAAGGCACATAGCCACTGTATGGTATTTCCCATGTTGTCCTACTTATTCAATACATCTGTATGGCACAGTTTGACAAAGCAAGTTCTTGCTAATTGGTAGGATCTACTGGTGTATGGCCAACTCTAAAAGTTCAGCTGATATTATTTTAACGGAATATAGTTAATGTTAACAAAATAAAGCTAATCTGTCACTTAAACTGAGGGAACACATTGTTAAAAGAATAATAAAAGAATGAAGAATGGAAAAAACGGTGGTGTACCATTCAATGATCTAATCTCAGCATCAGATAATTTTATACTCATTGTTATGTTATTGGACACTGGGCATACTTACTTCATGTGTTCAAGTTAATTTGGACAATAGGAATGGGTGAATTAATTTGCCCCCACCTCTGGATGTACAGTAAATTGAACCACTCAGCAACAAAATAAAAATGAGTGGTTACATTGATTTGCTGTTGAAATGCTAAAGGGCTCTCTAAAGTGTTACTAAACCCACAACAGTAAAATCAGTTTGTATATACAACAAAGCATGCTTGTTATACTCACTGTGGAACTTTGGAACTTAAGCGGTTGATCCTCTGTATTGTGTAAAAAGGCTGTTTTATCCTCTATGCACAGATCCTTCCCTCCTGCACTGTCTATCTGGGGAAGGCCAGCTAACACAGGCAGGGTAGCCAACCTGCACATGCTCAGTTGTGTATTTTATGCTGGAGAGAATAATTACTTGTTCTCAGAGCTAGCCAGGTCACATGATATTGACATCACACATGTGGGTGTGTATACAGGCTGTAGTGGAAATCTTCACCTTTCTGAACTCTCAGCACTGGAGAAACTGTGCAGTTTATTACTGACCGTGGTATACAGACATAGTGGCAGTATTTTAATGTAAAAAGAAAATATATAAGCTGTTGGCACTGTGGGGGGGGGGGGGGGGGCGCAGATGAACAATTTTCCTTTCCAATTAAGGCCATCAAAGTCAAGATGATGGTGTGCACCCATGGAAATGGGGGTTAGCCTGTCCAGAAGGTCTGGGGAAGTTACCAATAAACATTTTCTATGCTCCATCTATTGAGAGGACAGAGCACAAAAATATTGTTTTGTTGGCAGATCAAGCATTGCCAATGTCTTGCTTTGTACACACTGTTATAATGCAATAGGTTATATGTGATAATTATAGGTGATTATTACAGAATGCATCAATGTCCACCTATGGCAACCCAGTTTTACATACCTTTGTGATTCTCATGATAGATTTGTTCACTGGCCTGGACAAATTCAATGAAAAAAGGATGATTTTAGCAAGCATAAAGTTAATTGGATAGCTAAACATGTTTAATAAAGCAGTGGAAGTCAATCAGTTTGTGCTAAATCATAGCAGATCAGGAAAAAGGAAATCGCCTTACTGAATAGACAATAGCAATCATAATGTACAATTCACAAATGTCTCAAGGCTGTCCCTGCTCCACAACTTTGGCATACCTTAGAGACACTGATCGAATATGTTTAACTCTGTGAGTCTAATCATTCTCCATGAAATACAATCCTGAAGAAGGCAGATGCAATTCCTCTAAAATGCATTGGCTCTGCTCTACATGTATACTTTTATCTTCAATAAACAACTATAAAAATCATCAAGTGAGACTTGGACATCAGGTGCTCCTCTCCAGTCACCCAAGAATTCACAAATGTGACCTCAGTAAAGTGAAATCTGATTAGCTTCTAAGCATTACAAATCTTTTTTCTTTTTTTATCTTTGTTTGTATCATGTGGCAAATAAGCTTTTAAATGATGTGAAATGCTATGCAGGTCTGGTTACATTTATCCACCTGGTCTTTCTCTAATGATCCAACTACAGCTTTGTACATGTGTGGTTTAATTTCTTTTTTGCAATGTAGTAATAGAGATATGAAAAAGGCAGCAACTTTATGAAATGTCCTTATCACTCAGGTCTCTGAAGGTGCTCATGGACTCTGGAAGGGGGTTGAGCATGCAGGTATAATCTGACCACCTTCAAGTATAACTAAAGGCAAAACTTTTTTTCAGTTTTGGATAGAGTGGAGAGGGATTAGAAAACTTGTCAGATTTTATTGCTGTCTGTGCCCCCATTAAGGGGATTCACCCTCTCTATTTCTCCTGTTTACCCTTATTAAAAGTGAAAGTAAAAGAAAATCTGACATTTTGGGCTGTCCCCAGAAAAGTAATAGAGGGGATCTATTCCAATGGGGACACTAAATCTGGATTTTCTCTGACTGACTGTTTGGTTATGGAACAAGGAAGTGAAGGGAAAGCTCCGCTATGGGACGCAGATGGTCAAAAAAAAGTCTGACAGGGTTTTAATCCTCCTTCACTCTATCTCATATTAAAAAAAGTTTTGCCTTTTGTTCTACTTATATAGATCTACTATTAAGCCATCTTTTCACAAATTACTGGCACAGGGTATGTTTTCATATTTTATGTCGGAAGGGGAGCAAGAGAGTGATCTAGGAAGACACTGCTTGGGAAGATCAGATGAAGATCCATTTGATGAATACTGTCCAGTTGACACACTTCCAGGGTGCTTACTTCACTCCACAAATATGAAATTACTTTTTGAAAATGGGTACATTGCATAATTGTTACCTCATGTCTATGTAAAGTTTATGGCAGAGCTAACTGATTATTTTTACATAAAGTTGTGGATGTTGAGATATCTGTCCAACCTCGTTCACAGTTCAGGAGTGCTATATACTGCTGGGATATCTTCCCCAGCCTGGCCAATACATTGTTGCAGTGCATTGTCAGTCACAGATATTTTATGGAGAAACGTGAATGAATGGCATCTAGTAAAGTTTTCTGAAATGTGCAATAAAACGGGTCTGTCACCATCATAACAAGTTAGTCCACTGTCACGTTACTTACTGGCCTTTACTGCTCAGTCATCACCTGATTGTCAAACCAGTTGCATCATTTGCTATTGCCTGACCTTTTATGTGCACATATTGTTTTAGTTCATCTCATCTACAAATATGGACCATACATGTTGTGAGCAAATAATTATCTTTTTTTTAACAGAAAATGCTAACAAGACAAGTCACAACTAGCATAATAAATGTGACATACTTTAATATGGATTTGCATGCCTACCCCATCGGTCATAAAAAACAACTTTTATTTTGTATTCAATAAAAATACTGTAAGTATGTAATATACATTTTGTTTTACTGTGTGTTTCTTATTTCCTTTATTGTACAAAAAACAATTATTGTCCAAAAAACAAGAGTGAGATACTTATTAGCTCTATATAGGTGTTCATCATTTCCTATTTATTGATCATACAAAATATTTCCTATATTCCTTCTATTTATTTTACTTTTGTTTGTTTTCAATTACTTTTTTCCTCAATATATGTCTATATTTTTGCTCCCCTATTTCTTTTTCTAATTCTAAAAATCCTTCTATTATTTCCTATCTAATCTTACTCTACTTTCTCTCTCATTTCAAATTCAATTTTTTTCAATATACCATTCGAGATAATATTTTCCCTTTTCCCCATAAACCCAAACCAATATCTTTCACCTTCCTTATCAGAGGATAATTAGTTGATGATAACTTCAGTTTCAATGATATTGGTTCCTTTTCCTGCAGGACAGGTGGGTCTTCCTGCTCAGGTTGTCGCTTTTTGACTTTTGACATTGATTACACGTCTTCTGATTGTTACCTATTGGTATCTGGGTTTCTGGGTTCTTGCTTTTGGGTTTATGATTACATCATCGTTGGCAGATCTACAGATACTGGGGACCGTAACACCATTGAGGACACATCTTTATTGCTAAATCACGCTATTTGACTACCTGTAATGGGTGTAATTTTGGTCCGGTGAGTAGGATGTCTGCTTGATTAATTTACACATGATTTATGAGCGCAGTATGGAATATTATTAAGTTTCTTTGTCACATATTTAGACCTTTGGTCTCACTACGAGCTGCTCTATTTATTATTTGTTATTATTGTTATCAATATCATTGTTGTTAATTATTTATCCAGGGTGCGCGGCTATAGGTTTTACCTATTTTTTCACACACTTAGAGGTTGATTTACTAAAGGCAAATAGACTGTGCACTTTGTAAAGTGAAGTTGGGCTCTGCAATTGCAGTTGCTACAGAACTTAGCAAATGAGGTAAAGGTTCATTTTCAAAGAAAATGGCATGTATCTGTAGTGGTGTTTAGTACTTTGGCTCTGTCTGGGCACATAACCTGTTGGAAAGCTGTTGCAGATATGACAAGATGTTGATGGACGCCTGGCTGAACCCTTGTAGTTTATTGTAAACAAAGGGAACTCAGAGGCAGGGAATTACATCATAACCATTTGGTTCCTCTATGAAAAACATTACATTATTTAAGGATTAAACATAAGGCACACTACCACCTAGTGGCATGAGAATGGTTGTAGCACCTCTGTCTGCATAAACAGCATGCTAACAGAGGGAGAAGATTAGAAATGCCTGAAAAGAAAAAGTAATAGAAGGAATATAGTAAGTGTTTTGTAATATCAATAATAAGGAACCCCTATATAAAGCAGTAAAGTAAGAAAAATAAAACACATACATTAAGACAAAATGTATAGTACAGCAAAATTAGTATTGACATTATGTTTGTTTTTTATGTTCTCTGATGGGGTGGACATGCAAGTTAGTAATGTATGTCACATTGCTAGATATGAAGTAGTTGCTACCCCAGATGTGGAAAAATAAAACTCTCCCATTGGAAATAAAAAAGTCACAGCCCCTATAATATTGGATTATGTGAGAAGTGACAGTGACTTCATCTAATAAATTTGTAATTACCACTACATATAATAACACAACACATTATGAGAGGGAGTTCCCATGCCATTAAAACACAAAGGTTTTCCAGTGCAATAGTCAACACTTGCTCCTTACCCTCTCAATTCCCTCATGCATGTAGGTATCTCCACCTGGTTGAACTTTCTCTAGCTCTGACAAGCCTAGCTTGATTTGGTCTCTGTGAAAAAAAACATCAATCCATCAGGGTAATTGTTTATAATAAAGTTTAAATAATTGAATCTGCTGTGGAATAGCTATGGAACAGTAATGTTATTCTGGGAAGTACAAAATTGTCACATTTATTTTGTACGTTATTCAGGTCCTGATGGACACGTACAGTGCCTTGAAAAAGTATTCATACCCCTTATAATTTTCCACATTTTGTCATGTTACAACCAAAAACGTAAATGTATTTTATTGGGATTTTATGTGATAGACCGACACAAAGTGGCACATAATTGTTAGGTGAAAGGAAAATGATAAATTGGTTTTCAAAATGGTTTACAAATAAATATGTGAAAAGTGTGGCGTGCATTTGTATTCAGCCCCCCTGAGTCAATACTTTGTAGAACCACCTTTCACTGCAATTACAGCTGCAAGTCTTTTTGGGGATGTCTCTACCAGCTTTGCACATCTACGAAGTCAAATTTTTGCCCATTCTTCTTTGCAAAATAGCTCAAGCTCTATCAGATTGGATGGAGAGCGTCTGTAAACAGCAATTTTCAAGTCTTGCCACAGATTCTCAATTAGATTTAGGTCTGGATTTTGACTGGGCAATTCTAACACATGAATATCCTTTAATCCAAACCATTCCATTGTAGCTCTGGCTGTATGTTTAGGGTTGTTATCTCAGCTCTTTTGCAGACTCTAACAGGTTTTCTTCTAAGATTGCCCTGTATTTGACTCCATCCATCTTCCCATCAACTCTGACCAGCTTCCCTGTCCCTGCTGAAGAAAAGCATCCCCACAACATGATGCTGCCACCACCATGTTTCAGTATGGGATGTGCAGTGTTAGTTTTCTGCCACACATAGCATTTTACTTTTGGGACAAAAAGTTACATTTTGGTTTCATCTGACCAGAGCACCTTCTTCCAGATGTTTGCTATGTCCCCCACATGACTTCTCGCAAACTACAAACGGAACTTCTTATAGCTTTCTTTCAACAATGGCTTTCTTCTTGCCACTCTTCCATAAAGGCCAGATTTGTGAAGTGCACGACTGATAGTTGTCCTGTGGACAGATTCTCCTACCTGAGCTGTGGATCTCTGCAGCTCCTTCATGGGCCTCCTGGCTGTTTTTCTGATTAATGCTCTTCTTGTCCGGCCTGTCAGTTTAGGTGGATGGCCATGTCTTGGTAGGTTTGCTGTTGTGCCATACTCTTTCCATTTTCAGGTGGTGGATTGAACAGTGCTCCGTGAGATGTTCAAAGCTTGGGATATTTTTTTATAACCTAACCCTGCTTTAAACTTCTCCACAACTTTATCCCTGACCTGTCTGGTGTGTTCCCTTACTAATATTCGAGGGAGGAGAGGGGGCGGAGTGAGCGGAGTTTGGTTGTGAGTGGCCAGGAAGCGCCAGCAGCGAACCGGTGAGGTGACCCGCAGGCTTTCACGCTCCACACTCCCTGGGTCCGCCATGACCTTTTAGTGGTTCTAGTGTTTCTAATGTTTCGCTTCATGTGTTACTACATTATCCTGCTTGCTGTGAAGTGCTGTGACTACATTTACCCTGCCTGCTGTGATATGCTGTGAAGTATCATGCCCATTATTTTTATGGATCATGTGAGTGCATTGGTTTTAGTTTCAGTTTGTGATTAAATCTTTTAAACGTTAATACACTATCTGGAGCATTTTTTATTCTTTATGTGGAACCTTCATCCCATGAATGGTGTTCGGCACATTGAGTAGTGGATGACTGTGCTCACATGGTAACCCCCATGATAGTGGGTTAAAGCCTTGGCCGGCCAAACACGAGAGTGTAAGGCCTCAACAGCTGGTGAGTTTGCCATTCGTAAGGGAGTGGATTCATGTCACTGAGGTGTGGTGGACAGTACGGCACAGGATTATGAAATAGAGACACTCACTTGGAATATCTTCTTTTTCTCGTTTTCTCGTTGGCACGAATACACATATATTGTGGACTTATCACTATTATTTGTTTTCATCTGGCTTTTCGTTTTTTATGCTGAAGCCTAGTCACTAAGGCGGATCATTGTGTTCACTATGTCAATGAATGTCATTTTTTGAAATGTATCATTCAATGTTTTTTTATTTTTGACAATTTGCTGTATACACATTTTTAGCACTTTAGGTTTGCAGTCTCCCAAGTGGGGGTTACACCACACTAGGGAAGTGTATTGTGGTTCATCACTCCATACACTAGTTTATTATATGTTTATGGGTGGACTGGAACCCTATAAGACCAGTTTGATTAGATTACTCTTCAGTAAGAGTGTATTGATTGGTCATTTCACTCTATTTATTAGGCATATAGCGCCACTAGTCATCCACAGGGTGTTTTTCAGTTTTTAAAGATTTTTTTTATAACCTAACCCTGCTTTAAACTTCTCCACAACTTTATCCCTGACCTGTCTGGTGTGTTCCTTGACCTTCATGATGCTGTTTGTTCACTAAGGATTTCTAACAAACCTCTGAGGGCTTCACAGAACAGCTGTATTTAAATTGAGATAAAATTACACACAGGTGGACTATATTTACTAATTAGGTGACTTCTTCTGAAGGCAATTGGTTCCACTACATTTTAGTTAGGGGTATCAGAGTAATGCCCTGTACACACTGTCGGATTTTCTGATGGAAAAAGTGCGATCGGTTTGTGTTGTCAGAAATTCCGATCGTGTGTGGGCTCCATCGTACTTTTTCCGTCGGAATTTCTGAAACACAAAGTTTGAGAGCAAGATATAAAATTTTCCGACAACAAAATCCTATCATTTAAATTCCGATCGTGTGTACACAAATCTGACGCACAAAGTGCCACGCATGCTCAGAATAAATTAAGGGACGAAAGCTATTGGCTACTGCCCCGTTTATAGTCCCGACGTACATGTTTTACGTCACCGCGTTCAGAACGATCGGATTTTCCGACAACTTGTGTATGCGAGACAAGTTTGGCCCAAAATCCGTTGGGAAAAAATCCAATGGATTTTGTTGTCGAAATGTCCGATCAATGTCCGATCGTGAGTACAGGGCATAAAAGGGGCTGAATACAAATGCTCACCACACTTTTCAGATATTTATTTATAAAAAAATTGGAAAACCATTTAATATTTTCCATCCACTTCACAATTATGTGCCACGTTGTGTTGGTCTATCACATAAAATCCTAATAAAATATATTTAGGTTTTGGTTGTAACATGACAAAATTTGGAAAATTTAAAGGGATGCGAATACTATTTCAAGGCAGCTGGACATTTGGCTACCCAGATTTGTGCATCGAATCACTGAGCAGAGCAGAACAAGAATCTGACACTTTTAGAAGTGTTGGGGTCCTAAACCCTCCTGTCCTTTACAGCCAAGGAAGCTGCCTTCTTAGCCTTTACTTGATCTGCAGTTGCCATGGTGTTATACATGTGATCAGCTTCAACACCAGACATTTAATGGCTTGACAATTCAGGTTCAGTGCTAACATATCCACTAATGTCATGCCTGTTTTGGGAAACAAAGCAGAGTTTTGGAGGCCAAAGTAGAGGAATTGTTTAAGGAAGAGTGGGTGGTCAAATTCATCAAAGACAGAAGAAAGGTTTATTTGTATGAGTAAAGAGTAGTAGCCATTGGTTTTTGCAGTTGGAAAGTTGTTAGGGAGTTTTAGTAGGGCCGTTTTTGTAAAGTGTTGTAGGCTAATGCCAGACTGTAAAGGGTCAAGAAGGTGATGTAGCAGTTTAAAGAGTCAGAGATCAGATGTTATGAAGTTTGGAGGTGAGCAGGAGCAAAAAAGTTGGATCTTAAGTTGTTAAGACTGCTGGGGGCCCATTGAGGGCTTTTTAAAAAGATAAAATCCACCCTTGCAGTGGGGTCCCTCTGCAGTGCAAGGATTAAATGCTCATTTAGTCAATGGGTTCTGGGATAATGTGTATTACTTACCTTATCCCTTACTCTAGCACTGTTCTCTTCTGTCCAAAGCTCCAGGCTTTGGAAAGACATTCGTCGGTTCCTTCAAATTTTTTTCCTGGAGTTCAGCTTTAAGTATGGGGGTGACCAGTGCATGTTTTAGAGGGGAGAGAAAGATGGCAATAGAGGGGGAGAGACTGAAATTGTTGTTCACAGAGTGTAAAATCCAGAAAGAGGGTAAATGGAGTCGTTTTGAGAGAATGGGGTTCAGGGGACAGGTGCTTAGGTGGGCATCAGAGAAAAGTTTAGCAACCTCCTCTGCCTTAACAGGGTCAAAAGAAGAAAAGTATTGAATGTGGTGGTACACGTGGTATGTTAAGTAGGGGTGATATCTAGACAGGGCTCACCAGGAATTGCATGTATCTTGATTTTGAAATGATTGGAAATGTCCTGGCCAGTGAATGAGCGGGTGAAGGTAGTGGGGGGGCAAAGTAGAGAGTTAAAAATTGAAAAGTGTTGACAAGGACTGGATGAGAGGGTATTAATGAAAGTGATGAAATATGTTTGTTTGGCTGCTTGGAGAGAAGAATTATATTTTAGAAGGCAGATTTATTCAGGGTAATGTTTTACAACCCTGTCAAACAGAACACCAGAAGTCTCACAAGACATAGCCATGCTCTTGGACAAGTGTGATATAAAACTATATGTAGCAATAACTCTTGGTGGAGCTGCTGGTTTAAAACGGGCTGTTACCTTCACTCCCGCCACCTCTGTTTCGCCGGCACCGGGTCTAGGGGCTCGTTAAGTTTACCTCTGGATGATGTAAGCTCTAAACACCTGAGTATGTTTTCCAATGCTTTATTGAACAGGTAATAAAGGAAGTAGCAGGAAAGAGGTAGAAGGAAAACTGCAGGGAAGCTCAAATACCTTTCCTGTAGTATTTCTGTAGTACGTTGTTAGGAATTGAACACTTGTAGTTGTATGACCTCCCCTTGTGTGATTCAATCTTAGCCCTCCTAGATAGGTCTCTCTCACTTGCCTAGCAGCCAGTACGTAGCACGAACAAAAGTCTCTGCCACAGACTTGTTTGGAACAAAACCCGTACGATCCTCTGCCACAGGATTTAATGGTTTACGATGAGTATCAGACACAGCACTTGAACCTTTAAGCCAACCCAGCAGTACTATGCAGTAAGATTACTTCAGGATACGTCCCCCAACTGAGTCACCAGGCCCCTCTCCAGACCAGCACTCTGCATGATCCTTCGATGACGGGTCCTCCCCTGGGATCTCCTCAGTTGTCTAGCTTCTTCTCACAGGATAGACAGCCCAGGACCATTCCTCTGCCGCTGTGGTAGGCCCCAGACAGGCTTCTGGGCCCACCCACACGCCGCAGCGACGTGGGCCTCCAGAACGGAGGACCACAAGGTGGTATTCCTAATGCATACCTCTCGGCCAGGCGGGCCAGCAGGTGGCTGAAAACGAACCCCTAAACATGGCGTCTGTCCCATAAATACCCTCTCCCAGAATGCAACTCGGAGGACCACCTCCACCGAGTTGTCCCCGGGACAGAGGAGAACTCATATGCTTCAACACGTTGCTTTTCCAACACCAGCCCATGGTGACAACGACATATACCGGCGCAGTGTAGGATCACACGCAACTCAGCCAAGCTGGAACAGAGGCAAACCTAACTTCACCTAACAAGTAACCCACTAGATTTACCTATCAGCAGTAGATAAAAATCTATCAGCGCTACATATATTACACTTGTTCAAGAGCATGGCTATTTTTTTGAGACTTCTGATGCCGTCTGTTTGCCAGAGTTGTTATCGTCAGGGACCTTATTCTGTGTGTACTGAGAGGACCAGATGTGTCCAGCTTAAGAGTGTGTACCCATTGTGCTAGGTCAAAAGATTAGGTTAGGTTGAGAAGTTGAAAGGTAGTTTAATATTAGATGAAAGTTTCATTAACTTTTAATATTTAGATGCATATGCACACCCCCAACCCCACCTTTACTTTATTCCGTTATGCCATGTTGTTTCGGTACTCACCTGTCATCAGTCAGACGCATTAGGGTTGAGCCTCTCGTGGAAAAGACAATGAAGGACATTCTGAGTTGTGGGCTGTAAATAAAAAAAAAACATTTTTTGAAAGAGATATATACAGTAAGTGCCTTGTTTTACCTGCTAAAGGCTTTGTGTATCATCCTAGCACAGCCTAATTGAGGAGAACCTTTAGCCTACTGACTGGACCATTAACGAGCAGCAGCACACGAGTCACCAACTCTGTTCCCTCTTTTTGTCAGCTCATGTGCATTCTAATGCCGCGTACACACGGGCAGACTTTTCGACCGGACTGGTCTGATGGACTTTCCGATGGACTTTTGACGGACTTCCGACGGACTTTTGAACGAACGGACTTGCCTACACACGATCACACCAAAGTCCGACGGATTCGTACGTGATGACGTACGACCAGTCTAAAATAAGTTCATAGCCAGTAGCCAATAGCTGCCCTAGCGTGGGTTTTCGTCCATCGGACTAGCATACAGACGAGCAGATTTTTCGGCCGGACTCGAGTCCGTCGGAAAGATTTGAAGCATGTTTCAAATCTAAAGTCCGTCAGATTTTCGACTGGAAAAGTCCGCTGAAGGTCTGATGAAGCCCACACACGATCGGATTGTCCGCCGGACTCGGTCCGTCTGATCAGTCCAGTCAAAGTCTGCTCGTGTGTACGCGGCATAATAAAGCCTTATTGGCTCCAGGGTTCTGCCCCTCCCAGTCTGTGCAGGAGACTTCATGAGTCTGATATCAACACATATAGAGGTACTAAACTAGTTTCATTATTTTTTTTTAATTATTACATAACTGAATTAATCTGCCTATAGTTAACTTTAAGGCCTCATGTACATGGGAGTATGAATATGTGCCCAAAATATGCTCAATTTTTTTCTGACAGAACTTGCCAGAAAAAATACCTCTAATGTTACATGTGTATGTGCACACATGGTGTTGAGTGTAAACGCATTCTAATTGGAAGAACATTTATTTATTCTAGCCATTATGGCCAATAATGCTCGATGCTTCTAGCCAAATGCACCTTTGTTGCGCTTTTGGTTTTTTTTTTGCCTGTAAACGCTCCTCTCCAAATATGCATGTAAACACAGGCTAACATAGCCTAACCGCCTGTATAAGAGGTGTTTGCAATCTTAAGGGTTTTTACTGTTTTTTAGAGATAGATAGATATGTAGTTGGGGCAGTCGAACATCTTCCCCACCCCCCGTCGCTCTTCTGCCCCCTCCCCCCCTGCAGGGATGCTGAACTGGGCAGCTGCGAGCGTGAGTGTACAGACTCTATTGCGCCCTCCCCTGTGGGCTGTTGTAAGGGAGAGATGCAGCTGGCTCCGCAGTCTTCTGCCTTCCTTGCTGGTACACTGTATACACAAAAAGCCAGGCTGGATCTGTGTAGAGTGGGCAGTGTAATTTCCCGCTCGCTTTTATCCCCCCCCCCCCCTTTGAAGAGTGGGTTGGAACCAATGAGAGGAAAAGAGCGAAAAGGCAAATGGCAAAGCTGCAGAAAGGAACTGGTTGTGCAGCAGAGCCTCATGAGAATTGTAGTCCTTAAAGGTGCCCTTCATTAGATTTGTGAAAGAAGATTAATGGCTACTGGACTCCAGTTTCCACAGATCCCTTCTTCTCGGGCAGAGAGCTTCATCATATTTTCCCAGGCAAATCTGTGGAGGGGGGTTAGTCTAGAGAGGAGAGCTAAGGGTACAGACCTATTATCAGGGTCTGTGCCCAGAAATCGTGGGACCAGAGTCAAGGAAAGGAGCCAAGCAAACCTACTTCTGTGCCTGTCCACCTATACCAGAGAGGGGATGGATCTGCATGTGAGTCTGCCAAAGCTAAAAGAAAAAACCTGTGCACTGCCAAAGAGTGTGATGAAAACTGAAGTGTTAAAGAGGAAATAAACTCCCCTTGTTTGTTTGTACCAACTGTATAGGTAAGCCTATAATAAGGCTTACCTATAGGTACTGTAAATATCTCCTAAACTTGCACCATTTAGGAGATATTTACTGTATACTGCGGCAATTATGTTATCGGAGCGTGCGCTTTGAAGGTACAGCCACCTTTGCTGTTTCTTCAGGACCTGTGCCGTGACCAGTGGTTTCCACGCACGAGAGTGATGTCATTGCGGCTCCGACCAATCACAGTGCCGGAGCCCGCAAACCCGGAAGGAAACACAGGGAGGATGACGGCCGTGTCATCGATGTGTGGGCGCCGCTGCAGGGCTTTATTCTAAGGTAAGTATTTCATAATGAGCTAGTATGCGATGTTGTGTTGCAGATTTTTTTTTTCAGTGAGGGTTTACAACCTCTTTAATCTGTGTTGACCTGACAGCTGCTGCAATTACTGAATCTGTGTTCCTCACATAAAATAGCAAAAATAAATGAAAAGTGTTGCGTTGCTGTGATATACCAATGTATACAATTAATAAAATACTATATGAACATCAAAAAAATTGAATAAAAAGAACTTTCTTAATAAAAGACTAATAATCTTAGATATTCCAATATTATCCAGTGATCCTAAATTAACATAATAATTGTCCAGTGCTAAAAAGTCCAAGCAACACTATTTGTGCATTATAATGCCCCGTACACACGGTCGGATTTTCCGATGGAAAATGTCCGATCGGAGCGTGTTGTCGGAAATTCCGACCGTGTGTGGGCTCCATCGGACATTTTCCATCGGATTTTCCGACACACAAAGTTTGAGAGCGGGATATAAAATTTTCCGACAACAAAATCCGTTGTCGGAAATTCCGATCGTGTGTACACAAATCCGACGGACAAAGTGCCACGCATGCTCAGAATAAATAAAGAGATGAAAGCTATTGGCCACTGCCCCGTTTATAGTCCCGACGTACGTGTTTTACGTCACCGCGTTCAGAATGATCGGATTTTCCGACAACTTTGTGTGACCGTGTGTATGTAAGACAAGTTTGAGCCAACATCCGTCGGAAAAAATCCTAGGATTTTGTTGTCGGAATGTCCGAACAAAGTCCGACCGTGTGTACGGGGCATTAGTGTTCAATCGGTTACATAATTCACTCGCTGTGTCTCCTTTTTAAGCGTGAATTATATTTTATATAAGTCTGCCAAAGCTGCCCACAAAGATTTTAAGAGAGAGATCAAAGCTGAGAGGTTGCACCCCGTGTAAGGATCTGATTAGATTGGGGCAACAGGACCTGATGGCTGGGACCTGTTGAACGCCAAACCTTTTGGGACCAGACTTGTCACCTGCCAGGAGGGGTGAGCTGAATCACATGCTTTAAACACCCGCTAAACACTGCTAACACATTGGAGACTGCTCCTATTTGGCAGCCCACCCACCATTCTATGCCAACACTCTTAAAGGGACCACTTACATGCAACACCTAAAGAAGGACCCCAACGCAAGCCGGCTAACATTAACTTTTAGGCGCCAGGCACTTTGCGATTTCCTTCTAGATGAACCCCGCTTAAGATCATTTACAGATACCCACAGCTGGGGTCTCAGTTTAGAGTGCAATCAAGAACATTCTTACTGCGTTAACTGGGTTTAACCATGCTCACTGCTAGTAAACTCAGTTCAAATGTGTATTCTTCTACATATTTTTGGTAATAAAAATCACAATAAGCGTATATTGATTGGTTTGCGCAAAAGTTATAGCATCTACAAAATAGGGGATAAATTTATGGCATTTTTATATTTATTTAATTTTTTTTACTAGTAATGGCGGCGATCTGCAATTTTTATCAGGACTGCGACATTATGGCGGACACATCGGACACTTTTGACACATTGTTTTAAAACCATTGACAATTATACAGCGATCAGTGCTATAAAAATGCACTGATTACTTGTTTAAGTGTCACTGGCAGGGAAGGGGTTAAAACTAGGGGCGATCAAGGGGTTAACTGTCTTCCTTGACTGTGTGTTCTAACTGTGGGGGGAGGGGACTGGCTATAGGAGATGACAGATCATGGTTTCTACCTATTAGGAACTCATGATCTGCCTCTCCTCTCCTCGCAGAACAGGGATTTGTGTGTTTACACACACATGTCCCTGTTCTGTCTCTCATGCCCACGATTGCGCGCGGCCGGCGGTTAACGCGACCGCCAGCCACGAGCATCGGCACCCCCGCAATGCAGCGGGCGCATGCTTGCTATCCCACTTAAAGGAGCCCACATACACCTGCGACAGTTCGCGGGATCGTGCCGACCTGCCGCAGTATGATTACATTGTAGCAAAATATAATTTCTTCAGTGTTGTTACATGAAAAGGTATAGTAAAATATTTACATAAATATGAGGGGGTGTACTCACTTTTGTGAGATACTGTAGATAGATAGATACAGATTTGTGTATATGAAACATTTATATTACTGTGTACATGGGAGATCAAGGAGATATGTCAATTATTAACATTATCATTAACAATTAAATAACAATAATAGAAACAGTAAAACAGAAGGAGAGCAGAGCACAGAGGCAGCAACTGTAAGACAAGAGACAAAACATACCTGATAAACCTTTCTGTCAGTTGTTCTACAAAGTAATAGATCTCATTCCAGTGGTGGAGGACACTTCCAGACCTATGGGAAAGAACATTGCTCATTGTTATTTTAGCAGCTAATATAAACTAAAATCACATTTAATTTTCTTAGGGAAGTAATAAAGAAGTTAAGATGCAAGCAATGTACTTTATTGAGGAGCTTAAATTCCTCTTTTCCCTCCAGCATGCATTCTTTGTATATCCCTTTATAGAATGCTTTAAAGAATCTAGAAGGGACTGGTGGAGGAGTCAATAGCTCAATGCAAGATTTGTCATAAAAATACATAGATAATATTTGACTGCCAAACCAGCTGCTGACAAGACCTGTGCTTGCAATCACACTGGAAAAATCACATTAAGCCTAGGTTCACACTCACAGCGGGAATAAAATTGTGTGAGTTCAGCTGAACGCGCACAATTCTACTACAAGTCCCATCATGCCTCTGGGTGTCATGCTTGTGGCTGTCAGAGTCTTGCTATGCCTCATGGGACTTGTAGTTCTGCAATAGCTGGAGGTCTGCTAATTGCATATCCCTGCTTTATAGCGATAACAGTGAGATAACCCTTTGGGTGCAGTGATATTTTTCCATTGTCCTCAAATATTTGACTTGTGGCAGTGCCCTGGCTGTTATATGAACAGGAATTGAGTGGACAGCTATAAAAACTCACAAATGATCTAACCCACCCTTCTCTATCCAAAGCAAAGCAAAAAATAGAGAATCTTTGTGACCCACTTTAATTTATATGAGGAAATTGTTTCTAAAGCACTGAAACAGCTTAAAGTGGTTGTAAACCCATTAAAAAAAAAAAAAACACCTGCAAGACAAAGGCATAATGAGCTCATTATGTAATACTCACCTGAGATCGAAGCCCTCGCTGCGGTGCCCGTACACAGCACTGGCCGGCCACATCACTCCCGGGGGTTACTTCCGGGTATCGTGGCTCCGGCGCTGTGATTGGCCAGAGCTGCGATGACGTCACTCCCGCGAATGCGCGCGGTAACGGAACACTCACTGAAGCAACGGCACATACATGCGTTGCTTCAGTTTGTGTCAGTGCGCATGTGCCGATGATGTCGGCACATGCAAATAAAGGGGATATCCGTACAGGTTTAGGAGATATCCTGGGTAGCTACAGGTAAGCCTTATTATAGGCTTACCTGTAGCGAAAAGTGGTCTGTAAGGGTTTACAACCACTTTAATTTAGTAACAAGGCCATTACTAAAGAAAACCCATTGATAATTCCGGGGTCAATAAAACAATATTTTCAGCAGTTGATGTTCTGAAGGCAACTTTCTATCAAACTGCTTAAGCAGTGCAAGGGTTAAAATGGCTTTCTATTGGCATACAGCTGTGCAATAGATTAGCAAGGAAGAAAATAAAATAGGTATCAGGTTATGTTTGTCTTATTTTGACAATAGCGGCCAAGAAAAGCACGTTCCGAAGTAATACAAGTAGAGGATGGGGTCATGACTAGCACATTACCAAAGGGAATTGGTGAGAGGCTATGCAGGGATGAGGCATAGCAGTTTAGCACTTCTAAAAAGTAAACTTTCTTTTGGTGTTTGATAGCTTTACGAATGACATGTATCTACATGTAAAATCAAATTGAGGGGAAAAGGCTACTCTTCATTCCAAATGCAATTATTTTTTAAAAGAAAACTTTTTAACCTGTCGTGTTGAACCTTCTACATAGAAACTTCTTTGACTCGCCTCTCTGGATGGCCTTGCATGTAACAGCTCATATGAAATAAAAAAAAAAAAAAGAACCAAAAAGGAGCTGTGCGCTTCGGTTTAGTGCATGGGCAAGTGTGAATGAGTGAATGGGGAAAAGATAGGGTGGGGAGAAGGCAGCAATAGCAGTCCCCATAGGTTAAGTTTACTTTACTTGTTCCCACTTTTCTTTAGACTTGTATAAATTTGCTGTGCTGGATGCAGGGATGAGCGCCAGCAAATGTATACGAGAGTTTTGGATGAAATCCAAATCTTCCAAATCAGAAGCAAATGAATGATGAATCAGTAATTTTTCAGTTTATAAATATAGCCAAATAGTCAACAGAAAAATGATTATTACCAACTTGTACACATTGTATTATATTTGATAAATGAAGCTATACAATTATAGATTCTGATATATAGGAGTGGTACAAGATGCTTTTTACTAGTTCAATTCTAGCAAACAATACTATTTACTCGTAAGAAGTGAAATAAAAAAACGTAAATTTTCATAAGCATTGTCTAATTTTAGGCTGTGGGTATGTCCCATGTCACTTCACCTTGAAAGCTATTTTTTACATTGGAAGAACAATAAATCTCAGTCCTCAGTATTCCCTACAATATGCTATCTATTCCAGCTCACCGGACAAGTTTATAGCTGAAATACATCATGTGGATTTAATAAGTTGCCATAAATATTGTGAGCTTCAGGCTGCTGACTGAGCACAACCACCATACTTTGCTGCCAAAGCATTGGGGGAAATGAGAGACAGCGAATTCCTGCAAGGAAGCTGCTCCAACAGGGAAGTGATACACTGATATTGTGCTGATATGCTGTGTTCCTGCTAGGGACCCCTTGTTACTTTCTAAAGCCACTTTAATGGCTTTAGAATGACTAAGGGAACAAGGAACTAGAAGAGGAAACTTTTTAAATCTTGTCCAGACCATGTAAAGAAATTTCAAAATTTTAACCCTATTTTTTAGAGTGCCATGCCATGCTATATTGGTGACTGTGTGGTAGAGTATAACATAACAACTGGCACTCAAGAAAATAAGAAGAAACTTCAAATAATGTAACAAACAGAAGTACAGTCCCCAGTTCAAAACTTTCCTTTGAATCCTCTCCTCTCAAATGTCTCTCAGTCCATTAGCAAATATAACTGGGCTCACTACTCCTCCAATCCTCTGTTACTGGTCAGGTTTTCTCCTGGCTCCACATGTAAATCTTTGTCACATGTCAGTCTTTTTCAAAGCTCCCTCTTTTAACCTCTGTCACTTGTCAGTCTTACTCCTTGCTCCTTATCCAAGTCTCTGTCATTTGTCAGTTTTCCACATGTTCCTCCTCTAAACTACTGTCACTTGTAAGCATTCCTCACTGCTCCTCCTCCAAACCTCTGCCACTTTTCAGTCTTCCTTCATGCTCCTCATCTAAACCTTTGTCATTTGTCAATTTTCCACATTTCTCCTCTAAACCTCTGTCACTTGCCAGTCTTCCTCACTTCCTCTCTTCCAAACTTCTCTCACTTGTCTGTCACAGGGGCAGCCCGTCCATTAAGGGCTCATGGGCACCGCCTCCCCTTTCCATCGCGGCATGGGTTTTTTTTTTTAAGTACCTGATTAGAGCCAGAGGCTCTAATAGGCTTCAAAATAGGTTGGGCTCCGGACGCAGAGCATTGCGCTCAGAGCCCACCCAGGTGTATTAGAATAGCGAATGAATATTCGCTATTCTAACACTGAATTGCCTCTCCCCCAATCCAGAAGCGCGAGTCTGAAACCCATTTCCCGATTGTCTGAAAGGATAGGCGATCCTATCGGATGCCTAGGAGGAGGAGGAGGGAGATCCACGACGGAAGTCACCATGATCCACAGGAGGAAGAAGGAAGAAAGCTGGCACTCGCTGGACACGCTTCCTAGATGGGGTAGGCCCCCCCAAAAGAAAAAACCACCAGTCACCACTGGTCTGTCTTCTTCTTTGCTCTTCATGCAAACCGCTGCCATTTGTCATTTTTCCTCCTTATTTCTCCTCCAAACCTGTCACTTACGCAGGGCCGGTCAAGGGGTTGGCAGAAGGGACCACTGCCTCAGGGATGTTGGGGCCCTGACCCTAATCCTAAGGAAAGTGGGGGCACAGTTTGGCATCTTTGCCCTGGGCACTGGATAGCCTTGTCCCAGAACGGCTTGTACGTCATTTTCCTCGCTCCTCGCTCAAATTTCTGTCATTTGTCAGTCTTCCTTCTCGTTTGTCCATTATACCTCTGTCACATGCCAGTCTTCCTCTTTGCTCCTTCTTCAACCTTTGCCACTCTTCCTGGGTTTGGTTGACAGTTGTAAAGGATGAGTTACAAGAAAATGAGGTTTCTAGGACATGTGAAAAGGATGACTGATGAATGACATTGGTTTAACGAAGGAATGATCGAAGTTATGAGACAGAAGGCCGAGTTTGGATGAGAAGTGAGCATTCCAGTTTGAGTATGATGGTTAGGTGTCCATAAAAAGGCATTGCCCTGTAATAAGAACCATATTCTTACCGGATTTGACCTTGCAGTTTCAGGGAGCTGTAACAACTGCCGACTGGTATTACATGCTTAAAGCGGATGTAAACCCTCTCATATACCCAGTGAAGTGAACAGCCTCAGATGATACACAGAGATGAAACAAATCTCCCTACATAAGTTTTACATGTATATCTACTGTCTTCAGTTGTATATATCCTTTAGAATGTGCACATCATGTTACAGATTTTTCTCTTCCTGTTTAGCACTGGGAGTGGATTATTGGCATACAGCCAATATAGCTGATTGGAGAAAAGACACCCCCCCTACATTGGCAAAGGAAGAAAGAAAGGTGCAGAGCTCTGCTCTGACAAGTCATGCTTTCTGCTAAACTATTTATAGCAACCTCCCACAACACAAATTTCAGGCTAGTTTGATCTCCTGTGTCGGAGAACTTGACAGAAGTTATTAGGCTGATAACAGAGCTACGGAGCAGGAGAAAGCTACGGGACTCAGTGCTTTGACAAGAGATAAGCAAACACTACAGATATATGTGCCCAGCTCAAATTTTATGAATCGGGTTTACATCCACTTTAAAGTGTTAGTAAACCCACAACAGTAAAATCAGTCTGTATATGCAGTAAAGCATGTTTGTTATACTCACTGTGGAACATACAGGTTTGTAAAAAGGCTGATCCTGTCTTCTCTGATCCTCTCCTTCTTCTACAGTTCCCAATCCATGTCCTGATAGTACAGAGCCTTGGGTGCACTCTGCACATACTCAGTTTGGTGTGTATTGCTAGAGAGTTCTTTTTGTTTGTTTTTGGGATGGCGAGGGTCCATGTGATCAGCACAGAGCCAATCAGCACTGTCCAGACAGAGAGTAAGGGATCATTCAGCCTCATAGGACAGTCAGAGGAGAATGAGCTTTAATCAGTGCTCTGCTGGACACTGACAGAGGTCACAAGACTGCTATATACTGCTGTTGAGAAAAGGTAATTAGTTTATATTCACTAAAATAATTGCATTTCCATGTTCTGTGTGAGACCAGATATAGTGAATATAGGGTCCTGGGTTTAGTAACATTTTAAAGCAGAGCTCCAGCCCCCCACAAAAAAAGTAAAAGTCAGCAGCTACAAATACTGTAGCTGCTGACTTTTAATTTTACGTGTCTAGCGATCCCACAATGTTGGTATCTCAGCCGATTTTTCAATCGGCTCTCGGTGGTGCTGCCGCCATTCCTTTTAAGAGAAACTGGCAATGAAACAGAAGAAAGGGGGTTCTGATTCCCCTATATAGATCTTTAGTGAGACATCATTTAGAATATCATGTCAAGTTCTGGAGACCTCATTTACAGAAAGATATTGATAAGATAGAACGAGTCCAGAGATGAGTAACAAAATGGTAAGAGGTTTAGGGGATAAAACATATCCAGAGCGACTTCAGGAACTTAATATGTACAGTCTGGAGGAAGAAGGGAAAGGGAAGATATGATTGAAACCTTTAAATACATCAATGGGGTGAATAAGGTTCAGGAGGGCAGTTTTTTCAATATGAAACCAAAATCAAGAATACGGGGAAATTATTATTATTATACAGGATTTATATAGCGCCAACAGTTTATGCAGTGCTTTACAATATAAAAGGGAGACAATACAGTTATAATACAATAAAATTCAAGAGAATTAAGAGGGCCCTGCTCAGAAGAGCTTACAATCTAATAGGGTGGGCCAGGTGGTACAAAAGGTTGTAACTGTGGGGCATGAGCCGATGGAAGTGGTAAAAGATTAGTTAGAGATGTGATAGGCTTTCCTGAAGAGATGAGTTTTCAGGGTTCGCCTGAATGTAGCAAGAGTAGGGGATAGCCGGACAGGTGGAGGTAATGAGTTCCAGAGGATGGGAGAGGCTCTGGAGAAATCCTGGAGATGAGCATGGGAGGAGGAGATGAGAGAGCTTGAGAGTAGGAGGTTTTGAGAAGAGCAGAGAGGACGATTTGGGTGATATTTGTAGACAAGATAGTGATGTAGCTTGGGGCAAAGTTGTGAATGGCTTTGTATGTTGTGATTAGTATTTTGAATTTAATTTGCTGGGTGATTGAGAGCCAGTGTAGGGATTGGAGGAGAGGGTTGGCAGACACTGAGTGCTTGGTAAGGTGTACAAGGCCCCTTTCACACTGGGGGGGGGGTGCATCGGCGGTAAAGCGCCGCTATTTTTAGCAGCGCTTTACCATCAATTTTGCGGTGCTATTCGGTATTCGGCCACTAGCGGGGCGCTTTTACCCCCCCCCACTAGCAGCCGAGAAAGGGTTAAAGCCACCTCAAGGCACTGCTGCAGCAGCACTATACGGCGGTATAGCCACGCTGCCCCACTGATTTCAATGGGCAGGATCGGTTTAGGAGCATCTAAAGATGCTGCTTGCAGGAGTTCTTTTAACGTCCTGCAAGCGCACCACTCCAGTGTGAAAGCATTCGGGCTTTCACACTGGAGAGACAGGAGCGGCTCTTTACAGGCCCTATGCAGGCGCTATTTTTAGTGCTGTAGCTTCTGTAAAGCACCTCAGTGTGGAAGGGGTCTAAGTCTGGCAGCAGCATTCCTGATACACTGAAGAGGGGATAGCCTATGGAGAGGCAGGTCAATGAGAAGGGAGTTACAATAGTCAAGGCGAGAGATAACAAGGGAGTGAATGAGGAGCTTGGTGGTTTGATTTGTTAAAAAGGGGCGAATTTTAGAGATGTTACGGAGGTGAATTCTACAAACTTTTGACAACGATTGGATTTGAGGCTGAAATGACAAGTCAGAGTCTAGGATTATACCTAGTACTCTGGTGTACTAGGGACATGACCTCAAACTTACTGGAGGGAAGTTCAAAACTAATCTTAGAAAGTATTATTTTATTGAAAGGGTTGTTGATGATTGGAATAAACTACCACCAGAGGTAGTGAGACAGTCAACAGTAAATGGCTTCAAACATGCTTGGGACAAACATAGGTCTATACTTAGGCAAACAAGGTTAACGAAAACAAAAAAACAAAGCAAAAAAATAAATGGGCAGACTCGATGGACTACTCTGTCTTTTTCTGCTGTGACTTTTCTATGTTTCCAAGTTTCTATTTTTAAATCATTTTTAATTTCTGTAGGCCACCTAAAATAATTGCTAGGCCAAAACATTTTGAATGAAGAAGTATAGCAGTGCTATATATTGCAGAAAGCCTGACTCTTTGTTTGTAAAGCAATTGTATGTAGTTTGTTTCCTAATGACCTTGTACCACTTGGCATGATAGGTAGGCAGTCTACTTGGCTCTTCCTGTGTGCGGTCATACAGTAAAGAAATTATCCGGACAGCTCACATTTCCCAGAAATTCCCCCGAGTCTTTCCTTCATAGACACTTTATTTCTCATCTTTCCAGTAACAGAATTTAAACCCTCCGCGGGACAAGACTTTTCTGCTTATACAACAAATTTATGTTCCGCCTGAAATGCCTCTCTGCAGAGTTTATAAATCTGGCCTAGTAATACTGTCAGCCAAGTCTTTTCACACACTGACTGTACACAACTGGTCAGTCCCACACAGGTTAGCTATCAAGATATTTTACCATTTCACCTGAAGCTGAACACTCTTTTCTTTCTGCCTTGGTGCATTGACATACTCATTTAATGTAGATAAATATTGTATAGCTTTTTCTTTATTACCTATTTTTGCAAACACAACAAGCATAGTATCAAAGTGACCAAAACAAGGTATTCTGAGTAGAAAAGTACCTCTTTTTTTACATAAAAATGCTCATCACAAGCTCTTTCCAAAGCCTAGTCAAAATACTATGTCTTGAAATATCAGGACTGCAGAGAGAGCTTATAATTACAATTAGATAGATCAGTGGTTCTCAACCGGGGTTCCGTGAGAGGTCCCCAGGGGTTCCGCGGCAATCTGACTGTCAGTCGCAGGCAGCTGACAGGAGGATCGCAGACACAGGCAGATAGGCAGTGAAGTGGCTGGCACCCTATTGGCTGTAGCGCGCTGTTCCCCGCAGGCCCCTCCTCCCCTCCTGTCCTTCCTGAGTGGTTGTATGTGACATCATCTGGGGTGGACAGGATAGGAGGAGGGGCTGAGGGAGAACAGCGTGCCACTGGAGGAGATATTAAGAAGAAAGCAAATTCTGAAGTGTGCCCAGCTGTTTCCCCCCACAATGTGCCCAACAGTCTGTCCCATGTAATGTCCCCTGTCATTTCCCCCACCCCATGTAATGTGCCCTGCCCCATGTCCCATGTAATGTCCCCTGTCATGTGGCCTGTCCCATGTAATATGCTCTGCCCCATGTAATGTCCCCTGTCATGTGCTCTGTCCCATGTAATGACCCATGTAATGTCCCCTGTCATGTGCTCTGCCCCATGTAATTTCCCCTGTCATGTGCCCTGTCCTATGTAATGTCCCCTGTCATGTCCCCTGTCCCATGTAATGTCCCCTGTAATGTGCTCTGCCCCATGTAATGTGCCCTGTCCCATGTAATGTCCCCTGCCATGTGCCATGTCCCATCTAATGTGCCCTGTCATGTGCTCTGCCCCATGTAATATGTTCTGCCCCATGTAATGTGCCCTGTCCCATCTAATGTGCCCTGTCCCATGTAATGACCCCTGTCCCCCTGTCCCATATAATGTCCCCTGTCATGTTCCCTGTCCCATGTAATGTCCCCTGCCCCATGTAATTTCCCCTGTCATGTGCCCTGTCCCATGTAATTTCCCCTGTCATGTGCCCTGCCCCCTGTAATGTGCTCTGCTCCATGTAATGTCCCCTGTCCCATGTAATGTCCCCTGTCATGTGCCCTGCCCCATGTAATGTGCTCTGCTCCATGTAATGTCCCCTGTCCCATGTAATGTCCCCTGTCATGTGCCCTGTCCCATGTGATGTGCTCTGCCCCATGTAATGTGTCCTGCCCCATGTAATGTCCCCTGTAATGTGCTCTGCCCCATGTAATGTCCCCTGTCCCATGTAATGTCCCCTGTCATGCCCCCTGCCCCATGTAATGTCCCCTGTCATGTCCCCTGCCCCATGTAATGTCCCCTGTCCCGTGTAATGTGCTCTGCCCCATGTAATGTCCCCCTGTCCCATGTAATTTGCTCTGCCACATGTAATGTGTCCTGCCCCATGTAATGTCCCCTGTCATGTCCCTTGTCCCATGTAATGTCCCTTGTCCCATGTAATGTGCCCTGTCCCATGTAATGTCCCCTGAATGGGTCAGCTCTGCAGGAAAAGAAAGCACAAGTTTCACATTAAATAGGTATGTTTTAATATTTATTCTTTTATTTAATGCTATTTCTACAAATAATTTTTGTTATCAACAGCTCGCTGATCATACCAATGTTCCGTGAGCTGTAGATGTGAACATTATTTCAGGGATTCCTCGAGATCTCAAACTTTTTGCCAGGGGTTCCTCCAATGTAAAAAGGTTGAGAAACACTGAGATAGATATTGGGGTTGATTTACTAAAACTGGCGCAGCTAAGCATGGTAGCCAATCAGCTTTTAACTTCAGCTTGTTCAATTAAGTTTTTACAAAAAAGCCTGGAAGCTGATTGGCTTCTATGCAGAGCTGAGCCAAACTCTGCACTCTCCAGTTTTAGTACATCAACCCCATTGTCTGATAGATTTGCAGTGAGGTAAGAGGATGAAGAAGGCATGGCAGAACCTGCTTATGCAATAGTCAAATATACTTTAAATATGTATCTAGACTGCATTGCCAAAATGTGAATCAGGATTACTAAACAGTTTACCACATATAAAAGTGCAAAAAAATAAATACATGAACAGCACCAAAAAAATACAACTAATGTCCAATGCATTAAGTCCCGTTCAAATGACAGTTGCTTAACTGGTTCCCGACTGACCATCGCAGTTATACTGCGGCAGGTTGGGCGAGCCGCCGTAACTGTACCTTTAGGACACTGTAGGAAGCACGTACGCGTGGCAGCGTGTGCCCGGAGCCAATGCAAGTGCCCGGTGGGTGCGATGACCGTCGGGCACCCATGATTGCTTGTGACAGAGCGAGAACCAGGATCTGTGTGTGTGAATCACACAATCACACAAATCCCGGTTCTCTCAGATGAGAGGAGACAGATCATGTGTTCCCCCTAAGTATGAACATCGATCTCTCTCCTCCCCTAGTCAGTCCCATCCCCTTACAGTTAGAACACACCTAGGGAACACAGTTATCCCCTTGATCGCCCCCCAGTGTTAACCCCTTCCCTGCCAGTGTTAACCCCTTCCCTGCCAGGGGCATTTTTATAGCACTGATCGCTGTATAATTATCATTGGTCTCAAAAATGTGCCAAAAGTGTCCAATTTGTCCGCCGCAATATTGCAGTCCCAATAAAAATCACCAATTACTAGTAAAAAAAATAATAATTATAAAAATGCCATATTTGGGTGTGCCCGGTTCTTCAGGGTCTATGGAAGCAGATTGTGGATTTCCTTCATGATGACATGGGATCCCCTTTGACCCTGGACCCCAAACAATGCCTACTGGGGATATTCCCTGATTCTGAAATAGACAAATTCACTAAAACATTCTTGCATGAAACATTGTTTTCTGCTAAAAAAAATTATAGCCAGACAGTGGATGAGACCCATTCCCCCCCAGCTTCAACAACTGGAAAATAGATATAAATAACACACTTCCCTACAAGAAGTTCATACACATTAACAGAGGTTGTCCAGATAAGTACAACAAAATCTGGGATAGGTGGCTTGCGTCTGTGGACACATGCACTGGTGGTACGTAAAGTTATAATCCCTCCTAGCATGGAATCTCACAAATAATTTATACATAAGGTTTTCCACCCATTTGATAGTCGCTGAGTCCATTGGTCTATCTGTATAAGTTCTTGACATGTTGTGGTTACATGTATATAAGCCACATTTCTTTGTTCTATGCATTTCTCCAGTATTGCCTTATAACTTGCAGAAATATGTTCAAAATGTAAATTGTTCAATATAAATAAAAAATGGCCTGGTCATTGAGCAGCCAAATCTTCTAGGGCTGAAGTGGTTAAAAAACAAAAGGTAGGTGGACCGGTGCTGTTGCCATTAATAACAGATAAACACGTGATCATTTCCAGATGCTAGGTGACCCCACATGGATGTACACTCACCACAATGAGTGCTTTTGCTAGATAGGTCTCATTGCTTTTTTTGGTTGTACCCGCTGTGTATCTTGTCATCAACTTGACCATTCACATGTTCTAGGATGTAATTCCTTCCAATGCCACACACTACCACTCAAAAAACAGTAGCAGAGAGAAGGTTCATTGTCCAAAGCAAACAACTTTATTAAACCATATAAAACCTTACAATTACACCGCATTCACATGTATATGTAAAAAAATTGGTGTAGATTGCGCTGACATATAAAACGTATGTCTAATAGCAGCCAGCACAACACTAAGACAAGTGTATACCAAGAAATATGTGAAAAATAAAAAATTTGTGCAGCGCTAAAACATGTTAAAAAATTAATAAGTACACCCTAATAAATAATGTGAATTGACCACAAAGTTAAATGAAAAAGTGATGTGAAATTCAAACTTAAGTCAGTGTTCCATCATATAGAGGTTTTTAAACCATGAATACAACAGTCCATGGATAAACATTAAAAATAAACTAAATAGCCAAAAAGGGGATTCCACGTGCCATCCGTGCTGGAGTGAAGACACAGACAATAAAACCACTACCGGTTAGTGAGGAGGCCACCAGAATAAGCCAACTCAAATGGGCATATTCCCTGCTGATGTCACTGCGTTATCCAAAACCATTATTGTTCAAGCGCTTGATCTACATTCTAAATGTCAGTGTTTCCAACTTTTAATAAATTTCTATGTTTATGCGGATTCACACTATGTGGAGTATTTTCTTTTTCTGTTGTGCTATTTTGAAAACTTGAGAGGATTTTGTCTGACAAGTTGGCTACATCTGAGGACTGCTTCTCTGTGATATCTCCTGACCAATTGGACCATCTTCCATCCTGAACTGGAGCCTGGATGTGGAGGTCTTGTGTATTGGTGTTTACACTACGTCTTGTTGACTCATTGAGCATACAGTGGGGCAAAAAAGTATTTAGTCAGCCACCAATTGTGCAAGTTCTCCCACTTAAAAAGATGAGAGAGGCCTGTAATTGTCATCATAGGTATACCTCAACTATGAGAGACAAAATGTGAATGACCTGCAGAGAGCTGGGACCAACGTAACAAAGGCTACCATCAGTAACACACTACGCCGCCAGGGACTCAGATCCTGCAGTGCCAGACGTGTCCCCCTGCTTAAGCCAGTACATGTCCGGGCCCGTCTGAGGTTTGCTAGAGAGCATTTGGATGATCCAAAAGAGGATTGGGAGAATGTCTTATGGTCAGATGAAACCAAAGTAGAACTGTTTGGTAGAAACACAACTTGTCGTGTTTGGAGGAGAGAATGCTGAATTGCAACCAAAGAACACCATACCTACTGTGAAGCATGGGGGTTGGCAGCATCATGCTTTGGGGCTCTTTCTCTGCATAGGGCGACTGATCCGTGTACATGAAAGAATGAATGGGGCCATGTATCGTGAGATTTTGAGTGCAAACCTCCTCCCATCAGCAAGGCATTGAAGATGAAATGTGGCTGGGTCTTTCAGCATGACAATGGTCCCAAACACACCACCCAGGCAACGAAGGAATGGCTTCGTAAGAAGCGATTCAAGGTCCTGGAGTGGCCTAGCCAGCCTCCAGATCTCAACCCCATAGAAAACCTTTGGAGGGAGTTGAAAGTCCGTGTTGCCCAGCGTCAGCCCCAAAACATCACTTCTCTAGAGGAGATCTGCATGGAGGAATGGGCCAACATACCAGCAACAGTGTGTGACAACCTTGTGAAGACTTACAGAAATAATTTGACCTCATTGCCAACAAAGGATATATAACAAAGTATTGAGATGAACTTTTGATATTGACCAAATACTTATTTTCCACCATAATTTGCAAATAAATTCTTTAAAAAATCAGACAATGCGATTGTCTGGATTTGTTTCCACATTTTGTCTCTCATAGTTGAGGTATGCCTATGATGACAATTACAGGCCTCTCTCATCTTTTTAAGTGGGAGAACTTGCACAATTGGTGGCTGACTAAATACTTTTTTGCCCCACTGTATGTCCATTTGAGTCTCCTTTTCCGGTAAGCCTCTTCACTAACCGGTGGTGGTTTTATTATTTGTGTCTTACACTCCTTGTACTCCAGTACAGATGGCACGTGGAATCCCCTTTATATATAGTTTCTTTTCAATGTTTATCCATGGACAGTTATATTCACGGTTTAAAAACCACTATACGATGGAACACAGACTTTAGTTTGAGTATGAATTTCACATCACTTTTCACTGTTTTCATTTAACCTTGTGGTCAATTCACATTGTTTATTAGGTTGTACTTATGAATTTGTAACATTTTTGAGCGCTGCACAAATTTTTTTTTCACATGTATATGTGCCTAAAGACCGGCACCAGATACATACAGCGTTTATGGTTAAGATGGCTGCCGCCGCTCTGAGATGGGAAGCTGGTTTGCGCTCCAGGGTTAGGATGTAATGTAGTGGCTGGGGAACAGTGCGCTGCACTGCAACTCTAAACTGCTAATATCCCCATGCTCTATGCTGCTCCATTCCTCCATCTAAGCCAGAAGTTCATTTTTTTTTGTTTCCTGGGACAATAATTAATCTATACTAAGACAAAGAAAAGTATGAATATAAAAAAAAAATGTAAAAATTAAAAAATGGGGCAAACTCGATGGACCACTTGGTCTTTTTTTCTGCCATCACTCTTCTATCCTAAGTATGCCAAATAATGCAAGAGTATGCTCCAACACAATGCTGGAGTGTCTTCTTGTCATATTTCATATACTCTGCATTTCCAGAATATCCCCAGAAGGATCATAAAGTTATTTTCTTTACAGTGGAAGCCTGCTGCAAGGTATATTTTCCAAGTTTTTTTCCACAGCTTTGCTTTTTACAGCTATTTAAGTGATTTGAGATGAGGGGGTCTCGTGTAATAAGCAGACATTTTTGTCCAAGGTCCACTTTATTAATAAGAAAGCCCAGCACTGAGAACTGCCTGAGTTGGCTGCTTCTGCAGACTGACTAAACCAGAGAGGACCCCGTCTCACTTAATTATTTATGCGTGTATTATTGAACCACCTTCTGTTCAGGTCCAACACACAAGTAATTCAGAATATTCACAGCAAAGTGCCATAAAAACTGCAGCTGTAGCTTAGAGACTGCCAAGTGCTGGTTGCAGATGATAAATATAAAATGTTCATAGTTAGTAGCAGTCACATTCAAATGGACCTGTTCTGTAGTGCTAAAGACATTTTGGAGCTTATCCAGCTATTCATTTCTAATGAATGTTAGGAACATACCCCAGCATTTACATCCCCACAGGTAGCACTGACACCGCTATCCAATCAGCATGGGATGAGTCAAGGCAGATGCTGATAGTCTAAGTACAGGATGTACAAGTGTATCTAAAACTTTACAAAAGTGTAGTTCCTATTTAATGTGGAACCATGGACAAAATAAAAAAATACATATATGATGCAGCCTGTCAAAAACATCACCACAGCATGTATCCCAGCCTTGTGGAAACAACCATCTCCTCCTACTCTTGCCCAATGGTTCACCAGAGTGAATGATATAGAAAGCATGGAGCATCTGATCTCTGCTCTCGAGGACGAATCGGAAGACCAGATGGTTTACTGGGATCAGTTTCCTTTCTCTGATAAATATTCTCCATACTTATGAATAGAGTTGCACCGATACCGATACTAGTATCAATATTGGTGCCGATACCGAGCATTTGCACGAGTACTTGTACTCGTGCAAATGCTCCGATGCCTAATCCGATACCTGGGCAGTCAGGGGATGATCGGTGGGGCGATTACAAGCATCAATCTCCCTGTATAGATTTCAATAAAGCAGCTGACAGCCACTTCTCTCCCTCCCACAGCTTTCAGCCGCTTTATTGAAAGCTATACACTACAGGGAGTTTGGTGCCTGTAACGGCTCCCACCACTGCACCGATCGTCCCTGACTGTCCCCTGTGTCCTCTTCTGTGCTCCTAAGGTCCCCGGCCATGTCCTCCTCCAGTCCCCCTCTGTCCTCCTCCGCTCCCCCTCCGCTCCCCCTCCGTGTCTTCCTCTGGCCTCCTTCTCCACTCCCCCTCCGCATCCTCCTTCACTCCTTCTCCGCTCCCCCTCTGTGTCCTCCTCCCCATCTTCTCCGCTCCCCCTCCGGCGATTACAAGCATCAATCTCCCTGTATAGATTTCAATAAAGCAGCTGACAGCCACTTCTCTCCCTCCCACAGCTTTCAGCCGCTTTATTGAAAGCTACACACTACAGGGAGTTTGGTGCCTGTAACGGCTCCCACCACTGCACCGATCGTCCCTGACTGTCCCCTGTGTCCTCTTCTGTGCTCCTAAGGTCCCCAGCCATGTCCTCCTCCAGTCCCCCTCTGTCCTCCTCCGCTCCCCCTCCGCTCCCCCTCCGTGTCTTCCTCTGGCCTCCATCTCCACTCCCCCTCCACATCCTCCTTCACTCCTTCTCCGCTCCCCCTCTGTGTCCTCCTCCCCATCTTCTCCGCTCCCCCTCCGTGTCCTCCTCTGCTCCTTCTCCGCCCCCCCTCCATGTCCTCCTCTGGTCCCCCCTGCCCCAGATCTGTCAGGATGGAGAGCAGAGGAAGGAGCCAGTAAATTTGTCATTTACCGGCTCCCTCCTTTTCCGAATGCACAGAGTCAGTGATCACAACTACTTATAACTGAGCAGAGTAAGCTTCAGTTTATGAATGAACAGGAGCCGCTATCTCCTGTCCATTCATCTTTAGTGCAGCTGAGGCTACAGAGAAAAAGACTGGGGAATCTGTGTCCTTAGTCCCTTTCTCTGTCTCAAAGGAGAGATGTCAGAAGTCTATTTAGTACCCTGAAATCTCACCAAAGCTCCCTCCCCCCAACAGCTTTGATAAAAAAAAATAAAAAAAGGAAAAATTTTTATAAATATTTACAAGTAAAATTGTAAAAATAATAAAATATAAAATAAAACTACTGACACTGTCCAATCCCCCCCCCCCCCAAAAAAAAACATTTTTTGTAAAAATGCATTGTAAAAAAATAACAAAAAAAATATAACTGGTAAAAAAAGCTTTTAACTTTGTTGTTTGATTTTCTGCTATACTCTATGATGTCGGCTACCCATCGTCTTTAATAAAGAGTTTTAATTTACTACACTATGGAGGACCCTCTGTTCTTGTAATTTCTCCCTACATATTGCGAGTGATTACACAGGGGCGCAGTTCACCATACTGTCATCACAGCACTCGAGAAGGGTCCAAGGCGGATGGAAGTCTGTATATGAAATCCAAATCAGCTGTTCCTGTCTACGAGATCCGACACACCTGAGCCCTGAAGACCCCCGTAACATGGGTCCTACACACCTGGTAAGCGCCCACCCCCCTTTTTTTTTACAAATGTCTGGCTTGTATAATGCAAAGAAGATGACACTCCACTTCTGAAGAAAGGATCGCTCACACAGAAAAGCGTACACTGAGTTTTTAGGACTTTTTAAAATTAATCACTCCTTAGGTGGACTGCACAATATTGGAATAATTAATTTACTGCACGTTATTGGAATAATTATTGTTTTATTCACATTCAATGTTTGAACAATATGTATACTTAGGTTGGAGGTGCACCTTCAATTCCCCACTCTGTAACACTACTAACTTTTCCTTTATATCTACTCCTTGATCCTATATGTCCCCCCCCCTACCCCACCTGTACACCCTATCCCTGCCTTTCTATACTTATAACTCTTGTATCTTAGATGCCTTTGTTCATACTCTCGGGCTATAATAGGCTCAATCAACAGCCTACATACACACCACAGCCAAGTCCAGACAACATTCATACTAACCTCTACTGGGTCAGTATCTGGGGTTTTATTTTTTTATTACTTTCTGGTGTTTTCTTTGTTTCTATTCTTTTACTGGCTAGCCAGAAAATTTAGAGGCTGGCTGGATAAACCCCGCGCCCTGTTACCTTGGAGCTCGTTGACCTCCATCTTATTGGAGGTTAAAGGTTCCTAAAGACCAAATAAACCAACCATATCAGCTATAAGTTGATCATGTTATACTCTGTTCTATACTTACAATCCCTACCGATTTGTTCATGTGTTCTTCACACTTAGCATGAGTCTGGTCAATGAGAAGTCTTTGACCAACCTAATACAATTCTTCAATAATAATTTATATTTGATTGTACTATTTGCATCTGGAAATAATATATTGCACCCAGACTGAACATATGTTTGTTTTTGTTTCTGACTTCACCTCTTCTAACATTGCATGTACTGACTGTTGTATTTATTTGTTTCCAATAAAGCATTTTTGGAAAAAAAAAAAGTTGCACTGAAAGTTGCGCGACTTTATGAATCGAGCCTAAGACAGGAAGAGTGTTAGTGGCAGTATCACCAGGTAAAAATAAAGGGGGAGAAAAAACTAATGTAACTACTACATCTAAGGATTCGTAAGCCACAACATATTACATTTTTGTTTTTGAACTTGGATATGCTTTATGTAAAAATATATTTTATTGTGTCAGAAAGGGCATATCTCTTAAGAGACCTTAAATGGCCATTGTTAGCTTAAACAGATATCATGATAAGTAAATACGTGATCTCAGAATCCCCTGTATTCTAAGACTCCGCACTGGTCTGTTTTTACATGTAATCTAATTACTTTGACCTGTTATAAGGCACAATGGGACTGTTACATCTGTAAGACGAGCTGTAATAAATACTCTATCACACGGCTCACCTATTTTATAGCAATTCAATAAATTGAGAAAAAGGATTGAACATGCTTACTCTATTTTGTCCCATTGGAGTAGTGTGATGATCTGACTTCTCCAAGCATGATCTCATTACTGTGATTTAGGAAACTATGCATTCTTTAGGAATATCCCAGTTTTTTGGGTCCAGGATATTCATACTAATCCAACCATTTGGGTGTAACCAAGTTAAGCATATGTTTTTAACCTTGACTTACTATTTAGGACTTGCACGCAATTATGGGCCACCTGATGAAATCTAGCTGCTGTTGAACTTCATATACCAGCATATACAGCCTGATTTACTGCTGTTGTAAGTAAAGCTAGGTACAATATATACCTCTCCCTTCTTTTACCAATGTAATACTCTTGTAGCCCTATCCCCAGAGGAGCCGCTGAATGGTTTTGTGATTTTTTTGCACACCTGAAGATGATACACCTCGCTCACCCAGCACTAATGCTCGGTTCACACCTATGTGTGTTGTGATTGATGCATTTTTTTTGTGCATGTTTTGTGGTGCGTTTTGCATTTTTGAACACACAATTGTAATGCGTTTTTGATGCATTTTTGGAAAGTTTGTTGTTTGGGGAGGTGTTCGTTGTCATGCAGGTGAAAAACGCAAAAGACAGTAGAAACGCATCGGAAATGCATCAGAAACGCAATGCCTGCATTCTTGATGATGTTCCTTTGAAGTTTATTGAACCAAAAATGCAAACTGCTGTGGGTAAAAAAGTTGCTGACCCTCTCCAAAACAAACTTACAAGTGGTGGGAGTGCTCTCTGATGCAGTCTTTGTGAAGGGCACTGGATTGTTCCCAAATATAGCAGAGTTAAGGCAGCCCCACTGAGGCAGAACTATTTCGTGGAACCGGGAAACCAGAAAAGTCAGTGACCAAGAGGCCTCTCACCACAGTAGGTGCTCTCTGAACTCCAGGTTTGCAAAAGGGTCTACCCTCTCAAACTAGCACCCAGCAGTAGTCGTGAGTGGTCCTCTCCTGATGGTCAGGGGGCTGCTCATGGCATTAGTCGCTTGCCATGCCCATCAAGTGAAACACTGATTCCCAGTGCAGACTCTCAGGATCCATGTTCCTCACATGTAGCATTGAGTAAGATGGCAGCAGCAGTCTCTGATCAGCAGTCGTCTCTTGGGCAGCAAAGCATGAGATATCCCCAGCAAACTCTGCCCACACGCCACTGTTCCTCCTTCAATGCAACCTTGTGGTGCTCTCTCTCAGCTGATCAGTACAGGGAAATAGTTGTAGCAGCACATGTTACACACAGTGGCTTTCTCCCTTCATTCTGTAGGCTGGTGGCACAACAGAGCTCCCCTTTTCCAGCAGCCCAGTTCACTGTCCTCTGGCTCTGTTGCATCAGCCAATCACATCCACCTCCAGGCTCAATCCAGACCCAACCAAGATGGCTGCCCCCTGCACTGGGGACACTCCATATCTGATCATTACAAAATGGACTCCTTAAAGATGGCTGCTGCACTTCTGCATTAATGAATTTTCAGTTTAACCCTGTTCACACTACAGAAGGATAATACAGCAGCAACAAATGAAGATGTTCCACAGCAGTTATCAGCTACAGTCCAGGTTACAGTATTTTATTCAAATATTAAAAGAGAAAATTGCACGTTTGCACAATTTCTCTCCATGGGTCTACTTCAAGGGTCTTCAAACTATGGCCATCCAGTTGTTCAAGAACTACAATTCCCATCATGCCTAGCCATTCCTGTGAATGTCAGAGTTTTACAATGCCTCATGGGATATGTAGTTCCTCAACAGCTGGAGGGCCGTATTTTTAGGATCCCTGGTCTACTTGAACAGCAGTGCTAATGCCAGTGTAGCAACATCATGTATCCAAACATAGTGCAAATAGGTACATATGCTAATGTTTTAAAAACCTTGTTTTAGGCTAATATGTAATAATATATGGACACGGGAAGCAGAAATATTCATTACATATGCAGGCTCTGCTTGCTTTTTTGCAGTGCTAAACCATGTTGTTTGCCACATTCTTATTCTTGAATTGCAGGTGTATGAGTTTGCCAACTCATAGAGAATAATACATTGTGGATACCTCATGTCCTTACCCCTGTCAGTTTTTATTGTTGTCTGTGTCCCCGGTAGGGAGATTCACCCTCTCTATTTGTCCTGTTTACAATTATAATTGAAAGTGAAAGTAAAAAAAAATTCCAAATTTTGAGTTGTCACCAGAAAAGTAATGGAGGGGAAATCTTCCAAGGGGGGCACTAGTTCTGGTGACCTGGGGTCCCCAAGAAATTCCGTTAATTTGCAGGGATCTCCTCTCACTTCCTGTGTGGGTATGGGACAGGAAGTCAGTGAAAATCTCCCCAATGGGACACAGAAAGAATCTGACAGGGGTTATAATCCTGCCTTGCTCTATCCAAAATTAAACTTTAGGCAGTTAGGCAGAGTCATTGTAATAGCTTTTTTAATCCGCCTCCGAGTGATTATTTTACAAACTTCTAATTTAATACATGTATTACAATTCCCAAATAATGAATAGTAAATGTGGCCATACATATATGGGGGGACTGGTCAAATTTCAATCCATGTATGGACAGACTGGTTATACAGAAGTTGATCAATAGATCAGGATTAGTGCTGCGGCCTATAAAAGGCACAAAACAGCATAACACAATAGTACAGTGGAATTGATTCGGGTCATTTTTTTCAACCCGCTGATTGAACGAAAAAAAAAAAAAAATTCATGTATGGGCAGCTTAAAGCTTAAAGTGGATATAAAGGCAGAAGGTTTTTTACCTTAATGCATTCTATGCATTAAGATAAAAAACCTTCTGTGTGCAGCAGCCTCCCTAAAGCTTACCTGAGCCCCATCTCTATCCAGCGATGTTGTACAAGAGGCTTGGCTGTCTGGGACACTCTCTCTTCATTGGCTGAAACAGCAGCGGGCGCCATTGGCTCCTGCAGCTGTCAATCAAAGCGAGTGAGCCAACCAGGAGAGAGAGGTGGCACGGCTGGGTCATGTCTGAATGGACACAGAGAGCTGGGGCTCGGCTTGTGTGCTTCCATAGCAAGCTGCTTGCTGTGGGGGGCACTCGGCAGGAGGGAGGGGCTAGAAGAGTCGACGAGGGACCCTAGAAGAGAAAGATCTGGGCTGCTCTGTTCAAAACCACTGCACAAAGCAGGTAAGTATAACAATAAAAAAATATGTGTAACAATCACCAATACCTATAAATAAAGTGCTAAGTGCTAATAAATAAATATTCTAGTGCAAAATTATATGTTTAACTAATTATCCACAGCTGCTGTAACACTCTCCGTGAATCACAACACCAAACAGTAAACAATTATTCTAATAGTGCAGGGCTGCCTCAAAAAACATATATCACTTGTGCAATTGCCTATATTATCCCTTTCATGACTAAGCCTATTTTTGACATTTGGTGTTTAAAAGTTAAAATCCCTATTTTTTGCTAGAAAATTATTTACAGCCCCCAAACATTTTATATATATATATATATATATATATATATATATATATATATATTTTAGCACAGAATCTAGAGAATAAAATGGCGATTGTTGCAATATTTTATGTCACACTGTATTTGTGCAGCGGTGTTTTAAACGCAACTTTTTGGGGAAAAGGGACACTTTCATGAATTTTAAAGAAACCAAACAGTAAAGTTAGCCCAATTTTTTGTATAATGTGAAAGATGATGTTACGCTGAGTAAATAGATACCAAACATGTCACGCTTTAGAATTGCACGCACTTGTGGAATGACGAGAAACTACGGTACCTAAAAATCTTCATAGGCGACGCTTTAAATTTTTTTCACGGTTACCAGGTTAGAGTTACAGAGGATGTCTAGTGCTAGAATTATTGCTCTCACTCTAATGATGGCGGCGATACCTCACATGTGTGATTTAGAACCAAAGAAAGATACCCCTATGTGGGACTTTGAAGGCACTACCACAAAAGAAAATGAATAAGTTCAAATCATTTATTTAAGCAAGAATATCAAAAATAGAAAGATATAAAAAATATATGCATGCATATAAACATGAATACAAAATTGGAAAACCGATGAAGTGGTAAATCAATATGACTCCTTGAACCGAAGCGTTTCAGAGAAAACAGTTCCTTCGTCAGGGTTCTTTATGGAGAGATTGATATATTGTATTCCTAAGCATCCACAAAGTTAAAATGAGCGATATGCAACCTCGCGTCCTGCTCCCCGCACGCAATGCCCTGATGGATTAGCCCATAATGTGTATAAATGGCAACTAAGACATGCCAAAGGGGGACTAAAAGGAGTCCTCTACTGGAGTCCAAAAGAGACCGTGTCCTGGCCTGGGCGCAGATCCTGTATGTGAGCTGGGGTCCAAGGTGCAGACCTATAGGTAGACAAATCTGCATATACCGGCAATTGGGATGGTCAGAGTCAATGGCATAAATGATGTCAAGGTGATCTCCCCGGCAACACCGCGATGTTCACAATGTTAGACAGGGAGGTAGTCTGATATGTGTTTCAGCCAGGATTTCCTCAGACCATCGTCACAAAAGCCATGCATGGCATTTATTAAAATAGCCCCAATACGGGAAACTTACAAGATATCCTTTAAAAATTTGCATATACACAGGATTAATTCTCACGTCTGCTCGCTCACCACTGACACTCTCTCACAGTGGCTGTGTTTGATGTCACGGGCTCGGCACCTCCCCTCTATATGCGTATCGCCCTCTGATTGGGCTTCTTCAGTCAGTACTGATTGTCTGAATCCATCTGAAATCACCTGTGAGATTGTTGAATCGAGAGAGCAGTTGAGTAAAAGAGAGACCATTTCTGAGTTAATTTAACTCAATTTTGAGGTGAGCAGGCATTGCAGCTGGTGACGGTGTGCACAATTAAGAGTGATTTCTTGGAGAGCAGAGGACCACAGCAGTGTTTTTGTATATAAGGACTAAAGTTCACAACAATCAAGATCTAAATATACATATATGAACTATATACATTAGAAATTCATTAGCGCACTTATTTATTAGTCCACATAAGACTGGTTAATAAGATAGGCAATTGCACAAGTGATATATGTTTTTTTGAGGCAGTGCTGCACTATTAGAATAATAGGTAAGTATTACAACTTTGTTATTTTTAAACAAAAAAAACTAAGACTTTAGTATCACTTTAACTACTTCCCGCCCGCACACGTCATATGACTTCCTGGGCTTTGAGCGGGTATATCTGAATGATGCCTATAGATACAGACATCATTCAGATATTGCCTGTTTCAGCCAGCGAATCTCTACACCACAGGGATGATCATAGCGGCCGTTCCACCACTTGATCGTTCCTATGGGAGGCGAGAGGGGACGTCCCCCCCCTCCCGCCGCCCTCCGGTGCTTGCTCCGTCTCACCGTTACGATCGGTGAGGCGGAGAGCGGATCCGCCGGCGCCGGATGTAGATCATAGAGATTTCAGGGGGACCAGATGGTCGCCGGAGTCTCTATGATCATCGGAGGCCGGGCGCGATGTTATGACGTCACGCCCGGCCTCTCCATTCAAAAAAACGGCGCCGCTTCGGCTGGGAAGCGGTGATCGTTTTATTTTTTTTTTTATTTCAGGCTTCCCAGCCTAGTGGTGAGATATGGGGTCTCACTATTAAGAGGACCTGTCATGTTATATTCCTATTACAAGGGATGTTTACAAGGGATGTAGACCTCCTCTGTAACTCAAAACATGTAACCAGTAAAAAAATTTCAAGCGTCGCCTATGGGGATTTTTAAGTACCATTGGCGCCATTCTACGAGCGTGTGCAGTTTTGAAGGGTGACATGTTAGGTATCTATTTACTCGGCGTAACTTCATCTTTCACAATATGCAAAAACATTGGGCTAACTTTACTGTTTTGTTTTTTTTTTTTTAAACACAAAACTGTTTTTTTCCCAAATAAAACACGTTCGAAAAATTCCTGCGCAAATACCGTGTGAGATAAAAAGTTGCAACAACCGCCATTGTATTCTCTAGGGTCTTTGCTAAAAATACATATATAATGTTTGGGGATTCTATGTAATTTTTTAGCAAAAAAATGATGATTTTTACATATAGGAGAGAAATGTCAGAATTGGCCTGGCAAGGAAGTGGTTAACCTCCCTGGCGGTATTCCCGAGTCTGGCTCGGGGTGGATTTTTCATACCAAAAGCGGTATCCCCGAGCCAGACTCGGGCTTGTATCGCAGGATGCAGAAAGAGTTTACTTACCTTGTCCCCTGGATCCTGAGATGTCTCTCCGCTGTGATCGGCGAGCCGCTGTGTCTCGCTCGATTCACAGTGCCGAGCTCCGTTCCCTGCGAGCGTTGCGACGCACGGGGACGGAGTTCGGCGGTAAATTCAAAAGTGAAACACACAGTACAGATACAGTATACTGTAATCTTACAGATTACAGTACTGTATCAAATAATGACACATCCCCTTTGTCCCTAGTGGTCTGTCCAGTGTCCTGCATGCAGTTTTATATATATAAAACTGTTCTTTCTGCCAGGAAACTGGAGATTGTCCATAGCAACCAAAACTGTCCCTTTACATTAAAAGTGGTTTTAGACCAGCTAGAAAAAAGCGATAATAAATTATAATCACTTGCAGAATTGAGCGATAGTGATTTGTGAGGAGATCCGTCATCAAACACTAAAAGTAACAAAAGCTACAATTCTGCAACTGAGCAAATTTCAGTGTTTTTGATTTGATTACATTATTATATAATTTTTATTATTATTATATTATTATTTGTTATAATTATTTATAGTTATTTATTATATTATAATTTTTTATTTCGTTTTTCAAACTTTATCATACCCGTGATGTCTACTAGACTCTTGTTTGGACAGATTTAAGTGAACTATTCCTAAGAATTACAGGCCTACAATATAAAACGCCAAATTTCTGTGCAAAATAAGGGTACCGCTTTCAGCACCTAAAATCTGAAATAATCATACCGCCAGGGAGGTTAAGCATGTAAAATGTTTGCATTGTGAAAGCAAATGTCTGTCTTGCAATAACAACTCAGATATGTGCTTACTAAAAATACATGATATTTTTGCTTGAAAACATCCCCATCGGTATTCAGTTTCACATAAAATGTATTGCGTAAGGGTCACATATCCATAAGAAGTCTATTGCATTACACTCATAAAACTGAAGGCAGAGGCTGAAAAGAAGGGATATAGGAGGAAAACAGTCAACCTACCTATTACCTAATGGCATTTGATCAAAAATTAAAAGCTCCCAAGCACATCCTTATATACCACAGTTTCAGGCAATCATTAGCTTTTACCCACCAAGCATCTTCATATATATAAATGTGCAGTCATTAAAGCCGTCAAAGCATCGCTCCAAAATTATGCAGACCACCAACCTTTTGTGGATCAATCTCTGTGGAACCAAAGTGTCAGGCAGACATCACCCATTCTCGTAAAATGATGATTTGATCATTACTATGCTTTTTGGTTTATAACATTTACCAGGCTTTTATTGCTGTGTGCCCCAATAGGAAAATGTCCTATCACTTCCTTTCCTACTGAGAACATATAAAGTGAAGAGAATTACCCAGTGGGAGCATAAAGAGTATTAAAAAGCTGTCCGAAGCTCTCCCCCGGCCTGCTAAAACAAGCCTTTAAATGATTTCTTTTGGAGATATTCCTCTTACTTCTTTTTGTACTTCCCAAGAGGATAGCACAAACATTTCCACATGCCCAATGTCAGAACCATCACCCCTCTTGGCACATTGGAGTCAAATAATATCCTATAACAATTATTGAGAATCATAAGTGCCTTGTGGAAATAAAATCAGCTCGTTTATTCAAGTTACAAGTTAAAATGTTAGTAAAAGAGAAGGATCACTCATGACTCACTGGTACCTGGCCCCATTCATTTGCTGGCCGGGTATCTCCAGCTATGTAAACAAAGAGGCAGGGCAAACGACTGACATAATTGCCCAAATTAGGGCACATGACTATATTTGGGCAATGAGATTGTCCAAATACAACCATAGCCATAATTAGTCAATAATGTCACCCACTATCACCCCTCTGTTTACATTCCAATTGGAATGACTACTTAGGGAGCTTTCATATGTGCTCGCAGTCAGCGGGTGCAGGCGGGTCTGCATGTTTTTTGCTTCAGGGAATCGGCGGAAGTCTTCATTGTGTTTAATGTGGTTCTGCATCACTGGACAATGTGAATAGTGATGGATTCACTTTTTTTACTATTTATATTTCTTTGTAATAAAGTAGAGATACAATGTACCCCTTCATTTGTGTAGGGGGTCTGTACCTGGAGGTTTCCAGATTCTGATAAGCCCTTGTCGGCAGACCCCCACAACCCTAGTTGTGGGGAAGGGTTCAGTACTGGCCATAGTGGCCAGCAGGGGCGTTGCTAGGGGGTGGCTTTTGGGTCTACAGCCCAGAATCTGGGGCCCATAGTCCCGAGTCTCTCAGAGATGGCTGTTGTAGTGGCCTCTCTGCAGCTGGGCCACGAGTGCGGCGGACAGCACCAGAGAGCGGGCAGGCAGTACGGGCGAGAGAGCAGAGAGATGTAAGGAAGGGGCTCTCTAGGGACCCTGATGTAAGGGGGAGGCTCTCTGGGGACCCTGATGTAAGGGGGGCTCTCTGGGGACCCTGATGTAAGGGGGAGGCTCTCTGGGGACCCTGAGGCAAGGGGGGGCTCTCTGGGGACTCTGAGGTAAGGAGGGGCTCTCTGGGGACCCTGATGTAAGTGGGGGGGCTCTCTGGGGACCCTGATGTAAGTGGGGGGGCTCTCTGGGGACCCTGATGTAAGTGGGGGGGCTCTGGGGACCCTGATGTAAGGAAGGGGGCTCTCTGGGGACCCTGATGCAAGAGGGAGGCTCTCTGGGGATCCTGATGTAAGGAAGGGGAGGCTCTCTGGGGACCCTGATGTAAGGGGAAGCTCTCTGGGGATTCTGATGTAAGGAGAGGCTCTCTGTGGACCCTTATGTAAGGAGGGCTCTCTGGGGACCCTGATGTAAGGGGGGCTCTATGGGGACCCTCATGTAAGGGGGGCTCTCTGGGAAACCTGATGTAAGTGGGTGCTCTCTGGGGACCCTGAAGTAAGTGGGGGCTCTCTGGGGACTCTGATGTAAGTGGGGGCTCTCTGGGGACCCTGATGTAAGGGGGAGGCTCTCTGGGAACCCTGATGTAAGGGGGAGGCTCTCTGGGGACCCTGATGTAAGGGGGAGGCTCTCTGGGGACCCTGATGTAAGTGGGGGGCTCTCTGGGGACCCTGGTGTAAGGGGGGCTCTCTGGGGACCCTGATGCAAGGGGGGCTTTCTGGGGACTCTGATGTAAGGGGGTGACTCACTGGGAACCCTGATGTAATGATAATATATGTAACATACAATATATATATATATATATATATATATATATATATATATATATATATATATATATATATATATATATATATATATATATATATATATATATATATATATACACACACACACACACATATATTATATGCATGTGTATGCCCGCCCAAGCGTATGACTTTCTTTACTTCGCTGCAGGGTTCAGTATGGAAACTATGGAAACTAGGTGTTTTGCCAAGGGGTCCCCCTGGAAAGGTACACCCTCCGTTTCCCATGTTGAGGACATTTGGCCTGGTATGGTTCAGAAGAGGCAGGCTCCTCCTTTCCTTGTCAGCCAGCCTGTATGCTCAGGTGAGGATCTGGTATGGATTCTGGGGGGAATCTAACCTTATTTTTTTGCGTGGGGTTCACAAACAGGATTTTTTTTCTTTGTAAATTTCAGTTTTGCTGTAGTAGGTTGCATACATCATAAATATATGCCACTTCACAGGCAAGCTAAGGGTATCATCCCGGCATGTTAATCAATGGAATTTTCAGTTCTTAAAGTTGTCTTTTAACCACTTCAGCCCCGGACTATTTGGCTGCCCAAAGAGAAGGGTTTTTTTTTGTGATTCGGTACTGCGTCGCTTTAACTGACAATTGCGCGGTCGTGCGAAATGGCTTCCAAACAAACTTTTTTCCCCCACAAACGGAGCTTTCTTTTGTTGGTATTTGATCACGACTATTTTGAAAAAAAACGCAATATTTTTTACTTTTTGCTATAATAAATATCCCCAAAAACTATATAAAAAAACTTTTTTTCCTCAGTTTAGGGTGATACGTATTCTTCTACATATTTTTGGTAAAAAAAAATCACAATAAGCGTTTATTGATTGGTTTGCACAAAAGTTATAGCGTCTACAAAATAGGGGATAGTTTTATGGCATTTTATTATTAATTTTTTTTATTAGTAATGGCGGCGATCTGCAATTTTTATCATGACTGCGACATTATGGCGGACAGATCGGACACTTTTGGCGCTATTTTGGGACCATTCACATTTATACAGTGATCAGTGCGATTAAAAATGCACTGATTACTGTGTAAATGTGACTGGCAGTGAAGGGGTTAACCACTAGGGGGGCGCTGCATGGGTTAAGTGTGTCCTAGGGAGTGATTCTAACTGTAGGGGGAGGGGCTACGTGTGACACAACACTGATCACCGCTCCCGATCACAGGGAGCTGTGATCAGGGTCTTGTCACTAGGAAGAATGGGGAAATGCTTGTTTACATCAGCATTTCCCCATTCTTCCTCTCCGTGAGACGATCGCGGGTATCTCCACGGACATCGAGTCTGTGGGACCCACAATCACACTCATGGAGCTGGTGGCAGGCGCATGTGCCCACAATGCCGCTTCTAAAAGGGCAAAGTACAGGTACGTTAATATGCCTGTACGTGCCCTTCTGCCGACGTATATCGGCGTGAGCCGGTTGGCAAGGGGTTAAAGGGGTTGTAAACCTTCGTGGTTTTTCACCTCAATGCATTCTATGCATTGAGGTGAAAAACCTCTTGCAGTGCAGCAGCCCCCCAGTGCCCCCATTTTACTTTAAACTGAACCCTCTTTTTCTCGCGCCAGGGATGAGCACACCAGCTCTAGCCAGTGTCTTGTGTCCTGATTGGCTAGATTGATAGCAGCGCAGCCATTGGCTCCCGCTGCTGTCAATCAAATCCAATGACAGGGGGGTGCACGGGCCGAGTCTCGCATTCGTGTCTGTGGACGCAAATTCTGGACATGGGAGCGCGCTCACAAGGTAACCCCCTCCGGAGAGGGCTTCTCCTAGGGGGCTATTTGATGCTGGAGGAGCCGCGAGAGCCACCGGGGGACCCCAGAAGAGGATGTTCGGGGCCACTCTGTGCAAAACGAGCTGCACAGTGGAGGTAAGTATGACATGTTTGTTATTTAAAAAAAGTGATCCTTTACAATCCCTTTAAAGCCTCGTACACACAATCGGACTTCCATCGGACTTTTCCGTGGATTTTTTCCAAAGGGGCGTTGGCCGTAAACTTGTTCTGCATAGACACCGCAGAACATTTTCAGCCAACTTTCACCAAATCACGTGGTTTTTCAGCTCTTTACCGCCACCCTTTGGGCAACTTCTGCTATTGTTGGCTGATGTTTAGCATTGGTTCTGAGCATGCGTGTTTGTACTTTAGTCCGATGGACTTGTGTACACACGATCGGATTATCCTCCATTGGACATTTGTTGTTGAAAAGTTTGAGAGCATGCACAGCGAACATTTGTCCGTTGAAAAGACAACAACAATTGTCCAATGGAGCATACAGATGGTTGAATTGTCCGATAAAACAGGTCCGTCGGACCGTTGTTGTCGAAAAGTTCGATCGTGTGTATGGGCCTTTAGCATCATTAAAATTGCTGCTCTCCACCAAACATTATTTTAATAATACATCTTTTTTTTTCCATTCATTTTCCCCTGGGCAGTACCCAGCCCAATGCCATTTGTTTGACATTCCCTTGCATATTAGCCTAGAAAATGACCATTATAGTTTTTTTTAACATTCAGTTCCTAATAACTTTAAGTCAAGTTTGTAAACTTGTACCCAATCCAAACCCTGGGCGTTCGCTCATCACTACTTATACATTTCATGACACTATCAAATGTACAAAACCATAGAGTATAACATGGGGACTGTTGACAAATAGCTCTACATATATCATGGCTCCAAATGCTTCATCTGGAATGAAATGCCAAGCTTAATCAGAAGCAAAGCTGAAGCTGCAATATATGTAGAGCTATTTGCCTCCAGGCCCCATGTCATACTTTATGCACACGTGTTATTTACAGTTTGCTTAGTGAGTTAGTCAAGTTTCATATTTTTTATTGCCTGTAGCATACACATTAATATATATATATATATATATATATATATATATATATATATATATATATATATATATATATATATATATATTTATTATTTTGGATGATTTTATTTGTTCAATTACAATGCACATATTATGTATATGGTTTACTGACTAGGGTCAGTGTGTCCAGGGCTCTATTTGAGTTCTCTGAAGGATGATAACACTATAGAGGGAATGGTGTATTGCTATTGCTATTTTGGGTATTTTAGATGTTTTTAATCTGTGGGTTATATCTGTGGGGTGTTGTATATTTATATAGCGTCATGTCATTTTTTATTTTTTCATATAGTTTTTGTGATGTGGATATTATTTTCAGGGGGTACTGAAGATTCTTTTCACTTATTGTCCCATTTTTCCCCAAGTCAGCAAAAGGGAAAACCTCACTGAAGCCCCATACACACTATCAGACTTTCTGCTGATTTTTGTCTTCAGATTTACCAAAACCATGTAGTGCAAGGGCCTGCTTGATTTCATACAAATTGAAACTCCTAAGGTTTGACCTAAGATATGGTTTTGTAAATCGGAAGGAAAAAATACGTAGAAAATCTGATAGTGTGTATGGGGCTTTAGGTTCTAAACCTCTCTGAATATATCCATAAAAAAATGAGTTCTTTCTAAAAAAGCATTTTCACAGGTATTTCACCACACGTACACTATTGTAAATTCTTAAAAATGCTCACTTGATGTGACTGAGTCATAAACTGGAAGACTTTTAGTTCACTAGGTGACCACCTTGAGGTGTGTCTTTTAACTGGTCATTCCATAAAAATACCGGGCAAAAATTGGCTGGATCAAGAAATTATCATATCATCTCTATGGCTAGCTTTCCATTGAGATTTATTGTACTATAGCTGTAGTTTTGTCTGGCTTAAGATCTCTGAATTCCAGGAACATTCTGAGATTCAATTATTTGCAATGATCTAAAGACTTCAAAACACAATCGAAAAGAGCGTATTGCCTTTTAATTTATTTTTCTTACCTTTTGTAAATCTGGTCCAGCAACATGTTGCATAATTCACTCCTGTATTTATAAAATGTTGATAACTTTTTGTATTTTTTCACATTGTACAAGTAGCTACCCACATGTACATTTGGGGGTTGATTTACTAAAGGCAAATCGACTTTGCACTTTGCAAAGTGCAGTCACAATCTGCAAATGCAGTTACTCCAGAGCTTAGGAAATGAGTTATATAGTAAATTTGCACAGAATACCCAATCACATGCATGGAGAATAAAAAAAAAAACTGAATTTTTGCTTGCACTTGATTGAATGATAGAAGTCAGCAGAGCTTCTGCTCATTTACTAAGCTCTGGAGCATTACAGAGTGCAACTGCACTTTGCAAAGTGCACAGTATATTTGCCTTTAGTAAATCAACCCCTTGGTGTCTGCGGACCTTTCTACTAATAACATCAGATGTATTTTTCCATGTTAACTGCATGCATGGTAAGTAATGTGTACGTGTAATAATCTGCTGGCTCATGGATAGTATAGTAATGTAAATACTGGTGTCTGTGGATTTGTCTGTGGTTGTGTTCACAACTGTCTGATACACATCAGCAGCTGGCTTCAGCCTCTTAACTTGTGACTTAGGCCGGGTTCACACTGGTACGACATGACAGTCGTACTACTTTCGATCCAACTTTGCCCTGCGACTTGAAGTCCGACATGCGTCTGACTTCAATGAACAAGGATTCGACTTTGATCCCCAACAATACCAGGCACTGTGTCTGGTATGAATCTTTAGGGGGAACTCCACCCAAAATTAAAAAAAAACAGCATGGGTTCCCCCTCCAAGATCATACCAGGCCCTTCAGTCTGGTATGGATTTTAAGGGAACCCCCCCAAAATCCATACCAGCCCGTATCCGAGCACGCAGCCTGGCAGGTCAGGAAAGGGGGTGGGGACGAGCGAGTGCCCCCCTCCTGAATCGTACCAGGCCACATGCCCTCAACATGGGGGGTGGGTGCTTTGGGGCAGGGGGGTGGGCCAAAAGCACCTTGTCCCCATGTTGATGAGGACAAGGGCCTCTTCCCGACAACCCTGGCCGTTAGTTGTCGGGGTCTGCGTGCGGGGGGGCTTATCGGAATCTGGAAGCCCCTTTTAACAAGGGGGCACCCAGATCCCGGCCCACCCACCCTATGTGAATGAGTATGGGGTACGTTGTACCCCTACCCATTCACCTAAAAAAAGTGTCAAAAATAAAACACATTACACATGTTTTTAAAGTAATTTATTATGGCAGCTCCGTTGTCTTATGCATTAGGATTTGTTTTACCCTTAGGCGCGAAGGGTTTAAATCAGAAATACCTGAACCTGAGGACTGTACCCTCTAAAGATCTCAGTATAGGTACTGCAGACCTAGAAACATTTACCCAATCTGCCTAAATTGTTTGCAGAGAATGTTTGCATGCCTTTCTATCATTCCTGAACATCCCTGGACAAGCCTAAATGAAATTATCAGGTTTGAATTTCCAAGCAGATCACAGTTTTTTTCTTCACGTAACAAGCTGCCACCTGCAGCATTCCCCCCTCTCCAGGATCCAACATGCGTGCGTGCTAGTTTTCCTGTTGTAAACTTGCTTGTTGTATGATAATTTGTAGAACAATCATTTGGTAGCTGGATAGTCCATGCAAGTCCTACCAATAATAAGACCACAAGCACTTTATGACCCAATAAACGAAGACATTAACTTAGAACGTTTAAGGTAGAAAACTTTTAATTTTTTATTTTTGAACAGAGTGGAAAAGGACTAAAACTAGACAGGAGCTCTAATCTTTCCCCACTACATTGAATACTAGACCAAAAAAAAAGGTTTTGGTTTAACATATACTTAAAGTATAACTAAAGGCGAACTTTTTTTAGCGTGGAGAAGGATTGGAACACCTGTCAGGTTTTTATTCCTGTCTGTTCCTCTGTTAGGGAAATCCACCTTCGCTATTAGTCCTGTTTACCATTAACCACTTCCGGACCGCCCCGCACATATGCAGCATACTGCAGCAGGGCGGCCCTTCAGCGGGAAAACATGTACCTGTACATGATTTTGATACCCGGGCCTGGGAAGTGCAAGCGTGCCACTGTTGGCAAGCTTCCACTGTAATTGGAGACAGCGGGAGGCAATCAGTGGATCCGGTGGACCTGATGTCCGCTGGGACCCCCCAATCATTCCCAAGGCAAACAGAAGGACGGTCTGCCTATGTAAACAAGGCAGATCGCTGTTCTGTGATAGGAGAAGACAGAGATCTTGTATTTCTGCTAAGCAGGAACACAGATCTCTGTCTTCTTACAATACAAGTACCCCCCCCCATAGTTAGAAAGCACTCCCTAGGGACACATTTAACCCTTTGATCGCTCCTGATGCATATTATTTAGCACCGATCAATGTATTAGTGTCACTGGTCCCCAAAAGTGTCAAAAGTGTCACTTAATTTCCAATTCGTCCGCCATAATGTCGCAGTCCCACTATAATTCGCTGATCGCCACCATTACCAGAAATAAAAAAATAAATAAAAATATTCCATAGTTTGTAGACGCTTTTGCACAAACCAATCAATATACGCTTATTGGGATTTTTTTACCAAAAATATGTAGCAGAATTCATATTGGCCTAAATTGAAGAAGAAATTTGAATTTTTGTACATTTTTTTACTGGATGTGTGTTAGGCTGGGTTCACACTAGAGCACGGAGTGGCTCATAGCAGGGGTCTGGTGAGTCCCCATTCATCGGTTCAGGTTCTATTTCAGCCTGAATTTTTGGCTGAATTTGGACCTGAAACGGACCAAAAGATGCACAGGACTCTTGTGCAATTTGCACCGGAGCCGCTCCGGAGATGTGTAAACCGGCATAAAGAGCCGGTCACAATCTCCTGCTATGCAAATTGGATGTGGGGAAACCCTCACCAAATTCGCAAAAGTGTGAACCCAGCCTTATAGCAGAAATTAAAAAATATTGTTTTTTTTTCAAAATTGTCGGCCTTTTTTTGTTTATAGCGCAAAAAAAAAAAAAAAAAAAACACTGCAGAGGAGATCAGATACCAACAAAAGAAAGCTCTATTTGTGGGAACAAAGGACATCAGTTTTATTTGTGTACTGTGCTGCATGACTGCACAATTGTTAGTTAAAGTAACGCAGTGCCGTATTGCGAAAAAAAATGGCCTGGCCATGAAGGGGGTAAACCTTCTGGGGCTGAAGTGGTTAAAGCAGTAGTAAACCACCATGCTTTTTTTTTTTTTTAAACCTGCAAGGGCAAGTTATAATGTGCTAGTATGCATCGCATACTAGCATATTATGTGAAATTTACCTTAAAAGTAAGCCCTCCAGCGGCGCACTGACACTGCTGAGAGGGCTTTCATCTTCTGGTTTTGTGTCCTCTGTTCATGTGGGAGACGCTATTCACGGCACAGGACTTCCTTCAGAGCGCATGCGCCAGTGACATCACTGGCCCATCCACAAGTAATTACCTCTTAAACGGTGCACGTTTAGGAGATATTTACTGTACCTATAGGTAAGCCTTATCATAGGCTCACTTATAGGTAAAAGGTAAAAGGGATGCACCAATACCATTTTGTTTACAAGTACCGATAATTTTTGTTTTAGTAACAATTACCAATACCTACCGCAACCGTTTTGTATACACTTCAGCTGTCAGCAATGGTACAAAGCATTAAAAAGTTATTTAATATTAAAACAAATTAATTTTTTATAAATTGTGTGCTTTTTTCAATGTGTAACATGTAAATACTGTATATCTTAAATATATGAAGGTGTAAAAATATTAGCGAACAAAGCAAATGAAAAAAACTTTTAATTATTCATAGTTTAAAAAATGAATGTGAACAAAAAAATCAGCAGGAAAATAATAATTAAATGGAGAAGGAGTTAATTAAGCCTGATTAGAGTAAATAAGGGTTAATAAGGGGTTAAACAGAGGAACATTTAATAATAAAAAAAAAAGTTTTTATTACTTGACAGGTTGCTAAACTGACTTCATCTGCAGATCTAAGTTCATCCCTTTGATCTGTAGATGATTAAACAAAAAGAAACAATGTTTCTTTTTATCTGTTTCAGATTGCCCGGCTGCTTTTTTTTTTTTTTTTTTTTTTGACAGCTCCAATTGCTGGGACTTCCTTTACACTTCAGCTGTCAACTGGGGAACTCCACTGACAACTGAATAAGTCATCTGTTGTTAAGGAGACAGTGCCCCTGCTCCTTAACAACTGATAATTGCAGGCTTTTTCTATATATATTTCAGCTGTTAGTGGGGGAATCGCACTGACAGCTAAAAGGTCCGAGTTTGGCAGTATCGGTTTGAGGTATCGGAGCATTTGCACGAGTACCAATACTTGTGCAAATGCTTAGTATCAGCACCGATACCGATACCAGTATCGGTATTGGTGCAACCCTACATGGGAGTTTACTCACACTTTAACACTGAAATAAAAAGCCCCAAATTTAGCAAATTAATAGAGGAGAAATCTTCCAGTAGGGACACTAGTTCTAGTGAACCTGGTGACATCCAGGGATTCCCTCACTTTGGAGGGATTTCTTCTCACTTGCTGTTTTGGATGTACGACAAAAAGTGAAGGGAGAACTCCCCATTGGACAAACATACAAATAAAGAAAAAACCCTGCAGGGGTTATAACCCTCCCTAACTCTATCCAAAATGACAAAACGTTTAGCCTTTAGTTCTACTTTTATCATTTTGAACATATGTCTCTGTGCACAGTGCATTTACAGCTAGGCCTAAAGATAATAAATACTATTGTATTCTAATGTTCTGTTTAATCCACCGTTCATGGGCAATCAATGTTCCAAATGTTTGTGTGAAGAAAACAGAAAACACACATCTGCTGCTAATTTATCAACATTATTTTAGTTTTATGGCTGACATCACATATTGGAGCATTGCTTAAACAAAACAACATCATTTCAGTCTGTTTTACAAAGTCCATAGGATTTGAAATGGAAAAAAGTAAGTAAATTGATACTTTTTGGAGACAGACAAAACGATGATGTCAGGAAACTGTAATTCTGAGATAAAACCACAGAGTTCAAAGCTGTCACTAACACCTTGGGGGATACATTCTATATAGATGGAGAATCAGTTTAGGTTTCCATCCTCGTGGATTTTTAGTCCACCGCTCTTTAGTTTGTGAAAGCATTCACAGAATTTATGCAGTGCCTTTAATTCTTCCAAATACAGGCATACATTTTGCACATTTTAAAGCCATCTATTGCCCTGAATTCCATTTTTTTATTTTAAGGCTGGCCATACATTATACAATTTTCTTACAATTTTCTAAGTACAAATTTCTTTAAATTTACCTTCAACTATGTAGTGCAAGGGCATGCCTAATTGGATACAACTGAAAGTGTTGTTTAGTTTTGACCTCATATTATATCGTTTTTGGTAAATCTAAATTAAAATTGTACAAGGAAATTGAACATGTATGGCTAGCCTAAGAGGCAAAAGTTTGACCAAAGGTTCCTTTCTTGCACTATGGTTTTAAAACCATATACTGATAAGATGTTTTATGATTCTATGTCAAGTGAAGAACCTGCAATTAGGGATGGGATTTAGGTTCAGATTGAACATGGGTTCAGGGCGAACCAAACCCCAGTCACAGTTCACAGACCAGCAAATAAATGCATTGTCACCACCATAGCAACCAAATACCAATGCACTACCTGAACTCAGGTCAGAATGGCCAATAATGGTGGTTTGGTTATGTTGTAGCCCCTCACTAAAGAAAGGCAGGGTTTCAAGAAGCCATATTGACAAATATGGTACTATGAGAAAGGATAGTCAGTGCTGCTGATAAAGTGCATAGGGCCAGATTAGTGTAGGGTGGGGTAGATACTGGGGTGGATTTACTAAAGGTAAAAAGACTAATCACAACAATCACATATCAATTGTAAACAAACAATGGCTTGTCATTCAAAGCCATTATAAACTACTGTGATCTCTGTGATTGGTCACAGTGATCACATAGTACAGGGCCAATCACAGCGGACCTGTTGTATCATGTAATAGCTGTAACCAATCAAAGCTATCACAATAGTACACAATGGCACATGAACGGATGACATTAACAAAGTAAAAATTATTGCTTATACTGTGATCATCACTGTAATAAGCAATTATAGTATTAAAAAAATACTGATCACCCCCTAGAGCATTACAATATCGCTGTGGTGACACTGTGCTGCTCTGGTGACAGTATGTAAAAGAAAAGTTGTTTAAAAAAAATGATTTAACCTCCCTGGCGGTATGATTATTTCGGATTTTAGGTGCTGAAAGCGGTACAATTATTTTGCATGGAAATTTGGCGTTTTATATTGTAGGTCTGTAAATCTTAACAATAACACACTTAAATCTGTCCAAACCAGAGTCTAGTAGATATCCCGGGTATGATAAAGTTTGAAACACAAAAACATAAATTATAATATAATAAATAAAAATAAATAATTAAAAAAAAAAAAAAAAATAGTAATAAAATAAATTTCCCCACAATTCACTATCGCTCAATTCTGCAAGTGTTCTAATTTACTATCGCTGTTTTCTAGCTGGTCTAAAGCCACTTTTGACGTAAAGGGACACTTTTTGGTTGCTATGGACAATCTCCAGTTTCCAGGCAGAAAGAACAGTATATATCATATAAAACTGCATGCAGGGCATGGGCCAAAGCACTGGGGACAAAAGGGATGTGAAAGCATTTCATACAGTACTGTAATCTGTAAGATTACAGTACTGTATGTGTTCTGATTTTTACTATTTTTTGAATTTGCCGCCAGGCTCCGCCCCCGTGCGTCGCGCCGCTCGCAGGGAACGGAGCCTGGCACGGAGAGGCTTCGGAGGAGGACGGAGCCCTCGGACACTGCGGGTGACATCGCAGGATCCCGGGGACAAGGTAAGTAACGCCGCCCCAGGATCCTGCAATGCGATCCCGAGTGTGGCTCGGGGTTACCGCTAATGGTACTGAATTTTAACCCCGAGCCACACTCGGGAATACCGCCAGGGAGGTTAAAAAAAAAAGTGATCATTTATTTAACATATTGTCACCAATCAGTGTCCCTGATCACCACCACACCAGTCGCTAGCCATATGGTGACTCTGTACTGCTCTGGTGACAGTATGTAGAAAGACTGTAAAAACAAAATCGAATTTTAGTTAATTTCTTCATTTTCTAAAAAATTGTGACAAAAAATGACAACTTCAAAAAACTCACCATGCATCTTACTAAATACCTTGGACTGTCTACTTTCTAAAAAGGGGTAATTTTGGGGGTATTTGTACTGTGCTGGCATTTTAGGATCTCATGCCACTGGTATATTTATATAAAGCAAAAAATAAAAAAAATCCGGTGGGGATTAAATATGAGTAATTGGTATTTAATGTGTGTCAGCGCTGGAAACTGAAAATTGGCCTGGGTAGGAAGTGGGTGAAAGTGTCCGGCATTGAAGTGGTTAACCCCTTGGTGCTGGCCGTACGTATATATGCAGGCGCTCAGCGAGTGGACCTTAATGCCGAGCAGCCGCATATATGCGGATCTGTTAAAACAACTTACCCTGCTGAGAGCACACTCCCAGCACAGTAGCTGATGGGAATTGGTAAGCTCCCGATGCATACTTGCGATGGTTAAACTGAGACAGCCTTACAATAAAAAACAATTAAATTAAAATACAAAAAATGAAAAAAAGAAGAAAAGATACTAATCTGTAAATAGTTAAGAAAATTAAAACTTAAAAAATAGTAGTGAAGGATGGGAAAATGACTAGATCTGGTTCAGCACCCTTATGCCCTGTACACACGATAGGATTTTCCGATGGAAAATATGTGGTAGGACCTTGTTGTCGGAAATTCCGATCGTGTGTACACAAATCCGACGCACAAAGTGCCACGCATGCTCAGAATAAATTAAGAGACGAAAGCTATTGGCTACTGCCCCATTTATAGTCCCGACATACGTGTTTTACGTCACCGCGTTCAGAACGATTGGATTTTCCGACAACTTTGTGTGACCGTGTGTATGCAGGACAAGTTTGAGCCAACATCCGTCGGTAAATATCCATGGATTTTGTTGTCGGAATGTCCGATCAATGTCCGACCGTGTGTACAGGGCATTGCAGTTCAGGATTTAACCTTTTCCGTTTGGTGCCCTCTCAATCTAAAACACAGTTGGCCTCTCAATCCTTTTAATAAAACATACTTCTTGTTGCAGATCATTAGCAGTAAATTAGATCTGCTGCTTTCAGTTCTATCCCCCTTCCTTTCTATAGCGTGATTTCTTCCTGGATTGTTAGGTATAGGTGTTGCTGGAACTCATCGGCTGGTTTATGTAGCACCTACAGCAGAGGTCTCAAACTGGAGGCCCTCCAGCTGCTGCAAAACTACCCATCATGCCTCTGCCTATGGGAGTCATGCTTGTAATTGTCAGCCTTGCAATGCCTCATGGGACTTGTAGTCTTGCAACAGCTGGAGGGCCGCCAGTTTGAGACCGCTGACCTACAGGGTAAGTCCCCACCTGGCCTGTCATTCAAGCTCACTATTTAGATGTGCTCAGAGCAACACATAAAAAGAGACAGCAGCACTCGCCAATACCTAGATGCCAGTGTAGCAACGTAAATAGTAAAACAAACTGTGTTGCGCTGCCTCAAAGTGTTTTAAAAAAGAAAGATCCTATCTCTTTAAGATCAAATTATCATGTCATAAAAAGTTTAAAAAAAAATAAATGATTTCATATGGGAATCAAATATTTGAAATTGTGACAGAATATCCAACAAATGTAAATAACATCCCACAGGTACATAAATAATGACACAAAAAATGTCTCATAGATACAATCATGTAGGCCTTCTGTGTTGTAAAAATAAATCCAGTGTGCCTCCACCAAAGACGTAATAAGGTTGCTTTCTGGAATCCCAGACCCCAATACCATGGAGGTCTAAGCACCTCCAATACAGTGTAGGTATACAGGCTTGAAACAAACCGCTATCTGCTTACTCTGGAAGATGTAATAGCATCACCACTAGTCTCCACCCTACACACGTTTTGTCCTAATGGACGTCTTCCTGGGGCATAGGAGGCAATTTGTTTGAAACCTGTATGCCTACACTGTCCTGTGAGTAGTATAACCCTGCCTAAAAATAAAGGAGGCACAAAGTTTGCTACACTATGGAGTTTTTCATGTGCTTTCTTTATTGAGTGCTGCCTGTTGACGATGGAACCTATTGTTTAAAGAAGTATTAAAGGGCTACCCTACAAAAAAGAAATGTATGCCCATAGAGGATGCCCTGCAAAGTACAGTAATATTTGGGATACTTGGTTAGGGGAGGCTTCCACCAGTGACGATTTGGACGAGCACTCCACTTAGTTAGGGTAGAGATGGTATGGACGCACTTTCCTTTGGGTACGCCAATACAACTTAATGGCGAGTGGTTCACGAAAACAAGTATATATAACCACATTGTTGTCTAAGCACAATTTAAACGTGGGTTTTTCAAAACGGTTTCTGTACTGCTTTGTAACTATATAACTTTTGCATCATGAAAATGGTTACTCTGTATACATGCATAATTTTGAAATAAAGAACGATGTTTTTAAAAAAAGAAGTATCAAAGGGGTTGTAAACGCTCGTTTGTTTTTTTTTGCTTTTTTAAATAACAAACATGTAATACACACCTCCTCTGTGCAAGGGTTTTGCACAGAGTGGCCAGATCCTCCTCTTCTGGGGTCCCCCAGTGGTGCTCCTGGCTCCTCCTCTTCTCGAGTGCCCCACGGAGAGCCCTTTTCCATGGGGGCACTCATGCAGGCACGCTCCCGAGTCCTGCTGCTGCGCCCATTGACACAGACAGCAGGACTCGGCCCTGCCCCCCAGCTCCTATGTCACTGGATTTGATTGACAGCAGTGGGAGTCAATGGCTCCTGCTGCTATCAGTCTTTCCAATGAGGACCCGAGACAGCGGCCGGAGCTGCTGTGCTCGTCCCTGTCGATGGAACGATCGGGTTCAGGTAAGTAAAAGGTGGGCTCTGGGGGGCAGCTGCACTACAGAAGATTTTTCACCTTAATGTATAGAATACTTTAACCTCTTGCCGCCCGCTGGCTGTCATATGACGGCCGGGCGGCGCGGCTCTTGTTCTGGGAGGGCGTCATATGACGCCCTCACCTTCCCTGCCCACCAGGGGGCGCGCGCGCCGCTGGCAGCAATCGCGCGCACGCCGGCAATCGCGCGCACGCCGGCGGCAATTGCGCGCGCCCGCCGTGTTACTGGGCACCCGATGCGCGTGCCCGGCGGCCGTGATGTCCACCGGACACCCGCGATTGCCCGGTAACACGGCAGGACAGTGGATCTGTGTGTGTAAACACACAGATCCACGTCCTGTCAGAGAGGAGAGGAGACCGATGTGTGTTCTCAGTAAAGAACAACACCGATCGGTCTCCTCCCCTTGTGAGTCCCCTCCCCCTTCAATTAGAAACTCTCCCTAGGAACATAATTAACCCCTCGATCACCCACTAGTGTTAACCCCTTGCCTGCCAGTCACATTTTTACAGTAATCAGTGCCTTTTTATAGCACGGATCGCTGTATAAATGTGAATGGTCCCAAAAATGTGTCAAAAGTGTTCGATATGTCCGCCACAATATCGCAGTCACGATTAAAATCGCAGATCACCGCCATTATTAGTAAAAAAAAAAAGTAAAAATGCTATAAATCTATCCCCTATTTTGTAGACACTATAACCTTTGCGCAAACCAATCAATATTAGACATGTGCATTAGTTTTCATCCGAATGCATTTTCGTCCGAATTTCAGATATTTTCGTTATCGTTTTAACAAACGAAAGTGCAGAATACGAAAACCGAAAGATCGGACATAAACAAATGCTTTATTTTCATTTTCATTGTGACAACAGTTCGATATAGATAGGATATTCAACATGACGCTGACAATAACAATCTGTGTCTATCCAACCTGTGGTCGAATGTGCCTAACCTTAACTCTATTAGTCCAAGATTATTCGACATAGAGAGAAAAGATTCGACATAGAGAGAAAAGATCGCTGCTGGAATTGGGTGGGGGAAGTAAAATAAAAATAATGATGATGATGAATGTTATTGGCCGATTGTAACCAAAGAGGAGGGGCAGTAAAATAGCTAGAACTAAGTACACACGTACAGCCAACTTACTTTCACTTACGATTTGCTAGCAGAGAGAGACACACACACTGAATAATTTCAGAAGACAGTCAATCTTAGCTGGTCCATTTGTCAAAGAACCTGAATTATTTAGCAATTAAGCATAAGCACAGCAGCAGAACAATAGTGAAGCAAACTACAGTTCAATTTAACTTTTTCATAACAATCTGCTGCTATTGTGTTAGTGTTGTGAACTTGATAGTGATACTAGTGTTGCTAGTGTTGTGATAGCCTCAGAGGCTGCCCGTGTTGTGGGGGGGGATTTATTATTATAGATTCTATATTATAATGCCATATCAATATCTGACACAACGTCGGATGCCGCGCCTGCGCCCGCCATTGCACTTGGAGATTGAGAACCGAATGTGAAAGTTGGCTGACTGTTGGGGTAGAGTAGACCATTCAACATGAACGACGAAGATTCGACAAAGCAACGAAAAACATACAACATCTTTGGCTTTTGGTGTCTGTCGAAAGTTCTAAGAAGATTTGACAGAGCAGCTAAACTGTACGACGCTGCAATCGTACATTTCCGGTCAAATGCATCCACCCATAGGCTATAGAAAAATTCTAATGTTGGTTGACTAGTAAAATAATTAATAAATATAATTATTACTAGTCATACAAAATTAGAATTCTACTACAGCTAGCTTGTAGGCGGAAAATTCGACCGGAAATGTACGCGTACAGTTTAGCTGCTCCGTCGAATCTTCTTTGAACATTCAACAGACACCATAAGCCTTCAATGACAGATTCGACCTTAATTAATTTGGATTTTCGGACGAATGCAATTTTTAACGAAAAACTAAAAAAATAAAAACGAATTTCAGGAGTAACTAAATAAATGTATTTTTCGGACAAAAACAAAATTCCGAAACAAAATATTTCAGTGTGCACATGTCTATATTCACTTAGTGCGATTTTTTTTTTTACCAAAAATATGTAGAAGAATACATATCGGCCTAAACTGAGGAAAAAAATTGTTTAAAAAAAAAAAATGGATATTTATTATAGCAAAAAGTCAAAAATATTGTGTTTTTTTGAAACTTGTCACTCTTCTTTTGTTTATAGCGCAAAAAATAAAAACCGCAGAGGTAATCAAATACCACTAAAAGAAAGCTCTATTTGTGGGGAAAAAATAATAAAAATTTCATTTGGGTACAGTGTTGCATGACCGCGCAAATGTCATTCAAATTGTGACAGCGCTGAAAGCTGAAAAATGGCTTGGGCAGGAAGGGGGTAAAAGTGCCCTGTATTGAGATGGTTAAGCACATAGAAGGCTGCATTTATCCACCTGGAGCTGGCTTGGGAATGCTAGGCTTGCTTAGATCTCCATGGTACTGGAGTCTGGGAGTACAGAAAGCGGCCTTAATACTTCTTTGGTGAAGGCACACTGGATTTATTCTTACAACACAGAAGACTTACATAATTGCACTGCACATCTATGGGACATTCATTTTAATACCAATGGGTCTGCATTGATGTGCGGCTTCATGGGATTTATCCTTTGCTTAACAGGTCAAAGAGAGCACCAAATGAAAAATCCTTAGAACTCCAAAGTCTTTATTGTTCAAATGGTAACAACAAGCAGGGCAAAGTACAGCCAATGTGTTTTGGGGGCCACACAATCTCCCACCATTAGAGCAGAGTGAAATAGAATTTAAATTGACTCAACACTGACTGATGTGCAGGCAGAGGATGTTACAAACAAGTCAGTGCTCGTGTTCACAGTAAAAATAGCAAGTTTGAAGAGCACCTGTGACAGCTTCCTTAGTTCTAATAACCCAACCCAGAAGATTACGGCAGCAGGGGAAGGAGCATTGTAGCAGAAAGATTAATGGTTGTAATTCCAGCCATAGATGGTGCAATTATCTTTCCTGCAACCACAGGTCAGTGTTGATGGGGGAATCCCTCCCGCAGAGCTATTGTGTTTTTCAAGTGGGGGGGAGCCGTCGCTGCCGGGAGAACACACAGTGATTGTCAGTGGATATAGCTGCTGTCAATAATCGCATGCAAACTCTAACAGGCTGGTTGTACTGAAGTTGATTGATCAATCAACTTGGGTACAATCAGCCTGCCTATACATAGTTTGAATCTCAGCCGGTCCCCGCTGAACCAGCCAAGAGTCAAACCATCTATGACCACTTCCATTGTGCCATTTTTTTTATTAAACTTATGAAAAACACAAATATGTGCGAATAGGTGATATTTATAGCTGAACTTCATTATGATATAAAAGAACAAAGCAGAGCTCCTATGTGCTCTAAAATACAAAGGTAAACTGCCCTAGAAAATACCCAGATCAGTGCAACAGCAGACATAAGTGCAATAACAAACATTTAAAAGAATGTATATCTAAATTAATTGTGACTGCAGCATTCACTGATAGTAACAAATCAAATATCCAACAACAACTGTTTCCAAAAATAGTGTTGCACTATCACATAAATCATAAATTCATAAAGAGTGCATAAATCATGATATTATCATATTAGAGTCCAGTGAAAAATTCAAATGCAAACTTAGATAGTCCACTGTGAATACAAACTGAAAAGGTGGCTGGTACACTAAATGTGCACCAGCCACCTTATACAAATAAATCAGCTTACCAAACATTTAGAACCCACAACTCAAGAGGTTTACCATAGCTTTAGAATGATAGATCCCGCCTGGATGGATGGATGGCTTCAGCTCCCTCTCTTACAGCTGTATGTGTCTCAAACATGTTACACTTCCGAACGGAATGCTCCACACAGTCTCTGGATGGCTTCACATAAATTTGCCCCAGCGACATTAACCCATAGCCAGAAAGGAGCAAAAAAATCCCATAGTGAAGTACAGTTAAATGTGATTTATTAATAAAATTGATGAGCTCTCACAAGCAAAGCAATATCAAAGAACATATTGCACATCCGCTGGCTCTCCAGACTGAGGTGCTGATGTCACTTGCTGAGCTTTGCCCTATGCATGGTTCTCCGATTGGACGACTTCCAGGGGCAGCAGAGCTCCTATGTAATTATTAGTAAATCCTTAAAATGTTGTCAAACCCAGACTATGAAAAACTCTCAATACACACTATATGTAACACATAACATTAATTTTGTGCAGTGTGAAATATACACAGTTGATCCTACTTTCTCCACTGCAGGCTGAGACTGCAACCAAACCAGCTGTTGTCATCTACAGAGCATGCTCCAGTTTCAGTTCCATTCTAAGCTCTTTATTTCCTCTTTTTTTTTTAATCTGTGCAGTCCACATGCCTATAGAGTCACATATGTGGGAGTATACACAGTGGTAAATGACACTACCTACCCTCCTCCTCCTCTTCCATATCCTCCTATTGCTAAACACTACAGGGGTGGGATATGATGTGCTGATTGATTACATTCACTAAAAAAACTCACAAAAAACTTAGCTTTAATATAAATCAGTATAAAATATATACAATGTAATTGCTAATACCTGAAAAGTAATAGGATGCTGTCTGAAAAAAATGAAAGCTAGTGTCAATCATCTTTGACTCTGCCTACAACATATTAACCACTTCAGCTCTGGAACTTCACTTCACTTCAGCTTCATGACCAGACCATTTTTTGCTATTTAGCACTGCGTTACCTTAACTGATAAATGAACGATCATGTAAACGCTGTGTCCAAACAAAATTTGTATTGTTTTTTTTTTCCTACACAAAGGCTGCGATCTTGTGGCTGCCTAATGACTGGTGTAACCTACCTTGTCTGGATTAGTGCAGTTGTGGAAAAATAGTCCAATCTAAGCTTGATGACTCTGACTGCAGCCGAAGAGGCTGAATAAAGAGAGGTGATCCAATAAGTCATAATAACCCCAAAGCCTATATGCTGGAGGGTAGCTCACAAAAACTGCCACGCTACCCTCAGCATCCACAGATAGCAGGAGCAGTAGGTGTCTGGTAGATCTAGTATGATGGATAAGGTTTTTGACCCTAATGGTATTGTCCCTGGCTTTGCGATAAGGTAAGAAGCCTGCATGGTCAGTATGTATACATTTTTACAGGTGCGGTTGTAGCCTATTTTAGAAAAACGTTTTAGGTGTACATTTAGTAGTGTGATGAGCACATTGTGCGAAATCTTTATCCTGTTTATTATGGAAAAGGGATATGTATGCCTAGAGAGAGTCAGTGGTCAAGGACTTTTGTTGAAGTAAGGAGTTATACCGCAACGGAAAATGGGGCCCAAGTCGAGAATAAAACGTCTTGTAATATGTGAATGTGAGATCATCCAGTCCAGGCGTTTTCTTGGGTCTAGTTTGGCTAGTAACAATGCTTACTTTCCCCTCTGTGGCTGGTGATTACAGAGATTCCCCCCCCCCCCCCCCCAGCCGTTGGCAGTGACAGCATTCCAGGGGTCCAAAGGTAGGCCGAAGCCAGCTGAAAGTGACGCTGTTCTTCAGGAATTCCAGTATTTGGGTGGGGAATATGTAACTGCTGGAAGAATTCCCTGAATTCCGAGGTAATGGCAGCCAACATAGTGGGGTTTATTTACTAAAGACAAATCCACTTTGCACTACAAGTGCACTTGAAAGTGCACTGAAAGTGCTCTTGGAAGTGCAGTCGCTGTAGATCTGAGGGGGACATGCAAGGAAAATACAGCATTTTTGCTTGCACATGATTGCAAATAATTGGATGATAAAATCAGCAGAGCTTCCCCTCACTTCAGAACTTCCCCTCAGATCTACAGCGATCTACAGTGACTGCATTTACAAGTGCACTTTCAGTGCACTTGTAGTGTAAAGTGGATTTGCCTTTAGTAAATAACCCCCATAGAGTTTTGTTCTGATTTGGATAATATATGGGAAATGTATGTGTTAGTCCATGGGCCACAAAGAGCCATGGCTAGGAGGGTGCTTGACTTGTTAGAAAATTCATATAAAGAACGCCTCACCCAAACCTGCTTCTGCTTAGTTATTTTTACTAGACAATCATAAATGTATTTTAATGCAACTAATGTAAGTATCTACATTTTATTTGGAATCAGCCTCTTGTATTCTCCTCTACAGCAGCATACAGACTTGGAGAGAGGGGCATGACTAAAAATAATTAGGGGTGCCGCATGCAAATTTGTTGACAAGGAACATGATAGGAGAATATAACAGAGTGTGCCGGGTGGTGATGCTATCAGGCTACTTCTTCCCTTTCATTGTCCAGCCAATCTTCATTGGTGGAGAGAGGCTACCTTTGTATTCCTTAAAGAATTTGTTACCCCAATATTTCATAATCCTGATATGTGCCTGTTGTACCAAGTGCGTGTGATAAAAAGTATCCTGTTTTCCTTGTACTGTTTCCTTTGTGTGAAATAGCTGGTGTTTCTGCCAGTCCTCCTGCTTTCTTATTACAAACTGACCACGCTATGCATATAAGCACATCTATCTCAGCATGGGCAGTTTTTTTTGGCTGTCCGAGCAGAACAGTCTAGTCTAGCCAGTCCTCCAATGGTCAGACTTGTGCTGACACCCCCCTGCACAGTCATTCACTGAGAAGATCAGTGTACTGCTCTTTCTCCACCCCTAGTTCCCCAAGCCCCTTATGCAGCCGAGAACAGAGAATATGTGATCACTGAAAAAAAAAAAAAAAAAAAAGGTAAGTATGTAAAAATGTGTATATATATATATAGATAGATGGGTTCTTTTGCAAGTAAGTGCTGTCATCTAATGTAGCTGGTTGTACTGTGTTATGGGCTTGTTTATTTTCCAGGACTGGACAAAAATAGAATTTCTTTGGTAGGTAAAACAGCCTGCTTACAAGTATTTGGCAGTTTGCTTCAAGCTCGTCTTTAAATATCAGTTGCTTTTTTAGTATTTGTTAGTCCTGCAATGTACAGTAGAACTGCATTGTATTTTCTAGTTCAGGAAGTGCTGCAGACTTTTACCTTTATGAGACTCTTCTTAGCATTTGTTTTATAGAGCTCTCATTGAGCTGCGCCGAACTTGCAATGCCCTAAGGACCAATCTACTGTAATATTCTGGCTGACATCCAGGGCAGCTGTTTTGGATGCTTGGATGATTCTCAACACACCTACAGAGTCTCCCAGCTCCCAGAGGCGTTTAAAAACTCCTAAGGAATTGAAGACTAAGAAAAAAAACAACTTTGAGGTTTGCTTGTATCTGTGGTAAGTTACCATGGTGGAGTAATTGCTTCAGTATGGTGCTAAAAAGTGGAAAGTAATGACTTTACAGCTTCCAAGAAATATTTCCATCCTTGGTTTGTGAGAGGTTTTATCTATCTTATGTTTTTATCTGCTGGGAGATATTAAATGTTTGGAAATGGAAGCTAAGCAGATGATGTACTAACAGGAAACAAGCCAAGAAAGAATGGATAGTGTAAATAAGACATCAAGATATTTTCCAAATCAGCATTACTGTAAATTAAACCAGTATTGTTTCTAGCAAATCTAACATGAATTAAGCTGCAGAGAGGAACACAAAATTACTCTTTCCAATCCATGCTGCACCTTTTATTTAAGATAACTCAGTTTCTATCACCTACGCACCTTTGGAAAATTTGGTAAACATAAGTTATAAGGCAGAGACATAACCAAAAGCCACCATCATGGTGTTCAAAAGTTTGAAGATTCCCTTCCAACTCCTCTTGGGTTTAGTTTTTTTTAATGACTGGTGTATGTAAGAGCCCACATAGACAAAAGAGATTGGTCTCTTTGGCAGTGGGTGGTATAGGCAACCTCACATCAACATTTCTTTTAAATGTTTACTGAACATATGAGAATGGCAGTGAAGAAGAAGGCCTTGTCAAGATTTACTAACTGTCCATAACTTCATTTAATGAAGGTCACATGTGGCAGCATGCTCAATAATCATATTTAGCCTTATCAAGCCTTAACTCAGGGACATTTAAAAACTGCCCAAGGAGGCCTCCATGTAACTGTTGTCCCAGTGATCCACAGTAAAGTTGCTGTTTTATAATCTGTATTCAGTGCAATTCACAACCCAACTTGCCCTGAGGAAGCTACATCTATAGCACAACGCATTGATAACCTGGATTTGGAGCAACAATTGGGCACCTATTCTCCAGCAATGTACTATGTGTATCATCAGTATAATATCTAATTGTCAGAATAGCTCTTCTCCACTTCAGAGTTGGAGACTGTTGTGCAATATGAATTCTCACTTTTGGGTTTTTATATATAAATTACATTTTATTGTTCCCCATAAAACTCTGTGATTTTTAACTTGTTTGTCTCCTAAAAAGTCCACCATTTTTTGAACATTTAGTTCTTGTTTTCCTTTTGCCTTTTTTTATAATCTCTATGACAGAAGTGGACTAATCACGATCTGGATAGAAAGAATTTTATTTGACAGCGTGATGTTTTTGTCACTCTCACAAGATATCAGGTATTGCACCGTGCATGCAACAGCAACCTGGTGTTTAACCGCACAGAATTGCAGCACCATTTTCTATCAGCTAAACTGCCCAGGACCAATTACCCTCAAGTTATGATTTTATAACTTTATACAGAAAAAAAAGTGCCAATCTTAGCAGGCCCTGTGTGATTTGGGGCAGCAATGTGTTTTATCTATAATAATTTACTATGTTATATCTTTTTTTTAAATAAACTTAATGCAATTATGTGTTCCTGTTTTATTTCCCAGTGCCTTGGGCAACCAGAAACAAATGCAGTTGTAACTGTAAATGCGGAACTCTACTCTCTCAATCAACATTAACTATTTTTATTTCTTAAGCTACTAGCATTACTAAATAGATAGGAAAGTATATATATATATATATATATATATATATATATATATATATATATATATATCTCAAAACTATCACACGATTTTATGTGTAGTGAATAGTGCCCCATTATTGGTGTTAGTAGGAGGAATAGTGATCCATCATTGGTGTCAATAGGAGGAATAGTGTCCCATCGTTGGTGTCATTGAGAGGACTAGAGCCCCATGGGAGCTCAAACCAGCCTAGAGCAGGAACTATTTTGGAAGATATCAGATGGGTCAGATATCTGTAAAGTTCAAATGTAGAGACCCTGCCTTAAGTTGAAGTGTTCCTAGTTAAATTTTGAGTTAGACTATAGCCAGCCTGAGCTTTGTTTATTTTTTCCATGTTTTACAGGTCTTTTCTATGCTTAGGGAGTTGACTGCTTCTGTCTGTTACAGTTGTTCCAGGAGTCAGAGTGGGAAGAAACGATGCCTCAGCTGTAAATATTTATTCTCCCCAGCCATTCACTAAGTAGTTTGTTCAGTGATTTGAGCTGCTGGATGGCTGGATAGTGTCCAGCGAGAGCTGGGTGGAAGTGGCAGCTGCTGGACTGGCACGAAGGATTGACTGCTTATGGGATATGGTACCTGTGGCTGCTCTGAAAGCGTCAATCACCTAAAATGTCCAGAGAGAGAAAATTCCAATGCAACGTATATGAAACAGACTGCAAATGCTCTTACAGAGTCATAGTCCAGAATTGTGGCTGCTCTTAAAGGGCCACATATTACCAACCAAACCAGAATAAAGAAAAGCATAAGCTGCATATAAATTGAGATTCCAATTGTTACTTGTGGAGGCAAGATTTCTTGCCAACTTTTTTGCCCCCTCTCCTAAGTTTAATCAGCAATAAAAATACAAAAAAAAACAAAGTGGCTGGTGCCCAATTTATACATTCAACCATACCCCAAGGATTCTGCTCTGGGAGTAAATTCGCCCAGGAAAGTAAGTACTGGGGCATTCAGTGCTATACCATTTTGGGGGTCATTCCACATCATCCTGAGAGGATCAGCATTACCCCAAGAATGCCAAAAGCATATTTGCAACGGTCATATATTTAAAGTGCTTCTGAAGGTATGACATGTTTTACCCTAATGCATTCCCCGCATTAAGGTAAAACATGTCCCTTTATTTGTATCATCCCCTCGCCCCCTGTATACCTACCTGTGTCCTTTCTTGATCCAGCACTACAGCAACTCTCTTCTCGTTCTCTGCTCACAGAGTTAACAGTGGGAGCCACTGGAGCCTCTTGCTGCTGTCAATCAAATCTTGTGAGCAGAGAGTGGGGGTGAGGCTGAGCTGCACTATGTGTGTTAGCTTGGGAGCGACCCCCCAGGTACTCCTCCATAGGAAGCAGCTTCCAACGGGGGCACATAGAGTAGAAGAGCTGAGAGTACCCACAGGGTATCCCAAAAGAGGAGGTTCAGAGCCGCTCTGTGCAAAACCATTGCACAGAGAAGGTAAGTATAACATGTTTGCTTTTTTAGAAAACAAAATTTTACACTTTACAATTACTAAAATGATTATTTAGACAAGATATGGGCAATCTTCAAGTTCAAGTGTCAACATTCCTGGTTTAAATAAATAGAAAGGGTTGAAGTTTGAAAGATCACTGGCTCACAGTTTCAAGAAAAGAGTAATTAATTCCTTTTACTGCTTGATATGAGCAACCTGGATAACATTTTGTACAAAAAACTAAATACATTTATAGGAGTTGTTTTACCTGCCAAAGGATTTGTATTTCTCTCAATCCATTCCTGAAATTAACATAGCTCTGCCACACTACACAACTCCCACTGGCATCAAAGGAAACCTAATTTTTCTCTGCTGAATTTTGGTAACAATTATAATTATTGTCCCTCTTCCAGCCAAATTGACTGACAAGCCCTTTTTCTTTCTCCCTCCACTCTATTCTCCTATCAGGATGCTCCTTGCACTGCAGCACACCCTATTGGCCCCTTGTGCTATTTTCCCCCTCCCAGTCTAAGCTCTGCTGAACAGAGACTGGATGGGGCTGATACCAATTTAAAAATACACAATTAAGAATGCATTAGTTCATGCCTTTTATATCTGCCTGGAGTTCAACTTTAATGAAATTATGGTCTCCAGCATTCGAGGAACAATACTTTATGTCCCAGAATACCCACTGGAGAAAGTTTTAGGACCTGGAATTCCTCGTCAGCTGCACAGTCCTACGAGATGTCATTGTCTATTAGTAATTCTTCCTTTCAAACCACCAGTTAATACATGTGTTATTAATCAGAACCCCCTAACTATTTCTGGCACATCATCTACATATCTGTTCCTTTTGGCGATTATAAATAAACAATGAACAAACTGGACTTCTATCTGACTTTCTGCTTTGCTTTAACAGGGTATTAAAAACAGGCCTTAAAGAAATCTTACATCACATTTCAGAATAATGCCAGGAGTGGATGCTTGGCAAAAAATAAAGAGCCATTCAAATATTGATCTAGGAACACTACAGAATTCGTACATGTCCAACCACAGTATTAGCCCTTAGCAAGCCACTGAGATTGTTATATGTTGATATTTGCTGATATATCCAGTGAATGCCTGCTGAAAACCACTTAAAGTGCAACCCCAACCAAAATTTGCTTTGAATTTTTTTTTGTTTTTGTTTTCGATAGTTCTGGAAAGTAGGGATACGGATATCGGTGTTGATACTAAGCATTTGCATGAGCAAATGTAATTGTGCTAATGCCCTGATACTAAAACCAATACCTGGGCCAGTTTGCAGTGCGATTTCAGGTGAAGTTAAGGTGCGATACCAATGCCAATTGTAGTGTATGAGATTAGAAATCGCACCTGAACAAGACTGAAATCGCACAGGACTCTTTTTCAAATCGCACTGCAAACAAACTGTAATAACTCACTGAAAGCACATGAAAACTGATGTGAAATTGATCTGAAACTGATCTGAAACTGATGTCTCTGCAAGTAAAATCTGTACAGTTTTCATTCATGTACATTGTAAACAAGCACTGAAAAAACTGTCATATGACACTAAAAATAGGTATCGGTTATTGGTATCAGCGAGTGCTTGAGAGAAAAAGTATCTGTACTCGTACTGGTATTGGTGCATCCCCACTGGAAAGGGTCAAAAACTCAGGTTGTTCTTGCAAGTCTCCATCACAGCTTGTCTAAATGAAGAACCAAAAAAAAACTTGAAAGAATTTCAAACTATTTCCACTCTTTCTATGAAAAAGTAACTTTATTTTGATAGGTGTCCCAATGAGTCCTCTGTTCCTCTCTTGCAATATAACATGGCTACACCTACAGGAAAGTCTGATAGAGGTTTTGGTTTTCTCAATTAGATTAAAAAACAAAACAAAAGTTTTGTAGTTCTACTGTAATGTCTACAAGGATTGGACAGTTCTGTGGATCAGAATGCATTTGTGGTACAGAAAGACCATACTGGCAATACTTCTGTCTTCTTTGGGGCTGCAGTAAAGTAGAAGCAGACATCATCTATTGCTTTTCTATTGCAAATGAAATAATTTCATGAATGTTTTATACATTAGTTGTTTCAGGATAATACTTGTGATTATGATGATAATCATTAATTCAGTTTTAATTTTCCTTAATATTTGCCTTCCGATCTGTGGAGAATCAAACAATTTAGAATTTTAGGCAATCGTGATTCATGAAAGGTGTGATTCTCTGCACACTAAGATAATAGGGTATTCTTCCATGTTCGCCATTGTTAATGATATCTTTTATTGACCTACAAAGTAAATTACAGTTGCAATGCTTTGAGATTGTTCAGGTGTTCTTGTGACTATGACTGACGAAGAGACCAGGGCTGTCTCAAAAGGTTTTTTTCATATTCTGAACAAATCTGCTTCAACATATTCATATTCATGCAATTCTGTTATTTTTTAGATTTGTTTCGCTCAACACTACTGGTGATGGTTACTCACTTCTACCCTTGTATTAGAGTAAACCTTTCCTAAGTGATATATCATAGATACCATTGCTAACCTCTTCCTAAAATTCTAGTTCCTCGGCTGTTAGGCCCCTTTCACACTGGGGCAGTGGGGGCGTCGGCGGTAAAACAGCGCTATTTTTAGCGCTGTTTTACCGTTGTTTTTGCGGCTGTATTCGGCCGCTAGCGGTGCAGTTTTAACCCCCGCTGGCGGCCGAAAAAGGGTTAAACCCACTCGTACAGCGCGGGTATAGCCGCGGTATTACCGCGGTATAGCCGCGCTGTCCCATTAATTTCAATGGGCAGGAGCGGTTTAGGAGCGGTGAACACACTGCTCCTTCACCGTTCCAAAGATGCGGCTCGCAGGACTTTTTTTACCATCCTGCCAGCGCACCGCTTCAGTGTGAAAGCCTTCGGGCTTTCACACTGAACAAACAGCGGAGGCTGTTTAGGGGTGGTTTGCAGGCGGTATTTTTAGCGCAATAACGCCTGCAAACCGCCCCAGTGTGAAAGGGGCCTTATGCTAACCTTCTGGCCTTGGTATTTTCTGAGCTTTTAATTCTTCACATGGGGGATCTGGGGGCTTGTTAAAGGGGGCTTACAGATTCTGATAAGCCCTCCGCCTGCAGACCCTCATAACCACTGACCAGGGTTGTGGAGAAGAGGCCCATGACCCCAAGGTACTTTGGGGTGGGGGGGCAGGGCAGTGGTATAGATTTTTGGGGGTCTCCCACGCCATTTTTTTCTAAATGTTGGCATGGGGGTTCCTCTCAAAATCCATACCAGACCTAAGGGTCTGGTATGGATTTGGGGGACTCTACACCGTTTTTTAAAACATTTTGGCGTGGGGTTCCCCTTAAAATCCATACCAGGTTTGAAAGGGCTTGGTATGGTTTGGGGGGCCCCCATGTTGTTTTTTTCAGAACAAATTTATGTTCAAAACTTATCCAACATGTGATTGAACACACCGCAGCTAATTCGCACTGCCGCTGCACTGCACATATGTGAACCGGCTCCATAGAAAGCCGGCTTGATTCACATGTCGTGCGAATCAAATGAGGTTCAAAATGCATCCTATTTGCATATACGTCAATAGAGCCTAAAGTCTAGTACACACAAGTTGAATGTCTGGTGACATCGATGTGTATGGCAGCCAGTCTGACAGAAGTTCGGACAGCTTCTGCAGGACAAGCATGCTGGAAAACCAGCAGTCGACCGGCTCCCAATCATCGCTCTCAGCCGCTGACCGGAGTGGGGGGGGGGGGCGTGGGGGCGTCCCCCTGTCAGAACACAACAGCTCAGCGGGGGAGAACGATGTACTAACATCGGATTGTTAGTAGCTGTCAGGTTTTTTTTAATTTGAAAAAAACTCATGGTGCGTACTAGGCTTAATTCACTGACTTGGAACAAGTATGTACGGTAGCAATGCTAGAGTAAAGTCTTAAATATTTATTTACATACTCTTCTGGATTAGTGGCTCAAAGTATTGAACCAAGGATGCCAGGACAACTAAGAAACTAACATTTGCAATATGAGTGAACAATGTCCACCAACTCTCAAAGCATCCCCAAGCTCTTCATTCATGGAAGAAATATGTCTGAAGGAAACCCTGCATAGAATAACCTTGTCACAAATGTTTTATGCAAAGTACAATCTCATATTGTTTGTAGTGTAAATGTTGGCATCACATTGCATCAAAGCAAGAATTTCTTTAATGCACAGAGCCCATAGATTTACAGAAAAAGCCCGTAAATTGTCAAGCACACATGGATGTGCTTAGTGTACATAAGAAGGGAATTTTGGATGCTTTTCCCCAGGCATGGTCAGGTTTCTGACTCAAAGGAATTTTGGGAAGAGGTAACGCTTTGAAGTCAGAGGGCAGCTAATTCTAACGGACATACATATATATTGCAGTGCACATGGAGTGGCTTTCTAGCTGAGACCAAGAATTGTATGAATGATTTTCCAGTACGAGATCAAATAAATAATAGTAATAGTAATAAAATCAGCTTCCGTCAGTAACATAGTTGCCTAAAATGCCTACAAAGTATTGCAAGCACTAAAATGCAGAGAAGAACCCACTGATCAAAGTGAACAGGGAAATGATGTAACATTTTGTGTATATTTAGTGGGATGTTCTCTCGCTGAGATCTGTAACAGCAATCTGTTGCACATTGGCCATATGTCTGCAGCTTCAGCCATATGGAACTGTACATACTGCATGTAAAAGTTCAAGCAGCAGAAATAAATTGTCTCTTTTCCATGGAAAGGCATTTCATAATAGATGAATCAGACCTTGTTATAAAAACACATATTACGTTTTTGAAGTGCTGCAATCATTTTATGGTGCGTATCATATTTTTTGAGACTATACGGTATATTATCAGTCAGTTGTACTAAAAGCAGCTGAAGAATTCCATGATTGTAGTAGTTTGTTAGCCCTAATTAACAGTCAGCAGCAACTGTGTTCAGTATTGCTTAAAATACAATTCTAGCGGAAATGTTTTTGTTTCGTTTTCAGTGGGGAAGGTGGTGAAACCCTGTCATATTTTTATTGTGGTCTATTTCCCTAATGGAGAGATTTCCCTTCCCTTCCTTTCAGTAGAAGAAGTGATGGTGAATTTTCTGAGTTGGGACCCAGACTGCAATAAAATACATATTTCAGTAAAATGTGGAAGGGTAGTGTGATGGTTACACTCTCAGATCCCAATGCTGACCATTGGGAGACTAAATTGTGGTATATTACACACTTGGCATCCCCCTGTACAAAGATTTACCTGGTCTTGGACAACAATGTAAGCACTGGCAGATTAAAGCAGCTCATACATGATTTGAGTTTTTTTTCCTTCCACCAGTCAGTGTTGATGGGGGAAAAGCTCTTGCAGCGCGTTTGTGTTCTGCTAGCGCGGGGGGGGGGGGGGGGGGGGGGGCAGGGGCATGGAGAGCCTTCCTAGCTGACAGAACAAAATGATTATTTCTGCCTCTAGCAGTAATTACATGTAAATAATCATGCAGATGGGATGTACCCAAGTTGATAGATGGATTGACTTGGTACATTCAGCCTACACATACATGGATCGAATCTTGGTTGGGCCCTACGGAACTGGCTAAATTTTGATCCATGTATGGCTGGCTTAAAGGCCCGTACACACGATAAGAAAATCAAAAGTTACATTTTGTCTGACTAATGATCTGTCTATTTTCGAATCATTAGTATGGTGCTTGCGACAGCCGATTCCAAATTTTCGTATGACAAAAACTGAATGTGCAGGCATAAAATTGTAATCGTACGTTAATACAACATCCGATTTTGGTTTAATTAGCCCAGTTTTCGTCCAAAAAAACCATAAGAGCAAGACTACGCATGCTCGAAAATGAAAGAATACATACAAAGCAATTCCACACATTACATCACTTCTGCAGTTGAATTCTATCATACGAGAATTTTTGTATGTTGAAAAACCTCTTCGCTTTCGATATGAGACTAGCATGCAACAAAAAACAGATGAACATTCGTCCGAAAATCTGATTGTGTGTACGAGGCTTTAGAGTGACCATCACTAGGGAAGGCTAATTACACAATTAACCCTTTACATGCACACAGCATTGAAAAGAAATATCTGTATCAATTGCTCCTACAACAGGCAAGAATGTAACAGAGTTTACAATACTAACGCTCACTTCAAAGAGGCAGAAGTTCTTTAACTTCTAGTTAGAACACAGATTTAATTTACGGATTTTTATAAATTGTTTTCATGTTTTCATAAAAAGAAAAGAAAACAGTGCAAAAAGATATTAGAAAACAGACATAAGTAACAGTAAAATAGATGAGAATAAAAGTGAAAAATACTTAAGTATAGTTGCCTGATCATTGGTTCTGTGATCAATTTGTGTTGTGGAGTAAGTACAAGTCACTGGCCCTCAGAATTGTGACTCTCAGTATCAAGGGTAGTTTTGATTTTAAATGAGCACTCTTGTTGCCAGTTACATTAGCTTTTTGTTGACCATTGGAAAAAGTGTCACAGATCCAACCCCCACCCAAAGAAAGGGGTATGTCGGTGGATGTTCGAAAGTATTTAATAATGCTCAGCAGACACATTCCTATTTCTAAGTACATCTATACTTCCATCTTGCTGCAAATTTCAACTCACCACCAGGGGACACTACAATTACATAACAATACCAGTGGCGGCTGGTAAAGTTTTAAGATGGGGCGCCAGACCCTGCCCCTCCTTTTTGATCCCTCCCACTTCTCATAAGCCCCACCCCTTATAGAATCCACCCACTCCGTTCCCTGTATTCCACTTGCTTTCACCAATAGTGTCAGGAGTATACAGCTCAGTATCACAGGACAGAGTATAGAGCTCAGCATCACATGACAGAGTATACAGCCCCAGCACCACAGGACAGAGTATACAGCTCAGCATCAAAGGACAGAGTATACAGCCCCAGCATCACAGGACAGAGTATACAGCTCCAGCATCACAGCACAGAGTATACAGCTCAGCATCACATGACAGAGTATACAGCGCCAGCATCACAGGACAGAGTATACAGCCCCAGAATCACAGGACAGAGTATACAGCCCCAGCATCACAGGACAGAGTATACAGCTCAGCATCACAGGACAGAGTATACAGCCCCAGCATCACAGGACAGGGTATACAGCCCCAGCATCACATGACAGAGTATACAGCTCAGCATCACAGGACAGAGTATACAGCCCCAGCATCACAGGACAGAGTATACAGCTCAGCATCAAAGAACAGAGTATACAGCTCCAGCATCACAGGACAGAGGATACAGCCCCAGCATCACAGCACAGAGTATACAGCTCAGCATCACATGACAGCGTATACAGCCCCAGCATCACAGGATAGAGTATACAGCCCCAGCATCACAGGATAGAGTATACAGCCCCAGCATCACCGGACAGAGTATACAGCCCCAGCATCACCGGACAGAGTATACAGCCCCAGCATCACAGGACAGAGTATACAGCCCCAGCATCACAGGACAGAGTATACAGCCCCAGCATTTATTTTATTTGTTTAGGTGGAGAGGCAGGAAGGGGGGTTATTGTTTAGGATGGAGAGGCAGGGAGGGGGGTTATTGTTTAGGGTAGAGAGGCAGGGAGGAGGTTATTGTTTAGGGTGGAGAGGCAGAGAGGGGGTTATTGTTTAGGGTGAAGAGCTGGGGAGGAGGTTATTGTTTAGGGTGGAGAGGCGGGGAGGAGGTTATTGTTTAGGGTGGAGAGGTGGGGAGGGGGTTATTGTTTAGGGTGGAGAGGGGTTATTGTTTAGGGTGGAGAGGCAAGGAGGAGGTTATTGTTTAGGGTGGAGAGGTGGGGGAGGGTTATTGTTTAGGGTGGGGAGGGAGTTATTGTTTAGGGTGGAGAGGTGAGGAGGAGGTTATTGTTTAGGGTGCAGAGGTGGGGAGGGGGTTATTGTTTAGGGTGCAGAGAAGTTATTGTTTAGGGTGGAGATGCAGGGAGGAGGTTATTGTTTAGGGTAGAGAGGTGGGGAGGAGGGTTATTGTTTAGGGTGGGGAGGGAGTTATTGTTTAGGGTGGAGAGGTGGGGAGTAGGTTATTGTTTAGGGGGAGAGGCAGGGAGGGGGTTATTGTTTAGGGTGGAGAGGCAGGGAGGGGGGTTTGTTTAGGGTGGAGAGGCGGGGAGGGGGGTTTGTTTAGGGTAAAGAGGCAGGGATGGGGGCCGTTTTAGGGTGGAGAGGCAGGGAGGGAGGGGCCGTTTTAGGGTGGAGCGGCAGGGAGGGAGGGGCCGTTTTAGGGTGGAGCGGCAGGGGGCGTTTTAGGATGCAGGAAGGGGGGAAGTTTGGGGTTTGGGAACCCCACAGCTGCCAGTCACTGCCCTGCACCACAACACTTAGCAGCCCCACCCTCCCCCTCCATGAAGCTCTGCAGCAGCTGAGAAAAGTGAACAGAGGTGGGGGGGCCAGGCTTACGGCTGGAGCAGTCACTCTGTAGCTCAGGGGATGGGAAGCATGTTGCCGGGAGGGAGAGACATGCCATTGAAAAGAGCAAAAATCCTCTGTCATTCACAGTGAGAGAGATCACCTCTGATCCCTGCACTCACCTTCTGCTCTGGTACACCGCACTTGGGTTCAGCTCTGCATCCACTCGCCGCATCTGTGATCCGTTCCCCACCTCCAATTACAGGGTCCCGGGTAGCAGTAAAGTAGTCTCAGTGTCCGCACTCCACTTCAACTCCAGGGAAACTGGAAGTGACGCTGTAGTGCTGAAAAAGCACCGCCCAGTCGCCCTCCGGTGCCGGCCAATGAAAAAAAATGGGCAAGAGCCAGGGACAAATCACTGGAGAGTGGGAGTGTTTGTGGGCACATTGCTTGCGCCCTGCACATGCCCTGCACACGGTCAAATCAACTTCCCAGCTTGCAATCTGCTGATTGCAAGCTGGGGAGCTTCCCATGGACTGCCGTGTGTCCGGCGCCTGGTCACTCTTAAAGTGACTTTTTTTTTTTGCCAAACACTTGGGGGGGGGGGGGGGCGACGCCTATGGACGGGCCACCACTGATCAATACTAACGTCAAACCTCTCAAACCTATAAACCTGTAGGCCAAATGTAGGCCTCATGCACACTGGGTGTTTTTCTTCTGCTGCTCGTGGGGGTGTCTGGTGTTTTTTTTTTCCTGCCTCCAAACCCCCTTGCATGATTCCTCTCATCCTGGCAGCAGAGTTTTGGCAGAAAAAAAAACCTTGACATACCTAAATACCTTGTGTACTGTGTTTAGGCGTGTTTAGCACTTGGGCCCAAGCACTTGATGCACCTAAACATGTTGCATGTAAGTTTACAGGTGTCAAAGGTTTTTTCTGCCAAAACTCTGCTGCCAGGAGAAAAGAAGTTTAGGAGAGTTACCAAAACGCCCAGTGTGCATAAGGCCTTATAATGATTTATTTTTCCTAAGTTACATCACCTTATTTTTGGCAGTTACCCATGCAGCAATTTTTACAGAGGTATTATTTCAGCAGAGCAGGGGTTAAAAGTTGCAGTGGGGGTCCGCACTTAATTCTACAAACCCCAATGGGAAACAGATGAGATGTGCTGAACGTCAGTGAGATGGAGCAAACCCTCAATGGTTTATGTCAGTGATTAGTTTGGGCATAATTATATATTTTACTTGGCGTTCTCTCAAAGAATGACCTCATCACTGGTCAGATTTAACTCTGGAACAAGAAGCATTCCTGTGTTCATTTTTTACATCTGTAGAAATGCATCTAAGAGTTCTTCCAGAATGTTGACAAATAATATTTATAAATGGAAGAGCACAAGAGGGGGCTATGAAATCAATAATAAAGGATAAAGAAATGAAGAAAGCTCCAAAAATGCATATTACAAAACATTATCACAAATACTGCATGTAACGTTATGTCAGCACTATATGGAAAAGTGCTTAGATATATATACATGATGAATTAAACTATTTATATAGGAACATCACCCCCCTGTGCTATTTTTTCTTTCCCCTCTTACCAATTTACTGGGTTATCCTCAAACATATACTCATGCCAAACACATCCAGCATTGTCGTGCTGTAATCTGCAGCTCCACAGGGCCAGGGCCTGTGCCAAAATCTTTTTGCTTACGTCATTGGGAGCCAGCTGTTTTTTCTGGGTTCTTGCAGCCAGACCCCTAATGACATGCTGTGGTGCATGCACAGTGTGTTTTAGATTGTCCCAAAGTCTTCTGGGATGCGTAACATAAGTATCTGTAGTGCTTACCCCCCCGTAGGAGCCACTGGTAATGATGGGTTCTCTGTTTTGCCATGACTTAAATTGCTTGGTCCCCACTGAGATACCTGTTCATAACCTAAAGGTCATTTACACTAGTGTTACTTAAGTGATAGTAAGCTCCCACTCTATAACAATGCACATAAATTAGGCCACCAGTAACTTGGGGGTAGATTAATTAGATGTATTATGGCTATGCTGTTAAACAATGAAAAAATCAACCAACAGGTAATCAAACAGGTTTAAAGATAATGTACTAGATAAATTGCTGACCTATAAGCTGACAATCATTAGAGCTGTAGTGTTGTTAAATTAAACTATAACTGGTGCAAAATAGGGTCAAAGTAACAGCATGAACAAACTAAAAAATGTAAAATTCTTGTGTGCACACTAGGCATGCAGCCCCAGTAGTGGCTGGGCATATGCCTTCCTTATTAATGGGTACCCATGGAGGTGGCCATAAAGTACTGGCACCTATTGTTAGTGTTGGCCAGCTTTCATCGGGGCCCTTCTGTAGGTGGTGTCCCTTTAAGAGTGTGCAGTAAATGGATAGTGGGCTGATGAACAAGAAGCAATCTCTACTGCCTTAGCTGTGTCAATGTTGGGATAAGCATGGATGGTCCCCCTACTGGTACACAGAAATCCAGTCCAGATCCCTTGGTAGTCTGCATTCCTCTGAAGTCAGGTTCCACAAGGCTCAGTTTCTGTGCTTGCACCCTTAAATGTCTCAGAGGTCCTAGCTCTCTGGTTCCTCTCCCTCTCAGATGTAGGCTGACGGGCACACACAACATATACGCTCTTGAGGGCTCTCCACATGAGGATATCTGCCACTGTGCTTCTGTTCACCTACTCTTGGCAAAAGACCCCTATCTCTGCACATTTTCCCGGGAAAAGGCTGCCCTCTCTCTGGCACAAGAGGACACACAGCCACTTCGTGTACACAGCAGCCCAGCTACATCATACTCACCCTAGCGAAAACATGGAAACTTGGACTGTGCTTCACAGAAAAAGAACAACTTCCAAAAATATTTTTTTTTAATTTGCGATTTAAAGAAAAGAAGGGTGGAAGGAACAAATATTCTTCAAAGAAGAAAAGGGAGTGAAGGTCCACTTTAATATCTCTCCATCTTTTCTAATCTGGCATTGAAAATAAATGACAGAGTCTTATCATTTTACAATAGTGGTATAGTATAGTTTAAATCTTTTTCCTAACTGATTTACTGCCAAATTAATCAGACAGCATTTCTTTAGTATGGCTAAAGTTTAATGGCTTCTTAGGTCGCTTTCACCCTGCCTGATCTGTTCAGGAGACGTGCAACTTTTATGTTAGTTCTGGCTCTGATACCAACAGGAGTGATGGGTGATTGGGTAGCATTTGTCAAAGGAGGGTTCATAATGGGCATCCTGGAAGGAGCCTTACTTGGGTTTCCACCTCTTCTGGAGGTGCTAGAACTGGTGTGCACAGTTACATTACTATGTTTACCTCATTTTTTCAACAGCCAGATGGTCTATATCAGAGTTATAACAGCATTATAGTACCTTAGAATATTTTTTTTTAAAGAAAGTGCAACTCAAGCTATGAGTATTTGGGTAAAGTGGGGATAGAACAGAATCTCTGTCAAGTTTTTTTTTGGCGAACATCTCACTTACGTCCTTCCACCCTGAAATTTGTCACCAGAACAGAAAGTAAGGGACATTCAAAATGTTTATAATTGAAGAGGAAGTAAGCTGAAAGTGCAGGCAATGCAAGTTACATGCAGCCTTTTGCATTTGCGTGCATGCTTTTGAGCTGCACTGCATTCAAATGAAAAACTGTGTTTGATAGCAATATTCCTTCACCTTCCACCTATAGTTATTGGCCTAAAAAGCCACCAATCATAGTTATTTCACATAGTGGTTTCGGAATCCAGCAAAAGTAAGATGTGTCTATTCAAACTCAGCAAATCCAATTAGGCTGCAGGAAAATAAACTGTGCTAGGTTAGGGACTCCTACAGTTTGTGCATCAAATAAAATCCAAAACAGTTTTAGATACAAGGTAAACAGCTCTATACAAATGGAGAAAAAACTAAATGGGTAAAAAGAAACATTGGAACTATGGCTTGTAAATAACTCCTTTACTGAGAACTGTAGAGAAGAGGTTACAGTGATGATGTGGTTCTGCTTGATAGGCAGTGGAGTATGTGCAGTCACATATCTTGTACAAACCCATAAAATACAGAATACAGGATAAGGGGGCTCTTTTTATGCAAATCACGACCATCTCTTGTGGTCGAGAGCAGGACAAGAAGTGAGGGAGGTTCTCTGACACATATAAAATGCAGTGAACTTTTGTTACACAAAATAGTATTCAATACACGTAGACAGCCCCAATATAACAGAACAGTTTTGTTAGCAAGTTTAAGCCAAAAAAGGCTTTTTCAATAGCTATTAATCCTAGCCTTGCAATGTGTTTTGGAGTTTGCTTCCTATACCTCCTTTTGACCACAAGTGTTGGTCATAATTTGCATAAAAAAGGTAACCCTGGTTTCTAGATTTTAAAGTGGAACTTGAACAATTTGATAAAGAGCCCAGATCCCCTGAAAAGTGGCACCATTGACATGGTGCCTAAAATAGAGAGCAACTGCGCATGTCCAGAGCAAGGTGAGACAGTGTACTACTGAATTTGAAACAGTATAGGCACTTATTTTTAATGTTTTACATAACTATAACTGCAAATGGTGCCAGCATGAAGTGCTTTAGCATGACTTAATTTTCTGACTAAAGTTCTGCTTTAAGGGTCTGTACAGGTTATGTAAGTACACATACTTACTATCTCTGCTGCCTAATAAGCTTAACCACAGTGTCACTGTAATCTCTGCTCAGCAGTCATCAATAAAGAGTTCATATGCATAAAGATCCCAAACACTGCACACCTAGAGAAGCCATTAGTAAACAAGTGAAAACTGCCCCAGCCAGCTTTTTCCATAGCCACATGTTGCTTAGGATAAAGCTGGCTTAGGCTGCTTTCACCTATTTACTAATGGCTTTGCTAGGTGTTTGTTTGGGACCTTTCTCTATGCATATCCACACTCTGTGAGAAGTTAGATGCACTCCTGCCCAGTCAGCACCAGTTGCAGGAAACACTGGATAGATTTACAGGTTCTTGTGTGAAGACCTTAAAGTGGTTGTAAACTTCAGACATAAAATCTGAACAAAGCATACCCCTCTATAATTTTTACTTGCCTTTCTCCAAAGCACTAAGCGTAATTTCTCTCTGCTGTCTCATTCCTGTGCTATCAGCATGAGTCACTTCTGACAAGTTTTCCTGACACCAAGAGAAAAAAGGTGACAGGGGAGGGATCAATCTGTGATTGACAGCCTCAGCTCTGTTCCGGTGTGCTGTGTGAAGGGGTGTGTCCTTTCCCTCCAATCAGCTCCCAGAGCTCTTCTACAGTGCGTAACAGCAGCTCCCTGCCCCTTGCTTTGTCAGTCTGTGAAAAATCCTTTTCATCTCAGAGGTTTACAAGGATGTCGCAATATACGCAATTTAGTCCCAATTCATCTTCTTCCCAACACCAGCCTCCCTCTCTCCTGCGCCCTCTGGAACGCCCGCTCTGTCTGCAACAAACTCACTGCTGTTCATGACCTCTTTGTCACTAATTCCTTTAATCTACTTGCTCTCACCGAAACCTGGCTCCACGAATCTGACACCCCTTCTCCTGTTTCCCTATCCCAGGGTGGCCTTCACTGGACTCACTCCCCTAGGCCTAATGGACGCAAAGGAGGTGGAGTGGGATTCCTCCTCCTATCCCCCCGAGCACCTTCCAGGTTATTCACTCTCCTCCCTCTTTTTCTCTCTCCTTATTCGAAGCCCACTGTATACGTCTATTCTCTCCTACTTCCCTAAGAATTACTGTGATCTACCGGTCCCCTGGACCATTATCAACTTTCCTTGATGAGTTTTCTGCCTGGCTACCCTACTTTCTCTCTTCGGAAATTCCCACAATCCTTCTTGGTTTCAACATCCCTGCTAATACAAACACTCCTGCTACTTCTAAACTTCTTAGTCTAACCTCTTCATTTGACCTGAAGCTTCTACTCACTCTGATAGCAACACCCTTGACCTTGTATTCTCCTAACTATGCACTCCATGCAACTTCTCAAACAATCCTTTTCCTCTCTCCGACCATCACCTTATTAGTATCTCTCTCCCCCTGTCTTCCACCACCTTTCCCTCCAATCGCCTAACCATCACCCGTAGAAACTTTCGCAACTTCAACTCCTCTCTCCTCTATTCTGCTACTGACTACCTCTATGACAAAATCTCTCCCCTGTCCTGCCCCAACCAAGCCACGTCCATCTACAACAAATCCCTGTCCTCCACCCTGGACAAGCTCGCTCTCCTCACTACACGCAGAATCAGGCCTCGACCCCTACAGCCATGGCAAACAGATGACACTAAAATTCTCAAAAAATGTAGTCACGCTCTTGAGCGTCTGTGGCACAAGAGTCTCTCAAAGACTTCAACCAATACAAATCTGCCCTCCAAAAATACTATTCTTTCCTCCACACTGCCAAGCAAACCTATTTTACAACTCTTATTAACACCTTTTCATCCAGTCCCCGTAAACTCTTCTCTACCTTCAACTCTCTACTTTGTCCTCCACCGCCTCCACCCACTGACTCACTCACTGCCCGGGAGATTGCTAATCACTTCAAAAACAAGATTGATACAATCCGTGATGAAATCTCCATTCCACAGGTATCTCCCCTAGCTAAGACCCCATGTCAACAGGTACAACTGACACTCCCCCTATTCAAATCTGCTACTACAGACGAAGTTGCTAAACTCCTTTCTATCGCCCACCTAAACACCTGTCCCCTGGACCCTATTCCCTCTCAAATGCTACGGTCGCCCTCTGACCCCATCCTATACTCTCTAACCCACATCTTCAATCTCTCCCTCACCTCTGGCATCTTCCCCAATGCTCTAAAACATGCACTGGTCACTCCCATACTTAAAAAGCCGTCCTTGGACCCTACCAATCTTAACAACCTATGCCCTATCTCCTTGCTCCCCTTTTCCTCTAAACTACTTGAGCGCCTGGTTTACAATCAACTGAGTGACCACCTCATTAAAAACAACCTTCTTGATGCCCTTCAATCTGGATTTCGCCCTCAACGCTCCACAGAAACTGCTCTTTTAAAACTCACAAATGACCTACTAACTGCAAAAACCAACGGACACTATTCTGTACTCCTACTTCTGGATCTTTCAGCTGCCTTTGACACGGTTGACCACCCCCTCCTCCTCAAAAAACTTTACTCCCTCGGTCTCCGTGACTGTGCTCTTCAGTGGCTCTCATCCTACCTATCCCAACGCACATTCAGTGTCACTTACAATTCTACTTCCTCCACTCCTCTTCCCTTCTCTGTTGGGGTCCCCCAAGGTTCTGTTCTTGGACCTCTTTTATTTTCAATCTACACCTCTTCCCTGGGTCAGCTGATAGCCTCTCATGGCTTCCAATATCATTTCTATGCTGACGACACACAAATCTATCTCTCCACCCCTCAACTCACTCCATCAGTCTTCTCACTCATCACTGACTTACTAACCAACATATATGTATGGATGTCACACCACTTCCTCAAACTCAACTTGTCCAAAACCGAGCTTATAATATTTCCTCCCCCACGTGCCTCTTCCCCTGACTTCTCTGTCAAGAGCAATGGCAAAACCATCCACCCGTCCCCACATGTCAGGGTGCTAGGTATTATCCTGGACTCTGAACTCTCCTTTCGGCCCCACATCCAATCACTTTCCAAAGCTTGCCGCCTCAACCTCCGCAACATCTCTAAACAACGTCCCTTTCTAACCAATGAAAGCACAAAGCTCCTGATTCACTCCCTGGTTATCTCTCGCCTCGACTACTGCAACTCCCTCCTCATTGGCTTACCTTTAAATAGACTATCCCCCCTTCAGTCCATCATGAATGCTGCTGCCAGACTCATCCACCTTACAAACCGCTCAGTGTCTGCTACCCCTCTCTGCCAATCCCTCCACTGGCTACCACTCACCCAACAAATTAAATTCAAAATACTAACAATAAGTTACAAAGCCATCCACAACTCTGCCCCCAGCTACATCACTAGCCTAGTCTCAAAATACCAACCTAATCGCCACCTCCGTTCCTCCCAAGACCTTCTGCTCTCTAGCTCCCTCATCACCTCCTCCCATATCCACCTCCAAGACTTCTCCCGAGCCTCGCCCATCCTCTGGAATTCGCTACCCCAATCTGTCGGACTGTCTCCAAATGTATCCACCTTTAGGCGATCCATGAAAACTTTCCTCTTCAGAGAAGCCTATCCTGCCTCCATCTAACAACTGCACTATTTTCTCCATTAGCTCATCCCCCACAGCTATTACCCTCTTGTATAACTTGACCCTCCCTCCTAGATTGTAAGCTCTAACGAGCAGGGCCCTCTGATTCCTCCTGTATTGAATTGTATTGTAATAGTACTGTCTGCCCTAATGTTGTAAAGCGCTGCGTAAACTGTCAGCGCTATATAAATCCTGTATAATAATAATAATGTACAGGACAAATGGCAGCAAATAAACAGGTACAACTTATCTCTGTGTATCACCTGAGACCAGTCGCTTCACTGAGTGTATGAAAGGGTTTACAACCACCACGTTTTATGAGAATAAAGAGTTCATGTTTCTTTTTTACCAATTATGTGGGGGTTTTTTGTAAACATCAGAGTAATCAGTATATCATATGACAGAACAATTGAGAGTGTAGACTTTGGCTGATAAAAAATATCTATTGAAAAACTTGATGTTCTTTTTTCTAGTTTTTTGTTGTTTCTTTTTGCCATAGCTGACCATATGTTCAAATATGCGCATAAGCTGCAGTGAGGTACACAAGACATTGGTGGCAAAAAGAAATGTGAACATCTTTTCATGGTTGTATTTACATCGTTCTAAAAGTTTATCGATTTTTTGTTTCTTGCCATTTGATATTTGTCTCCTATGGACAGCCAATTTTGTCTTTTCCCACTGTTGTAAATAAAAGTTTCTAGGCTGTGTATTGCAGTTATCCTTTAATGACCTAGATAATCTGGCAAGCTTTGCATATTAACACCAGAGAAGAAATAGATACAGTAAATTAATAATGAGGATTTCAAAACATGATTCCAGCTGGCAATAATACAAAAATTAATACATATTTTATTATACTTTACTGTTTCAATTGAGGCATCAGTCCACAAAAAAATGATATTTTAGTCATAGCAGGACTCCAAAAGGTTTACCCAAAAATTGAGTATAATGGTAAGATCTCCCAGTAATGCCGCGTACACATGATTGGAAATTCGGCCAGCAAAAGACCGATGAGAGCTTGTGGTCGTAAAATGTGACCGTGTGTATGCTCCATCTGACTTTTGCTGGCCGAATTTCAGCCAGCAAAAGATTGAGAGCATGTTCTCAATTTTTTGGTCAGAAAAATTTCCTATCCGAAAATGGGATCGTATGTAGCAATTGCAATGCGCAAAATTCCTACGCATGCTCGTAAACAATTCGACGCATGCTCGGAAGCATTGAACTTAATTTTCTCGGCTCGTCATAGTGTTGTACGTCACCACATTCTTAACGGTTGAAAGTTCAGCGAACTTTTGTGTGACCGTGTGTATGCAAGGCAAGCTTGAGCGGAATTCCATCGGAAAAGCCATCATATCTTTTTCTGACGAGAAGTCCGATCGTGTGTATGCGGCATTAGAGTTGCTGACTTCTTATTCTTATACCTCCTACAGCTAATGATGAGTCTATGATGAATTTGGATCTACATAACCAGCAGTTTGGCATATCCAGTTCATATGATGGATCTGGATCTCCCTTACTACTCCATTTCCATATCTCAGACTCCATTTTTAATGTGGGTTTCTGTTCCACCTAAGCTTCACTCTGGGTTTTCCCCAGAAAGGCACACACGTCCAGTCATAATCACAACGGTTTAAAAAAAATTAAAAACTTTATTCTAAGTCTGTGACTGTTATTTAGACTGGTGCTTCTCAACCTTTTTTTCAGTCAAGGCACCCTTTAAAATTATAGACAATCTCAAGACACCCTTTAAAACCATGGACAGTCTCGAGGCACCCCATTCTAAAATGTAAAAAACTATTCTCATAGTTTTACACAATGCAGCAACATCCACACAAAGACACTCAACGTCAGAGGTGATTTATTCTTCCAAAGCAAATACATTTTTGCGCGCTGATACTGACTAGTGTTCCAATGTTTCTCTTCTATTTCAATTTCTCTCCACCAGTCAGCTAATGTCACCCCAGTGCTGAGAGAGAGGGGTACAAGAGGGTCAAACAAGGAAGCTGTGGAGGCAACAGACATCCTCCTTATTAACTGATGACATCATTGGTTGTTAGGATGCCAGTGTCTAGAAAATCACAATGGTGCATAATGGAAACCTGTGGCTTTGTGTAACTAAAAGGCAGGCTTGATCTACCTGCTGGCTTGTATACAATTGTTGATCAATTTTTAGGCATTTTGCCAAGGCACTCCTGAAGAAACCTCAAGGCGATTGAAAAAGGCTGGTTTAGATTGTATCATTTATAAAGCCAATACTGCCAATTTTACATATTATTGGTTTATTTGTTGGACAAATCTGTATTGCCCCAGTCAGGGCCGGAAAAAGGGGTGGGCAGGAGGGGAAGCTGCTCTGGAAGCAGTGGAATTTTGGGGGTTTGTGCTAGAACGGGTTAGGAAGGGACTTTGGGGGGGGGGGATTTGTGCTAGTGGTCATGACTAGGGGGATTTGTGCTAGGAAAATAAATTTGAAAGAGAGGATTATTACTTGGAGAGGAGATTGGGGGGGGGGGGGGGGGGTAGGAGGTTTGTGCTGGGAGAGGGGGATTTAGGGAAAGTATTTGAGCTGGGAGGAGGATTTGTACTGGGAGAGGGGGAATTTTTGTTTGAGGAGAATTTTGGCTTGCAATGGGAATTTATGTTTAGGGGGTAACTATGAGGATTAGTGCTCAAATTTATTTGGGGGAGGAGGGGAGTTTTTTTGAAATATAATGCTCATACATTTTTTGGGGGGTGCCATTTGGCATCTTTGCCCTTGGTGCTAGATGACATTGTCCCAGGACTGGCCCCAGTTCTGTTTACATTTGATTTTTTTTGTTCATTACATTTGTTCCAACTGTTAATTACCCTACTAATCCTACTTGGAGGGAATGCTACAGTTTAATTCAGAATACCAGCCACAGGTTGAGATGGATTACAAGTAAAGCCTATTGATGACTCTCATCATTGTTGCCCCCATGGTACTATCCCAGATAGCAAGGATAACTTGCCACAAATTTGTAGCAGTGTTGAATTGTAAATCTGTTAACTTGCTGCACATTTTTACTGGCAAGTTGTACACTTGCAGAGCACTTGAAGCACAATTTCTAATTGACACTTTTTCACTTTGCAGCAAATTTGCATGGCAAGTCTCTAGTAAGAGCAAAGTTGCAGTGATGAGTCTACAGCAAGAGCTCTGTAAGTCTACAGCATAAAAATTCAGTCACAGTGACCCCTGTGGTGGGATGACTATTGCACAACATAATTGAACTTGCAGCAGACGTGCAGAATGTTTGCAAAGAAAAGTTGATCTGGAGTCATGAAATGCAGAATTGCTGCAATTGTGTGTAGCCAAGGGTTTGCTACTATAGTTATTACAGTTGTTGTTATTTCAAATGAGTTTGGCTCCCTCTAGTGTCTGCTGAATGTTGTTAGGATTGATCTTCTAATTCCTGAGAAGGGACGCAGCAAAGCATTGTGGAAGATGTAATTTGGAGGAGGAAGTGACTCTGTTAGCTGGATCAGCTCTGAACTACAATATAGACAATGCAAAGCGTGCAGCACTGCTTGCTGGGAACAGTAATAAAAGGATTGGCTTGGCCATCTTTCAGCCTCTCTGGACGCCATTCAACACCTGCCAGCAGGAGGTCTGTGTGTGACAAGGAGTGAGAGACTGCGGCCTATACAGTGTGGAGCTGGATCGCCCGCCTCTGAGGGATCTCGGAGCACAGCATTGCCAGCTCCGCAATTCCGGATGGAGCCTCACAGCCTTTGAGTCTATTGTGGTGAGAGGGCACCTGCCCATTCCAGTAAAGTGCACAATATAGCTGAGTGAGTTCTTTTACAGACTGCTGGTGAGACTTGTAGTTCTATGGAGGTGAATCTACTTCTTCACAAGCATCATACAGCTGAACTCTGGGGTTTTGTTCCCTGTGCTGTAAGGTCAGTACTGTATTACACTCACATATAAGGAGGAATCTACAAGTGCTATATTTCTTCAGTTAAGCAGTTATCAACATACCATTTATTCTACAGTTATTTCTTGTCCTTTGCTTTTTGGATTACAAATACTGCAGTTTAAACTACAGGCTAGCTGAAGATATCTGGAGTTAAAGAACTTTTATCATCTTCCTTTTCTACCAAGCACTGCTGTTCTATGTGTAGTTTGAACTTTGAATTACAGCCTAGGGGTAGCCATTAAGTACATGTTAGACATTACATTGTGTTATTGAATGTAAGGGATATTGTATTGCAATTTGGTGTGTGTACTGAGGCCTCGGTGGGAAGGTGTTTAATATGAGTATTAAAGGATATTGAATACTTATCCCATCATACATCTGTTTACATATAGTCCTAATGGTGAATATAAAGTTAACAGTTTTGCGTATCTAAATTAAGTGATATCAACTGTCAATCATTACTTGTCTTTATTCATATTGTTGACTGTGTTTCATTATTCACTCTAGTATACTTTTTTGAGTGGTTCAGTGACATTGTGTGAGTTTCTCATTGCTAACATCCTATAGCAGAATGGAAACCAAGGTGTCAGAGGTAAGAGAGGATCTGTAGAGTCAGGGTAGCCAGTGGGGTATAGAGTCAATCAGCAGCCCTCACAGGGGTATCGCTACATGTGCAACAAACTTGTGAAGCCTGGCAAGACTAGCAATAGCTTAGCAAGTCATTTTCAAACTTGCGGCACAATTGCTTGCTATCTGCGATGGTATTTTGCGGCAAGTCTGACTTTATCATGAACACATAAAGCACCGACAGTATGCTGCAAGTACAAATGTAGGTGACAAACAAAGTCTTTGTTCTCTGCCAGAACACCCCATCATTAGCAACAATACTATCATTTTTAGGATAGTGACTCTCCCATGTCACTTGAGCCCCCCAAGAACAATATACACTGGTTGTATGTCTACAATATGTTGGCCTATGCAAATGCAGCTGCTAATTGAGCCTTTTCCCTCTGCCACACCACATCAGGTTCCATACCCCAGTCACTTAAATTGACCTGCTTACATCATTAGCAAAAGTACTATGATTTTTAAGATGGGTGACTTACCCTGAGCTTCCTAATAGGGCTTCCCATGTCATTGGGTCCCAAGAAACAGTATGTACTTGTCATATGTCTGCTTAAGCCATATGTCTGTGTGTGCAAATGTGCAGCTGCTTATTGAGCTTTTGTTCTCTGCCACACCACCAAGTTCCATACCCCATTTACTCAAACTGAGCTACTTACATTACTAGCAAGAATACCATGATTACTAAGATAGGTGACTATACCCGTGATTTCTAATAGGGCCTCCCATGTCATTTGGGTCCCCCAGGAACAGTATGCATTGGTTGCATGTCTACTCAGGCCATATTTATGAAATTATTCTGCTAAATAGTTACATATGTTAATCTGTGAAGCCCATTTTGTACAAACAAACAATGTCCATTGGTAAAATAAAATCTGCATCAGAGACACACAGAGAAATAAAATTAAACAGGCATTCTAGCCTTCCCCTAAGTTCACTGAGACCTCTGTCTGGTAAAAGGTTGTCAGCAGACAGGAAATGAGGGTAAATTTCTCTAACAGAGCCCTGGAAAGCAGTAAAAACCTGACATGATTCCCTACTATCCAAAACTAGAAAAACAGTTCTTGGCTTGACATACACTTAAAGACTTCAGCACAAATGCAGTAAAGTTTCCAGTTAACTGTCCAGACTTCAGTTAGCAAGAACTTTCCTTATATGCTACTCCCTCTTTGCCTTCTAAAACAAGTTCTTTGAAGTTTTTTATTATTTGAGGTGCCATGAGAACCACGATATTGTGAAAGGGGACTATTTTTGCAAGAGATACAAATAAGGGCAGCTTATAGTTAGTTTGACAACATCTCACAAACTCAACATACTTCCCTGCTAAACCCAAACCAGTGTGCCTTTAAATAATCTTGAGCACAGTAATTGAATGCATAGGGACCTACGTAACTGCGGGATTGGGAGAAGATTACATTTCACATCTTGGATCCATTCTCTTTAAGTAACCGGAATGGTTTAAGCATCCAGATATGGTCTCCTCTGTTTACAAGCTCTGTCTCTAATTTGTGTATGAGGCTGAGAAGAATTAGTATTTAATCCGATGGATATACACAGTATTTTATTTCCTGGTAACATTATACGGATTAGTATCATACAGAAAAATATCTACAGTTCACGATCGGAAGCAGTTAGTGTCACAGATTGTGAATATTTTATCACTTGTAAGTGAGGCCATTAAACAGAAGTCTGCCTTAGTGCCTTTTCATTCCACTAGATGGCAGTGCCAGTAACAATTTGGCAGCTCCCTTACTTTTTTGTCTTGCATCAATCAATGGAGAAAATTGAGTACTGTCCGTGATACTTTTTTTATTTGCACTAACATACAATTTTTCAGGACAAGCTTTCGGGGTATGTCCCCTTCTTCAAGGTCCAAGCAGTAGTACTGCTTGGACCTTGAAGAAGGGGACATACCCCGAAAGCTTGTCCTGAAAAATTGTATGTTAGTGCAAATAAAAAAGTATCACGGACAGTACTCAATTTTCTCTGTCACAATTGCACTAATACGGCTACAATCAAATCACGTATCAATCAATGGGACATTCATTGAAATCACTTTCTAGGTCAGGAAGGAAAATAATTGGTAGACTTCTTGATGCTGCATTGCATCTTCCATGGTTTTCAGTCAACTTATGTTGCTTCCAGGGCACCGTCCCTCTTCTGCATTGTTGCCCAATAGGTTATATCATATAAACTACAAATACATTAGTAAAATCTTCCCCTTTTCCCTCCCTCACATTTTGATTTTTTTTTTTTTTTTTAGATTATTTAAAAGATTTCTTGTGCTACAAAGCAGCACATCAGCATATCTCGGCTAGGTGAGAATGACTTTTGTGTCCCTCCACTCTCCCCCTTACAGATTCTGCATGTGTGCAGATATGCCACAGGGCTTTAGTGGCACTTCTGTGCACACGCAGTTTTCCCGCACGTTTGCACACATATGGCTTTTCCTGTGCATGCTAAGACAGCTGTTATGGAACTTCCAAAACTTCTGCAATATTTGTGCATTCATGGGAAAGTTCCTGAAGGGCTCTGCCAGATCATCTGCTCATGTACCCTAATAACAAAAATGGGGGTGCCGTAGGGACCAGAGCAAAAAGAACGAAAAGAGACTGAAGTTCCTCCTTAAAAACATGCAAAGAACATTGTTACATTGTAGACGAATGCAGCCAATCTAATGCTCATTCTAGGAAGCCTAAGGACAACCTGATCATGCATGCAGTTACTTAAAGCCCAACTCAAGAATGTTTTCTTTTTTTTCGTTTTGGATAGTGCGTGAAGATTTATAGTTACATTTTATTGCTGTGTACCCAGTTGGTAAATTTCACTTTTTTTCAGCCTCAGCGACTCTATGTTAGCCCTTTGCCTATGCTCTCATACGCATTTACAGGTGTGTTAGAAGAGGAGTGTTCCGGAGGGGAGAGTTTGAGCAGGAAAAACACTTGACACACCTAAACAAGGCACAAACGCACCTTAATGCCAGGCACATTTAGTGTTTGAGCATTTATTCATTTCAAAGGCCAGAATAAATTAATATTCTGGCCAATGGAATGAATGAACGCCCAAATGCTTGACAAGCCTAAGCTTGCAAAATGCAGCTTTAGGCCCGTTTGTTAGGCTGCTTTTCCCCTGCCAGGAGAAAAGGCATTCAAAGAAGCTGGGCCAATGGGCACATGAGGTCTTAAACATTTCTTCTTTTTGTTTTCTTGTCAAGTACTAGACTCACCTTTTTTTCAGGATTTTATTGCTATCTATGTCCCATGAGAGAGCTTTCCCCTTGCTTTCTGCCCAGGTGATGAGTGATAGAACAGAAAGAAAAGAGAGATCTTCTTAATGGGACACAGACAGACTTTAAAATTTTACAAAAATGTGTTCAATTAAGAAACTTTTACTTGCGAAATCACACCCTTTAACAAAGAACTTACATAGCTGGAGATTAAGGGACACATTTCAGACATGTTTCCCACTAGAACAATATTAAGATGCTATCAAAATGATCAGAGACAAGCAAACATGCCAAATGTGACGATATCATAAAATGTTTGGCTGTCTGCTGTAAAATGCTGCCTCCTTTGGCATAGATCTATAGGGCCTTTCCTCCAGTGCATGCCTTTAGACAATTTTCATCTAGGATGATGTCTTTGTCTACATTGTTTTCTTAATGAAAAAAAAAATCATACAATGGAGACACAGAAAACCCACTGGAAAGAAGCAATTATCAAAAATTTTAATTTAGAAAGGACATCAGATTAACACGAGGCAGACTTATGCTATAATCTTAAATGGGCTGTGTAGGCAATACAAAGGATTAAAAACTGAACAAAATTCTTCTATTCTTTACAGCCAAGGAAGTTGCCATCTTAGCCTTTTTGATCTGCAGTTGCCATGGTGCTGCACATGTGGTCAGTTATGACACCAGCCATTTGATGGCTTGACAGTTCAGTGAAGAGCGCAAGTAAATGTGACAGTTGCCATTCACGGCAGGCCTTGGATGTAAGGCCCCTTTCAAACAGGCTGTCCGAGCAGGTCCGCCTGTCAGTTTTTCAGGACCTGATCGGACCCCCAGTCTCTTCTGTAGAGCGGCCAATGTCCACTGAGACCCGCCGCCATCCAATCCGATCATGTCCGGTCCTATTCCCCATCTGTCTGGCGGATCAGATGGAAACGGACAGGCGGTCTGTTCCATTTGATTGCCCCATAGAGGAGAGCGGGGCCCTACTGGGGAAGTCCCGACTAATGGACGTAATGTATATATAGGACGAGGAACCCTGTACATGACGCCATCCCACGGTCATATCTGCGCCTAGCTGTCCTGCTAGTGATTGTTAAACACAAGCAATATATGGTCAGCACTGCATATAGTGCTAATTCTTGTGCAATATTTTATCCTATACACTAAATGAGAGTTTTAAACGGAGAACACTAGAGTTGTGTGCTTTGTTTCCCTGCATGTATGCTGCTTTGATCTAAGATCCATCTACCCATCCATCCACTCACCTGAGTAGGAGGTAATGAAGATCTGGATGTGATAGCTGTTTGCTTCATCCCCAGAGAGGGAAAACTGTGAGTTGTGACCTACTGGTAATGCAGGGGTCATGCCAGTGAGGTGAGAGGCCATTCTACATGGGTGGTGTATTCACTTAATTTAGTTTAGGCACAGTGGTGTTTTTCGTTGATTGAAGTTTGGATATATTCATCGATTTACCACAATTTTGGTTGTACATACAGTGCCTTGAAAAAGTATTCATACCCCTTGAAATTTTCCACATTTTGTCATGTTACAACCAAAAGCATACCTTTTTTTGGGGGGATTTTATGTGATAGACCCCAACTTTGACTGGGTCATTCTAACACATGAATATGCTTTGATCTAAACCATTACATTGTAGCTATGGATGTTTGTTTAGGGTCGTTGTCCTGCTGGAAGGTGAACCTCCCCCCCAGTCTCAAGTCTTTTGCCGCCTCTAAAAGGTTTTCGTCTAATGCCGCGTACACACGACCGGACCGGAGTCCGGCGGACAATTTGATCGTGTGTGGGCTCCAGCTGACTTTTTTTCCCCAAAAGTTCGACGGACCTAGAAATGAAACATGTTTCAAATCTTTCCGACGGACTCGAGTCCGCTCGTCTGTATGTTAGTCCGACGGACAAAAACTGACGCTAGGGCAGCTATTGGCTACTGGCTATGAACTTCTTTGTTTTAGTCCAGTCGTACGTCATCACATACGAATCCGTCGGACTTTGGTTGATCGTGTGTAGGCAAGTCCGTTCATTCAAAAGTCCATTGGAAGACCGTCAAAAGTCCATTGGAAAGTCCGTCAGACCAGTCCGGTCGAAAAGTCCGCCAGACAAAGTGTGCCGTAAAGTCCGCTCGTGTGTACGCGGCATCAGATTGCCCTGTATTTGGCTCCATCCATCTTCCTATCAACTCTGACCAGCTTCCCTGTCCCTGCTGAATAAAAGCATCCCCACAGTATGATGCTGTCACCACCATGTTTTACGGTGCGGATGGTGTGTTCAGGGTGATGTGCAGTGTTAGTTTTCCGCCACATATAGCGTTTTGCTTTTAGGCTAAAAATGTAAATTTTAGTTTTATCTGACCAGAGCACCTTCTTCCACGTTTGTCCCCCACATGGCTTCTTGTAAACTGCAAATGGCTTATGGCTTTCTTTCAACAATGGCTTTCTTCTTGCCACTCTTCCATAAAGGCCAGATTTGTGGAGTGCACAACTAATAGTTGTCCTGTGGACAGGTTTTTCCACCTGAGCTGTGGATCTCTTCAGCTCCTCCAGAGTTACCATGAGCCTCTTGGCTGCTTCTCTGATCAATGCTCTCCTTGCCCAGCCTGTCAGTTTAGGTGGATGGCCATGTCGGTAGGTTTGCAGTTGTGCCATACTCTTTCCATTTTCAGATAATGGATTGAACAGTGCTCCGTGAGATGTTCAAAGCTTAGGATATTTTTTTATAACCTAACCCTGCTTTAAACTTCTCCACAATTTTATCCCTGAACTGTCCGCTGTGTCCCTTGGCCTTCATGATGCTGTTTGTTCACTAAGGCCAACTCCCTTCTCATTGTGGAGAAAGGGGGGGATGGGGAAGATGGGGGCACTTGGGCAAGCTGTACACGGATAGAAGGTCAATTGATTAAATGACCAAACACTGATCATACACCCGATGTGGTGTTGTTGCTGTAACCAGAAGCATACTGTAGAAAAAAAGGGGGGGTACCCGGCATTGAGAATGCCGGGTGAAAAGAGGTTACTTTAGCAACAAAATTGATCAGAGTATTAATTTTATCAAAAATATCAATTTATTGTAATATCAAATAAATAATTCAAACACATTGATGTATTTCATAAAAGAAGCAAACACATTATGGCTATTGAGGAGTAACCATATCCAGGTAAATATTCAATAGACAGGACAACATTCAAAAAACACAGCACAAAACGACACTGAACACGGTCCGGACGCTTTATGGTGGTCAGCAGCCTGGTATCAAGTCATTTAGAGGGGGTATTCTCTGTAGAAGATCACAATGGATCACCTGGATAGGTAATTTTAGTGATGATTGGCTGCCGATCAACATAAATATGGGGGAACAGAGTAAGTGAGAAAACAGGTAAGGAAAGACCGGTAGATAGTGGATAATAGAACCAGCATTTGAGGAGTGACCATACATGTGTATTATGGCTGTAGGATATCAAAGTGGGGACCATGTAAACAAGCTTGGATTCTCAGGCAGTCAATAAACTGCATATGTCTTAGATTTGGTCAGGTCCTCGCACAAGGTGGATTGACAATAGTAATAGTAGTTTGATATTCCTCATTGCCAAGTTGGTTAACAGTTCACAGATCCTGGTTCATTATGGCAAACGTGAAATGCTGTGACTGGGTATTACTAAATGAAATGTTGAGAACATAGCTCTGAAGTATCATAACTGTATTGTCTCCCTTTTATATTATAAAGCGCTGCATAAACTGTTGGCGCTATATAAATCCTGTATAATAATAATAATAATAAGGTCTTCTAACAAACCTCTGAGGGCTTCCCAGAACAGCTGTATTTATACTGAGATTAACCACTTGCCGACTATCTGCCCCAGTTGTACTGCGGTAGAATGGCATGACTGGGCGAAATGACGTTATGTAACGTCGCTTTGCCCTGTGGCCACTAGGGGGCGTGTGCGCGCCGCCAGGGGAGGGCGCGTGTGCCCCCTGCTCGCCCACGGAGCCGATGTGAGTCGTGATCATCGTCGGGCTTCCGCGATCCCTCGGGGCACACGGAGAACCGGGATCTGTGTGTGTAAACACACAGTTTCCGGTTCTCTGAGGGGAGAACAGACAGATTGTCTGTTCATACAGCGTATGAACAGCGATCTGTCATCTCCCCTTCACAGTCCCATCCCCCCTTCAGTTAGAACACACAAAAGGGAACACATTAACCCCTTTATTGCCCCCTAGTGGTTAACCCATTCACTGCCAGTGACATTTTTACAGTAATCAATGCATTTTCATAGCACTGATCGCTGTATAAATGCCAGTGGTCCAAAAAATGTGTCAAAATTGTCCAACGTGTCCGCCATAATGTCACAGTCCCGATAAAAATCGCAGATCGCCATAAAAAATGCCATAAAACTATGCCCTATTTTGTAGACGCTATAACTTTTGAGCAAACCAATAAATATACGCTTATTGCAATTTTTTTTTACCAAAAATATGTAGAAGAATACATATAAACTGAGCAAAAAAATTGTTTTTTTTATATATTTTAGGGGGATATTTATTATAGCAAAAAGTAAAAAAATATTGCGTTTTTTTCAAAATTGTCGCTGTTGTTTTTTTGTTTATAGCGCAAAAAATAAAAACCGCAGAGGTGATCAAATACCACCAAAAGAAAGCTCTATTTGTGGGGAAAAAAAGATGTCAATTTTGTTTGGGTGCAATGTCGCACGACCACGCAATTGTCAGTTAAAGCGACGCAGTGCCGAATTGCAAAAAGTGCTCTGGTCAGGAAGGGGGTAAAATCTTCCGGGGCTGAAGCGGTTAAATGACACACAGGTGGACAATATTTACTAATTAGGTGACTTCTGAAGGCAATTGGTTCCACTAAATTTTAGTTAGGGGTATCAGAGTAAAGGGTGCTGAATACAAATGCACACCCCACTTTTCAGATATTTATTTGTAAAAACATTTAAAAACCATTTATCATTTTCCTTCCACTTCACAATTATGTGCCAATTTGTGTTGGTCTATCACATAAAATCCCAATAAAATACATTAATCATTTTGGTTGCAACATGACAAAATGTGGAAAATTTCAAGGGGTATGAATACTTTATCAAGGCACTGTATGGACATTTTTTTGGACTACATTATAATTTTGGAAGTTTTGTGCATGATACTCAGAGAAGAAATATCATATTACTTTTGTTGTTTTTTGTTATGCACTTATATTAGGGTGTGATATACTGTATGTAAACTGTTTTTCTTAATTACTATTTAGTGGCACATATCATAGCAAATTTAGTTTTCTAGGGGAGTTGCGTTCCACCATTTTGGATATCATTTTATATAACAAGGTTTAAACCACTTATAGGTGTTGGCTAGCAACTCACTGAGCATTCATTTTAGATTTATTATAGAGGATTGCGCTCATTGATTATACACAGACAAGTTAGGTGTAGATTTAAATATCACGTGAAGCCTGACTGGAAAACTCCCAGGACATTGCTAAGGGAGGCCCACATAGGCGTGCGCACAGGGTGTGCCAGGTGTGCCTGGGCACACCCTAATTGCCTTGTGTGGTGCATATTCCCGCTTGTTTAGAGCACTGATATTTCATCCCAAAAAAAAAGTTACAAAATAAAAGAATTTAAAAAGAATCAAAATAAAACTACTGACACTGTCCACTGCCCTACTGACACCATCAGTACATAAACACATGCATATGTATTTGAGCTTTGGGGTGCACACCCTAATGTAAGAGGCTGCGCACACCTATGGAGGCCCAGCTATTACTGATCACCTTCACTATCACAGGAGTGAGTTCCCAAGCTCTGAGCTCAGAGCTATTGCATCAGGAGGCATATAAAGCTGCGTACACACGAGCGGAATGTCTGACAGAAAAAGTCTGACAGAAGCTTTTCATCGTCTATTCCGATCGTGTGTATGCCTCACTTTTTTTTCTAAAATTCTGATGGACCTAGAAATGTAACATGCTCTAAATATTTCTGACTGAACCAATTTCTATCTGGAAAACCGCTCCTCTGTATGCTGTTCCGAGGGACCAAAAAAGACGCATGCTCTGAAGCAAGTATGAGACGGAAGCTATTGGCTACTGGCTATTGAACTTCCTTTTTCTAGTCCCGTCGTATGTGCTGTACGTCACCGCGTTCTGGACGGTTGGACTTTGGTCGGACTTTGGATTGACCGTGTGTAGGCAAGACTGCTTGAATGGAATTCCGTCGGAGTTCCGTCTGAGGAACCTTCTGAGTTAATTCCGACAGCTAAACCAGTCGTGTGTACGGGGCATTAGGGGGTTTGAATCAGAGAAAGAGCTCACTACTGTGATGGTGGAGGTGAACAGCAATAGCTGGACCTTTCTTAGCAACATCCTTGCAATGTCCTGGGAGTTTTCCAGTCAGGCTACATGAGATGCATAAATGGCCTACACCTATACCAGGGGCATTATTCAATTTGTGTCAGAGCTGCACAGCTTGTTTTCACCTACAGAAACCCCTCATCTGTATAGGCAGCTTTCTGTTAAAGGGGAACTAACCTTTTAATGTTTAGTTTGTTCTTGTTATTGGCACCCATTTTCTATTACAGTGTGCAACTCGCAAATTCTTAGGTGTTTACTTAGGACAGCTGGCTGCATTTAGTGCTGTCAGAAAACATTAGTCTTCATAAAGCCTTAACAAGTCCTCCTGTGCATCCAGCCATGATTTCATTCACATTGACTGCTCAAGCCCTGAAGAAGGGAAAGGTTCTTTTCCCCCAAAATGTGTTGGATGTATTTGATGCTTTTAACAATCAAATGTTTCAAAAAAGCCTTTAAGTGAGATGAACTTCTTCACTGTCTGGGGAGTGCTTCCTTTGTCGCTATTAGAAAGATAGCAGCCTAAGACCAAAATTGGGTCCATCTTTACCATGTACAGTATATCTCAACTATGGATCTGCTTCTTTGAAAGAACAATCACTGTAAGGTAGATCCTTCAAAATCAGCTTTCATTTTTACTTCTTTCTAACATTATGACACACAGTTCTGCACTTGGTAGCAACTTTACTTCTCCATTAGTTAAACCCACTACTACTTATCAATATACTCAAACTTGTCCTATGCCTCACATTGCCTAGAATAGAACACGTTTGGAGGTTTAGCCCTCAGCTTGTGTTGTGGAGAAGTGGAAAGATTAATCTCTTTTAGAACAGTAGAAAGCTGTGAAATAAAGCCAGGACAATCATTATCAGAAAATAAATTGTATCAATAGAAGGCTGACTCATGTGTCTTACAAGCTTTGATCTTGAAAGTGAGGTTGAAATAAAACAATAGCAACAAAGCATTTGCAGACACGCAGTCTCTCAACACAGCACTACTAAAACCGCCATGGGACAGAAATTCTATGATATCCTCCATGAGCACAGCTGGCAGATCACTGCAGCAGGAATACAGGCAAACACTCAGCTGTAAGAGGGGAAAACAGCTGTCTCAGCTAATTCTTTCATGCCTTTGGCTACATGAGCTCTGCTAACACTGATCCAGAGGAATCTGTGCGTTTCAAGGAAAAGCTTTTCAGCCTAGCGCTGGATGGATTATCAAAGTGCTATAAATATACTCTTCTGTGGATGGACTTTGCAGCACTAACAGAAATTTAATCATGATGCATTCATTTTCCTATGTAAGGAAAGGTTCACACTGCTTCACTGTGGTAATGCATGCACGCTCTTTTTCTTCTGTTAATGTGTGTTGCAGCAACCTATTCATTTGAATGGCCAGCTTATTGCACAATATTGCGCAAAAAAGTGCACACGGGTATCTTTTCTAATGCAATGCATATAGTAGTGCTTTACTGTGCGTTGTGGTGCAATGCAGCACATATAGGTAAGGTACATTAGGGCGCCCTTAAGAATAACTGGCACTTCAGCGCACAAACAAGCAAAACATGTTCAGCAATGTGAACCAAGCGTAAGACTGGTCTTCAACTACAAAAATTGTGCATGTGCGTGCAGTTTTGAGGCCTTGTTGACGGACTAAATATAGAATGCTCAAAAGCGTTTTTTTTTTTTTATAATCTCATTTGAATGTTTACTTTTGTTGTGCAAAAGGGAAGCTTTTTTGTATGTGAGCCATAGAACTCAAAAATGATCAATGTGATTGTATCAAGCCCTTGGCAATCACTTTACCACGAGCCTATGGACAACACCACAAAAAGCCCTCACTCTGTAGCTGCAGGCATTATGGAGCCACTCAGCCTTAAAATTCACAGCAGAAATATTAAAGTTGTTTAAGTGTTTCACATGGCAACTGAGCTCCCCCTGCACCACCCCTCCATAGCTCTTGATCTGTACTTATATATAGACTTATAAGGCTGGAGGGCTGTGGAGTTACTGCTGGGAGGAGGAGCAGGTCCAACTGAGCTGTTGAGAGTGGGACTTGAACAACCTCTGAATGGAAATTTGAGGATGAATCATTCTGTGATAGTGGAGAATCTGGGTTGGAAGACCTAGACCTAGACGTAGAAGACAAAGGCGCAGGATGAACCCTGTGAAATCTTAGAGCTTTGCTAGGCCTTGGGTGCTCATCAGAGATGTAAAATTGAACAAAGTCAATAGCCTGAAGGGCATTGACTGTAGAGATTTTTGCTTCATCTGACATAACACTAAAAAGGATGTGCTTAATGGCTGCCTAAACAGGTATATTTGTCTGAATACTGGAATTACACTTCCTATAGCTACAACCTTTAGAGAAGAATTAATGGCCTGCTTCCAGAAAAAATGGGGCTAAAACCAGACAAATTTTTAATGAAAACAACTATCTTGCATAATTAGCATCTGATCAATGGGCGGATGCAACATGTGGTTGTGCAACAACCATATGTGCCCATGTATGTACTGATGGAATGATTCACTTCACTGTCCATTGCTGGCTCAAATATTTGATTCCTGGTATATAAGACAAGTTGATTCCTAGACTTAGCATAAATGATTGTCCAAAGAAAAAGGTGCCTGATAAATGAATGTGGCATCCACGTACCTTTTAGGGTTTCAAGCCAGGTCCACAACCTGCTTTTTGGGAAGAGTGAACCATTTTTACTTAACCACCTCTGTGTGGGAAGAATGCATTCAAAAACAAAAAAAAAACTTGTGACTTAATGATGGTATTACTAGGCTAATCTTTTTCTATTAGCCTCATATAAGCAGAAGCTGGCTGTTTCCAGGAACACAAAACTGAATTTGATTCCTGAAATTTGCATTACCAGTCAACGTACTGTTAACAATAAAAGGTACACTAGGAAGACACCACTCAATTCAGTATACAAGTCTGTTTCTACAACTGAGTATAACTGCCCTCCATAGTTTTACAGGCCACCATGCAGTCTGACCCCTGTAATAAAAATATTGTAGTAATCAAAAAAGTGAAAGCTGAGGGACTGCTCTGGGTTACTGTATTTTGCACAACTTTGTCACTTTTTTACAGCCTTTTTCAAAAATCCAGTATGAATGTAAACTTGCCAGGAGGTGTCTGCCAGCCAATCCATTAGTTTTATTTCTTCTTTTGTGTGCTAGGTCTGGATTCCCATACTAGTGAGTTGTCAAATCCAAGCTCTTTGCTTCTCTTTATGTAGACAACCTACCTTGTTGAGGCTCAGTTACTTTTAAAGAGCTTAGCAAAGTGTAGAGAGAAAGGTAATCTGTTTTATTTAAGAGTCACCTATTCAGATCTGACTTACGTATATTGTTTTTCTATGTGCACATCTGTATGCCATTTGTAACGTGTGCATCTGAGTTTGCAGGCAGCTTCCTACTGACTTTGTGGCTGACAGCGCTCAGCTTTGTGATCCCTCATCTATGAAGGCGACTGCTCCAGACAACTTACATATTGGTTCAGTAAAGCAGGTGTCTTGGCTTGCCATAAAAGAGAACTGCAAAGCTTGTGACACCTACTCACTAGTCTGAAAAATCCATTGTTCTGTGACCTTAGAGTTGATCCGTATGCTCATACAGACCAAGTCAGACTAAAGTAGAACATTATGTCAAAATCGAAATTTTATAAAGTCAAGAAGGTTTATTCAATAGTGCAATCATGCAAAGAGTAGCAGTGTGAAAAAACCCATAGTAACTAAAAATAAATCAGCCTTAGATAGTCTATTGTAGACTGCAGCAAGCTGGGTTCTACCCAATTGCTATGGCTTACTGTCTACCATTGTTCTTCGCTCTGGTGAAAATCTTCCACATGCATAGTTGTTGGTCACCAAAGATATCTCTACTGCCAACTTCAGGTTAAAGTTGACCTAGGGATTTGAACAGCAGACTTGCTTTGGCTGCTGGTTTCTGGCCAGCTGCTGAAATGCATCAGTAAGCTATCAAAATGTAGGTCATGCAGCTGAGGACACCATTACAGTGTATTCAGTCTGAGCAAATTAAATATCCCATATCATTCTTTGGTCAACAATCATATGGTTAGATCCTGATTTAGCTAAATAAACTAAAAGTAATCCAGTAGTTCACCTTTTTGTATAAGTCATCATGATATATAGGTAAATTGATCAAGAAGTACATTAGCTCTAGAAAGTGTCAGGGGTTTAGTTCTGCACTTACTTGTCTAATACGAAGTACAGGTCAAAGCCACCATAGCAGGAGGGTCTTCTATTAGGTCCAGTCTCATCTTGACCATTGCAGACCAGAAGAAATGCAGTGAAGAAGAGAAAGACTTTTAAACCCACTTTGAAGGCACCCAATTCAAGCATGGCTATTCCAAGCTTTAAGAACCCAGCAGAAAACGTTTCTCTTGAAAATGTGCAATCCGTTCTGAAGAATCCAAGCTGCACTCCACTTTTTGGATTTACTTTCAGAACTTCTTCTCCAGAGCCTCTCCAGAGCTTTAGAGTTTGTGTGGCTCTCTTCTCTTATCTCAGTCTTCTTCTTTCCAAGAGTTTGCATTACATTAGCATGCAGCTCAGAGGAGGAACTGCTGTGCTCACTTTTGTTGGGATGCAAAACTTCTTCTTGACAAACTTGCTTTGTCTAAACCTGCAGAGAAGCTTTTCTTTTTTTTTAGGATATGGGAGCAAAGAAATAATGAACACAGCACAAATCCTGACATCTTGTGCCTATTGTGTAGAATGCAGGCGTGTTAAATATAGCAGTGGCTTATACTAAAAATTATCTATTTAAGAATAATAATCTATTTATATACCAGATGAGATTAGTCAGGCATTTAGTAAATGTGGGAGTATTTCCATGTAACTGAAATTAGCTTGAAATTTCAATAGGAATGTTTTTTACAGTATATGTGAAGCTGTTCACTAAAATCTCATAAAAGCTTTATGTTAATATCATTTCACAATCCTTTCATTTAACAGTAATCATTTTAATTATATACCATAGAAAAGAATCTGGTATGCAGTAAAAGTGACAGTATTTTCAGCAACTTTCCTTTCATGTACTGTTCATGTCAAGCCAATCACTAAAATCTCATATAAGTATATATATATATATATATATATATATATATATATATATATATATATATATATATATATATATATATATTTCATTTTTTTTATTATCCCGAAATAGTATAAATCTGTGCTATGTGAACAAACAAAAATTATTGAGGAACTGCAGCACCTCTAGAACAATCTAGAACATGATGTGACACAGAAAATCCAAATTTAAAGTGTGCTGTCCCTTTAAATTACAAACATCAGTGAAAAGCAATCCCTATTCATTCAGTGCATAAGGATATGACCGTTTCATCGAATACCAACTGAAAATGCTTGATAATTCTAATAATTCACAAGTATAAATACATATATGTGCATAATTGAATTTGCTCCCATGCCCAAACAGCCACATAAAAATTAGTAAAAAAAAGGAAAAAAGCCCAGTGATTAAAAGTTCAATACAACACAATTTAAGAAAAAGTGATCCAAAAAGTGTTCTGTTTCTAGATGAACCCCCAGAAGGGAAGAAATGTGCTACTGAGGATAACAGCATGTCAATGGACCATCCACCAGAAAGAGTTGATAGGCTCCTTACCAGAGGGAAAGATCCCACACAGGGATCAGTAAGTGCCTTGCAGCTCAGCTGCTATGATGGTCTCCTTAGGAGTGATCATCCAACTGGTCCTGGATGCCATGGTGCATACATGGGTTTAAAATACAGAAGGTACTAACAAAGTGCAGTAAGTTTGGTAACAAATTTTATTAAAAAATCTAAAATGCATCTACAACAGGTTCCATATATGAAATTGCATTCCAACACAACACAATAAAATTATTTATAAAAAAAACTAAATGTGTGGCCATTTCACCACACTTTAAATAGATATGGTCCACTGTTGTCATCATCTGGAAAACCACTCTAAGAAATGCCATGCAGCCATTGCTGAGCTGTATTGTGTGTAGACAGGAAGTGGCTGCAAAGAAGAGATCAGCACCTTCTACTACCATTGCATTTGTTTTATTCTGTATTGCAGCTTACCAATTCTTAGATGTGATGGCTGCATAGGTTTCCTTTTTTTAGGTTTTCTTTCTTCTATTTTCAGCTGGTGATCCAGCCAGCAAATCTGTTGTATTTATAAGCTCTCCAGCAGACTATCTCAGTGTACATGGATGAGACAAACCGCTAAACACTGAAAGGGGTGATTAAAATGATCTGCTTTTATTTAAGCAAACCTTGAAAGCCCCAAAAGGAACAAAAAAACAGTTTGCTGTAACTGGTTATAAAGTTTGAGTTGGCATTTGGCTTCAATTTGTTAGTGTATCTAAATCTGCAAATACTTTTAACTCTACCCCCCCCCGCCCCCGCGACTGATAATGCTGCTGTGCCCCCTGTGTTCATTCCTCCAGAGTAGTCTCATTAATGCAGCAGGTCTGTAAGGCTCCATTCACATCTAGGCATTTTTAGGCAATTTTCTGTTCTAAGCCTCTAAAAACGCCCAACAAGACAAATCCCATTCATTTCAATGGCCCCTGTTCACATCAGAGAGTTCTGTTGTCTAAAGCAAAATGTCCGTGGCTCAAAAAAGTAAATGAGCTTCTTTTTTGGCAGATTACAGGCATTTTACAGCTTTTCATTGGTGACTTGTCAACTTCAAAATGCCTGTACAAAAACGCTGCAAAAACTCTGCAAAAACACCCGGAAAAAAAAAACGCCTGAAAAAACGCCTGTAAAATAGCAATGCCTAGATGTGAACGGAGCCTTACTGGCCAGATCACCAGGTGAAAATAGAGGCAAAAATGCCAAAGAAAAAAAAAGTATGCAGCCACCACATTTAATGATTGGTAAGCTGCAATTTAATACATTTTGGGGTTTGGGTTTAATACTGCTTTTAAGGGATTGTATATACAAATTTTTTTTTTTAATGATTAACAGGTTTATACTTACCTGCTCTCTGCAATGGAATTGAGAGGGTGGTCCCTCCTCTTCTTGGCTCCCCTGCCGTCACTTCTGGCCCCTCCTCTCTTGCAGGCGCCCCCATAAGAAGTCACTTTCAATGGGGGGACTCATGGGGGCTTGCTCCTGAGCATCTATAGACACAGACAGTAAGGCTTGCCCCCCCCAATCCCCCAGTTACTGGCTTTGATTGCCAATGGCTCCCGCTGTCCCAGCAAAGCCTGTGAGACCAGGAAATAAGGGGAGAGAGCTGCTGCAGACAGGCACAGTACTGGATCGAATGAGTGCCCAGGTAAGTATGAGGGAGGGTGAGGGGGTATCCACTACTTAAAACATTTTTTTACCTTAAAGCAAAGAATGCATTAGGATAAAAAATGTTAGGCTTTATAACTACGTATACCATGTACAACACACCAGGTAAAACTCCTATAGCATAACCTACCAAAAAAATGCATTCAGCAACATTTCTTTACAGTGTTATGAGATTTCTCAATTTTCCCTGTGTTACAGTAGCTGAAGGTTCTGTTGGCTTTGTTCTGTGGTCTTGAGATTGAGAAGTGATTTAGATGTCTTCCGTAATGCCTCTATTAGTGGGCAGTCCTACCACTCTGTGGTCAACATGCTGAGTACAACCTGGTATTTAGTGGTTTTTATGGACTAGTTCCCATGGGCATCTAGGGTTTTTGTGCCAAAAATACCTGAGGTCTGCCATTTTTTTACAGTTATATCCCTTTGGCAAGTGGTATTTTTTGTTGCTTACATGTCACATGTCTCCTAGTATCTACTTTAATAAAAGTGTACTCATTCATGGATAAAAAGGGAGGAGGGCAGTTAAAGAGATACTTTTGTCCAAACAATGTCTGGATAGGACAGGAGGAGAAGAGGTAGTAATGCCAGACTATGGAGGGAGGAACAAGGGGCTGCTTAAGGGGTAGTAGGTCAAGTGCTGCAGATGCCCAAGCCCAATGACCCCTTTGTCTGCAAATAGAATACAAATGAGTCGGTAAAATCTAAAATTACGTTTGATTCTGTTTAAATCATTGCAATTTGGCAAACATATTTAAAGATTTCTGCAGCATACAGAACTTCAATGAAACAATGCTAAGCTCGTTCACCCAGTACACCTGTGAGAATAGTAAAGAAAAAGCAGCCAGCACTAAATAAAAACAATACAATATAACAAATTGCAGCAATTAAAGGGGTTGTAAAGGTATTTTTTTTTTTAAATAACAAACATGTTATACTTACCTTCACTGTGCAGCTCGTTTTGCACAGAGTGGCCCCGAACCTGGTCTTCTGGGGTCCTTCGGCGGCTGTTTCAGCTCCTCCCCGCAAGGACTCAACACCTTAATGCGAGCTCCCTCCCATTAAGTTCACAACTTCAGTGAAATAAACATTCAGTAGCACCACAACCATGTTATTCAATGAATAGATACTCCTCTTCGAAAGTGCCTCCAGTGATAAGAAGATTAATGTGCAAAACTCCTCTACCTGTGAATAAAATGAATGCTCACCAGACAATTTGCCTGCCAAATTATAAGCAGCATGCACACTCACATCCTGTACAGCAAATGGTCAAATCTCCCTGGGATCCCAAATCCTTACACACATTACTGGTTCCAAGGCTGGCTCTGTTACTCCTCCATTGCTGGGCTGACATCCACTCATGTGATGATACAAGCACAACATACACCATGGATAAAATAATAATTCATAGTGCAGTGTTTATTGGATAAAAGCTTGCTACAACACAATACAGTGGCTAAAAACAAAGGTAGAAAAATGCTGCTGTGCACTCACATAGCTTGCCGCCACACCACAAATCGATGTGGCAGTGTGGCGTCTTGCACATAGCTCACCCAACGTGTTTTCCACAAGAGTGCGTCCTCAGGGTCCTCCATTGATTTACTGAGGCAGCCATAGTTATGTAGCCTATAACCTTAAGTGTACATCATCATTATTTCCTATCTGGGTGCCATTTTCTAGAAGTCCAAGCAGTGTCACTTCCTGTCCGGGTGCCATTTCCAGAGAGACCAACTGATATCACTTCCTGTCCGGGCGCCATTTTCAAAAAGACTGATCGGCATCATTTCCGGTCCAGGAGATATTTTCAGAGTGACTAGATGGTGTCTATCACAAAACAGCAATTCAACCTGCTCAAATTATCCCAATCCCAAGCAGGGTCGATCCTCGTAGCGCCATAGTACTAAAGTCTTTTAATCAGCATAGTACATCAAAAGAGTTTAAAAGAGCAGCAAAAATATATATATATAAAAAATATATATATAAAATATTATATAATCAAAGAAAGAAAAAGGGAAATCGATAGTTAGCGGTTTCACATCTAGTATATATGTCATAAATTCGAAAACACGTGAAAAAGAGCAGCAACTTCCTGTGAAATATGCACAGTAACAAACAATATTCAAAAATAAGTTGCGCTTAGAAACAATTGTGAATAAATATTAACGGGTGATTAAGTCCATCCAATATCAGTGCACCAAAGGAAAAGAGATGTGCAGAAAGATGACTTCCACCTCTAATCCTACTGCCGCTTACCGACTCACTATGATCTCCTATTATGGGAGATCACAAGCGCTTTCAGCTCTATACCCAGCCAGGGCCTTGAATAGACACAGCAACAGTGTCTTTACGGACTTCCACCACCCAATAAGGACACAATGAAACAGGATCCCAGAGAAGAAATAAAAGCTTCCATAGTATAAAACCTTTGGGTATTTTAATAATTGTAGTACACTTACAGTTATGCAAGTAAATCTCAGCATAAAAAACAAGCTGGCTGACTCAAAGTTAGCAGCCTGTCACTTGGGGACCTGCACAAACGCGGGACGTCAGCACGTCGCTCCTCCCTACGTGTTTCACATTTCTATGCATATGTACATGTACACATATATGTGTGTATTTATGTATGCACATATATGTTCACATATGTATACTTTATGTATGTAATCCATGATTTTCTATGATTTTCAGGCCTATGATTTTATCAGTCACGTTTACATTATATTGTATTTTGTTGTAGCCCCGATGAAGAGGGAGTTTTTTCTGACCCCAGAAATAGTTGGATGTTTTTAGTACAAATGAATTTGGACTTGTTAATCCTTTGGTCTGGCGCTCCTTCCAGTTGTGCGTGTTCATCTTCACTTCCTGTCTTTCACCAGGCAGGAAATGTGTTAACATCTGCAACAGGGACATAGACAAAAATAAATATATGGTCCTCTCTACTAAATAAAATTGTTTTTGTGTTTTTGTTCTGTCTGCATTGGAGAGTTCCCCACACATCCCATCTGACAAAACTTTGTCATCAGGACTGGATGTGAGGGCAAATACATGACAGGGGTTCAAACTCTTTAGCACTCTATCCAGAAAATAAAAAAAAAGTTTGGGTTGGGCATACATTTTAAACAATAGCATTCCTCCTTTCCCATATGGGAACATGTACAATCACAGTAGAGGCTTCTTAAAAGAGAAGGTATATGCATATACAGTATATAAACTGTGACAGACCCAACCGGGATATGGGGCTTTTGCTCCTACCCACTAATTATAGGAACTGGCTTTTGAGGGGGCTCTTTTCTTTGGAAGGTGTGTGCTTGGGGGACCTCTGGAGTAGTTTTACTTCCGATTCAAGTCCTTGTCTCCATGAAACACACAGACTCTGAGCACTGAAGGACCCTGAAACAGATTTGAGATCTCTATGCCCAAATTAGCATTGACTGCTTCAACCCCCTCCTAGACACAGAGCGGATGTTAATATAATCAGCTCAAAACAACCTGATGCTGGAGTCTCCTGCTATAATCTATTTACTAAGGGGTCTTTCTCTTATGATATAATTTCCCCATTATCACACCCTCCTAGGTGTGAATTCCATTTGTTAATTGAGTTACTTATTGTTTCTGTCTGTCTGCTAATCCTTTTAGAGATTTGGAGCCTTACTTACTGGCCCTTACTGGGGAACTGGTGCCAAACGGTCTGGGCACCTACGCTTGTTAAAGTGACTAGTGGTTGATTAGCATACTGTTTATGTTGATGTGATCAAGCTCTTACCGGAACTTGCATGGTATATATTCTGTGTGAATTAACAATAGAGTCAGTTCCAGTTTGCACCTAAGTTAGTGTCGTCTAGTTCTTGGGTGCTCAGCTATAATACCTGGTTCCTGGTTCCAGAGTGGAGGAAGCTGTGTCTTGATGGAGGCACCCAGGATGGGTGTCAAGAGGTCCATCACATAAACCATGGCCAAACAGAGTGGAAAACAATTCTGCTTCAGCTTCCTAAATGAGAAAGATGGCTCCTGGATGACAGTCTAGATGAATAGTCAATGAACATTCTTCATTGCTGTGAACTTTAAGGTTGTGGGGCGACACAGAGGTCAAAATTGGTCTTATGCACTTTACAAAGTACTTGCAGATTTTTATTTTTTTTAAAACAGTAATCCTGACAGTTCTAGTGCTTGATGAAAATTTAAACAGAACAAGTCAAAGCAGTACATCTGAAACTCAGACAGAAGCACCTGTTTTATGTACACAAGCAGATGCATTCAAACACAGTCTTGGAGCATGTTTTATGCAAGAAAAAAAGTGCACTGTTATCACACACAGAACAAAATTACACACAGACTGAAAATAATCTGATAGCAATTGTGCTTCCAACAAAAAAAATCTCCATCAATACATCTGCTGCTTACTGTTCTGTCAAGAGCTATTGGTCCTACACTCCACTATAAGACTATAACATGCCACACACACTAACAGGAAAAAAAGAGTATGCATAAAGAGGAAAGACTTTTTTATGAGAATGCATAAAAGGAAGGGGTTTACTCTGATGACTGCCAACATCCCTATATACACAAATGTAAGAACATATTCCCCAGTGGATTGGACTTTAAGGGCAGAGGTAAAAATGTATCAAACTTACTGTAAAAAAAGTTACATAAATCTTTATTCATATCAGTAACAATAAAACAATATATAAAAAGCAAAGTTTATTGGTTTTTTTTTTTTTTTTTTTTCATTTTATACAGTATTACAAAGAGTGCAGCACAATCTATAAAATAGAATAATTTTTTTTTAGAAAACATAAGAAATTCCATCACATTCTTACTGTAACTTATAGTGACAGCCATAAGCAGCTGTGTTTTCATACCTTTTGCATATTATTTCACATTCACACTATAAGTTGCTATAAGAATGTGATGGAATGTATGTTTTTAACCACTTGTTACCCAAGTTAATTCTGACATTTCTCTCCTACATGTAAAAATCATATTTTTTTTGCTAAAAAATTACACAGAACCCCCAAACATTAGATATGTTTATTTTAGCAGAGACCCTAGAGAACAAAATGGTTGTTGCTGCAACTTTTTATCTCGCGCGGTATTTGCGCAGTAATTTTTCAAACGCGTATTTTTTGGAAAAAAAAACAGTTTCATGCATTAAAAAAAAACAGTAAAGTTAGCCCAATTTTTTTGTATAATGTGACAAATTATGTTACGCCGAGTAAATAGATACCTAACATGTCACGCTTCAAAATTGCACACGCTTGTGGAATGGCGCCAAACTTCGGTACTTGAAAATCCCCATAGTCGACGCTTTAAAATTTTTTACAGGTTACATGTTTTGAGTTACAGAGGAGGTGCTAGAATTATTGCTCTCACTCTAATGTTCACATGTGTGGTTTTAACGCCGTTTACATATTTGGGCGCGACTTACATATGCGTTCGCTTCTGTGAGCGAGCACTAGGGGACAGGGGTGCTTTAAAAATTTTTTTTTTTTTTTAATTAATTTTACTTTAATTTTTCTAGTTTGATGCTTTCTTTTTATTTATTTTTTATCACTTTTATTCCTATTACAAGGCATGTAAACATCCCTTGTAATAGAGAATGGCATAACAGATCCTCTTTACAGTGAGATCTGGGGTTAATAAGTCCCCAGATCTCACCTCTAGGCTGGGAAGCCTGAAGTAAAAAAAATAGAAAAATCGATCTCGGCTTCCCAGCCGAGGCGGTGGCATTTTTTTAAATGCAGAGGCGGAGTGTGACGTCATAACATCGCGCCACGCCTCTGAACGATCATAGAGACTCCGGGGACCATCTGGCCCGCCGGAAATCAACATCCTGCGCCAGCGGATCCCTTCTCCAGCTCACGATCACACGGGTGAGTCAGTGGAAGCACCAGATGGGGTGGGGGGGACGTCCACTATAATTGTTCTTATGGTGCAGGGAATTGACAGCTCTAAAAGAAGATATCTGAATGAAGCCTGTAGCTGCAGGCATCATTCAGATATTACCACTCAAAGTCTGCAACGTCATATGAAGTTGGGCGGGCAGCAAGCGGTTAAAAAAATGTTATTCTATCTTATCGATTGTGCCGTACTCTTTGTAATATTATCTCTGAAGTAGGAGATTTTTGACTATGATATGCATTGAGTATTTTTATAACAATTTTGTACAACAACTCCATGTAACCATTTTGTAATGAGTATAATACAATGGTAGTACAGTTGACCTGTACATAACAAAAACAAATTTTAACCACTTAAAGACCCCCCACCGCATATATACTGCAGCAGGGCGGCTCTATTGCGTGAAACAACGTACCTGTATGTCGTTTCATGCAATAGATAGTGCGGGCGCGCACTATCCCACTGCGTGGAAGAGGAGTCGATGCGCATGCCCGGCAGACCCGATGTCCGCTGGCCACCCGCGATCACGGTACAGAGCGACAGAACAGGAATCTGCCTATGTAAACAAGACAGATCCCTGTTCTGACATGGGGACAACATGAAGATCTGCTGTTCCTAGTGATTAGAAACAGCGATCTCTGTGTTATTCCTGTCAGCACTTTCCCCACACAGTAAGAAAACACACTGAGGGAACGCATTTAATCTCCCTGATGTTAACCCCTTCCCTGCCAGTGTCATTTATACAGTAATCGGTGCATTTTTTTACCACTGATTACTGTAGTGGTGTCACAGGTCCCCAAAAAGTGTCACTTAGGGTCAGATTTGTCCGCTGCAATGTCGCAGTCCAGCTAAAAATCGCAGATCGCCGCCATTACTAGTATAAAATGAAAAAAAAAATGAAAAGTCCATAAATTTATCCCATAGTTTGTGGACGCTATAACTTTTGTGCAAACCAATATATGCTTATTGGGATTTTTTTTGTACCAAAATACCTAACCACGTGACCACCCTTTGGAACAAAGAATACCTGTACTGCACTTCTAGGTGTGGAGGAGTGGGGGCACAACTCAACTATCTTAACAATTCTATGTCTCGAAAACAGGCCAAGAATGCCAACAAATTATGGGCTAGAACTACCAGTAATAGGGTAACGCATAGAGCTAATAAATGGCTGTTAGTCAAATCTGCAACTGACTCAAGTACTTTCAAATAACCAACCAAGCTCTATGTAGGATTAAAGCAAAGTAAAAAATATTTTTTATTTTGGTACTGCTCATGGCAGCCTAGTGGCTTAGTGATTAGCACTTCTGCTTTGCAGCACTATTGGGCCATCATTTTGAATGCCAACAATGACACTACCTGTATGGGGGTTTTCAATGTTCTCCCTGTGCTTGTGTGGTTTTCCTCCAGGTACTCAAAAGACATACTGGGAGGTTGATTGGTTCCTGTCAAAATTGTTCCTCGTATGTGTGAATGTGAGTTAGGGACCTTGGACTGTAATCTCTTTGAAGTCAGGGACTGATGCATATGTACAATACATGTCATTTTTCAAATAAGAATTATTGTTCGATTTTCTAATTGTTTTTCTATCACATTTCTATCACATTTGTAGCACTAACTCACGGTGGAGCTGCTGGTTTAAGCGGGTCTGTTACCTTCACTTTGCTTCCCTCTGTTTCACCGGCACCGGGTCTAGGGGTTCCGTTGAGTTTACAGCTAGACAACACACGCACCAACACTGGCGTACGTTTTCAATGCTTTATTGAACAGTCAAACTTTAGGAAGTAGCAGGGAAGAGACGGAAAAGGAAACCTTCAGGAGAAACTCAAATATCTTCTTACAAGATCTTAGCGACAAATGTCCCGGTAGAATTCAGATAATTATGTGGAATGCTTTCCCCTCATGGGACGCACTCTTTGCTCGTCTGGATAGGCCTCTCTCACCGGTCTAGCAGCCAGTACGCAGCACAAATCTAAAGTCTCTGCCACAAACTTACTTGGGGGGGTAAATCTGCACGATCCTCTGCCACAGGATGTATCAGATCTTCTGCAGTGAACAGTCAGTCACAGCGCCTGAACCTTTAAGCCGAACCGGCAACACTATGCTGTATAATTACTTTTTTTGGATATGTCCTACAACCGAGTCACCAGGCCCCTCTATAGACCAGCATGCTGCGTGAGCTCTCTAAGACGGGTCCTCCCCTGGGATCTCCTCGGCTATCCAGCTTCGTCACATAGGACCGACAGCTCAGGACCATTCCTCAGCTGCGGTGGTAGGCCCCAGACAAGCCTCTGGACCCACCCCTGCGCCGTAGCATTGTGTGCCTCCCGATCGGAGGACCACGAGGTAGCTCCTTAACGCATACCTGTCGGCCAGGAGGGCCAGCAGGTGGCTGTAAAACGACCTTAGAACATGGCGTCTATCCCATAAATACCCCCTTCCCAGAATGCAACTCGGAGGACCACCTCCACCGAGCTTGTCTCCAAGACAGAGGAGCATCTTGCCCTTCCAACACTGACTAATGTTAACAGCGACACCCACCGATCAGCACGGAAGCACACACAACGTCAGCCAAGCTGGAACAGAGGCAAACTTTTAACCTTCCTAACACCCAATTTACTAAATTTACCTAATCTGCGGTAGATTGTAAATCTACCCGCGCTACATACTGCCCCCACTACAATAGACGTTGTCCCCAACGTCTGTCCTGAACGCAGTAACAGTAACTCTCAAGCCTGAGAGTAGCATTTGAGTTTCTCATAAGTTTAGATAGGCAAAGAGAGAGAAAAAGGACAGTTTAAAGACATTATGAGACTTATATCTATAACATTATGTTCACAGCCGCGAACAAAAGCACAATATAATTTTTTTTTTCAACCTCACTAACTAACTAGCCGAAAAGCCTCCCAGCTATACATGTGATCCGATGATCCCTGAAAAAGAAACATATTTAAACACACATATATAAACACTGCACAACACCAGGAGCAAAGCCTCATTTAAAATGAGACTCTCTTCCTATGATTTGTATTAGAAAGAATATGTACTTTTGGAGTCCATCCCTGCACAAGAACTTTTCTTATAAAAGAAATCCGGCTAGCAAACAGAAGTCCTTGGATTTAAACACAGAACAGGATCTGTAGATCTTGACCACGCGGATCTCTTTGCCCTGTCGCTATCTAAATAGCTAACTTCAAAGTAATAGTGTCCACAATTACCAGTAAAACCGAGGATCTGGTAAAGTCACATATTTTCCTTCTTTATCCACAGTGGTAATAAAGTACACAGCATTGTCCTTTCCCAGTCTGCAGATTACCACTTTATTAGCATTGATATGCCGACCATAGTTCCAATGTACAAAGCACCCATTGAAATGTTCATCCATCTGGGCAGAACATCCAGTCTTTCTAAAGGGCTTAGGCACAGACAAGTAGTCCCAAATAGCGGCACTATACCAAAGCTCCCGATTAGCTTCAATCTCCCGCATGACATCCTGGGGCACATAGGGGAACGCCAAACCATACTCTGCAGCCACACACTTGTTTAACATCCTTTGCAAGCGAGCAAGTTTTGGCAAAGGTCTGTCTCTACCCATACCAGGCGGTACACAGGAGTCTAATGACTTTTTCACCATAGACCCAGCCGGTGTCTGTAGCGAATCAATAACTTTTGACAAAGTCCCAGCAACAGCACTGTGCGTCTCCACACAGGGCGACGTCTTCCCAGAACTCATGGCAGTCCATTCAGGAAGGGTCATTGTGGAGGCAACATCCTCGCCTTGTGACCACAATAGCTCTTGCGACATGGTTTCGAACAAGTCATCATCCCCGGAAAGATCCGACATGGATTCTATTTCCGAGTCTCTCAATTCTTCTGCTGGCAAATACTTATTTACAGTCCCCAACAATGGCTTACCTGTTCCAGACCAAAAACTCTGGTAGCTCCGGCTCAGGTAACCTCTGGGGTAGGCCTCGACCACGGCCACGAGAAGCCTTCACATAGCCCACCTTCTTCTGAGTAGGCACCACAGGAACAGGTGTAGTAGACTCAGGAATAAAAGTAATGTCTCCTGATGAGACGGCAGCAGCAGTGTCTCTTTCTGAAACATTGTCAGTAGCAACAGGCGAATTGGCGGCCCGTCGCTCTTTTTCTGTAGCGTAGCAGCTTCCACTGTAGCGATACCTGTCACCCAATTCATCCGGTAGGCACGGGGTGGCATAGTAGGTGGCTCCACTACAAACAAATACTCTCCACACTGCGGACATCGGCCGAATGGACGAAGATGCACGGCCAATCCTCCACATTAATGGCAGGTCATGCCCAGTCCCTCAACATCTCTCGAGGTATAAAGGATAAACTTCCCCTGCGGTTTCATTCGAACTCCAGTATCCATGAGCAGAGTTCCAGATTGCACAGTATTCATCACGGTGCTTGCAGGGAACACTCTGGGTCCCACAACCGATTGCAACGCCGGAAAAGACATGGCCACACTCTGATTTTTTTCAACACGATCATGAGGCTTCTCTTCTCCTCTGGCGCCAAGCACACTACACGCGTCCCACGCGGTAGCAAGTAGGGTAACTCTTCCCACTTGTTCTTTCAGTCACATAGCTCACGGGCCTCTTCTGGCGCCCAGCGTCTACGCACCCAAAAGCAAAGTCCCGCAGTTTAACCTTTCCTCTTCCTGAAAAGATTTTTTTTTTTCAAAGACCAGCTCTCTCTGTAAACTCCTGGTAAAACACTCCACTGGGTTGCAATAATTGTCGGTCAACAAATCCCGAACGACGCCCCCACATGTAGCACTAACTCACGGTGGAGCTGCTGGTTTAAGCAGGTCTGTTACCTTCACTTTGCTTCCCTCTGTTTCACCAGCACCGGGTCTAGGGGTTCCGTTGAGTTTACTGCTAGACGACACACGCACCAACACTGGAGTATGTTTTCAATGCTTTATTGAACAGTCAAACTTTAGGAAGTAGCAGGGAAGAGACGGAAAAGTAAACCTTCAGGAGAAACTCAAATATCTTCTTACAAGATCTTAGCGACAAATGTCCCTGTAGAATTCAGATAATTATGTGGAATGCTTTCCCCTCATGGGACGCACTCTTTGCTCGTCTGGATAGGCCTCTCTCACCGATCTAGAAGCCAGTACGCAGCACAAATCTAAAGTCTCTGCCGCAGACTTACTTGGGGGGGTAAATCTGCACGATCCTCTGCCACAGGATGTATCAGATCTTCTGCAGTGAACAGTCAGTCACAGCGCCTGAACCTTTAAGCCGAACCGGCGACACTATGCTGTATAATTACTTTTTTTGGATACGTCCTACAACCGAGTCACCAAGCCCCTCTATAGACCAGCACGCTCCAAGATGAGTCCTCCCCTGGGATCCCCTTGGCTGTCCAGCTTCGTCACACAGGACCGACAGTTCAGGACCATTCCTCAGCCGCAGTGGTAGGCCCCAGACAAGCCTCTGGACCCACCCCTGCGCCGTAGCATCGTGGGCCTCCCGATCGGAGGACCACGAGGTAGCTCCTAACGCATACCTGTTGGCCAGGAGGGCCAGCAGGTGGCTGTAAAACGACCTTAGAACATGGCGTCTGTCCCATAAATACCCCCTTCCCAGAATGCAACTCGGAGGACCACCTCCACCGAGTTTGTCTCCGAGACAGAGGAGCATCTATACACTTCGACACGTTGCCCTTCCAACACTGACTAATGGTAACAGCGACACCCACCGATCAGCACGGAAGCACACACAACGTCAGCCAAGCTGGAACAGAACAGAACTTTTAACCTTCCTAACACCCAATTTACAAAATTTTTTTTTTTCCACAAAAAAGATTTTATTGAAAGAGAGCACAATTACAAGTACAAACAGTTAAACAGGTTTTGAAAGATGCATCCATGATATTATAATACATTAGTAATACAGAAAATGTTATTACAATCTGGAAAACAAGTTTTTTTATATGATAGAAAAAAGGAAGGGGGCAAATGGTTTGGGATGGTCTGCATTAGGTAAAGAAGGCGAGGAAGGATAATCATTTTTATTAAGGCCAAACACCCGAACCATGAGACATTGAGGGTGGACCAGTTTTTTAAATCTGTCTGAATTTTTGATAAGGTGTATAAGAAGTTATGGTCATAAAGGTCTGTGAGTCGCCTAGTAATTCGAATACCTAGGTAAGTAATGGCGTCACCCCTCCATTGAAAAGGAAAGGAATCTTGGTAGTGGGTAACATCTTGTGGGGAGAGGGAGATATTCAAGGCATGGGATTTGGGGTAATTGATTTTAAGATTTGATAACACACCAAAATGGTTAATGTCCTTCAACAAGTTGGGCAGGGATATACGTGGTGATTGGAGTGTCAATAGAATATCGTCTGCGAAAGCAGCTACCTTGAATTCCCTCTGGTTGATAATTATTCCTTAGATATCTGTATTGGCGTGTAGTCTATTTAGAAGGGGTTCTAGGGTCAGGACGAAGATTAGGGGGGACAATGGGCATCCTTGGCGGGATCCGTTACTTATTGGGAAGGCGTTTGACAGGAGGCCGTTTGCTTTAACCCTTGCTGAGGGATTGTCATATAGGGCGTTGATGTGTGCACACATGCGTGGCAATAGGCCAATGCTCTTTAACACTTCCCGCATATAATCCCAGGCCACCCTGTCAAATGCCTTTTCGGCGTCAAGTGACAACAGGAATCCCTTAGTGTCCGAGGAAGTGAGCCAATAGTGAATGTTCAAGGTGCGTATGGTATTATCCCTGGCCTCCCTACCCGGGATAAAGCCCACTTGGTCAGCTGAAACAAGGCCAGGGATTAGGGGTAGTAGTCTGTTTGCTATCATCTTTGCATATAATTTAATATCTACAATAAGTAGTGAGATGGGTCTGTAGTTGGACGCTTGGGAAGGATCTTTGTCTGCTTTCGGTATGACTGCTATGTGAGCCTCTAGCATGTTGCCCCATGGGGTGAGTGGGTTCGATAGGGAGTTAAAGGCTGTGAGCATTTGAGGTGAGAGTGTTTCTGAGAAACTTTTGTAATAGATTAGTGGTAGTCCATCCGGGCCTGGGCTCTTGCCCACTTTCATTTGTTTTATAGCTAGATTCAGCTCTTCAGTGGTCAATGGGCATTCTAAGGCTTCAGCTTGTTGTGAGGTGATTGGTTTAGGGCAATATTGAGCTAAGAAGTCGTTTATTTGGGATTGGCGGTTTGGTGTATTAGGTAATCCTGTGTTGTGGCGTCGCAGATTGTAAAGTTTAGAGTAGAATTTTTCGCAGTGGGCATCTATGTCTTCATTTTTAGAGAGAAGTGTGCCTTGATCAGTGCGCAAATGGTGAATTATAGATGAGCTTCCAATGGTGGTTTGAATGCGTGATTATCAGATTGACTCATAGCTAGACTTCGAACAATCTAGACTCCCATAGTTTACCTGTAAAGTACAAAAATAAACTAAAGTGGTTCAGGAGAGACAAGAATTTTAGCGTTATGCTCTTGGTGATAGAGATCGTCTTGTTCAGGTAGGTATGATTCTTTAACAAATAGGCGTGTGAGTAGCAACAATGCCTGAGGCAGGAGTGGATGAGTTAACAGACCATCTATCTTACGTTAGATCTTTACTCACAAAGTCCCTGTGGGGTGTTGAAATTTCTTCAAGATTCCAGAGTACAAGACTCATATCTGGAAATAGAACCTCCAGTAGGGATTCTTGTGAAGTGTATGATCTTTCAAGGTCTGTTGTTTCTCCGCCAACTAAAAAAGAAGAAAAGAGAAAAAGAAAACAAAAAACCCGGGGGAGAGGGAGATGCGGTAAGCTAGAAGGGAGTAGGGATGAGCTTCGTGTTCGAGTCGAACCCATGTTCGACTTGAACATCGTCTGTTCGCCCGTTCGCCGAATTGCGAACGATATGGGCCGTTCGCGCCAAATTCGTGTGGCGCGTCACGGCCCATAATTCACTGCGGCATCGCAGTGCATTGCTGGCTGATGATTGGCCAAGCATGCACTCTGACCCGCATGCTTGGCCAATCACAGCGCCGTCTGAACAGAGAGCCGTAATTGGCCAAAGCCAAGAAGGCTTTGGCCAATTATGGCTCAGGGGATTTAGTACACGCCCCACACTATATAAGGCCGCCTGCACGGCGGCCCTGTGTAGTGTGTGTTCCGGCGTTGAAAGAGATAGACAGAGAGACAGTGTCATTTGATTTGAGTTAGATAGATTAGGCAGAACAGTCAGTCAGTTAGCTGCACTTACAGTGTATTGTGTATATATATGCATCCCAGGTGTTGCATATATATATATATATATATATATATATATATATATATATATATACACTGTATTCAGTTTAGCTAGATCCGTTCCTGTTATCTTCCTACTGACAGGCAGGCTTGTCTTGTTACAGTATTTACAGCTACCTGAAGAAAATTGCTGGTGTTCTTTTGATCCCATTAGTACCACAGTCAGGCAGCTAGACTATTTACAGTTAGTGCAGTGCGTCCTGCTCACAGTGTTCAGCTAAAACTACAAGTTAGTGGGGTGCGTCCTGCTCACAGTGTTCAGCTAAACCTACAAGTTAGTGCGGTGCGTCCTGCTCACAGTGTTCAGCTAAACCTACAAGTTAGTGTAGTGAGACCTCTGCACAGTGTTCATCTAAAGCTACAAGTTAGTGCAGTGCGTCCTGCTCACAGTGTTCAGCTAGATCCGTTCCTGTTATCTTCTTACTGACAGGCAAGCTTGTCTTGTTACAGTATTTACAGCTACCTGAAGAAACTTGCTGGTGTTCTTTTGATCCTATTAGTACCACAGTCAGGCAGCTAGACTATTTACAGTTAGTGCAGTGCGTCCTGCTCACAGTGTTCAGCTAAACCTACAAGTTAGTGTGGTGCGTCCACCTCACAGTGTTCAGCTAAAACTACAAGTTAGTGGGGTGAGTCCTACTCACAGTGTTCAGCTAAAAACCTACAAGTTAGTGGGGTGCGTCCTGCTCACAGTGTTCAGCTAAACCTACAAGTTAGTGCAGTGCGTCCTGCTCACAGTGTTCAGCTAAAACTGCAAGATAGTGCTGTGCGTCCTGCTCACAGTGTTCAGCTAAACCTACAAGTTAGTGTAGTGAGACTTCTGCACAGTGTTCATCTAAAGCTACAAGTTAGTGCAGTGCGTCCTGCTCACAGTGTTCAGCTAGATCCGTTCCTGTTATCTTCTTACTGACAGGCAGGCTTGTCTTGTTACAGTATTTACAGCTACCTGAAGAAACTTGCTGGTGTTCTTTTGATCCTATTAGTACCACAGTCAGGCAGCTAGACTATTTACAGTTAGTGCAGTGCATCCTGCTCACAGTGTTCAGCTAAACCTACAAGTTAGTGGGGTGCATCCTGCTCACACTGTTCAGCTAAACCTACAAGTTAGTGTGGTGCGTCCACCTCACAGTGTTCAGCTAAACCTACAAGTTAGTGCAGTGCGTCCTGCTCACAGTGTTCAGCTAAAACTACAAGTTAGTGCAGTGCGTCCTGCTCACAGTGTTCAGCTAAACCTACAAGTTAGTGCGGTGCGTTCTGCTCACAGTGTTCAGCTAAAACTACAAGTTAGTGCTGTGCGTCCTGCTCACAGTGTTCAGCGAAACCTACAAGTTAGTGTAGTGAGACCTCTGCACAGTGTTCATCTAAAGCTACAAGTTAGTGCAGTGCGTCCTGCTTACAGTGTTCAGCTAGATCCGTTCCTGTTATCTTCTTACTGACAGGCAGGCTTGTCTTGTTACAGTATTTACAGCTACCTGAAGAAAATTGCTGGTGTTCTTTTGATCCTATTAGTACCACAGTCAGGCAGCTAGACTATTTACAGTTAGTGCAGTGCATCCTGCTCACAGTGTTCAGCTAAACCTACAAGTTAGTGGGGTGCGTCCTGCTCACTGTGTTCAGCTAAACCTACAAGTTAGTGTGGTGCGTCCACCTCACAGTGTTCAGCTAAACCTACAAGTTAGTGCGGTGCGTCCTGCTCACAGTGTTCAGCTAAAACTACAAGTTAGTGCGGTGCGTCCTGCTCACATTGTTCAGTTAAACCTACAAGTTAGTGCGGTGCGTCCTGCTCACAGTGTTCAGCTAAAACTACAAGTTAGTGCTGTGCGTCCTGCTCACAGTGTTCAGCTAAACCTACAAGTTAGTGTAGTGTGACCTCTGCACAGTGTTCATCTAAAGCTACAAGTTAGTGCAGTGCATCCTGCTCACAGTGTTCAGCTAGATCCGTTCCTGTTATCTTCTTACTGACAGGCAGGCTTGTCTTGTTACAGTATTTACAGCTACCTGAAGAAAATTGCTGGTGTTCTTTTGATCCTATTAGTACCACAGTCAGGCAGCTAAACTATTTACAGTTAGTGCAGTGCGTCCTGCTCACAGTGTTCAGCTAAAACTACAAGTTAGTGGGGTGTGTCCTGCTCACAGTGTTCAGCTAAACCTACAAGTTAGTGGGGTGCGTCCTGCTCACAGTGTTCAGCTAAACCTACAAGTTAGTGCGGTGCGTCCTGCTCACAGTGTTCTGCTAAAACTTCAAGTTAGTGCTGTGCGTCCTGCTCACAGTGTTCAGCTAAACCTACAAGTTAGTGTAGTGAGACCTCTGCACAGTGTTCATCTAAAGCCACAAGTTAGTGCAGTGCGTCCTGCTCACAGTGTTCAGCTAAAACTACAAGTTAGTGCTGTGCGTCCTGCTCACAGTGTTCAGCTAAAACTACAAGTTAGTGTGGTGCGTCCACCTCACAGTGTTCAGCTAAACCTACAAGTTATTTTTTTGCGAGCTCTGCACAGTGTTCACCTAAAGCTACCTGTAGAAGGTTGGTGGTGTTTTCCTGATCCTATCACTACCGCAGGCAACTAAAAAAGCTACAAGTTAGTTTTTTGCGAGCTCTGCACAGTGTTCAGCTAAAGCTACCTGTAGAAGGTTGGTGGTGTTCTCATACTACAGGCAGGCAGTTGATTTTGCTAGCTGCAGTATCAGTACATATATATATATATATATATATATATATATATATATATATATATATCCCAGCTTAGTGCAGCTACAGGCCATTAGTATGTCTGGAAGGCCAAGAAGGAGAGGCAGACAGTCACAAGCCAATAAGAGAGGGCAAGCAGGCTCTGTGTCTAGTGCTGGTCGTGGAGACGGTGCATCCTCATCAGCATGTGGCCGTGGGACACGCTTGGCCTTTTTTTCGGCAGCTGGCCATGTTGAGCCACAACATGCGGAAGACTTGGTCGAGTGGATGACCAAGCCGTCCTCATCCTCCTCATCCTCTCTCACCCATGCCCAGGGTACTTTGTCTGGCAAAGCAGCGGCCTCTTCCCTCGGCTCAATGTCATCAGTGACTCCTTCCCTAGCCCCACCATGTCCTCCTGAGGAGTCCCTCGAACTGTTTGACCACAGTGTTGGGTACATGCTCAAGGAGGATGCCCAGCGTTTGTAAGGCTCTGATGATGATACTGAGCTCGATGAAGGCAGTAACATGAGCACGGACAGAGGGGGTGCCCAAGAAGGACAGCAATCTGGCAGTCATGCTCCCCCTGCTGCAGCATACTGCCAGGTTTGCTCCAGTGATGAGGAGGGAGGGGATGATGAGGTCACTGACTCAACATGGGTGCCTGATAGGAGAGAGGAGGAGGAGGAAGAGGAGGCGGCACATCACCAATGAGGCAGGATGCCCTCCAGGGGCCAGCCTAAGGGCAGCACATTGACTGCATCACACCCCAAAGCTCCACATGTGCAGGGCGCTGCAGTCTCTGCGCGTTATTCAAAAAGTTCTTTGGTGTGGGCCTTTTTTGAGACGAGTGCATCATATCGCACCGCTGCTATTTGCAACATATGTCTCAAGCGTATCTCGCGTGGCCAAACATCTCCCGCTTGGGTACCACATGCTTGACCAGACATATGTTGACCTGCCATGCAGTTCGTTGGCAAGCGTATATAAAAGACCCACACCATAGAACAAAGAGGACCTCTCCTTAATCCTCATCAGCTGAGATCTCCAACCCCACTATACTCAGTCCTCTCTGAGACCTGCACTGAGAGGAATGAAGGTGTAGAATTAGATGTGTCACAGCCAAGTACTTGTGGGCAATCTGCTTTTGGTACACCGACGTCAGATTGTACCAGGCAAATTTCCCTGCCCCAGCTGCTGCACCGCCGAAAGAAGTTTGCTCCCAGCCATCCACATGCGCAGCGGTTGAATGCTAGCTTGGCAAAATTGCTAGCACTTCAACTGCTGCCTTTTCAGTTGGTAGACTCTGCCCCCTTCCGTGAGTTTGTGGAATGTGCGGTTCCTCAGTGGCAGGTACCCAAATGCCACTTTTTCTCACGGAAGGCGATTCCGGCTCTCTACCGGCATGTGGAAGGCAATGTCCATGCCTCGCTGGACAGGGCGGTCAGCGGTAAGGTGCATATTACTGCTAACTCATGGTCCAGCAGGCATGGACAGGGACGTTACCTAAGTTTCACGGCGCATTGGGTGACTCTGCTGGCAGCTGGGAAGGATGCAGGACAAGGTGCAGTAGTGTTGGAGGTTTTTCCGCCACCACGCCTCCAAAATGCTAATGATTGTGACACCTCTCTCCTCCACCCCCTCCTCTTCTTCTTCCTCCATGGCCTCTTCCTGTGCTTTGTCCTCGGAACCAGCGGTGCTCCGTAGCCGTTCAAGGGGCTACGCAAGTACGCAGGCCAAAAGATGCAATGCGGTGCTTGAGCTGCTGTGCTTGGGGGACAGGAGTCACACTGGGGCAGAGGTTCTGTCAGCTCTGCAGGGGCAGGTTCAGAGGTGGTTGACGCCACGCCAACTTAAGGCAGGAATGGTGGTTTGCGACAATGGCACCAACCTCCTCTCTGCCCTCCGACAGGGAAAAATGACCCCTGTGCCCTGTTTGGCTCACGTCCTTAACTTGGTGGTGCAGTGGTTCTTGGGCAGGTACCTGGGCTTACAGGATGTCTTGAGGCAGGCCAGGAAAGTCTGTGTGCATTTCCGCCGGTCATATAATGCCAGTGCTCGGCTGACGGACCTCCAAAAGGAGTTTAACCTGCCCAAGAACCGCCTAATCTGTGACATGCCCACCAGGTGGAACTCAACGTTGGCCATGCTGCAGCGGCTGCACACGCAGCAGAGGGCCATCAATGAGTACCTGTGCGACTATGGCACCAGGACAGGGTCAGGGGAGCTTGGGTTTTTTTTCCCCACGCCAGTGGGCCATGATCAGGGATGCATGCACTGTCCTGTCACCATTTGAGGAGGCCACAAGGATGGTGAGCAGTGACAGTGCATGCATCAGTGACACTGTCCCCCTTGTCCACCTGTTGGAGCACACACTGCGTGGAATAATGGACAGGGCACTTGAGGCAGAACAGAGGCAGGAAGAGGAGGACTTCCTTAGCTCTCAAGGCCCCCTTTATCCAGACAGTGTTCCTGCGTGCCCGCCGATCACACAGGAAGAGGACGAGGAGGAGGAGGAAGATTGTGTCAGTATGGAGGTGGAGCCTGGCACTCAGCATCAGCAGCAGTCTTTAAGGGATCAGTCCCAAGAAACACATGGACTTGTACGTGGCTGGGAGGAGGTGGCTGCGGACCATGTCGTCCTTAGTGACCCAGAGGACTCCGGACCGAATGCCTCAGCAAACCTACGCTGCATGGCCTCCCTGATCCTGCAAAGCCTGCGTAAGGATCCTCGTATTCGTGGTATCAAGGAGAAGGACCAATACTGGCTGGCAACCCTCCTTGATCCACGTTACAAGGGTAAGGTTGTGGACCTTATCTTGCCATCGCAGAGGGAGCAGAGGATGAAACATCTTCGGGAGGCCTTGCAGAAAAGTCTGTGCAACGCGTTCCCAGAGACTGGGAGGTTACAAACTCCTGTTTCTGGGCAACGTGTTGCTGAGGCTTCGGTCAGTCAAAGAAGGATCGGTGGAGAAGGTGGCCGTCTGACCGATGCGTTCAGACAATTCTTTGGTCCGCAGCCCCAAGGTATGATCGGTTCCAGCAACCATCGCCAGCGTCTGTTTTACATGGTGCAGGAATACCTAGGGGCAAGATCTGACTTGGACACCTTTCCCACCGAAAATCCTCTGGGTTGCTGGGTCTTGAGGATGGATCACTGGCCAGAGCTTGCACAGTATGCAATTGAGCTACTGGCCTGTCCTGCATCCAGCGTTCTTTCGGAACGCACATTCAGTGCTGCTGGAGGCTTTGTAACTGATCACAGGGTGCGTCTGTCCACCGACTCAGTCGATCGACTGACCTTCATAAAAATGAATCAGTCTTGGATCACCACCAGCTACCAAGCACCTGATGCTGATGTAACCGAATAATTTTTTTTGAAATCTCAGATCCCTTCAAAGACTGCCTATGCTGATGCTGAGTGACTATCCCTGAGTAATTATCCTCTTCCTCCTCAATCATCACGCTGATAGCTTGTAAGAACATTTTTGGTTCTGGGCGCCACCACCAGTGCCTAAGGCACAATTTTTCAGCCCCTGTTTAACAGGGGCGTGTAATTACAATTTTTGATGCAATACTTTGCAGCAGGGATTGTTTCTGCGTTACAACTAGAGTGTCTGTGAGGGGTTGCAGTGTTGTGGCACCAGCACCAGTGCCTAAGGCCCAATTTTTCAGCCCTTGTTTAACAGAGGCGTGTAATTACAATTTTTGATGCAATACTTTGCAACAGGGCTCATTTCAGCATTCCAACTAGAGTATCTATGAGGGGTTGCAGTGTTGTGGCACCAGCACCAGTGCCTAAGGCCCAATTTTTCAGCCCCTGTTTAACAGGGGCGTGTAATTACAATTTTTGATGCAATACTTTGCAGCAGGGCTCGTTCCTGCGTTCCAACTAGAGTGTCTGAGAGGGGTTGCAGTGTTGTGGCACCAGCACCAGTGCCTAAGGCCTAATTTTTCAGCCCCTGTTCAACAGGGGCATGTAATTACAATTATTGATCTAATATTTCACAGCAGGGCCCATTTCTGCACCCACCAAGAGCGAGTGAGGACTTACAGTGTTGTGGCACCAACACCACCACCACCAAAGGCCCAATTTTTCTGCCCCTGTTCAACAGGGGAATGTAATTACAATTCTTGATCTAATATTTCACAGCAGGGCCCTGTGAGGGCTTACAGTCTTGTGGCCACAACAACACCTAAGGCCCAAATTTCTGCTGAGTATATAGGGCAGGCCCCTACTTTTAAACATCTAACTTACAAACGACTCCTACTTGCAAACGGAAGGAGACAACAGGAAGTGAGATGAAATCTACCCCTAGGAAGGGAAATTCTCTCCTGTAAGAGTTAATATGGGAAAAACATTTCTCCTTTCCACTGATGCTTTCCAATCCTTGTTCCACAAAAAAACCCAAATTTTCAAAAAACATTTGTCATTGGGACAAAAAGTGAGGTGAAATCTTCTGAAGAGGAGGAAAGACAGAAAAACAAATGTCACAGGGGTGATAACCCTTCCCTATGTTTTCCAAAAAGCTTAAAAAAGATTTTTTGGCTGGAGCTAAACACGTAAAAAATGTACCTGTTCAAAATTACAAACAGATTCTACTTAACAGCAAACCTACAGTCCCTGTCTTGTTTGCACCGCCTGTATACTGCTGTTCAGAGTATATAGGGCCTGGTGGCCCCACACCTTTCCTTATTAGGTTCCCCTTAATATCCATACAAGACCCAAAGGGCCTGGTAATGGACTGGGGGTACCCATGCCGTTTGTCTCACTGATTTTCATCCATATTGCCAGGACCCGACATTACATTAAAGCGAGCAGTTTTAAATGAGATTTTTTCCTTTAAAAATGACATTTTGTGCAGGGACTGTTCTAAACACAGGAAACACTCGCCACTTTACAGGCATACTATAGACACACCCCAGGTACGATATTTAAAGGAATATTTCACTTTTTTTTTTTTTTTACTTTAAGCATCATTAAAATCACTGCTCCCGAAAAAACGGCCGTTTTTAAAAGTTCTTTTTGCATTGATACATGTCCCCTGGGGTAGGACCCGGGTCCCCAAACCCTTTTTAGGACAATACCATGCAAATTAGCCTGTAAAATGAGCACTTTTGATTTCAAACGTTCGAGTCCCATAGACGTCAATGGGGTTCTAACGTTCGTGCAAATTTTCGGTCCGTTCTCAGGTTCTGGTGCGAACCGAACCGGGGGGTGTTCGGCTCATCCCTAGAAGGGAGTAAAAGTTAGTGTTTGCTGCGTGAGGGCAGTATGAAAAGTTCCAGGGTTATGTTATGCCATCGAGCAATTCCGATGAGGAGTGTCTGCCGGTCCTGGGCTGCGAGCAGGCAAGCCTCGGCGAGAAGGGCGCTCTCCGGGTTATGTGGGGTCCAATCTGCGACGTCTGGATCGTTGTCGTTGAGCTTTGGGAGAGGAGTTGTGTGAGACTGGTTTCCATGGTTCCGTAGGAAAGTAGAAAGAGTACCACTCAGGAAGGTCCATCAGGGGTATGTCCAGTTGTTCGCAGAAAGTGGGTAAATCTTCCGGGGTTCGAAGAAGAGCTGTGCGACCCCTGGTGGATGCTGAGAGACAAAACGGAAACTTCCATCTATATTGGATTTTATGTGTATGCAAGACTTCCAGCAGGGGGCATCTGTTCTGTAATGTAATTTGGGATAAGTCCTGAAACAGTTTCACCTCTGTGCCATTAAACAGTATGTGGCCTCTATCTCTTGCTTTCTTGAGAATCTCCTCTTTGAGGGGAAAGTTGACAATGCAACACACAATGTCCCTGGGTGGTTCAGAGTCTCGGGGAGGGGGCCTTAATGCACGGTGCATGCGTTCCATCTCTATGGGGGAGTCTGCCTGTCGGCCAAGCAAATCATTAAAGATGGAGCATACTGTGTGCTGCAGTGCGGCCTGGTCAACTCCCTCCGGGACCCCCCTCACCCTCACGTTATACCTGCGGCCCCTGTTGTCTAAGTCCTCTACTTGCCTATGGAGCTCAAACAAATGTGGCAGGTGCATATCGTATGTCTTTTGTACTTGCCTAATTGCTGTAGCTTGTGTTCGAGCGTTTTCCTCTACGTCCGAGATTCGGTGGTTCATCGAGTGAATGTCTGCCTTTAGGTCTGAAATAGCCGACATCATGGTGTGTTTGATGTCCAGGGCGACCCTCTGGAGGTCTTCTTGGAGGTCAAGGAGGCTTGGTAGAGGCGTCGTCGTCCATGAGCGGGTCCGCGCTGCTCCTAATAGAGTCCGGGGATGAGGCCTGCGGGGTCTGTGAGGCCTGCGAGGCCTGTGATGCCTCGAGTTGCGCAGCTTGTCGGTTTCGGAAGATCTCCAGGATATTGCCGCTAATCTGTGTACCGGGCTCCTTTTGTGTGCAGGTTGTCAAGGTGCTCCTGTTAGGCTTTCCCATCATGGGTATGTGCCTCTAGAGACCCAAATTAGCCATTTGTCGTCCTCTTTGTGCGGGAGCTGTCTGTTCAGGCAGTCATCTCGATTCCCGTTCCAGGCCACGCCCCCCCCCCCCCAATTTACTAAATTTACCTAATCTGCAGTAGATTGTAAATCTACCAGCGCTACATACTCCCCCCACTACAATAGACGTTGTCCCCAACGTCTGTCCTGAACGCAGTAACAGTAACTCTCAAGCCTGAGAGTAGCATTTAAGTTTCTCATAACTTTAGATAGGCAAAGAGAGAGAAAAAGGACACCATAGACCCAGCCGGTTTCTGTAGCGAATCAATAACTTTTGACAAAGTCCCCGCAACAGCACTGTGCGTCTCCACACAGGGAGACGTCTTCCCAGAACTCATGGTAGTCCATTCAGGAAGGGTCATTGTGGAGGCAACATCCTCGCCTTGTGACCACAATAGCTCTTGCGACATGGTTTTGAACAAGTCATCATCCCCGGAAAGATCCAACATGGATTCTAGTTCCGAGTCTCTCAATTCTTCTGCTGGAAAATACTTATTTACAGTCTCCAACAATGGCTTACCCGTTCCAGACGTAGACTCTGGTAGCTCCGGCTCAGGTAACCTCTGGGGTAGGCCTCGACCACGGCCGCGAGAAGCCTTCACATAGCCCACCTTCTTCTGAGTAGGCACCACAGGAACAGGTGTAGTAGACTCAGGAATCAAAGTAATGTGTCCTGATGAGACAGCAGCAGCAGTGTCTCTTTCTGAAACATTGTCAGTAGCAACAGGTGAAGTGGCGGCCCGTCGCTCTTTTTCTGTAGCGGTAGCAGCTTCCTCTGTAGCGATACCTGTCACCCAATCCATCCAGTAGGCACAGGGTGGCATAGTAGGTGGCTCCACCAGGAACATTCATTCAAAAATCTAGTACAGCATGGCTAGCCTAAAGTAGAATTCCAGCATAACACTAAAAATACTGTCTTAAAAATGTTCCCTACACCCTCATGCTATCTCTGTTGCTTTACCTCCTCTTAAGCTCAAAGCTACTCAAAAATGTTTTATATTAGAATATGAATGTATTGGAATATGTACTTGTTGATAAATGGATCTCTATGTACTATACCTTAAAAGATAGTCGTGCATTACATCTGCCTGTTAGTTTTAAAATGTCAACAGATACTACCTCACCTGAACAATTATTATATATTGTCTAATCAGCTATCTGTTTATTGGATCAAATTTTGAGAAGTGATACTAAACAGATTGTATTTATGTTTCCAAAGATTATATCATTGACATAACTGTACATTTTACTTGAAGGGATTTAATACCTAGACTTTTACTTACATTTATAATATTATTGTAGGTAATTATTACCCATTGTGACATTATGAAAGGCGAGGTGATGGATGGACGCTATGTATCATGTGTTAATTTGCAGGAAATCAAGGTGGAATCCAATCCGGACCACCTTGGCTCTGGACAAGATTTTGTGTTCTACTGGTGACCACTAGGGATGAGCCAAACACCCTCCTGTTCGGTTCACAGCAGAACATGCGAACAGGCAAAAAATTCGGCAGAACACACAAACACTGTTAAAGTCTATGGGACAGGAATAGTCAAAAGTGCTAATTTTAAAGGCTTTTATGCAAGTTATTGTCATAAAAAGTGTTTGGGGACCCGGGTCCTGCCCCAGGGGACATGTATAAATGCAATGACATTTCTAAAGGAAAATTGTCATTTAAAACTGATCCCGGCTGTAATAAATTGTCGGATCTCGGCAATATAGATAAAACTCATTGAAAAAAAGAACATGGGATCCCCCCCAGTCTATTATCAGGCCCTTTGGGTCTGGTATGTATATTAAGGGGAACCCCGAACCAAAATTTAAAAAAAAATTGCGTGGGGGTGTCCCTAAAATCCATACCAGGTCCTTCAGGTCTGATATGCAAATTTAGGGGAACGCTGCGCCAAATTTTAATAAACAATGGCGTATGGGTCCCCCCCAAAATCCATTCCAGACCCTTCAGGTCTGGTATGGATTTTAAGAGGAACCCTGCACCAAAATAAAAAAAATGGCATAGGACCCCCCCAAAATCCATACCAGACCCTTATCTGAGCACGCAACCTGGAAGGCCGCAGAAAAAGAGGGGGGAACAAGAGAACACCCCCCCTTCTGAACCGTACCAGGCCACATGCCCTGAACATGGGGAGGGTGCTTTGGGGTAGCCCCCCAATGCACCTTGGCCCCATGTTGATGGGCACAAGGGCCTCATCCCCACAACCCTTGCCCGGTGGTTGTGGGGGTCTGCGAGGAGGGGGCTTATCAGAATCTGGTAGCCCCCCAGATCCCGCCCCCCCGGTGTGAAATGGTAACGGGGTACAAATGTACCACTACCATTTCACAAAAAAAGTGTCAAAATGTTAAAAAAGACAAGACACAGCTTGGGACAAGTCCCTTATTAAAAAATAAAAATGTCCCACGATGTCCATTAATCTTCTTCTCTCACGCCGCGACGGACTGAAAAAGAAAAAGAAAATTTGGGTGACCCCGCCCCCTCTGACACCACAGGGAAGCCATGGGGATGTCCCCATGGAGTCAGAGGGGGTGGGGTCACCCAGTTATGCCACCGGGTGGCCCCGCCCTGAGTTATATAAGAGCTGTCACAAGCGAAGAAGCATCACACGACGGGAGCATCCCATGGTAGCGGATCGGTTGTGAATTTTTATCTTTCTTTTTCGGTCCATCGCGGCATGATAGAAGAAGATGAATGGACATCGTGGGACATTTTTTTTTAATAAAGGACTTGTCCCAAGCTGTGTCTTGTCTTTTTTAACATTTTGACACTTTTTTTGTGAAATGGTAGGGGTACAAATATGCCCCGTTACCATTTCACACGGGGGGAGGCCGGGATCTGGGGGACCCCTTGTTAAAGGGGGCTTCCAGATTCCGATAAGCCCCCCGCCCGCAGACCCTCACAACCACCAGGCAAGGGTTGTGGGGATGAGGCCCTTGTCCCCATCAACATTTAGAAATGTCATTTTGCTGTGGTACTGTTCTAAACATGTGAAAAATGCGCCACTTTACAGGCATACTATAGACACCCCCCAGGCACAATATTTAAAGGAATATTTCATTTTTATTGTTTCACTTTAAGCATTAAAAAAAATCACTGCTCCCGAAAAAAGGGCCGTTTTAAAAAAAAATGTTTGCATTGATACATGTCCCCTGGGGCAGGACCCGGGCCCCCAAACACTTTTTATGACAATAACTTGCATATAAGCCTTTAAAATTAGCACTTTTGATTTTTCATGTTAGTGTCCCATAGACTTTAACAGTGTTCCGGCAGCTTTAGAATTTGCCGCGAACACTGCATATTGTTCGCTGTTCGGCGAACAGGCAAACACCCAATGTTTTAATCGAACTTACGTTCAACTCGAACATCGGGCTCATCCCTAGTGACCACCAGCAGGTGGCATAAATAAAGCAGGACTGGAGCAAGAGGTTGCTCTTGGCCTGGGACTCAGGAAGCCAAAACCTTAAAGAGCTGTGGATGTGGAGATTGCTGTGTAAAGGAAAGGAGTAGGTTTGCATAACGTTTGTTTTGTTGGTGATTGGGAGAAGCCCTTCACCTGTGAGGTAGGAATCTGCAATGTTTAGTTAGTGCCTGGATGGCAAGGATTTACTGTCTGTTTTGTTTTATTTCTTTCTATGCAACCTTTTAAATAAAACTGGCTACAAGTCAGATTTTTAGGAAAAGACCTGGTGTTTGGACTGCCTTTCTCCCAGGGAAGATGATCCCTACTTGAGCTAACCCCCATATCATGTATATAATTGATACTTATTATTTTGTCCAGTCTGGTGGATAAAGCCTAAAACAGACTCATCTGCTACAACATGCAAGTAACTCATGAGGATATTTGAAATTAGTCACATAAATAGAAAACAGCTAACTGTACAAAGGGGGGATTTTGTCTTCCTTTACAGTAAACAAAAAAATATTTTAATTGAAAAGTTCTTTTTTCTGTTTCATAAAATGTACACATCATTTTAATAAATGAAACATACAAATATGTTAATCTGTTCTTGTATTTTAAAAGGCCTAACAAAATTTGCTTTAAAAATAATTGCAACAGAGAACATTCAACTATGAATTAAATTGACTTATTCTACTCCCAACTCCATACATTTACATAGCTGGTTTAGGGATTTGCTAATATGCTCCAGACTCATCTGTTGTATTCAGTTTAAACTGTTATAGCTTCCAAATACAGCTGCAAGACTTTTAAATGTTCTGAAAAACGTTGTATTTGACACATTCTGCACCATCATAGCTACATGTACATGCTTAAAGAGCCCCAATAGAATGAAGAAACAATGTGCAATGAAGTCTTTGCTAGGCACATGTCTTTTAAAATTGGCTCGGTTTTTCACAATACTTTTCGCAATACTTTTGCGATACGGCACTGCGTTGCTTTAACTGATAATTGCGCGGTCATGCAACACTGTACCCAAATAAAATTGATGTCCTTTTTTCCCCACAAATAGAGCTTTCTTTTAGTGGTATTTGATCAAAAAATGCAGACAATTAAAAAACTTACTTTACTTTACTTTACTTTTTACTTTCTGCTATAAAACATATCAAATAAAAAAAAGTCTTCATAAATTTAGGCCAATATGTCCTCAGTACCCACTCACCGGCTCCCACTGTGATCAATCATAGCGGGAGCGAGCCAGCGGCGGCACGCGTTCGCGCCCGCTACCTGGAAGTGTTGGCTTATGTATTTATACTTGATCCTGTGCACAGTGGCCATCCTGTAGCAGTAAAACTGCTATAGGGTGGTCGCTAAGTGGTTAAACAGTCAAAACTTATTTTAGTTATAATGCAAAAATAAATTAAATATTTTTAGTTATTTAGCTTCATTCATTTTTTAGATTTTTTTTTTTTACTATTATTTATTTTTAGATTATTTCATCAATGTGAGTAACTTACATTTAATTTTCTATTTTTTCCTGCCTCATCTGTTTTTTGGTTTAAAAAAAGAGAACTTATCTAGGTCTGTTTATTCTTTCAGACAACAGAGGGTTTTTAATTTTTTTAAATGGTGTAGTTGTTTTTTTTTTTCCAAAATTGTTATAATTTTCTGGATAAGATTTACAAATAAAAGGTTACAAGACAGAGTATATCAAGCAAAACCTATACTGTGTATAAAGGTAAAAACAGTATATACGAACTATATAATATTAAGTCATACTCTTAACATATTTTTAAGCATGAATGAACAGTTTTTATAACAGGTATTTTATTACTGTAAAATAATATATTTAAATATTACATTTTGTTTTTTCATTTAACACCATACCAAGATTGTTGGTAATGTTGATTACTATTGTCCCATGCAGATTTAAAGGCTAATATTGTTAAATTGTTCAGTTCGGTTTCATAGTCTACACGTAGGTGGGGTGCAGCGTAGTGCTGCAACATTAATCCACACAGTCAGGTGTAATAGAAAACTTGTATTGAAGTAATGCAGCAACAGTTCACAACAAACCCAGTGGAAAGACTGCCCAACCGGGTGCATTCACGGTTTCCAGCAACGTAAACGGAGCAGATTCTAGCCGGACTGACAATGTCTGTTGAGAAGGGTAGAATGCGGCCTGGCCACCTCGGGTCCAATCAAGAAGAAGTCCAGAAGAGTTGCATCCCTATGCTTGCCCTCCTCGTCAGGAACCTTTCCCTACCACTAGCACTGTCCCTAACAGACAATTAATTTACTTTTTGAATTGAATTACTGAAATAAATTAGCTTTTTAATGATATTCTAATTTTATGAGATGCACCTGTATAAGTTTTAATACGTTGATATATAATCTATTTATAATCTTTTTAAATGTGCATCTTTAACCAGTTAAGGACCATATTTTCCCCCTTAATGACCAGGCCATTTTTTGTGTTATTTTAACTGACAATTGCGCGGCCGTGCGACACTGTACCTAAACAAAATTGACAGTCCTTTTTTCCCACAAAAAGAGCTTTCTTTTGGTGGTATTTGATCACCTCTGCGGCTTTTATTTTTTGCTCTATAAACCAAAAAAACGACAATTTGAAAAAAAAAACACTATTTTTTACTTTTTGCTATAATAAATATGCAAAAAAGAAATGTAAAAAAACAAATTTCTTCATCAGTTTAGGCCACTATGTATTCTTCTACATATTTTTGGTAAAAAAATCACAATAAGAGTATATTGATTGGTTTGCGCAAAAGTTTTAGTGTCTACAAAATAGGGGATAGATTTATGGCATTTTTATTATATATTTTTTTTTTTACTAGTAATGGCGGTGATCAGCGATTTTTAGCAGGACTGTGACATTGTGGCAGACAGATCGGACACTTTTGACACTTTTTTGGGACCACTGACATTTATACAGCAATCAGTGCTATAAAAATGCACTGATTACTGTATAAATGACACTGGCAGGGAAGAGTTAACACTAGTGGTGATCAAGGGGTTAAATGTGTTCCCTGGGAGGTGTTTCTAACTGTGGGGGTAGTGTACTGACTGGAGGAGGAGAGAGAGATCGCTGTTCCTGATCACTAGGAACAGACGATCTCTCTCTACTCCACTGTCAGAAAAGACATCTGTTTGTTTACATTTACAGATCCCCATTCTGGCTCTCTGTGGAGCAATCGTGGGTGGCTGGTGGACATCGTGGCCATCGGCCATGCTCATCGGCTCCCCTTGCCGTGCAGCGGGCGCGCCTGCTATAGCTCTTAAAAGAGCCAACGTACACCTACAGCAATTTGCGGGAAAGAGCCGACCTTTCGCAGTATAATGACGGCGGCTGGTCAGCAAGTGGTTAATTGAAACAATACCTGGTAATCTTGAAATAAAGATCCCTGTTTAGACACTCCTGTTTATGGAGTGACAACTGTCCCAATTTTGCTTGCTGTGATGACACTATGATGGAGACTACAAGTAGTTGTGCGGACACCAGGGAGGGACACAGCAGGGAGGCTGTTCCACAGCATGGCTGCCTGGTGGGGGAAAGCTCGGCCACCACATCGTGTCTTCTTAGGCACAGAGATGTAGAGGAGGCCTCTTCTGCTCGATCTAAGTGATCTTCCCAGAACTCGTTTGTAGAAGCGTGAACAGAGGTATCTTGGAGCAAGGTTTCTCATGATTTTGAATATGATATAACCTGCTTTAGACAGAATACGATGGTAAACCGGAAGCCAATGCAAGGCACAAAGAACGGGGGTGATATGATCCCTCAAAGGGACACGCATAAGTAGCCTTGCTGCAGAATTCTGTATGAGTATGAGTTGAAGCCTCTGCACTGTCTTCTTTGGCAATCCCAGATATAATGAGTTGCAATAGTCTAGGCGGCTGCCTATCGTGGCACAGATGATGGTTTTCTTGTCCGGAGGGTCCAAGTATTTAAACAACACCCTCAGGACTTTAAGCTGCCAGTGGTATGCACTGACAACCTTATTTACCTGAGGGACCAGGGTTAAGCCTGAGTCTAAGACAAATTCCAAGTCACAAACCTGGGAGGCCACTTCAGGAGGAGAACCAAATGAGGAAGGCCAAGGCGGAATATCGGGTGGAATAGCCAAATCACTGAAGATGATCACCTCAGTTTTTCCACCATTGAGTTTCAAAAAATTGGTGGACATCCATGTATTGATGGCCTCCAAGAAGTTGGCAAGGGCGGCATCAGCTGGCTGGTTCCTAGGAATCCTCAGGTAGACCTGTAGACCTGGGTGTCGTCCGCATATACATGGTACTAGAAGGCGTGTGCCCTTAAAGGTCGGTAAGAGGCCTCATATAGATGTTGAACAGCAGAGGAGACAGGGCAGAACCCTGTGGCACTCCGCAGTCCAAGGCGATGTTCTTAGAGTAGGAGTCTTGACTTCCTGAACTCTGCCCTCTAAAAAAGAGGCCACTCATGCCAAGGCAGACCCGCTCCTGCCCAAAACCGATCTCATCCGCTCCAGTAAAATTGTATGGTTGATGGTATCAAACGCAGCCGACAGATCCAAGAGGACCAGTGCTACTGAGTCGCCTCTGTCCAAACTGTGGAGGACATCATCATAAACACAGATGAGGCTCATTTCTGTTCCGCGACCAGGTCGAAATCCGGACTGGAATTCATCCAAAAGATAGAAAGACTCAAGATAAGCCTGTAATTGGATAACCACCAAGTGCTCCACAAAAGGCAAGTTGGAAATCGGTCTATAGTTGCCCAGGGCGACAGGATCCAAGGTCTGCTTCTTCAGCAGAGCCAGGACCACGGCCTGCTTCAGAACAGCCGGGACGGTGCCTGTCCTGAAGCAACAGTTGACTCCCTAATAAAGGTGCAAGAAGAACAGCGGCTTCTTAAACCAAACCGGCAGGACAGACATCCAGGGGAGAGGAAGATGGTCTCAAAGAGGCAATTACCTCAACCACCTGTTCAGCAGTTACCGGTTGGAAGCAAAACAGTCCAGGGGCCATCACTGTTCGGCAAATGTCCTCCTGCACAATCTCTGGCCTGATATTGTCTCTAATGGTCTTAACCTTAGAGACAAAGAAGTCGGCAAGCTGGTGGCACCAATCCTGTGACTTCTTAGGAGCAGGGCAGGGCTGGTAACTTTAGGGTGGGTTAACTCAGAAGAGATCTTAAAGCGTTCAGCCGTGCTGTTGGCTGCCTTCCTGATTCGCTCCCAGAAATAGGTCTTTTTAGCCTCTCTTATAGCCCTCTTATAAAGATAGAGGGCCTTCATGTGCAGCTTTTTGTCATCTTCCAGATAGAACTTCCGCCAGCGTCTCTCCCTGGAGCGAACTCGCTGTTTGAGGAGGAGTCTAAGCTCCGCAGTGAACCATTGCGGGTTCTTGCCCAGGGGACAGGGGTTAGATCTCATCCTATGGGGTGCTACCACATCAAGGGCCACTTCAACCAACTCCTGAAAAATACTCAGCTTCTCTGCAGGCTCAACCAGCTCAAAAAAGATTGACTGGTTGATATCCTTAGCCACAAGATTTCCCAATCTTTCTGGGCAAACGTTTGATAGATTTCTTGAGAGGACTTTAGGGCCAGTGCGATCCTGAATATGTGGAGGTTTCCTTTCCGGTAAAGACAGGTTGGAGGAAATAAACCTGTGATCTGACCAAGTCAACTCCCTGGGCAATTGATGTGTAGCTGATGTTAAAGTGAGTGCATGTAGACATGAAGTGGCTGAAGGAGGCTAAGGAGATCAGCAAAACTGATATACAAAAATATATGAAAAAAACATGGCTGTTGTTTGAAACAACACAGTTTGGGTTTAGATTAATTTTACTTAATTTTTTTTTATATATAATAAACGATTGAAATGTATGTATAGCTTGGATGCTTTTGTGGCAGTTCACAATAGACTTAGTAGACTAATGCCCCGTACACACGGTCGGACTTTGTTCGGACATTCCGACAACAAAATCCTAGGATTTTTTCCGACGGATGTTGGCTCAAACTTGTCTTGCATACACACGGTCACACAAAGTTGTCGGAAAATCCGATCGTTCTAAACGCGATGACGTAAAACACGTATGTCGGGACTATAAACGGGGCAGTGGCCAATAGCTTTCATCTCTTTATTTATTCTGAGCATGCGTGGCACTTTGTCCGTTGGATTTGTGTACACACGATCGGAATTTCCGACAACGGATTTTGTTGTCGGAAAATTATATCTCCTGCTCTCCAACTTTGTGTGTCGGAAAATCCAATGGAAAATGTCCGATGGAGCCCACACACGGTCGGAATTTCTGACAACACGCTCCGATCGGACATTTTCCATCGGAAAATCCGACCGCGTGTACGGGGCATTAGGGCTCAATTACACTTGCTTCGGCTTCAACATACATTAATGGCTAGTTTACACTTGCTTGAAAACAAGGCTATGGACAGGCTTTGTTAAAGCTCTCCGAACGCCAGCCAAAGCTCCTGTCACTAAATAAAATGGTTAGCTTACAGTCCTGTTTATACCTTGCTTTTGCTTTGCTTCGGCTTTGCTTCAAAAATGATACCCCATGTAGCTTTAGTAGTGCATCAAAGCGTCTTCAAAGCCTCCATAGAAGTCTATGGCAAAGCTAGCTTGAAGCCCCACTAAAGCCCCATCGAAGCTCCACTAAAGCCTCAACAAAGCCTCATCGAAGCCTCATCGAAGCCCCAAGCAAACGCAAGGTGTAAACAGGACTGTAAGCTAACCATTTTATTTAGTGACAGGAGCTTTGAGTGGCGTTCAGAGAGCTTTAACAAAGTGTGTTCGAAGCCATGTTTTGAAGCAAGTGTAAACTAGCCCTTAGGCATATGAGCCCTCTTGGCCATTGTTTTGTGTGTGTGGCTTTGTTAATGTTGGAGGCTTGTTAGGAAGGATCTGGTGCTCATGTGTACCTGCTCTGAAAATAAAATGAACAGCTGGTCATATCAAACACAATATGAATCATATTTAGTCTAGGAATTGACTAAAATATTGCAAATCCACATCAAACTTTCATAACTAAATCCACTAACTGCATATGGCGTAAATGGTTGGGGAAACCCCCTTTGCATCAGGATTACTCTCACAAAATGATTGATTTACTAAGAGCAAATAAACTATTCACATTGAAAGGGAAATGTACTCCATCGCCCCGTCATATGTAGGCAAAAATTCAGTTTTTAATTTATCTTCCTTGCCCTATGATTAAGTATTCTTTGCAATATGAAATTGCATAGATAAAGTAAGGTAAAGTGAACCTAAACTGTGCCATAAGTACTCAATTATAAGTAGACATGTGAAGTTTGTTTTGGTTCGAATACATATACAAATTTTTAGTTATTCGGAGATTGGTTTTGTTTATTTGTTTGCTAACGCATTCCAAATTTTCAGAAAGATTGGAATTCGGATTGGTCGAAAACCGATTTGAATTCTGTGTAAAGAATAGCTGGTTGTTAAGCAGCGGACTGGAAAAGTGTCCTTAGCAACAGATGACTCATCAGTTGTCAGCGGGCTTCCCCACCAACAGCTTAAATGTAAACAAAACAATGCCAGTGATAGAAAATTCTGAAAAAAAAACAGTGTGTGGTCCCCCCCCCCCCCGATTCCATATCAGGCCTTTCAGGTCTAGTATGGATTCTAAGAAGAACCCCACGACAAAATTAAAAACAATAAATGGTGTGGGGTCCCCCCAAAATCCATACCAGACCCTTGTCTGAACCATACCAGGCCACAAGCCCTCAACATGGGGGGGGTGCTTTGGGGGGCTCTGCTAAAGCACCTTGTTGATGGGGACAAGGGCCTCTTCCCCATAACCCTGGGCTGTGGTTGTGGGGGTCTGCAGGCAGGGGGCTTATTGGAATCTAGAAGCCCTCTTTAACAAGGGGGACCCCTTATCCTGGCCCCCCTTTCCTGGTCAGCTGGGCTGCATGCTCAGATAAGGGTCTGGTATAAATTTTGGGGGGAGCCTATGTTTTTTTTACATTTTGGTGTAAGGTTCCCCTTAAAATCCATACCCAAAGGGCCTGGTATGGATTGGGGGGCCCCCCATGCTGTTTCTTTTTTTAATTTTCTATTGGCAGGATTGTTTTGTTTACATTTCAGCTGTCAGTGGAGAAGCCCTCTGACAGCTGATAAGTCATTGGTTGTTAAGGACGCGGCGGCTGGCTTCCCGGCCCGCTGCTTAACAACCAGATTTTCTTCACACAGAACTCAAATTGGTTGATCGTATTTTGTTGAAATTGGTTAAAATTTAGTTTTTTCGTTCTCTAACAAATTCCACATTTTCAGAACGATTCGAATTCGGATCGGTCAAAAAATGCACGACCAATTTAAATTCTTCACTGATGGGTACTGATGAGGCTGCCCTGTTGGGCACTGATAAGGCGGAACCGATGAGGTGGCACCAATGAGGTGGCACTGATGAGGTGGTACTTATGGGCACTGATGATGGGCACTGATTGGGGGCACTGATGGCCACTGATAGGCGGCACTGGTATGCAGCACTGATGGTCATTGATAGGTGGCACTGATGGGCACTCATAGGTGGCATGGGTCAGCACCGATAGGCGACACTAATGGGCAATGAAAGGCTGTACTGATGGGTGCTTATGTGTGGCACTGATAGGCGGCACTGCTGGGCACTGATAGGTGGCACTGATTGACACCGATAGGTGGCACTGATGGGTACTGATGGGCACTGATGGGTGGCACTGATAGATTGCACAGATAGGCATAACTGATGGTACTCGCACGCATTGCTGATGGGCACTGATTGGCATCTGCCTGGGCAATGATTGGCATATCCCTGGGGGTCCAGGGTGGCATACCTGGTGAGCGTCCTTTATGGGTATCCCTGGTGGTCCCGGCGGCATTCCTGGTGGTCCTGGGTGGGAAACTGCGGGAGGGCTGCGCTTATAAACAATCAGCATAGACCCCCCCCCGTCAGAAGAACTGCCGATCGGCTCTCCTCTACTCGTGTCTGTCAGACGCGAGTGAGGATAAGCTAATAAATGGCTCTTCCTGTTTGCACTGTGATCAGCCGTGATTGGACACGGCTGATCACGTGGTAAAGAGCCTCCGTCAGAGGCTCTTTACCGAGATCGATGATGAGGTTTGTCAGATTGGCACACCACATCACCGAACACCACGCTGCATGCCCCTCCCCCCGGGCACGCGATCATGGCTTATCCTGCTGGATGTCATATGACGTCCAGTCAGGATAACGGAACCACCGCCTGGCCGTCATTTTGCTATAGGCCGGCGGGAAGTGGTTAATAAACAAAACTAATTTGAATGAAAACGAAAAAAAAACTAAGCAAAATCCTGAAACGAGACTAAACGAGTTCCAAAACGAAACAAAATTAGTAACATAACAAATCTATCCGAAACAAAGCAAATTCGTTTTTCTGTTCTGCACATGTCTAATTGTAAGATAAGCTAAAGTGATCTGGGTTTGTTTCGAATGCCCAATTGTGTGCAGGGGAATTTGAAAATTACAGAGCTTTTCTTTACTTGATTGAATGTTTGAAGTAAATATAGCTTCATTTTATACTTTAATAAATCAAGCCTATCACCAGCACTTCTAAAAAGTATAGACATTCTGAAAAAAAGCCAATTGTTTGGCCAATTTCTTTTTGGGGGGCCACAAGTTTCTCTTTACAGAGAAATGTTTTGCATGGATTATTTTCTATTAGCATCCCTTACTTATCAATTTATGACATTGTACTTTTTGTACGTTTTTTATGAGTTAAATTAAGGACACAAAGTCTTTTTACAAAGACTTTAAATTTGTATGTTTGACACATGTAAGTTTTTCTAGTATAAGGATATTGTGTTAACTCATGATTTATATTGTGCATAGTGTAAGAAAGAGTCACACAGAGGGACCATGTCAGCACAGGATGTGAGGATGCAAAGTAATGCACGGACCCCTTTTGGCAGCAGATTCATTGTATTGTCACTGAAGTCATGCCAAATGACTGCATTTGACTGAGATGTGTGTGCTATCCATATGACTGATGCATCTTTAAGGAAAAAACAGAAGATTATTTAACATCCTGTACATGCTGTTAATCCCAGTTTTACATTAGTATAATGTACATTTTTCCTGACACAGCTGCAGTCACTTTACTACTCAGATGTGGTTTAGAGGGTATGCAAAATGTTGTCCCTTAAAGGAGATCTCCATGACATATTTATGGAAAATCTACAGTATATCTTTATGAAAAGTACAGTGGGAAGTAAGTCAAATGAGTTACAAACATTTACCCTGTGCTCTCCTTTTTCCAGTACAGCTCTGCAAAAATGGGTGTACAGGTACAGTAGTACTGTTAGCTCAATGATTTCAGTCCATCGGTGGCTGCTTCCTGTCCCAGTTATCTTATGAATAAAATTAATCACTGCAGTGGAAAATCTATGGAGATGCCATAGAGAACGCATGGACCAGAAGCACTGAGCATTATCCTTTCCTTAAAACAGGGGTGTCAAATATTTAATCGTAGGATGCATCAGCATTATGGTTGCCCTCAAACGGCCTGTTGTATCTGTAAGACTAAATAAATGTATCTGCTCTTTATCATATTAAATATTTGCCTCTGCATTTGATTAATACTGGCTTTAGTGATAACCTACAACTTAAATGGGTTGTGAAGGTTCATTTTTTTATTTTTTAAAAATAACAAACATGTCATTCTTACCTCCACTGTGCAGTTCGTTTTGCACAGAGTGGCCCCGATCCTTCTGTTCTGGGGTCCCACGGCGGCTCTCTCGGCTCCTCCCCACAATAGCTAACCCCCTCGGGAAGCTCTCTCCCGAGGGGGTTACCTTGCGGGTGCGCTCCCGTCTCATACACTCTGCGTCCATTGACACAGAGTGTATGTCTCGGTCCCGCCCCCCCCTGGCGGCCGCGTCATTTGGATTTGATTGACAGCAGTGCGAGCCAATGGCTGCGCTGCTATCAATCTATCCAATGAAGACCCGAGAAGACCGGGCCGAGAAGGGCCGAGAAGCCAAAGCACTCTCAACGCAGGACTTTCGAGGGCTCAGGTAAGTAAACTGGGGGGCTGAGGGGCCTGTAACTATTAGATGTTTTTTCACCTTAATGCATGGGATGCATTAAGGTGAAAAAAACTGAAGGTTTACAACCCTTTTAAGCTGTGAAGGGCGGGTGCAGGCCGACATGGAGCCCACTCACACTCCTGTAGCAGATGATGCAAATCTGAAATGGAAGATTGCATACAGCTGATATCATCCACAAGAAATTATTGGAGACTACTGCTCAGACAGTATGTCTATTAGGTACTCGCTTGCGGCACAATAATTAAAGCATATTTGTGGGTACAAGACTGGGGCCTATTTTACTGTCTAAACAGTGAGTAGGCTGAGGGCTTAAGCTCCTCTCACTGTGCACTAGGGATGAGCTTCGCGTTCTAGTCGAACCTATGTTCGACTCGAACATCGTCTGTTCGATCGTTCGCCGAATTACGAACGATATGGGCCGTTCGCGCCAAATTCGTGTGGCGCATTACGGCCCATAATTCACTGCGGCATCGCAGTGCATTGCTGGCTGATGATTGGCCAAGCATGTACTATGACCCGCATGCTTGGCCAATCACAGCGCCGTCAGTAGAGAGAACTGTAATTGGCCAAAGCCAGGGTGGCTTTGGCCAATTATGGCTCAGGGTTTAGAACATGCCCCACACTATATAAGGCCGCCTGCACGGCGGCCCTGTGTAGTGTGTTCTGGCCTGCTTAGATAGAGAGAGAGAGACAGTGTCATTTCATTTGCGTTAGATAGATTAGGCAGGACAGTCAGTGAGTTAGCTGCAGTTACAGTGTATTGTGTATATATATGCATCCCAGGTGTTGTGTATATATATATATATATATATATATATATATATATATATATATATACACACTCTATTCAGTTTAGCTAGAACCATTCCTGTTATCTTCCTACTGACAGGCAGGCTTGTCTTGTTACAGTATTTACAGCTACCTGAAGAAAATTGCTGGTGTTCTTTTGATCCTATTAGTACCACAGTCAGGCAGCTAGACTATTTACAGTTAGTGTAGTGCGTCCTCCTCACAGTGTTCAGTTAAAGCTACAAGTTAGTTTAGTGTGACCTCTGCACAGTGTTCAGCTAAAACTACAAGTTAGTGTAGTGCGTCCTCCTCACAGTGTTCAGCTAAAGCTACAAGTTAGTTTAGTGTGACCTCTGCACAGTGTTCAGCTAAAGCTACAAGTTAGGGTAGTGCGTCCTCTGCATAGTGTTCAGCTAAAACTACAAGTTAGTGTAGTGCGTCCTCCTCACAGTGTTCAGCTAAAGCTACAAGTTAGTTTAGTGTGACCTCTGCACAGTGTTCAGCTAAAGCTACAAGTTAGGGTAGTGCGTCCTCCTCACAGTGTTCAGCTAAAGCTACAAGTTAGTGTAGTGTGACCTCTGCACAGTGTTCAGCTAAAGCTACAAGTTAGTGTAGTGCGTCCTCCTCACAGTGTTCAGCTAAAACTAAAAGTTAGTTTTTTGTGAACTCTGCACAGTGTTCAGCTAAAGCTACCTGTAGAAGGTTGGTGGTGTTTTCCTGATCCTATCACTACCGCAGGCAGCTAAATAAGCTACAAGTTATTTTTTTGCGAGCTCTGCACAGTGTTCACCTAAAGCTACCTGTAGAAGGTTGGTGGTGTTTTCCTGATACTATCACTACCGCAGACAGCTAAATAAGCTACAAGTTCGTTTTTTGCGAGCTCTGCACAGTGTTCAGCTAAAGCTACCTGTAGAAGGTTGGTGGTGTTCTCATACTACAGGCAGGCAGTGTTGAGCCGCAACATGCGGAAGACTTGGTCGAGTGGATGACCAAGCCGTCCTTATCCTCCTCATCCTCTCTCACCCATGCTCAGGGTACTTTGTCTGGCAAAGCAGCTGCCAACACGGCCTCTTCCCTCGGCTCAATGGCATCAGTGACTCCTTCCCTAGCCCCAACATGTCCTCCTGAGGAGTCCCTCGAACTGTTTGACCACAGTGTTGGGTACATGCTCCAGGAGGATACCCAGCATTTAGAAGGCTCTGATGATGATACTGAGCTTGATAAAGGCAGTAACGTGAGCAAGGACAGAGGGGGTGCCCAAGAAGGACAGTAATCTGGCAGTCATGCTCCCCCTGCTGCAGCATACTGCCAGGTTTGCTCCAGTGATGAGGAGGGAGGGGATGATGAGGTCACTGACTCAACGTGGGTGCCTGATAGGAGAGAGGAGGAGGCACATCACCAAGAGGCAGGATGCCCTCCAGGGGCCAGCCTAAGGGCAGCACACTGACTGCATCACACCCCAAAGCTCCGCATGTGCAGGGCGTTGCTGTCTCTGCGCGTCATTCCAAAAGTTCTTTGGTGTGGGCCTTTTTTGAGACGAGTGCATCAGATCGCACCGCTGCTATTTGCAACATATGTCTCAAGCGTATCTCGCGTGGCTAAAACATCTCCCACTTGGGCACCACATGCTTGACCAGACATATGTTGACCTGCCATGCAGTTCGTTGGCAAGCGTATCTAAAAGACCCACACCAAAGAACAAAGAGGACCTCTCCTTGCTCCTCATCAGCTGAGATCTCCAGCCCCACTATACCTTCAGTCCTCTCTGAGACCTGTACTGAGAGGATGAAGGTGTAGAATTACGTGTGTCACAGCCAAGTACTTGTGGGCAATCTGCTTTCGGTACACCGACGTCAGATTGTACATAGGCAAATTTCCCTGCCCCAGCTGCTGCACCGCCGAAAGAAGTTCGCTCCCAGCCATCCACATGCCCAGCGGTTGAATGCTAGCTTGGCAAAATTACTAGCACTTCAACTGCTGCCCCGTTCCGTGAGTTTGTGGAATGTGCGGTTCCTCAGTGGCAGGTACCAAACTCCACGTTTTCCCACGGAAGGCGATTCCGGCTCTCTACTGGCATGTGGAAGGCAATGTCTTGGCCTCGCTGGACAGGGCGGTCAGCGGTAAGGTGCATATTACCGCTGACTCATGGTCCAGCAGACATGGACAGGGATGTTACCTAAGTTTCACGGCGCATTGGGTGACTCTGCTGGCAGCTGGGAAGGATGCAGGACAAGGTGCAGTAGTGTTGGAAGTTGTTCTGCCACCATGCCTCCAAAATGCCACTACTAATGATTGTGACACACCTCTCTCCTCCACCCCCTCCTCTTCTTCTTCCTCCATGGCCTCTTCCTGTGCTTTGTCCTCGGAACCAGCGGTGCTCCGTAGCCGTTCAAGGGGCTACGCAAGTATGCAGGCCAAAAGATGCCATGCGGTGCTTGAGCCACACTGGGGCAGAGGTTCTGTCAGCTCTGCAGGGGCAGGTTCAGAGGTGGTTGACGCCACGCCAACTTAAGGCAGGAATGGTGGTTTGAGACAATGGCACCAACCTCCTCTCTGCCCTCCGACAGGGACAAATGACCCATGTGCCCTGTTTGGCTCACATCCTTAACTTGGTGGTGCAGCGGTTCTTGGGCAGGTACCTGGGCTTACAGGATGTCCTGAGGCAGGCCAGGAAAGTCTGTGTGCATTTCCACCAGTCATATAATGCCAGTGCTCGGCTGGCAGACCTCCAAAAGGAGTTTAACCTGCCCAAGAACCGCCTAATCTGTGACATGCCCACCAGGTGGAACTCAACGTTGGCCATGCTGCAGCGGCTACACATGCAGCAGAGGGCCATCAATGAGTACCTGTGCGACTATGGCACCAGGATAGGGTCAGGGGAGCTTGTTTTTTTTTCCCCATGCCAGTGGGCCATGATCAGGGATGCATGCACTGTCCTGTCACCATTTGAGGAGGCCACGAGGATGGTGAGCAGTGACAGTGCATGCATCAGTGACACTGTCCCCTTTGTCCACCTGTTGAAGCACACGCTGCGTTGAATAATGGACAGGGCACTTGAGGCAGAACAGAGGCAGGAAGAGGAGGACTTCCTTAGCTCTCAAGGCCCCCTTTATCCAGACAGTGTTCCTGCGTGCCCGCCGATTACACAGGAAGAGGAGGAGGAGGAGGAGGATTGTGTCAGTATGGAGGTGGAGCCTGGCACTCAGCATCAGAAGCAGTCTTTAAGGGATCAGTCCCAAGAAACACATGGCCTTGTACGTGGCTGGGAGGGGGTGGCTGCGGACCATGTCGTCCTTAGTGACCCAGAGGACTCCGGACCGAATGCCTCAGCAAACCTACGCTGCATGGCCTCCCTGATCCTGCAAAGCCTTCGTAAGGATCCTCGTATTCGTGGTATCAAGGAGAAGGACCAATACTGGCTGGCAACCCTCCTTGATCCACGTTACAAGGGTAAGGTTGTGGACCTTATCTTGTCATCGCAGAGGGAGCAGAGGATGAAACATCTTCGGGAGGCCTTGCAGAAAGGTCTGTGCAACGCGTTCCCAGAGACTGGGAGGTTATAAACTCCTGTTTCTGGACAAGGCTGAGGCTTCGGTCAGTCAAAGAAGGAGCGGTGGAGAAGGTGGCCGTCTGACCGATGCGTTCAGACAATTTTTTAGTCCGCAGCCCCAAGGTATGATCGGTTCCAGCAACCAACGCCAGCGTCTGTTTTACATGGTGCAGGAATACCTAGGGGCAAAATCTGACTTGGACACCTTTCCCACCGAAAATCCTCTGGGTTACTGGGTCTTGAGGATGGACCACTGGCCAGAGCTTGCACAGTATGCAATTGAGCTACTGGCCTGTCCTGCATCCAGCGTTCTTTCGGAACACACATTCAGTGCTGCTGGAGGCTTTGTAACCGATCACAGGGTGCGTCTGTCCACCGACTCGGTCGATCGACTGACCTTCATAAAAATGAGTCAGTCTTGGATCACCACCAGCTACCAAGCACCTGATGCTGATGTAACCAAATAATTTTTTTTGAAATCTCAGATCCCTTCAAAGACTGCCTATGCTGATGTTGAGTGACTATCCTGAGTAATTATCCTCTTCCTCCTCAATGATCACGCTGATAGCTTGTAAGAACATTTTTGGTTCTGGGCGCCGCCACCAGTGCCTAAGGCCCAATTTTTCAGCCCCTGTATGACAGGGGCGTGTAATGAAATTTTTGATGCCATACTTTGCAGCAGGGCTCGTTTCTACGTTCCAACTAGAGTATCTGTGAGGGGTTACAGTGTTGTGGCACCAGCACCAGTGCCTAAGGCCCACTTTTTCAGCCCCTGTTTAACAGGGGCGTGTAATTACAATTTTTGATGCAATACTTTGCAGCAGGGCTCATTCCTGCTTTCCAACTAGAGTATCTGTGAGGGGTTACAGTGTTGTGGCACCAGCACCAGTGCCTAAGGCCCAATTTTTCAGCCCCTGTCTAACAGGGGCGTGTAATTACAATTTTTGATGCAATACTTTGCAGCAGGGCTCGTTCCTGCGTTCCATCTAGAGTATCTGTGAGGGGTTACAGTTTTGTGGCACCAGTGCCTAAGGCCCAATTTTTTAGCCCCTGTTTAACAGGGGCGTGTAATTACAATTTTTGATGCAATACTTTGCAGCAGGGCTCATTCCTGCGTTCCAGCTAGAGTATCTGTGAGGGGTTGCAGTGTTGTAGCACCAGCACCAGTGCCTAAGGCCCAATTTTTCAGCCCCTGTTCAACAGGGGCATGTAATTACAATTCTTGATCTAATATTTCACAGCAGGGCCCGTTTCTGCGCCCACCAAGACCGAGTGAGGACTTGCAGTGTTGTGGCACCAGCACCACCACCAAAGGCCCAATTTTTCTGCCCCTGTTCAACAGGGGAATGTAATTACAATTCTTGATCTAATATTTCACAGCAGGGCCCTGTGAGGGCTTACAGTGTTGTGGCCACAACAACACCTAAGGCCCAAATTTCTGCTGAGCAGGCCCCTACTTTCAAACATCCAACTTACAAATGACTCCTACTTGCAAACAGAAGGAGACAACAGGAAGTGAGATTCTCTCCTGTAAGAGTTAATATGGGAAAAACATTTCTCCTTTCCACTGATGCTTTATCACCAATCCTTGTTTTACAAAAAAAAACCAAATTTTCAAAAAACATTTGTCATTGGGACAAAAAGTGAGGTGAAATCTTGTGAAGAGGAGCACAGACAGCAAAACAAATGTCACAGGGGTGATAACCCTTCCCTATGTTTTCCAAAAAGCTTAAAATAGATTTTTTGGCTGGAGCTAAACACGTTCAAAATGTACCAGTTCAAAATTACAAACAGATTCTACTTAGCAACAAACCTACAGTCCCTGTCTTGTTTGCACCGCCTGTATACTGCTGTTCAGAGTAAAAAGGGCCTTTCTTTTTTTTAATTTGGGTGCGGGGTTCCCCTTAATATTCCTACAGGACCCAAAGGGCCTGGTAATGGACTGGAGGGTACCCATGCCATTTGTCTCACTGATTTTCATCCATTGCCAGGACCCGACATTACATTAAAGCGACAAGCAGTTTCAAATAACTTTTTTCCTTTAAAAATGTCATTTTGTGCAGGGACTGTTCTAAGCACGGGAAACACGCGCCACTTTACAGGCATACTATAGACACCCCCCAGGTACAATATTTAAAGGAATATTTCACTTTTTTTTTTTTTACTTTAAGCATCATTAAAATGACTGCTCCCGAAAAAACGGCCATTTTTAAAAGTTTTTTTTTCATTGATACATGTCCCCTGGGGCAGGACCCGGGTCCCCAAACCCTTTTTAGGACAATACCATGCAAATTAGCCTTTAAAATGAGCACTTTTGATTTCGAACGTTCGAGTCCCATAGACGTCATTGGGGTTCTAACGTTCGTGCAAATTTTTGGTCCGTTCGCAGGTTCTGGTGCGAACCGAACCGGGGGTGTTCGGCTCATCCCTACTGTGCACCACCAAATTGGTCTCTTCTGTGTGCCAAGGCTGAACATCCCCTAGGGGAAAACAATATCTATGGGCCAGAAATACAGGTTCACAAAATAGAGCATTGATTCTCAACCTTTTTTCACATGGGTACCTCCTTGTAAGCTTATTTACATATCCCCGCTAGGGATGGTCCTGATGTTCGAGTCAAACGTAAGTTCGTCTCGAACATCAGGTGTTCATTTGCTCATAGAGCAAACAAACAAATGGGGCACTCGCGGGAAGTTCACCCACCGTGGAAGCTAGATAAAGTGAATAATGTGTCCTTCCCGCTCGTCGGATGAAAACTTAAAAACTTATTTCAAAGTGAAAAATGCATAAAATCGCATAGTGGATTGGTAGCAATATTGCAGCAAAATAAGAGTGTTCACACCAACACTTAATGCAGTATATAATAGAGATAAATTTTGCGCAATATAAAATAAAGTAAATAAAATAAATAAATATCCACGTGTATCTAATCAGTGTAATAAATAAAGATATAAAATATAAAATAGTGCCAATTAACATACTGGTCGATAGGCTATCACTGCAAGGACCAAATGTCTCTATGTTGCAGCATATAGCTGTGGCCACTATCTTCTAATTGTGATAGTTAATTACAAATTTAACGTGAATAAAAACAGTAATTTTATGCAACCATTATTTAGAAGTGGTTAATAAAATATGCAAATAAGTGCAATCAATCATATCCTGAAACATCAAATATAATAACATAAAAAACAGTGTGAAGAAATCCTCATCAGCGCTTTGTTATAATGGGGAATGAAAGTTTTTTAGGAGATAAATGGGTTGCAGCATACAAAAGTCTGTAAATATATATATGGAGTTCTTCTATTCAATTTTGGCACATAGGGTATAATACGTGTGTGACCCTGCTGGTGGTGTCTCCTCTAATAGTCTCTCAGAACCCTCACCTTCAGATTGTAGGAAAGAAGCATTCAGTAATTAGGGATTTTTTGGTGTAGAAGCTGCCACTGGAATCCTTGCTTTCTCTATCACTGATCCTCCATCATCCTTTCTCTGTGCCTCCAAGCTGTTTCTCTCAGTAGTGGGGGAGATAAAACAAAAATAGGGGAGGGGAAGAAAAGAAGGCTCCACTAGCGTAATAAAGTTTTAAAAACGGGGGGGGGGGGGGGATATCTATTCTTAAGTAATGCTCTTACATTCACTATAATAAAAACAGGCAGAGTATTGAGAAAAAAGTTCTGGCGTTCTCAGCGCCCTCTCACTTGTGCTTCAAAACGTGTGTACCGCTCCAGGCAATCCCTACGCGTTACGACATCGTCACGTGTCTTCATCTGGGGAACCAGATTGGCTGTTGTAGGTTAGCTTAAATACTATGGGACCGGAAATTCTCAAGCCGCCATTTTACTTGTGGTTTGTGTTCTTTTTTTGTCGCGGCCATTTTTCTTGAGTCTAAGGGGAATTGTATAGCCTCCATTTTATTGAGGATCTATGTTATTGTTCCTCTATACTATGTACGTTTATGAGCGCGGCCATTTTTTCGGTGGCAACTTTCTATAATGACGTGACATATTTAAGCCGCAGCATATCGCAAAAAACGTCATATTACAGGGGTTAATGATGGATTCAAATAAACTATGTTATGGTAATGGTTTAGACGGATCATGAATATTAGGATTAAGTAAATAAACATTACTGTATATTAAAACACCCCAGGATACCATACTATACCTTAAGTGTAGTTTACAATTGCTACCTTTTAGACTATATTCTTGTATATGAATGAAGCAGGCATGAGAGTGCTCTGACAATCCACCCAATAGATATATTAATTCATTCTATACATAAAACAGTTGTAGAAAACTAGGTTATTAAAAACAATTGTACAAATAGGATAATAATAATAAAAAATATTAATAAAAATTAAAATAATGTTTATATTCTTCTAGTAATACAAGATATTTTATAACATAATATTGTTGCATTTAAAACTAGTTATGTAGTCGTTAGTTATATATTGCTAGAATGGAGCTGTCCAATTGTATTAAAATGTATGTGTATTACATAGTTTCATATCCAATCCTATAAGGGAGTGGACATAGATATGTTTAATAAGAATAGACATTTAAAAATTATTTAAAAAACAGTTCAAATCAAACTCTACATTCAAGCCCCCAGGTACAAGGGTCTGCAAGGTATGAATCCATTTGGATTCTTTGCGGCTAATATCTCTAATCAGATGGCTTCCTCTCCATGACGGTTTATGTTTTTCTATTCCCCAAAATTGGAGATGTGCGGGATCTTTATTGTGTACTAGTGAAAAATGTCTCGACACATTATGTTTAGTGAAGCCAGATTTTATGTTTTGTACATGTTCTTTTATTCGTGTCTTGAGTGCTCTTTTTGTGCGGCCTACATATTGTAGGTTGCAGCTACACTGCAACACATAGACCACTCCCTCTGTATGACATCCTATAAAGTCTCTGATGTTATAGGTTTGTCCTGTATTGGTAGCTATGAATTCTTTGCGTTTTCCCTGAAATTTTTTTGCATGACGGCACGCATAACAATTGCGACAGGGATAAAATCCCTGGGATTGGCTGGAGCGGTACACACGTTTTGAAGCACAAGTGAGAGGGCGCTGAGAACGCCAGAACTTTTTTCTCAATACTCTGCCTGTTTTTATTATAGTGAATGTAAGAGCATTACTCAAGAACAAATATCCCCCCCCCCCCCCCCCGTTTTTAAAACTTTATTACGCTAGTGGAGCCTTCCTTTCTTCCCCTCCCCTATTTTTGTTTTATCTCCCCCACTACTGAGAGAACCAGCTTGGAGGCACAGAGAAAGGATGATGGAGGATCAGTGATAGAGAAAGCAAGGATTCCAGTGACAGCTTCTACACCAAAAAATCCCTAATTACTGAAGGTGAGGGTTCTGAGAGACTATTAGAGGAGACACCACCAGCAGGGTCACACACATATTATACCCTATGTCCCAGAATTGAATAGAAGAACTCCATATATATATTTACAGACTTTTGTATGCTGCAACCCATTTGTCTCCTAAAAAACTTTCATTCCCCATTATAACAAAGCGCTGATGAGGATTTCTTCACACTGTTTTTTATGTTATTATATTTGATGTTTCAGGATATAATTGATTGCACTTATTTGCACATTTTATTAACCACTTCTAAATAATGGTTGCATAAAATTACTGTTTTTATTAAATTTGTAATTAACTATCACAATTAGAAGATAGTGGCCACAGCTATATGCTGCAACATAGAGACATTTGGTCCTTGCAGTGATAGCCTATCGACCAGTATCTTAATTGGCACTATTTTATATTATATATCTTTATTTATTACACTGATTAGATACATGTGGATATTTATTTATTTTTATTTACTTTATTTAATATTGCGCGAAATTTATCTCTATTATATATCACCCACCGTGGAGCGCCCTATAATGCATTGCGAGATTGCAGTGCATTGACAGCTACTGATTGGCCAAAGCATGCATCTGACCTGTATGCTTTGGCCAATCACAGCGCGATATGCTGTGAGAGCCATGACTGGCCAAAGGCAGAGTGTCTTTGGCCAATCATGGCTCAGGGGCTAAGTCCATGCCCCACAATATATAAGGCTGCTGCTTACATGGCGGCCGTATATAGTGAATGAATGGAGATTAAGCAGGCAGTTAGTGTTGTGTGCAGTCAGTCAGTGTAGTATATATAATACAGTTCAGAGTATATAGTGAAGTCAGTGTAGTATATATAATACAGTTCAAAGTATATAGTGCAGTCAGTGTAGTACAGTGGTTTTCAAACTGGGGGTCAAAAGATGATTTGCCAGGGGTCACCAAATCCTGGGCTGTTACTGAAGTCCACACTGCTCTCTCAGCTTTTTTGTGGCTGCCCAGCAGGAGCTTGGAGCTTGTGGCCACCCACTCAGCCTCTTCACAGCCGCCCATTCAGTTCACGCCATGATTGGGGGGCAGAGAGATCAGCTGACTGGGGAGGAATGTGAAGTGGGAGGGGCTGGAGGAGAACCTTCCTCCTGATTTCGGCATAGGTGTCACTGCTACGAAAAACAAAAAAGTCGGAGACACAGTGAGTAACACTACCTGTGATTATAGTTGCAAATAAAAGTCCCCACTACAATTCTCAGATCAGCAGATGACCTTGATCAAGAGCACCTAAGTTGGCTGATCAGAACTCCCCCCAGCACTGCCACTGATCCCCCCCCCCCCAGGAGTAAGAGAAGAAATAAAAATAGAGAATACATGGAAGGGAGAGGAAAAGAGGGGGAGGAACAAAGAAAAATTGAGAAGAAAGAATAAGAGAAAGAACAAGAAAGAACAAGAAAGAGAGCTAGAGAGAGGGGTGGGGGAAAAAAAACAAGAAATTAGGATAGAGAGAGATAAAAGGGAAAGAAAGGAGAATAAAGAGAAAGAGTGGTACATCCCAAAATGTACCATAAGGAGTTTTAATACTGTACGAGTGAAAGGGAGTGCTAAATGTCCGTGGGTTAGAGGCGCAAATTACTTGTCTTGCCTTGGGTGCTGACAACCCACGCTACAAAAATAATTTTACTGTTGTTATTCCCTGTACACACGATAGGATTTTCCGACAACAAAATCCATGTTTTTTTTCCGATGGATGTTGGCTCAAACTTGTCTTGCATACACACGGTCACACATATCTTGTCTGAAATTCCGAACGTCAAGGACGCGGTGACATACAACACATACGACGAGCCGAGAAAAAGTTCAATAGCGTCGGAATTGTCTACACACGATCAGAATTTCCGGCGATGGATTTTGTTGACGGAAAATTTGAGATCCAGATCTCAAATTTTGTGTGACGGAAATTCCTATGGAAAATGTAGCCTACACACGGTCAGAATTTCCGACAACAAGGTCCCATCAAACATTTTCCGTAGGAAACTCTGACCATGTGTACGGGGCATTAGGGGTCCCCACAACTTGGGAAATTTTATCAAGGGGTCATGGCACTAGAAAGGGTGAGAACCACTGGTGTAGTATATATAATACAGTTCAGCATATATAGTGAAGTCAGTCTAGTATATATAATACAGTACAGAGTATATAGTGCCATCAGTATAGTATATATAATACATTTCAGATTATATAGTGCAGTCATTGTAGTATCTATAATACAGTGGAGAATGTATAGTGCAGTCAGTGTAGTATATATAATACAGTGCAGGGTATATAGTGCAGTGCAGAGTATATAATACAGTGTATTGAAGTGGTTAAAGGGAAACCCTATCACAGAATTAAGAAAAAAAAAAACGGGGTGGGGTCCCCCCAAAATCCATACCAGGCCCTTTGGGCCTGGTATATATTTTAAGGGAAATTCCACGCCAATTTTTTAAAAAGAAACAGCATGGGGTCCCCCCAAAATCCATACCAGGCACTTTGGGTCTAGCATAGATTTTAAGGGGAACTCCATACCAATTTTTTTTTAAAAATGGCGTGGGGACAGTGTTCTTATTCTGTGTTGATTTCTTATTGTTAAAGGATCACTAATGCTATTTTTTTTTTAAATAACAAACATGTTATACTTACCTCCACTGTGCAGCTCGTTTTGCACAGAGTGGCCCCGAACCTGGTCTTCTGGGGTCCCTCGGCGGCTGTCTCGGCTCTCCCCCGCAAGGACTCAACACTTTCATGGGAGCTCCCTCGCATGGTGTTGAGTGCTTGTGGGCGCGCTCCCGTGATACAGCCGGAAGCCATAGCCACTCACTGTACCACTCAGCCCTGCCCCCCGGCGCGCCGCATCATTGGATGTGATTGACAGCAGCGCGAGCCAATGGCTGCGCTTTTTTTCAATCTATCCACTCTAGCCAATCAATGGCCAGGCTGAGCGGCGAAGAGGATGCCGGGAGCGAGCGCGGGACTTTCGAGGGGTCAGGTAAGTAAAACGGGGGGCTGGGGGGGCGGTATTGTCGGATGTTTTTTTACCTTAATGCATAGAGTGGAAAAACTTTTACCTTTACAACCCCTTTAAAACTCAATAAAAACGTTGAAACGAAAAAATGGCATGGGGTCCCCCCCAAAATCCATAACAGACTCTTATCCGAGCATGCAGCCTGGCAGGACAGGAAAGGGAGGGGACAAACGAGCGCCCCCCCTCCTGAACCATACCAGGCTGCTTGCCCTCAACATGGGGAGGGTTCTTTGGGGTGCCTCTTCCCAACAACCCTGGCTGGTGGTTGTCGGGGTCTGCGGGCGGGGGGCTTATCAGAATCTGGAAGCCCCCTTTAACAAGGGGGCCCCCAGATCCTGCCCCCCTATGTAAATGGGTATCGGTTACATTGTACCCCTACCCATTCACCAAAAAAGTGTCAAAAAATAAAAACCACAATAGACAGTTTTTTACAAATCCTTTATTAACCATCTCAATACTGGGCACTTTAACCCCCTTCCTGCCCAGGCCATTTTTTAGCTTTCAGCGCAGTCGCATTTTGAATGACAATTGCGCGGTCATGCAACACTGTACCCAAATAAAATTTTTGAACTTTTTCTTCACACAAATAGAGCTTTCTTTTGGTGGTATTTAATCACTGCCGGGATTTTTATTTTTTACAAAAGTTTTTCTTATTTTCTGTCAGTAAATTTTGTAATTTTCCTCCTTCACTGATGTGCGCTGATGAGGCTGCATTGATGGGCACTGATGAGGTGGCACTTATGGGCACTGATGCCACTAATATGCCACACTGATGGGCTCTGATAAGTGGCACTGATTTGCGGCACTGGTGAATACTGATAGGTGGCACTGCTGGACACTGATAGGTGGCACTGGTGGGCATTGATAGGAGGCAGTGGTGGGCACTAATAGGCAGCACTGGTGGACACTGATGGGCGGTGCTGATGGGCACTGATGGGCAGCACTGATGGCAGGCACTGATGGGCAGCATTGATGAGCAGGTACTGATGAGAGGCACTGACTGGCATCAGTTATGGGCACTGATTGGTGGCACTTATGGGCACTGATTGGTGGCACTGATGGGTACTGATTGGTGGCACTGATAGGCACTAATTGGTGGCACTGCCAGTACTGCTGGGGCTTTCCTGTAATCAGGGCACTGATGATCAGTGCTCTGATTACCTGCCCAGGTCTCCTATGCGAGGAGATGCCACTGATCGGCATTCCTCGCCACACACTCTGTCGGTGTGAGGTGAGGAGAGACGATTCACAGCACTTCCGTATTTACATGTGACCGGCTGTGATTGGACATAGCTAATCACATCGTTAAAGAGCCGCAGCCATGGCTCTTTACAGAGATCAGGGTTGCACTGTGTCCTAGCAACATGGTGCAGCCATAATCGCAACGCGCTCGTTAAAGGGGGCTTCCAGATTCTGATAAGCCCCTCGCTCGCAGACCCAGACAACCAATGGCCAGGGTTGTTGGGTAGAGGCCCTTGTCCGCATCAACATGGGGACAAGGGGCTTTGGGGTGGGGGGGGTGCAGAGCCATGTTGAGGGTATGTGGTCTGGTATGGTTCAGAAGGGAGGGCGCTTGTTCACCCCCCCATCCTGTCAGGCTGTCAGGGTACTTGTGGAATCATCCAGGTGGGGCGAAAGGTACTGGTGGTTCTTTCAGCACGTCGCTCTCGTAATCTTCGGTCTATTTGGATGGACAGGTTGATAAGCTCCTCCAGGGTCTGTGGTACCCCTACCCGTGCCAATTCATCCTTGAGGGGATCTGATAACCCCATCCTGAACTGATGGCGCAACGCGGCGTCATTCCACGCAGTGTCAGAACTCCATCGTCTGAACTCGACGGCATAGTCTTCTGCTGCTCGACGGCCCTGACGAAGGGCCTGCAGGGAGGCTTCTGCGGTGGCGGTAAGCTGGGGGTCTTCGTATAGTTGGGACATTGCACCAAAGAAGGCCTCCAGGCTATCCAAAACGACTGACTTTTGCTCCAAAAGTCGGTGAGCCCATGTTTGTGGTTCACCAGAAAGTAAAGAAATAACGAAGCCCACCTTAGTGGCCTCAAGGGAGAACGTGCGTGGCAGTAGGGCGAAGTAGAGATTACAGGCATTCCGGAAGGCACGATACCTACTTCGGTCTCCGAGAAATCTTTCAGGTACTGGTACTTTTGGCTCAGGAGGTAACATGACCACGGAGGGTGCTGAGGTGGCTGCTGCGGACCCTGGTGGACCGGTAGGTGCGGACAAGGCCTGTACACGTTCTTCCAGGCTGGAGTATCCCTCTTGTAGGCTCTTCACTGCCTGGGTTAACCCCGCCAAATGTCGGCAAAGTTCGTCCATGGGGGAAGCCCCCTGCCCGGACTCGGTCATGGCTGCCTAATACTATCAGGCTCCTACTTACCAGACCGGCGAGTCCTGTCGGGCAGAGAGGAGGCTCCCTTACCCTCCGACTATCGGCCCCCTGGTAGAGTAAACAGAGGGTACGAAAGTACGGAGTGGTATGAAGGCCTGTATTGTAGTCCCGGTATAGCAGTCCAGACAGTGCAGGGTTAACAGGTGAGTAGACTGAAGGAGGCTGAACACAGGCACAGAGCTGAGCAGGCTTTGCACGGACAACAGGCTGGAAGTAAGCAGACCAGCAGATAGGATCCAAGGGAGCAGGCAGACGGATGGTCAGGAGACAGGCCGGGTTTGGTAACAGACGGTCAGCAAAGGTACAAAGGGACAGGCAATCGGATGGTCAAACAAGCAGGGGTCGATGCAGGCAGAGTTCAGAGAGAGATCGGGGGACAAGGCCGGGTCAATAGGTATTTCAGGAACAGGAGAGATACAAATCAGGCTCTAGGACGACTAGCTGTTGATTAGGCAGCACTGGACACAAGAACACACCGGCTTAAATGGGGCTCTTGGCGCCAAACGACGTGCACGCGCGCGCCCCGGCACACACAGGCACGCGCGCCCGCCAACGCCCGCGCGCGCGCCCCCGCACACCGGCGCGCAAAACGGAACGATCCTGAACACACGCGCCGGTGCCGCGAGGAACACGCACGGCGAGGTCCCCGGGAACGCGCGCGCCGACGCGCCCAGACGCACACCACCGCGGACGCTCCGCCTGCCGAGGTAAGCTCCCTGACACCACGGCTGGCCCAAGACATTGTGATGCCTGGGTCCAAGAATGAAATGCTGCCCCCCCCACCACACCCCCCCTTCTAAAAAAAAATCACGCTCACCAAAAGGCCCCCACATCCATTATTTTATATCAGGGTAATTAAAACCAAAACCAAAAGTAGTTTCATCAGGAAGACAGATTTACATGAAACAACACCTTGCCTATATGCAAAATTATATAACATACCATTCAGTTCAATTCCAAGGGGCGGGCTAGGGCAGAATATGGGCAGGCTAGGGTAGTATATAAACAGGCTAGGGTAGTATAGGGGCAGGCTAGGGTAGTATATAGACAGGCTAGGGTAGTATGGGGCAGGCTAGGGTAGTATGGGGCAGGCTAGGGTAGTATATAGACAGGCTAGGGTAGTATATGGACCAGCTAGGTTAGTAAACGGGCACGCTAGGGTAGTATATGGACAGGCTAGGGTAGTATATGGATAGGCTAGGGTAGTATATGGACAGGCTTAGGGCAGTATAGGGGCAGGCTGGGGTAGTAAATAGACAGGCTAGGGTAGTATATAGACAGGCTAGGGCAGTATAGGGGTGGGATAGGGTAGCATAGGGGCAAGCAGAGCGGCCCAGGGGGCAGTTGTCATCACGACATACAAAACTGCTGGAAAGAAAATCTTGGTCGTCAATTTGCTGGGTAAAAAGAAGAGGAGAGGTTTGCCGTGGCTCAATTTGCTGCCCCTCTCAAAGTTCTGGGACCCATGGTAGGGCTGGCCCTGCTCTGGACTCAGGTCTCAGAACTCAGGTCTCTGGAACCTAGGCTTCAGGACTCAGGTCTCAAGTCTCTGGACTCAGGACTCAGGTCTCTGGACTCATGTCTCAAGTCTCAGGACTCAGGTTTCAGGAATCAGGTTCCTGGACTCAGGTCTCAAGTCTCAGAACTCAGGTCCCAGGTCCCAGAACTCAGGTCTCAAGATTCAGGTCTCTGGACTCAGGACTCAAGTCTCAGCACTCATAGTCTCTTCTTCTTTCCACCAGATTACAGAAGGCACCATCCACTCTAAGGTGGAGGGCATATCACTCCACTGGGGACTGATTGAAGTAAAGGCCAACACTATAGAATGCATGTTGGAAAATGTGGCTGTGGGATTACTCCCACAAATAAACAGTTTAGTTCCTGTCACCCAATGCCAAGCCTTTTATCAAATGCACCAAAATAAATTCCTGACTAGCCACGGCTACAGCCTCTTTTTGCCATTACCAATTTTCTTTTAAGTACTCCTGAGTGTGCTGACAAGTACCCCTGTGGATTTGAATATCCCAGGTTGGGAGCCACTGGTTAGGAGGATTCACTATCCATTAACAATAAAACTTACTGTCTTTGATAAAGAAGATAATGATTACCAGCTTCTGAGAATCTTTGTATTAGTAATAATGTAATGCTGCATAAAGTGCAGGACCTATCAATCTATTATTGTTGTTTGGAATATTATGGCCTGATATCCAGAAGTTTCTGCAACATCGGCTTCTTAGAGGCCTGTTAAACACCATTATTTTATGCTCAATTTTGTGCCTATATGTTATATGAGGATAGGCAATGCAGCTCTTTCAAATGTTGTAATATGGATTATTAATATTAGATAAACAGCAAATGCTACAAATACATCTTAAGACTTTGGGTCACTACACTCACTGCTAAGGATGTGTTTGAAATAATTGTACAATGTAGTAACACTTTTTTCCCATTTCAAAGTATGTTCCACATCTACAGGGTAATTCTAGGACTACAGTATGTCCTTGCCTAATGCCTATGAACATTCTCCCTGCCAGTATACAAGAAAATAATCTGTCTGCAAAGTGGAACATAAGATATTATGTTAAAACTATCTTTGGGCTTTTTTTGTTTGAATGTTTTGTGTGACACACAAAGGGGAGGACTGGTTTGGGAGGTAGGGGGGCATTTGTCCCTGCTCCAGTACACATAATATATTTTGGAATGGTGGCCCTTAGTAGAGATACTTCCCAATGCAGAGCTTTATAAGAGATCCCACAGTCTGTGACAGCTGCTGGGGGTTATATAACTATCTGTTCCCTGTTCAAACATGAGATCACAACACTTGGCTGAGGGAAGTCTTCCATCATCCTTCATTTGTAGCTCTGACTCGTTATGCTACCTTTTAAATAAGTGATATCAGTTTGGGGCTATTTTATAACAGTACAAAGTGCCTATTTGACCCCAGCACCATTAAATCGCTTTCATAACTCGAACTTCACAACTTGCTGGCATTGCCCTTCTGTCCAGGTGGACTATTTGAAAGTCATTTGGCTTTGTATTAATATCCAGAATTACTGGGCAGAAATCACAAAGGATAATTTCCTCTCTTACCATAATCTATCTTAATCCTGATATATTTACTTCTGGGTTTGGTTGAGGCCTGCTGCTCTGTTATGACTGAAACCTTTGTCCTCAAATAGGAAAGAAGCCAACCACCCACACTTCCCTTCTGGAGGACATTGGTCAGTAATGCTTTGATATTGTATAAAGTGACTTATCAGAGCAGGGGTGGTCCAGCAAAGTTCTAGAAATGTTTGGGTGACTTCGCTCGATTCTCTACAGTTAACCTGATTGCCACTGTAAGACTTTTTTGATTGTCTATGAAACCCTGATACAGTACCTGTAATAGCTGTTGTAAGTTATGTTCATGGTAGATTAACCCCTTTGCACCTAAGAGTAAAACAAACCCAAAAGCACAATTTTGCAACTTTGACATGTGTTAGTAAAACCGTTAATACAAACAGAGAGTTCAGTGCTGCTACCCATATAGTCCATCATCAACAGAGCTCACAGGTCCCTGATGCACAGTTGCCCATCTGAGAGTAATGATGCATAAAGATTATAAGCACAACCGCTGTTGCGCTAAAAACGTACTTTTATTCAGGAAACCACAGTGTAAAATACGCAGGTACAGTTAGTTAGTAAAACCGTACATATCATCACAACTACTTTGTGCATCCAGGTGGAATGTACTGTGTCTTTTGGAGGACAAATTCGGCATTCATTTGATGGTAAACGATGATGGATGTCTCCTGATTTTTTTTCTATTATCAAAGGAAAACTGTCCCAAAATAATAAAAAAAACCAAAACATTGTTTTAAAAATTTAGTTGTATACCTCTGGCTACTGTCATAACCTACCACCAAAGAACAACCCAAGTTAAATTCTCCTGCTCCTAACTATCACAGCGATACCATATATATGTATGTTAGTTGTTGCTTGTATCTGTAGTACAGCCCAAAAACAATAGTGCACATTTTGCTTTTTTTTAGCCTACCTAAAACACACTGACACTAATACTAATTAGTCAAGTAGGCTGCATACCTACCTAATAACCCTAAGCGTGGAGGTAACCCTATCTCTTGTATACTAATACTAATTAAATAAAAAAAAATCCTGTCCAAAAAAATACTGATCCTGACCTTTTATCTTTGTCCCTGATACAAACACTAACCCTTGATGACCTATTATTATTATTATTAATAATTTATTTTTGACCCACACTTTTTTTTTTTACTCTGAAAGGAGAGAGAAAGAGAGAGATACAATGCATCTCTCTCCTCCATTCACAGAGAAAAAACACGGGGGTGGGCTTCACAGTGACTGATCACTGTGATAACCAATCAGAGGCTAGCACAGCGATCAGGTGACCTGGAATCGGGAGTCCCAGGTCCTGAACATTAGTACGGGGCACGGGGCTTTCCGTGACACCCCAGTCTCACTCGCACGCGCCCAGCACAAAAAAAGATTTGCAAATATGCAACACCACGGAAAAAAGGCCAGTCCAGTGAGGCCGCAAATTTGTGTTAGATCAGGGTGAAGGGGTTAATATAGCTATGGTGATAAAGACCCACATGGGACTTGTGAAGCTAAAAAATACAGTATCACACTCTGTGGCACGTGCAAACGTTTTTTGCTCTCTCTTAAAAATAAAGTCCACTGTAAAATGCACCCTTTTGTTTATGCTCTTATCAGTATTAAACAATTTAGAGCATCCCATTTTGAAACTCCTGTAAATTATTGCAAGTACTGTGTATACTTAGGAGGCATTAGGCCCTAGGTCTTAATGTAATTGTTTATCTCTCACAAGATGCACTAATTATTTTGTATGCTAAGGGTGCTGGGTTGTGAATCTGGTTTGTATGGATGTTTGTTCTGGAATAAACACGTTTTCAATACTCAGGAGTACTCAGAATGGTCAGGGGTGGGTAGTGGGGTTCCCCAGGGTTCTGTGCTGGGACCAATCCTATTTAATTTGTTCATAAACGATCTGGAGGATGGGATAAACAGTACAATCTCTGTATTTGCAGACGATACTAAGCTAAGCAGGGCAATAACTTCTCCGCAGGATGTGGAAACCTTGCAAAAAGACCTGAACAAATTAATGGGGTGGGCGACTACATGGCAAATGAGGTTCAATGTAGAAAAATGTAAAATAATGCATTTGGGTGGCAAAAATATGAATGCAATCTATACACTGGGGGGAGAACCTCTGGGGGAATCTAGGATGGAAAAGGACCTGGGGGTCCTAGTTAGGGATGAGCCAAACACCCCCCGGTTCGGTTCGCACCAGAACCCGCGAACGGACCGAAAGTTCGCACGAACGTTAGAACCCCATTGACGTCTATGGGACTCGAACGTTCGAAATCAAAAGTGCTCATTTTAAAGGCTAATTTGCATGGTATTGTCCTAAAAAGGGTTTGGGGACCCGGGTCCTACCCCAGGGGACATGTATCAATGCAAAAAAAACTTTTAAAAACGGCCGTTTTTTCGGGAGCAGTGATTTTAATGATGCTTAAAGTAAAAAAAAAAAAGTGAAATATTCCTTTAAATATCGTACCTGGGGGGTGTCTATAGTATGCCTGTAAAGTGACGCGTGTTTCCCATGTTTAGAACAGTCCCTGCACCAAATGTCATTTTTAAAGGAAAAAATCTCATTTAAAACTGCTTGCGGGTTTAATGTCATGTCGGGTCATGGCAATATGGATGAAAATCAGTGAGACAAACGGCATGGGTACCCCCCAGTCCATTACCAGGCCCTTTGGGTCTTGTATGGATATTAAGGGGAACCCCGCACCCAAATTAAAATAAGGAAAGGTGTGGGGCCACCAGGCCCTATATACTCTGAACAGCAGTATACAGGCGGTGCAAACAAGACAGGGACTGTAGGTTTGTTGTTAAGTAGAATCTGTTTGTAATTTTGAACATTTTTAACGTGTTTAGCTCCAGCCAAAAAATCTTTTCTAAGCTTTTTGGAAAACATAGGGAAGGGTTATCACCCCTGTGACATTTGTTTTGCTGTCTTTCCTCCTCTTCAGAAGATTTCACCTCACTTTTTTGTCCCAATGAAAAATGTTTTTTGAAAATTTGGGTTTTTTTGTGGAACAAGGATTGGAAAGCATCAGTGGAAAGGAGAAATTGTTTTCCCATATTAACTCTTACAGGAGAGAATTTCCCTTCCTAGGGGTAGATTTCATCTCACTTCCTGTTGTCTCCTTCCGTTTGCAAGTAGGAGTCGTTTGTAAGTTAGATGTTTGAAAGTAGGGTCCTGCCCTATATACTCAGCAGAAATTTGGGCCTTAGGTGTTGCTGTGGCCACAACACTGTAAGCCCTCACAGGGCCCTGCTGTGAAATATTAGATCAAGAATTGTAATTACATGCCCCTGTTGAACAGGAGCTGAAAAATTAGGCCTTAGGCACTGGTGCTGGTGCCACAACACTGCAACCCCTCACAGACACTCTAGTTGGAACGCAGGAACGAGCCCTGCTGCAAATTATTGCTTCAAAAATTGTAATTACACGCCCCTGTTAGACAGGGGCAGAAAAATTGGGCCTTAGGCACTGGTGCTGGTGCCACAACACTGCAACCCCTCACAGATACTCTAGTTGGAATGCAGGAACGAGCCCTGCTGCAAAGTATTACATCAAAAATTGTAATTACACGCCCCTGTTAAACAGGGGCTGAAAAATTGTGCCTTAGGCACTGGTGGTGGCGCCCAGAACCAAAAATGTTCTTACAAGCTATCAGCGTGATGATTGAGGAGGAAGAGGATAATTACTCAGGGATAGTCACTCAGCATCAGCATAGGCAGTCTTTGAAGGGATCTGAGATTTCAAAAAAAATTATTCGGTTACATCAGCATCAGGTGCTTGGTAGCTGGTGGTGATCCAAGACTCATTCATTTTTATGAAGGTCAGCCGATCGACCGAGTCGGTGGACAGACGCACCCTGTGATCGGTTACCACGCCTCCAGCAGCACTGAATGTGCGTTCCGAAAGAACGCTGGATGCAGGACAGGCCAGTAGCTCAATTGCATACTGTGCAAGCTCTGGCCAGTGATCCATCCTCAAGACCCAGTAACCCAGAGGATTTTCGGTGGGAAAGGTGTCCAAGTCTGATCTTGCCCCTAGGTATTCCTGCACCATGTAAAACAGACGCTGGCGATGGTTGCTGGAACCGATCATACCTTGGGGCTGCGGACCAAAAAATTGTCTGAACGCATCGGTCAGACGGCCACCTTCTCCACCGCTCCTTCTTTGACTGACCGAAGCCTCAGCAACACGTTGTCCAGAAACAGGAGTTTGTAACCTCCCAGTCTCTGGGAACGCGTTGCACAGACCTTTCTGCAAGGCCTCCCGAAGATGTTTCATCCTCTGCTCCCTCTGCGATGGCAAGATAAGGTCCGCAACCTTACCCTTGTAACGTGGATCAAGGAGGGTTGCCAGCCAGTATTGGTCCTTCTCCTTGATACCACGAATACGAGGATCCTTACGCAGGCTTTGCAGGATCAGGGAGGCCATGCAGCGTAGGTTTGCTGAGGCATTCGGTCCGGAGTCCTCTGGGTCACTAAGAACGACATGGTCCGCAGCCACCTCCTCCCAGCCACGTACAAGTCCATGTGTTTCTTGGGACTGATCCCTTAAAGACTGCTGCTGATGCTGAGTGCCAGGCTCCACCTCCATACTGACACAATCTTCCTCCTCCTCCTCTTCCTCCTCGTCCTCTTCCTGTGTGATCGGCGGGCACGCAGGAACACTGTCTGGATAAAGGGGGCCTTGAGAGCTAAGGAAGTCCTCCTCTTCCTGCCTCTGTTCTGCCTCAAGTGCCCTGTCCATTATTCCACGCAGCGTGTGCTCCAACAGGTGGACAAGGGGGACAGTGTCACTGATGCATGCACTGTCACTGCTCACCATCCTCGTGGCCTCCTCGAATGGTGACAGGACAGTGCATGCATCCCTGATCATGGCCCACTGGCGTGGGGAAAAAAAACCAAGCTCCCCTGACCCTGTCCTGGTGCCATAGTCGCACAGGTACTCATTGATGGCCCTCTGCTGCGTGTGCAGCCGCTGCAGCATGGCCAACGTTGAGTTCCACCTGGTGGGCATGTCACAGATTAGGCGGTTCTTGGGCAGGTTAAACTCCTTTTGGAGGTCCGTCAGCCGAGCACTGGCATTATATGACCGGCGGAAATGCACACAGACTTTCCTGGCCTGCCTCAGGACATCCTGTAAGCCCGGGTACCTGCCCAAGAACCGCTGCACCACCAAGTTAAGGACGTGAGCCAAACAGGGCACATGGGTCATTTGTCCCTGTCGGAGGGCAGAGAGGAGGTTGGTGCCATTGTCGCAAACCACCATTCCTGCCTTAAGTTGGCGTGGCGTCAACCACCTCTGAACCTGCCCCTGCAGAGCTGACAGAACCTCTGCCCCAGTGTGGCTCCTGTCCCCCAAGCACACCAGCTCAAGCACCGCATGGCATCTTTTGGCCTGCGTACTTGCGTAGCCCCTTGAACGCCTACGGAGCACCGCTGGTTCCGAGGAAGAGGCCATGGAGGAAGAAGAAGAGGAGGGGGTGGAGGAGAGAGGTGTGTCACAATCAGCATTTTGGAGGCGTGGTGGCGGAACAACCTCCAACACTACTGCACCTTGTCCTGCATCCTTCCCAGCTGCCAGCAGAGTCACCCAATGCGCCGTGAAACTTAGGTAACGTCCCTGTCCATGCCTGCTGGACCATGAGTCAGCGGTAATATGCACCTTACCGCTGACCGCCCTGTCCAGCGAGGCATGGACATTGCCTTCCACATGCCGGTAGAGAGCCGGAATCGCCTTCCGTGAGAAAAAGTGGCGTTTGGGTACCTGCCACTGAGGAACCGCACATTCCACAAACTCACGGAAGGGGGCAGAGTCTACCAACTGAAAAGGCAGCAGTTGAAGTGCTAGCAATTTTGCCAAGCTAGCATTCAACCGCTGGGCATGTGGATGGCTGGGAGCAAACTTCTTTCGGCGGTGCAGCAGCTGGGGCAGGGAAATTTGCCTGGTACAATCTGACGTCGGTGTACCAAAAGCAGATTGCCCACAAGTACTTGGCTGTGACACACCTAATTCTACACCTTCATTCCTCTCACTGCAGGTCTCAGAGAGGACTGAAGGTCTAGTGGGGTTGGAAATCTCAGCTGATGAGGAGCAAGGAGAGATCCTCTTTGTTCTTTGGTGTGGGTCTTTTAGATACGCTTGCCAACGAACTGCATGGCAGGTCAACATATGTCTGGTCAAGCATGTGGTACCCAAGCGGGAGATATTTTGGCCACGCGAGATACGCTTGAGACATATGTTGCAAATAGCAGCGGTGCGATCTGATGCACTCGTCTCAAAAAAGGCCCACACCAAAGAACTTTTTGAATAACGCGCAGAGACTGCAGCGCCCTGCACATGTGGAGCTTTGGGGTGTGATGCAGTCAATGTGCTGCCCTTAGGCTGGCCCCTGGAGGGCATCCTGCCTCGTTGGTGATGTGCTGCCGCCTCCTCCTCCTCCTCCTCCTCCTCCTCCTCTCTCCTATCAGGCACCCACGTTGAGTCAGTGACCTCATCATCCCCTCCCTCCTCATCACTGGAGCAAACCTGGCAGTATGCTGCAGCAGGGGGAGCATGACTGCCAGATTGCTGTCCTTCTTGGGCACCCCCTCTGTCCGCGCTCATGTTACTGCCTTCATCGAGCTCAGTATCGTCATCAGAGCCTTCCAAACGCTGGGCATCCTCCTGGAGCATGTACCCAACACTGTGGTCAAACAGTTCGAGGGAATCCTCATGAGGACATGGTGGAGCTAGGGAAGGAGTCACTGATGACATTGAGCTGAGGGAAGAGGCCGCTGCTTTGCCAGACAAAGCACCCTGGGCATGGGTGAGAGAGGATGAGGAGGATGAGGACGGCTTGGTCATCCACTCGACCAAGTCTTCCGCATGTTGCGGCTCAACATGGCCAGCTGCCGAAAAAAAGGCCAAGCGTGTCCCATGGCCACGTGCTGATGAGGATGCACCGTCTCCACGACCAGCACTAGACACAGAGCCTGCTTGCCCTCTCTTATTGGCTTGTGACTGTCTGCCTCTCCTTCTTGGCCTTCCAGACATACTAATGGCCTGTAGCTGCACTAAGCTGGGATAGAACACCTGTAATTTTCTTCAAGTAGCTTTATATACTGTAACCAGACAAGCCTGCCTGTCAGTAGGAAGATAACAGGAACGGATCTAGCTGAACACTGTGAGCAGGACGCACTGTACTAAATGTAAATAGTCTAGCTGCCTGACCGTGGTACTAATAGGATCAAATAGAACACCTGTAATTTTCTTCAGGTAGCTTTATATACTGTAACCAGACAAGCCTGCCTGTCAGTAGGAAGATAACAGGAACGGATCTAGCTGTACACTGTGAGCAGGACGCACTGTACTAAATGTAAATAGTCTAGCTGCCTGACCGTGGTACTAATAGGATCAAATAGAACACCTGTAATTTTCTTCAGGTAGCTTTATATACTGTAATAAGACAAGCCTGCCTGTCAGTAGGAAGATAACAGGAACGGATCTAGCTGTACACTGTGAGCAGGACGCACTGTACTAAATGTAAATAGTCTAGCTGCCTGACCGTGGTACTAATAGGATCAAATAGAACACCTGTAATTTTCTTCAGGTAGCTTTATATACTGTAACCAGACAAGCCTGCCTGTCAGTAGGAAGATAACAGGAACGGATCTAGCTGAACACTGTGAGCAGGACGCACTGCACTAAATGTAAATAGCAGGAACGGATCTAGCTGAACACTGTGAGCAGGACGCACTGCACTAAATGTAAATAGCAGGAACGGATCTAGCTGAACACTGTGAGCAGGACGCACTGCACTAAATGTAAATAGCAGGAACGGATCTAGCTGAACACTGTGAGCAGGACGCACTGCACTAAATGTAAATAGCAGGAACGGATCTAGCTGAACACTGTGAGCAGGACGCACTGCACTAAATGTAAATTGCAGGAACGGATCTAGCTGAACACTGTGAGCAGGACGCACTGCACTAAATGTAAATAGCAGGAACGGATCTAGCTGAACACTGTGAGCAGGACGCACTGCACTAAATGTAAATTGCAGGAACGGATCTAGCTGAACACTGTGAGCAGGACGCACTGCACTAAATGTAAATAGTCTAGAAGATAACAGGAACGGATCTAGCTGAACACTGTGAGCAGGACGCACTGCACTAAATGTAAATAGCAGGAACGGATCTAGCTGAACACTGTGAGCAGGACGCACTGCATTAAATGTAAATAGTCTAGATAGAAGATAACAGGAACGGATCTAGCTAAACTGAATACAGTGTATATATATATATATGCAACACCTGGGATGCATATATATACACAATACACTGTAAGTGCAGCTAACTGACTGACTGTTCTGCCTAATCTATCTAACTCAAATCAAATGACACTGTCTCTCTCTCTCTCTATCTCTCAGCACACCGGAACACACACTACACAGGGCCGCCGTGCAGGCGGCCTTATATAGTGTGGGGTGTGTACTAAATCCCCTGAGCCATAATTGGCCAAAGCCACCCTGGCTTTGGCCAATTACAGCTCTCTCTACTGACGGCGCTGTGATTGGCCAAGCATGCGGGTCATAGTGCATGCTTGGCCAATCATCAGCCAGCAATGCACTGCGATGCCGCAGTGAATTATGGGCCGTGACGCGCCACACGAATTTAGCGCGAACGGCCCATAACGTTCGCAATTCGGCGAACGATCGAACAGCCGATGTTCGAGTCGAACATGGGTTCGACTCGAACACGAAGCTCATCCCTAGTCCTAGTAGATGATAGGCTCAGCAATGGCATGCAATGCCAAGCTGCTGCTAATAAGGCAAACAGAATATTGGCATGTATTAAAAGGGGGATCAACTCCAGAGATAAAACGATAATTCTCCCGCTCTACAAGACTCTGGTCCGGCCGCACCTGGAGTATGCTGTCCAGTTCTAGGTACCAGTCCTCAGGAAGGATGTACTGGAAATGGAGCGAGTACAAAGAAGGGCAACAAAGCTAATAAAGGGTCTGGAGGATCTTAGTTATGAGGAAAGGTTGCGAGCGTTGAACTTATTCTCTCTGGAGAAGAGACGCTTGAGAGGGGATATGATTTCAATTTACAAATACTGTACTGGTGACCCCACAATAGGGATAAAACTTTTTCGCAGAAGAGAGTTTAATAAGACTCGGGGCCACTCATTACAATTAGAAGAAAAGAGGTTTAACCTTAAACTACGTAGAGGGTTCTTTACTGTAAGAGCGGTAAGGATGTGGAATTCCCTTCCACAGGCGGTGGTCTCAGCGGGGAGCATTGATACATTCAAGAAACTATTAGATAATCACCTGAATGACCGCAACATACAGGGATATGTAAGGTAATACTGACACATAATCACACACATAGGTTGGACTTGATGGACGTGTGTCTTTTTTCAACCTCACCTACTATGTAACTATATGTAACTATGTAATAAAACAGAAATTACAAAGAAAAATTGTGAAAAATTCCTGCGTTAAAAAAGTATACTGCAGTGTACAAAGACAAAATGATGTGATGTATTGCCATCTGCTGGCATTTTGTTGCATTGTAGTTGATTTTTTGGACAACAGAAGAGTAGATTATTTGATTGCCATTTTTTTTAAGCTTACAAATCAAGAAGCTTGTTCGCCAGATAAAAACCCTCTGACGTGCTAAAAGTGTGCAGTTTAGAGTATGTATTATAATTGAATAGAATTCCAATATCAATAGCAAATGTAGTTTTTCAGGAATTTTCTGAAGCACAGACTGGAACAAATACAACATGCAGATCAGGAGTCATGGCCTCACATGGCTCCGGCAGGAATTGTGCAAGAGGTCACTCCTCATAGAGGTACATTACATTGCACATCGCCTACTGGTATGTATGAAATGTATTTAAGATAAAATCTCCAGTACATTTATACAATGTACATCATTAACCCTCATCTGAGGGCAAGTTTCTCAGCAATGCATTGGCAGGGTTATGTTAGTGTCAGAACGCCAAAGGAAGAGGATGTTACTGGAGACAGGCTTTATTTCTAGATAAAGGCCCAAATGTTGTGCTATTCTTTTCTCCCTCTGATATACCACAAAAAAAGCAAACAGCACACTAGTAAATAGCTCACCACCTTACATGTATTTATTACTGAACTTTTTGTTTAATTCAGGATGCTTTTTTAGCTTATGCCCACACTTTCCAAAGAACACTTGCTCTTAAAAATAAAGAGAAGGTGTATTGCCATGAGAATACCATAAACACATTCCATTGGTTGTAAATACATTTTATTGATGTGTAAATATAGCTTCTCTATTTCTCTATTTCTGGGTATTTAATCAACCAGCAGAGAATTTCGATGTCTCTGGCTGTAGTAAAATGATGTTTATTAAGTTTCAAGGAAGCTCATGAAATGCAGGATGTGAAATGTCATCACTACATTGTGAGGTAATGAGTGTGAACAGCAGTAGAATGATGGCAGATGCTGAACAGCTTAGAAGGTGGAGGTTCTAGAGGTGGAACCCTGCACATAACCCAACATGGATAAAGAGGAAATGGATTCCAGCACATCCTTGAGCTCCAATACCTACTCCATGTTTCTGGGGTGGAGCTGTAAAAGAAATACACAGTCATTAAAATCAATAAGAGAACCTGTTCATTCGCATACGTCAGAGCCAGATCATCCTTAGGCGGGAGCCTAGTGCCCAGTTGATGTACGGTGAGCCCAGCAACAATCTCCATGTTCCTGCAGTAACCCAGGAGGATAGGGAATTTAAGTGAATTTAAAAAGGCGTGGTTGTTGGTGTCAGGTGGGCTGGTCTGAGTATTTCAAAAACTTCTGATCTACTGGGATTACCCAGTGGGAGTGCCAATTGAGCATTGTTTAAACACGGCGGCCTACCTGAGTATTATTGCTGACCATGTCCATCCCTTTATGACTACAGTGTACCCATCTTCTGATGGCTCCTTCCAGCAGGATAATGCACCATGTCACAAAGGTCAAATCATATCACCACTGGTTTCTTGAATATGACAATGAGTTCACTGGACTCTAATGGTCTCCACAGTCACCAGATCTCAATCCAATAGAGCCCCTTTGGGATGTGGTGGAACAGGAGATTCACATTATGGATGTGCAGCTGACAAATTTGCAGCAACTGAGTGATGTTATCATGTCAATAGGGACCAAAATCTCTGAGGAATGTTTTTAACACCTTGTTGAATCTATGCCACAAAGAATTTTGGCAATTCTGAAAACAAAAGGGGATCCAACCCGATACTAGCAAGGTGTACCTAATGAAATTGCCGGTGAGTGTATATATATATATATATATATATATCTATATATATATATAGATATATATATAGATATATATACATACCAGGGCTCAAAATTTCAAGTCCTGAGCTGCTAGCCAGGCCTCAAGGGTTGCTTGCGCCAGTTGCCCCACCCAACCCCACTCCTAATTCCGCCCCTAAACACGCCCTCATAAGTTATCTCATGAAATGACACAAATGTTTTATGCAGAATTAAGTTATAAAAATAAATATTAACAACAACTTTATCCGTGCCCAACAATGCAGCCTACCTGCGTCCATCAATGCTGCTTCACCTGTATCCATCAGTGATGCTTCACCTGTGCCCAACAATGCAGCCTCACCTGTGTACATCAATGCAGCCTGCCTGTGCCCACCAATGCAGCCTGCCCGTGCTCACTAATGCAGCCTGTGCCCAACAATGCTGCCTGTGTCTAACAATGCAGCCTGTGCCCACCATGCAGCCTGTGCCCACCAATGCAGCCTGTGCCCACCATGCAGCCTGCGTTCACCAATGCAGCTTGTGCCCACCAATGCAACCTGTGCCCACCAATGCAGCCTGTGTCCACCATGCAGCCTGTGTCCATCAATGCAGCCTGTGTCCACCATGCAGCCTGTGTCCACCATGCAGCCTGCACCCACCATGCAGCCTGCCTGTGCAGGGGAAGAGAGGAGAGGATCAGGATTGCTGTCCAGATGATCAGAGCACGGAGAACACAGCGATAACAGCTTTCAATTCAATTGCTGTGTTCTCCGCCGCTCGCCGTCACATAAAGCCCTGTCCCCCTGGCCAGGGAACTTTGATAGACAGATCACCAGTCGCGGGATTGGATGGGTGATCTGTCATTCAAAGTTCCGGGACCAGGAGGAGGGGCTGTATGTGACAGTGAGTGGCGGGGAACACAGCAATTGAAATGAGAGCTGTTATCGCTGTGTTCCCCGCACTCTGTTCAGTCGGGCGGCTCTCCTCTCTCTTCCTCTCCGCGATCGCTGGGAGAAGGACTCCCATTCAACCCAGGCTGCCGGCGCCAGCCCCCAAATTCAACTCGCAAAATGCAAGCGGGTGAGTGGAATTTTTGAGGGCTGTATATACAATATATATATATATATATATATATATATATATATATATATATATATATATTTATATCCAACAGGGGATGCAAATTGTAAGATAGGTCTGCAGCTCCCAGTTCATGTACAACTTCTAAGCCTAGGTTCACATTGCTGCGAACGCGCACGATTTCAACCCGGCAATGCAGTCTGGCTTTGGGGGCGATTTGACAGACATCTGTGTGGGTTCCTGCACAGATGTCTATACAAATCGCCCTCACAGTACAAGAACTACTTTTGGAAATCGGTGCGGCGCCGCAAAGTCGGCGCCACAACGATTCAGATGGTGCCATTGCCGGCAATAGCCGCCGATTTGGCAAGCGATTTGACATGTCAAATTGCATGCCAAATCGTACCAATGTGAACCTAGGCTAAAAGAGTAAGCAATGTTTTTTTTTCCCTGTACAGGCATTCCTATACATATACAACTCAAAAAATGAATAGCACAAGCATTTCTAAAAAGTTAGAGCTTCCACATATTCCACACACACAAGAAACATTTACTTTCTCCTCTAAAAAATGAAACCCTTTTTACATTTTGGATGGGGAGGGAAATGGTTACAACTTCTGTGTCTGTGTCACTTTTTAGGAATTTTCCCCTTGTAACCACTGTTACCAGGACAGAAAGTGAAGGGCAACCTAAAATATTACAGCTGTTACTAGAAAAGAGTAGGAGGGAATTGAATATCATATATGGTGTCAGCTTTTAAAGGTGAGATGTCCCCTCAATTTAGGGTGATTACATGTTACTTATTTCCAGTGATCTATGGAATAAAATAATTAGTAGATAAGTCTGGAAGGATAGGCTACTTACGTGAGAACTCACGAGCCAAGTAGGTTGGGACTCCCCAGCACAGTCCCTGAACAGCAGCACCAAACTGGGCAAGGTCATATATTTGTTGGTTGGTGATAAAGTATTGCTTTTTAAGTTCTTCCAGCTCTTTCTTTTGCTCCTGCAATGGAAAAGGGAACATATTTCAATTCTATTTTCTTATTTGATTACACAAAACCTAAAAAGCTGGTGTGATCAAGCAGTGGCTGTAGGTCTATTAAGAATTGTGAACAATTTTGTCTCATTTGAATCAAAATCATGTTGAGCGAAGCAGGTAAAAATGAACAGGTTTAGCAGTTTAACTTTATTTCTGGCAGTTCTGTGACTAATCTGTCCTGTGAAATGAGTCCCAGAGCTGGATCACTGGAAGACTAAGACACTGACTAACAAAGCAACAGTCATACCAGTGCTAAACAAAAAACTAATAGCACACATTTAAATGCACTTAGTGTACATGTAAATGGGTCCAAATCACATGACCATCTCTCTTCCAATTGCAGAGCTCTCTGCTGCATTATTCATAGAGAACTCCACGGGGCACTGCAGGCTCCATAGTGTGGTTCATATATTATGAATGAGACAAAAATTGTGGGCCTCAGTGAATGTAACCCCATGGAATATAATAGAGAGTGAATAGTGATATCTGCTGATTGACTTACTCAACACTAGCAATTAGATTGAAAGAACTATATAGTAATGGATAATACAGATATTTTCATTGCACAGATGGTTCCTTCTATCCCATCCATATCATTCATTGGAGTATGGTTCACTATTTCCCACTCACTTACCCTCTTATGCATCATATCCTCAAAGATGCCCAGTCCAGGGAAAGTGTCAATATCCATGTGTGCGAGCACACAGATACCTCTGTATGGCATGTGGTAAGCCACTATGTTCTGGGGGAAGGTGAAACAAATGTGATTATTACATTGCCAATGTTGCATCCAAATAAAGTGCACCAGTCATAAAAGAAATATGTGGTCTGACATTGCTCACCTTATACTAAATTGCTATACACTTGTATATCACAAACATGAAACAAGCATGCAGGAGATGAAAGCCTTTTTCTGGGCCAATGCATTCAATTATTGAAGCCAAAGCTTCAACAGAGAAGTAGAATATTGAGAAGGAGAAGTCAGCAATTGCAGCTAACATTTTGTATCTAATGCACCGTATACATGAGTGGAAATTCCATCGGCAAAATCTTGGATGTTTTTTTCTGACAGAATTCTGCTCAAGCTTGGGTTGCATACACACGGTCACACAAAAGTTCTCGAAACTTTCGACCATCAAGAACGCAGTGCCATACGACACTACAACGAGCCAAGAAAATAAAGTTCAATGGTTCCGAGCATGCGTCGAATTGTTTCCGAGCATGCATTTTTTTTGCACGTCCGAATTGCATACAGACGAACGCATTTTCGGGTAGGAACTTTTTACGACCGAAAAATAGAGAACCTGCTCTCAATCTTTGGCTGGCTGGAATTCCACCAGCAAAAGTCAGATGGAGCATACACACAGTCGCATTTTCCGACCAAAAGCTCTCATTGGACTTTTGCTGCCGGAATTTCCGCTCGTGTGTACAGGGCATTAGTGTGGGTTTTCTTACATTTAGTCAGTACAGAAAACATATCTATATGTCTAAATGCACTTAAATGCAGAAGTCTGCTATAAAAATGCACTGATTACTGTATAAATGTCACTGGCAGGGAAGGGGTTAACACTAGGGGGCGATTAAGGGGTTAAATGTGTTCCCTCATGTGTGTTTCTAACTGTATGGGGATGTGACTCACTGGGGGGGGAGGAGATAAATCGCTGTCCCTAATTACTAGGAACAGACGATCTGTCTCTCCTTTCCTGTCAGAACGTGGATTTGTGTGTTTACACACACACATCCCCATTCTGGTCATCGTGACCGCTGGGCACGCACATCGGGTCCCCCGATGTGCAGTGGGCGCGCGCGCCCGCTATCACCCGTGTGCGCGCCCGATATCGCCCTTAAAGGTGCTGACGTACACCCACGCCGATTCGCAGGATCCTGACGACCTGCCGCAGTATAATGATGATGGCTGGTCAGCAAGTGGTTAAATAATATATTAATAAAATTATTAAAATGGCAATGCACTGTAGTTAAAGACATATAATAGGTACACGTGAACTGTTTAGAGGATAAGTTCACCTTTTGAAAAAAATAAATAAATGCACATTTTTTTGCAGGTTAAAAAAAAAAAGTGAATTTATTTATTTATTTTTTCTAAGGAGCCTGCAGAGCGGGTGCAATCTCAGGCTCCTGCAGACTCTCAGGATAGCTGTCTATCCAAACACTGTAAAGGCAGGCAGTTTACCTGAGAGAAGGAAGATCAATGGACTATGAGAGCGCTCATCAGCACCTCAGTAGTTCATTGAGAACTACAAGCTGTCTTCCACAATGGATGGGGGTACTTGTAGGCATTCATTCACAGGAAACTGTGAATGAAGGACAGGGCGTTGTGGCTGGAGCCCCACATGGCCACGCTATTTTCAAATTGTGACAGCGGGTGTGGGAAGAACATCCCTCACCCACTGTCACAGAGAGGTGAAATCAGAGAGAAAAGGCTGCAGATCCTGGAACATATTACATGTTCCACCCTAAAAACAGGTGGAACATATCACATGTTCCAAAAGTGAACTTTATCCTTTAATCAGCCAAAGGATTTTTAATTCTTTTTAGCCAGTCTTGTTATCTTAGCATCCCTGCCAGACAAAACAACCAGGTTAGTGCCTTAATTTTCCTCCACTGCATTTAAGTAAATATAACTCAGTCACCAATCTGCCCCCACTTGCTACCTGGGCAATGAAGAATAAGTACCACACTGAATAGGCCACCCCTCTACTCTTACCTTCTGTAAGTATGTTCAGACAACACTGTGCAAAGCAATAGAGCTTATTGCAGTCTTTTTCAACCTTTTCACCCTAGAGGAACCCTTAAAATAATTTTCAAGTGTTGGGGAACCCCTGCTAGAAACAAATCATTGGCAGTCAGTGAGAAAAATGCCCCGTACATTGGTGGCCAGCGGCATGAATGCCCCACTTACAGTGTTGGTCAGAATGCCATTCTTACAGACAGCTAAAAAGATCATTGGTGTCATGCAGCTGGCTATGCCAAGAGGATTTGGCCCTGGGACCATCAAGTGGGGGGTGAATCAGCCACAGGTCAAGGAACCTCTAACAACCTCTGGAGGAACCCTGGTTGAGAATGGCTGTCTTATTGGTTCAGTGTTCTGTCAGTATGTGCTCTTGTGCAGATACAGTAATTACAGAAAGCTGACTCTAAAGACCTCTTCAAATACGTATGCACTATTAGTATTTTAGAATATATTTAATAGTTTTTCATTAATACATAACTGGATGAAATCTTGCTTTTGTGGCTTTAATTTTTGTAATTAATTTAAGAGGTTACTGATTTTCAACTGAATTCTATGAATTCTTGTAACTATTAAAGCATCTTGTAAGTGATGTCAGAAGCCCCAGCAGACTTAGAGATGTCACTCAAGTGTCACTCTATAGTGTTCTCCTTTGCTCCTCCCCTGGCAGCTACATAAAAGGTTATGTAGGGAGGTGAAGGGAGGAGTGAAGTAGCTGGGCCAGCACACAGAGTAATTAGACACTCCCAGAAGAAGGGAATGTGCAAGGAAAATTGACGCTTCCCGAAGTTGTCAAATTTTCTAGCAAGCTCAAAGGCACATTGCGGGTATTTAATAAATTGTTTATCGAAAGAAAAAACACTGCAAATAAACATTTAAAATACATATTTTTTGTGCTATCACAATCATGTTTTATGATTGTGATGGGGTTTCTTTTTGATAAGGAAGTGTGCTTTAAACTTGCAACATTCCTTTTTTTTTTTAAATAATTTGTTTTTAATGTCACTGCACTGAATGCAAAACAATGGGGGTTATTTACTAAAGGAAAATCCACTTTGCACTGTCAGTGCACTTGGAAGTGCAGTCGCTGTAGATCCGAGGGGGACATGCAAGGAAAATAAAAGACAGCATTTTAGCTTGCACATGATTGGATGATAAAATCAGCAGAGCTTCCACTCATTTCAGATCTACCCCTCAGATTTAGAGCGACAGCACTTCCAAGTGCACTTTCAGTGCAAAGTGGATTTGCCTTTCGTAAATAACCCCCAATGCTTCTTTTCACTTTGCACTGACTTGCATTTACCAATAGCAGACAGAGCATGGATATTCACTTGAATATGACCTGTATGAGACAAGTCAGCTTTGCTTGCTCTGACATCAAATGGATCTGACTGCTATTGTATTTATAGAGTAATACGCCCTAAAAACTCTGCTACCAAGACCTAATATGTCCTAATGGCAGACTACTGTCTTTATGAGAAAATGTTCCCAGCTAAATATTACTTAGAAACTATATTCACGCTGTAAATGTTACTGAACAATATTTGGCCTCATACCTGTTTGTAATCAAAGACAGCGTTGGATGTCTGTCGTCCAGAATAGACATTAAACACAGCGATCTTGTATTGCTGGTTAATGTTAACAGTATGGTAGACCGTCTCTCCGTTGTATCCATTGTTCACAAATTGGAATGACTGTAAGACATAGTTGTAAAACAATATAATGTAAGTTTGAACAGATGTACAATTTAAAGTACGTCAATGTCTGCTGTTGAGGCCTCATGCACACAGTAAACCGCATCCAAAAAAAAAAAAAATAGGCCCGGGTAGTTTAAGTCATAATGTGCTAGTATGCATAACATACTAGGACATTATGTCAGACTTACCTGAAAACAAAGCCCTCCAGCAGCACTCTGTCACCGCTGATGGCGCTTCCATCTCCACCCAGTCTTCTCTCCGGGTTTGCAGGCTTCGGCTATCTGATTGGCTGAGCCGGCGATGACGTCGCTGTTTGCGGTACGGCTCTGAGGGAAGGCACAGGTATGTTGTTCCTTCAGAGCGCATGCTCCAGTGACGTCACCAGCTGCATCTAAAGTAAATATCTCCTAAACAGTGCACGTTTAAGAGATATTTACAGTACCTATGGGTAAGCCTTATTATAGGCTTGCCTATAGGTAAAAATCATACATGGGAGTTTACTTCCACTTTAAAAATGCCACTTAAACAGGCGTTCAACGTTTTTTTTAAATCCAGAAAAAGCACCTCTATGTTGGCTTATATGGCCATGCACACATAGATGTTTACAGGAGTATTTGAAGAGGAGTGTTTACAAGCAAAAAAAAACCCACCAAGGACATGTTCTAAGAGGAACTTTTGAGCAGAAAAAACGCATCTAGATGTGTGCGCATGCACGTAAATGCATTCCAATGGCCAGAATAAATTAATATTCTAGCAGGTAGAATGCATTTACGCTCAAACACTATACACACATAAACACGTAACATATTGTAACATTGAAGGGTTTTTTTCTGGCAGAAAACATGCTGCTTATTATTCTCATAGGCATAAGCATGTGCGTGAGGCCTAATACTGACTTGGTGTAGTATGCTATAGACAACTTCAATGTGGTTTATCAAAGTGGTGCATGTACCTGTACATGATGGTTGTGTATATAAGAATCATGCAATGCCACTAAACAATTCTCAGTTTCACAGACAAAAACAGCACACTTTGCATGGGGAGATTGTGAAAGGAACAGCTGCATCATTTGAAAAAAGGTTTGTACTTTTGAAATGGAGGTCATAAAAAAAACCCCAGCCCAATATTTTCCTTGTCAAAAGAAGTTTATTGAGTATACAATGTTATAAAGATACATAAAGTAAGCTCATTGTTTTACAGTAGGGTTTATATAGGTAAATATCATGAAATTTCAAATATTAAACATTGGGTTCACGTAAACCTAAATTAAAGATATATATAATTTCCTTAGTTACTTTTGTAGGTATTTAAATGATTTATACCTACTATACATATTGTTTACAAGTAGAGTGTATATAGGTCAAATAAATTCTGATAATGAGCTTTAATCGTAAGGTGGAGAAAAGGAAAGAGAAAGAAGAAAAAGGGTTGAAAGGTAGAGGTATGGTCCACAAGGTTGTCCCGCTCGTCAGTTTATTATTCTTTTTAGTTCTCTTTGAAGCCTTAGAATGGGTGTCTCTGTAAGTCATTTAATCTGTTACCATGGCAAAAGGACAGAGTCATTGAAGTTTGACAGGAACTGTTGTTTTATCCAAGGATGCCAAAGTTTTTCAAATTTTGGAATTTGATTTTGATCGATGGCTACCATCTTAGCATGGGACATTGTATTATTCATTCTGTGAATTGTTTCTGCTAGTACCAATGTAGGAGATTTCCATGCCTTGGCCACTGTTTGTTTTGCAGCCGTTATTAGTTGGATCATAAGTTTGAATTGAGAGAGTGTTAACCATTCCGGTTTTAGATTAAGTAAAGTTAAATATGGATCTGGTTGTATTATTTTTTTAAATATTTTAGATGCAATCACGAAGACTTCCTTCCAGAAGGTTTGGATTACTAGGCATGTCCACCATATGTGTAAATATGTGCCTATTTCTGGGCATCCTCGAAAACAAAGAGCTGAGGTATTAGGTGAATATTTTGCCACTCTAGCGGGTACAAGGTACCAGCGAATTAGGACTTTATAATTTGTCTCCAGTGCTAAGATGTTGGGTGAAGATGACTTAGATGTGAGCCATATGTTAGACCAGTCCGTGTCTTCTAAAGTTCGTCCCAGGTCCTCCTCCCACCTCTGAACGTAAGAGGGTCTATTAAGATTTGCTACTCCATATAATTGATTATAAAGTGATGAAATTGTACCTTTAGCAAATGGATCTTTTGTACAGATTGATTCAAAAATGGATAATTGGGATAATGGTGTATCCCCCTTTAGGAATGGTGTATAGAAATTTTTGATTTGGAGATATCTAAATATCTCAGAGTTTGGTAGATCATATTTTTCTCTAAGCGATGGGAATGAAAGGAATGATTTAGATGCTATGAAGTCATTTAGTGTCTGAATGCCTGATGTTGTCCAAGCTTTAAAAGAATTTGGGTAGATCCATGCCGGATAAAAGGCCGGATTTCTGATAAAAGAAAGGAGAGGATTGTGTGGAGATTGTAACTGATATTTGGTTTTTAGTTTATCCCAGAGAGATAAGAAGTGTTTAGTTATGGGATTATGAATTTTAAAGCGGTCTTTAGGATCAAGCCATAATAAATTTGATATTAATAGAGGGTCATTTTCTGAAGCCTCTATAAATACCCATAATGGGATTTCCTGTTTTGCATGGTATTTGGACAGACTGGCCAAATGTGCTGCTCTGTAGTAGTTAGTAAAATTAGGGTATCCCAGGCCTCCTTTATTTTTGGGAAGATGTAGTGTGTGTATAGGTATACGTGGTTTAGAAGAGCCCCATATAAACGAAGTTGCTCTTTTTTGTACTATTCTCAAAAAATAGGAAGGAATTGGAATAGGGAGGACTCTGAATAGATAAAGCAATTTGGGTAGAATAGTCATTTTGATTGCATTAATCTTCCCTATCCAGGATAAAGGAAGTTGTGACCATTGTTTTATTAGATTTGTGATCTGTCTTAATACAGGAGGATAATTGGTTGAGAATAAGTCAGAATGAGATGCTGTTAAATGAATTCCAAGATATGGGATTGATTTTTCTGCCCATGTGAATGGGAGTGCAACCCTAGCCGGGATCAATTCCATGTTTGTGAGTGAAATATTAAGCACTAGGCATTTCTTAGGATTAATCATAAGGCCGGATAGGGCTGCAAACCCATCAAGAGCTGGTATTAAGTTAGGACCAGAGACCTGTGGTGATGATAGAAAAAGTAATATATCGTCTGCAAATATACATAATTTGTGTGTAATACCTCCTACTTCAATGCCAGTTATAGTTTGGTTTGTTCTGATGTATTGGGCCATGGGTTCGAGTATAAGGGCAAATAATAAGGGAGATAATGGGCAACCCTGTCGGGTACCTCTTTCGATATTAAAGGCCAGCCCAATATTTTGATACTTGTGAAAAAGAAAAGAGAAAGCCACAAAATGTAAATAGTTCAAAGAAAGTTTAACAGACATAAAGGGAAGGATTTACTAAAACTGGTGCACATTGAATCTGGTGCAGCTGTGGATAGACACCAATCAGCGTCTAGGTTTTATTGTCAAAACTTAAAGGGGTTGTAAATCCTCGTGTTTTTTCATCTTAATGCATCCTATGCATTAAGATGAAAAAACTTCTGACACTGACCAGCCACCAGCCCCCAACCCCCCCCCCCGCCCCCGCTTTACTCACCTGAGCCTGTTCGTTCCCTCGGCGGAGACTCGCTCTACCTCTCTGACTGGGGTACTCAGCTCTTGATTGGATAGATTGATAGCAGCACAGCCATTGGCTCCCACTGCTGTCAATCAAATCCAATGACCCAGGGAGGCGGGGCCGATTCCGGCATTATGTGTCAATGCACGCAAATGCTGGACTCGGGAGTGCGCCCGCAAGGTAACCTCCAGGGAGAGCGCTTCTTCCAGGGGGTTTACCGATGCGAGGAGGAGCCATGAGCGTCGCCGGGGGACCCCAGAAGGCCAGGTTCAGGGTTACACTGTGCAAAATGAATTGCACAGTGGAGGTAAGTATGATATGTTTGTTATTTAAACAAAAAACAAAAAAACAAAGGTTTACAATCACTTTAATTGAACAACTGACTTTAGAAGGTGATTGGTTACTATGAACAGCTGCACCAAATGTGCACAAGTTTTAATAAATCTCCTTCAAAGTTCTTTAGAAACATCAACATGTTTCAGGGGTCCAAAGGGCCCCTTCTTAAAGAGTTTACAACTTTTAGAGTGAGGAAAATCTGTACGCAAGTCTCCCTCGGTTCAAAAGTTTTCAGCTCCGATGAATTGGGCCCTTTAAACCTCTGAAATGGATTGGAATTTCTAAGGATTTTTGCAACTAATAAGCTTTCTTTGGACTATAAGAACCTTGCTTGGCACAACCTTCTCTATTTTAGTGGTAGTAAAGGCTCTTTTTCTTTTTATACCTACAGGTACAGTAATTATCTCCCAAGGGCGCACAGTTTAGGAGATTTTTACTTTAGCAGCAACGGTGATGTCACCGCTGCATGCACACTGGGCTCTCAATGGACAGCATGTCATCCATAGAGAGCAGTGTAACAGCTGTGACTCCAGCACGCATGCACAGGAGTTACTTTGGCTCAGCCAATCAACTGCAGTTGCCCCCGAACTTGGAAAGAAGACAGGGTGAAGATGGAAGCCCTGTCAGCAATGACAGCGCGCTGCTGGAGGGCTTTGTTTTCAGGTAAATCTATAATAATGTGCTGGTATGCGATGCATACTAGCACATTATGACATTAATTTGCAGGGAGAAGATTTTTTTGCAGGTTAATATCGCTTTAAACCATCATTCCAAGGACCTGGTTTATAGTCATGATACATTGAAAAGCTGCACATATACAGTATACAATTTATATATGTGTGTGGGTGTATATATGTTATTCCTCTATGCTGGATCATCTCACGGAGTATATTTTTACTTACAAGATGACCCTATCACTATCCTTTAATGGAAAAGTAACACTTTTAAAGGCGATTTCCTCTGAAGGCCAAATATTCATCACTTAAAGATTCATACAGTAAGTTAAAAAACGAAAATGTGGACATCAACAGTAGTCCACTATATCACAAACAATCAAATTTGAACATACTTTTCACACTGTAAAGCTGAAGTCAAACTACAGAGCCCATAAGCAATTACCAAGGGGCGAGAGAATATAAAAGGAAAAGCCTGGGAAGACACAGGGAAGTTGGAGAGAGACATTGCTGTGGGAAGGTGTGTGTGTATGACTGTGCTGAGCCATGCCATTCCAAACCTGGTTGGGTTTAGCCGAGGTACAGTATAGCTGGAGAAGCTGAGAAGGAGACTGTTGAGCCAAACGCTGAGTTGTGAGGATCACTCTTGAACTTGACCCTTCAATTGCAGGAGTATTTGTGTGTCCCAGCCACCATCCTCAGTTAAAGGGGACCCCCCTTGTGAGATAGCTGACACTTCCCTGAATTGTGACCCAAAACCAAAATTACAGGTGCTGCCCAAGGCTCCACCAGGTCCTCTTCCATAACAAACCGCTAGGAGTTGCAGGCAAGATGGATGCTTGCCCCAGCTCCAGATATCAAATAGAAGAGAAAAAAGTTCCTATAAGCCACACATCTCTGCAAAACCCTATGGGTAGGTGTATGACAGGTGTATGGGACAGCACAGTGATGTAGTGGTCAGCACTTTCACCTAGCACAAAAAGGGTCACTGGTTCAAATTCCGACCACAACATCATCTGCCTGGAGTTTGCATGTTCTCCCTGTGCCTGTGTGGGTTTCCTCTGGGTACTCCAGTTTCCTCCCACACTCTAAAGACATGCTGGTAGGTTAATCGGATCCTGTCTAAATTGGCCCTAGTATATGTATGAATGTGTGTTAGGGACCTTAGGTTGTAAGCTCCTTGAGGGTAGGGACTGATGTGAATGTACAATGTATATATAAAGCGCTGCATAAATTGACGATGCTATATAAGTACCTGAAATAAATAAAATAAAAAATTACAGCCTCAGCTAAGGCTTCAACCAGGCCACACCCTCCAATGCATTTTTCTCCGCCCCTGGAGCTTAGTCATGGTTGTTTCTCTGGTTTGCTGCAGAAGGACTGGGTGAGAGGGTCACTGACCCGCGCCTCATTGCTACAAGTTACAGTTAGTTCTTGTTGCCAGCCAGGCCTGTCTAGGTTATAAACTTACCATAACATTGACCTTTATCAGAGATAAATATACCATTGTTCTTTAATGCTACATGTTTCTGTTTTTTTTTTTGCTATTGTGGCCATTGGCCTCAGGTTGCTGAACAGAGCCAACTATCTTTTTCTATAGCTGCATCTATTCTGGCTCAGGCCACTGAAAGACAGTGCTTCTGCTGCCCAACTTCATCTCCTAAAGTGACCTGTGCCAATAATTTTGCATCTTAACAGGAATTGACCCATTTGTTTCACATCCTAAAGGCCAGCACTTTACATTGCACTCCAATGTAAGGGCCCCAACTAAACTGGCAGAAGTATCAATCTTCAGACTGTTTTCACAAACCCACAAAGTCTTTTCTTTTAGTAATACTGGTGTGCAGGAGGTCTAATAGACTTTCAGGCTTAAACCTCGACTCTCCTCACTGAAGGCCTACAAGTGAGCTAGCCAGATTGTTCCCTTGCTATCCATATATGCCTCACTTGAGGAGCGATTTCCCAGTCAGAGGGCTGTTGTTTATGCTCTTGGTCCTGCATGACATTGGATGCCACGCTTTAAATGGTGTTTGACTTTATTGCATAATTTTTGTGTTGAGTCACTGTGTTTAACAGTTGACCTCTAGCTGTTCTATATCTACCAATACAACCTGGTTATTTTATCACAGCTCAGCTGGTGTGTATCCTACTTGTGTGACTGCAAATGTATGCTGGTGGTGTCAGCAAGGGTGGGGCTCTGTTTTGGGCCAAGGAAAGAGCAGAGGGCCCAAATCTATCAGCGGCTCTTCCGGGGGTAGCGCTACAAAAATAACATTCTTTCTTTATTAAAATAGCCAGCAGAAACAAGTTCTGTTCTGACATGTTTCAATAGGAACAGCAGTTTCTAAAAGAATTGCTGGTACAACCAATTGCTTTGGTGGAAATGAGCCAAGCTAGCACCTGAGATGTGGTTGTGGAGTGTGGGGCCTGGTCTTCCCTGGAGCAGCATGTGAAATATTTGACACTACATATCAAAATGAGCATGACTCTTTCACCAATTTTAACATTTGAACTCAAATCCTTTCTTTTGTTTTTTGTTTTTTTTAACAAAGCCAGAATTTTATAATTATAAACCTAATTTAGTTGGAACACGCCACTTCTGGGAGTGTCAGATCCTACTAACTGCCAGCTAGTTTTGTGATCATGAGGTCCTGACAGGTCCAGAGAGACAGACTTGTCAGGGCTGCCTGATAACAAATGCTTCATTACAGCTATGGGTAAGGGGCTCTAGAGCTAAAGGCTTTACAGGGAGCATTGGTCACTTGTATGCAATATTGGCTGCTAATGCATAGTTTTAATAAAAGTGTTGTTGTCTTGAAGCTCTGACATCATTGGATAGAGTTTCTCTGGAGCAGTCAGGGCTGAATTATAAGAAAACTTTGAGGCCAGGTTCACACTGGTGCGACATGACTGTTGCACGACTGTCATCCCACTTTGCCCTGTGACATTGGTCCTACATCGGTCCTACTTCCACCCGACTTGAATGAACAGGATACAATTTTGCTCCGACTTTGAGATAGTCTGACTTGTCTTTTGACCAATCCAAACAATCCCAGTGTGACATAAATACCTTTTCCTGCTGCTGTAATCACAATGTCGTATGTCACAAGTCAGATGGTTAGGATGAGGATCCGACTTGGTCCGACCTGAATGATATTGAATGGGCTGAAAACGGACCAAAGTCGGACCAAAGTAGTGCAGGAACCTTTTCTAAAGTTGGACCAACTTGTGCCGGACCAGTTAAGACAGCTCTCATAGGGATCCATTCATTTGTACACATCATGCGACATGTGCTCCCAAAGTCGGAGCGTATGTCCCACCAGTGTAAACCGGGTACTTTCAGGTATGTGCAAGCAGCTCCAGCTGTCAGTATAGGTGGGAGACTATTGCCACTAATTTTACAAAGTTTGTATTTAAAAAAAAAAACAAATAAAAAAAAACAAAAAAGGGCACAAGGATGTATTATTTTTCCTATATTACAAAACATTATTGGAATTAAAAAGTTAGAACTGGTAAAGGGTATTTGAAATGACAAATAGATAAAATATTGATTAACTTCAATAAAATAAAACAAAAAATAAAAGTATATATTTTTATTTTAAAAATCTTTGAAGCTGTATCTGTGTAATGAAATGATAATTATTTTCCCATGGCAATTGCCATATCATTGCATACACAATGCTTTCTGCGTAAGTCAATTTGCACAGTCCCCTTTTTAGAGGGGAAGGATGTTTACATTTTCTTACCTCATCTCCCTGCAGTGGATTTATGAAGACTGCCAGAAATCCAAGAAGCAGGAGCTATGGAATAAGCAATTAAAGAAACAATTGAACAAAAAATCTGTAAAAATGAATATTCATGCATGTATATCTGCAGTTAATTAAATAGATAATTTAAGCCAGATCTAAGATTATCTGGGCCAAGTAAAGAATGAGCATAGTTTATGTGTGATGTTATCATTTTCTGCCAGTTGGAAGTGCAGTTGCTAAATTAATCAACTGGTTCATTAGATATATACACACTTAAGTTCATTGATTTCTTATTATTGTACACTTCAGATAAAAATGGAATCTTAGTGTTTATGTAAACCCAATTACTTTAACACATTAATGTAGTTAAATAAGCAAATTTCAATATTTTAAAACAACAGCTTTCATGAAAATCAAATCTGGAAATCCTACTACGAAAGTCTTTGTGTAGTGCCTGTTATAGGGTGACAACTTTCTGTCGCTGTCTCTCAATTGCACTCATGCATTGTCACACATTACGCAAACATAATACACTTTTGTCACCATCCAGAAACCACTCTGAGAAATGGCAAGTGACTATCGCTGAAAGCATTCATATAGATGGGGAATGGGTGCAAAGCACTGAGGTGTAAAAAAAAAGATTAAAAAAAGGTTAGATAAACTAAATGCCATAATGTCAGGGTTTGCATCTGCTTTAAACTGACTTAAGAGGCAGAATCTAACTACTGACATACTTTAATTAGCATCTTGGAATTCACCTTCTACACGTGTTCAGCTGTTTGCCCTGGTATGCAAATCTTTATGCCAATGTACCTTTTTCTGAATGACCTTAAAACCTCGCATGCAAAAATGGCCTTTTTGATCACTCGTTTCTCCCCTAATCTACTCCAGCCTTACCAACACACACTGGAGCATAAAAAAAAACAGGCTGCTTAGCAATGTCATGTGACATGATGCTGCAATCCTATTTATAAGCTTTCTAAATCTGGTAAATCTGCTGTGGCTCTATTTCCTGAGGAGCATTAGCTGTTGACTAGTTGATTGGAGTGGCACATATCGTAAATGTAGTCTTGCACTGAAAGAGAGTTTGAAATAACTATAGGTTGTCTGAGCCTGCCTAAGATAGTCTTGCCACTTTGCCATTCAGAACAATGTGACAAATTCTATGTAGGCATTATACTTTTCGTTCTTCTAAGTTGATTTCCGGGCACTTTTAATAAGAAATAGAATTTTAAAAACAAAAATATCCAGTGGTAAGCTCACCCTAACAGTTCCTGGCTCCACCTTATACTGCAGCCATTTTAAAGCTCAATGGTGTTGACTTGAATTATTTATCAAAGGGTATGCATAGCCAAAACTTTTTTAGTTTTAGATAAATCTATTTTTTTTTCTGTGTCTATTTAGGGGATTTACCTTCAGTTCCTGTCCCAGAGATGCCACAGTAAATGAGAGGAAATCTTTTGCATGGTTGTTATACAAACAACAATCCCCAGTAGAAAATGTACCTCTCTACTTCATCTGATGACAAATGTAGAATTTTGGATTTACCATCAACTTCTGTCTGGGTGACAGTGGTCCCCAGGACTAATACAAAGAGTGAAACTACCTACTGGGGACATGGACAGCCATAAAAATGTGTGCATTTCAAAGCACTAATTCGCCATCTGCGGGGATGAATGATCTCCTGCACATGCGCAGAAGTTACATCATCCTGGCATGGATCCCAAACCCAGAAAAAGATTGGGCAAAGATGCCAGTGCCAGCAAGAGAGTTTGCAGGTGCATATAGCCCTGCTTTAGGAGATTTGCAGGTCGTGTATGCAAGTATAGGTGGCTTCAATTTGGTATTGAATTGCTCAAGGAGTTGATTTGAGCTACTTTTGGAATTTAGATTGATTAGTATAGGATAGAAAAGCAGTTCCAGTGCAAAAAAAGACAATCTACATGAGCCTGTAAAGAATTTTGTTTCAACCTTCCAGCATCTCACAATATTTTGGATGACTCCTACGAAGCAAAGTAATATTAAAATGTTACATAAACCTGTTTATTGGTTAACAGTTTGGTTACTTGGGTGACTTATGGAATGTAAAACATGTAAAAAGAAATAAATATATATGCATATTAGAAACTTACCATTGTCCCCATTGTCACTGTGCTTTTAATATGCTGGGAATTTTGAGGGTTCTGTATTGTGTGGTACTGCTCTGCCAATTTATATGTTCTAGCCAAAACCAATACACAATAGCCTGAGATAAGTCACAGAATTCCAGCTGACGTTATCAGTGATACACCAGAGTAAACCCTATGGGTGGGTGATACATGTTTGTTAAATAGGATTGGTTTAATATTCCACTCTCCTGACCCTTTGCCTTCATAGCTATTCTGATAACTACAAAATACAAAAACAAATAAAAATGGGGTGTAAATGTGACATGGAAAATTAGTATACAATTAAAAAGGAGAAAATGATTTATGGAGCAAGAGGACTTGAATTACTAACCCATAAAATAAAGAGGTGAATCATACTTTAGAACAATAATCCCATAAATCATAGATTATAGTATTGATTATTTCATTTCTTTAATCCGGTAAAATACACTGGTTTGATTTAGACAAACTGTGTTAAAATGGGCCTCAAACCTAAAAAATAAACAAGACTAACTGTAACCATGGCTAACATTAGCACTAACCCTAACTCTGCCCTTAATTCTAGCCCTAATGGTAACCTAAACCGTAGAGCTAACCCTAATTCTATTCCTAATTCTAGCTTAACACTAGCCCTAACTTTAACACTAATCGCTAACCTTAACGCTAAGCCCTAACTTAGCTCTAATGGTTATCCTAAGCCTAACAGTAACCCTAGCAATTACTTGAATTTTTTTTCCTGACAAAGCCATTGATCACCATGCCAGGGTTGCTGCTGACATGGGCATGAATAACCTTAATAAAAAAAAAAAATTAATTCTTCACTGGCTTAGCATTTTGTAATTAGATGTATCTACCAACTGAGCCATGTGACCACAATGCCAGCACTAACATGGTCATCACATGGTTTTACTGAAAAGGGTTGTGCCAAGTGGTGGAGTGCCCCATTAAAATTTTGCTATGGAGCTCTCTGGTTTGTATATACACTCCTGATTCCTCCTACCACTGTGCTTGTGACGAGGTCTGGTTGGGGCAGGTACAGATTGCCTGTATGACAGCTCATAAAAGTCCAATTACTGAGCCAATAATGTGGGGCTGTCTGAATAGTACATATTAGACAAGCTCTCCAGACTGCTAAATAATTTAGGCCAAGTTGTATGTTTCAAATTCTTGACTAAGGATAAGCCAATGTGCCTTGATTCAGCTCACGGGCGTTTGTCGAACCCATCGTGAAGCTGGGGCTTAAGTGCAAATGTAACTCTGAATCCCCTTTGAAGTCTATAAGAGGTCAAATCTTGAAAATCAGTTCTGGCCCTTTTAAAGAATTATCAACAACGGGTATGGGAAGTTGGGCACTCCCATGGAGAGCATGTACCAATGCAATTTTTTTTACTTTCTGCCCGGGGGTACAATTTTTAATGTTAGTATGAGGGTGACACAGGAAATTCTTTTAACCACTTGCCCACTGGGCATTTAAACCCCCTTCCTAACCAGGCCAATTTTCAGCTTTCCACACTCTCACATTTTGAATGACAATTGTATGTTCATGCAATCATGCAACACTGTACCCATTTTTGTCCTTTTTTCACACAAATAGAACTGTCTTTTGGTGGTATTTAATCACCACAGTTTTTTTTTTAATCTTTTGCACTATAAATGAAAAAAGACCGAACATTTTGTACAAAAATTCATTTTTCTTCGTTTTGGTTATAAAATTTAGCAAATTAATAATTTTTCTTTATACATTTTGACCTAAAGTTATACTGCTACATATCTGTGATAAAAATAACCCAAATAAGTACTATATTTATCGCACAGGCGTATAACACACACCTAATTTTAAGAGGGAAGTTTCAGGGAAAAACTTTACACAGACCCTTTACATTCCAAAGCCCCCCTGCACATTACACAGACCCCTCTTTACATTACACAGACCCCATTTTACATTACACAGACACCCCCTTTACATTACACAGACCCCTGCAATTACATTACATAGACCTCCCCTTTACATTACACAGACCCCTGCAATTACACTATGCAGACGCCCGCACATTGCACAGCCCCCCCTGCACTCCCAGGAGACCTCCAGTCTCCTGGGACAGCACTGCCAGCAAACTCTAAAGTTTAAAAAAAATCAGTGGCAGTCCCTTAGCTCCATTCTTCCCGGCTGGTCACAAGACCGCTCTCCTTTGATATTTCACGTGACCGCTCTCCTCTGAGGTTTCACATAACCACTCTCCTCCTCCAATCTAAAGCTACACTCGGAGGAGGAGGAGGAGCGGAAGGAGGAGAGCGGCCGGAAAGAACAGTGAGAATGAGGTATTTGCGGGCTTTGGTTTACTATGACACCTACACAGTCTACAAAGGATCTATGTAAAGGGACTGGCAGTGATTTTTTTTATCTTTAGAATATGCTGGCGGGCTGTCCCAGGGCTAGGAGAGGCAGGGCAGCCGGCATGACACACCCCTAATGTGTGGCACCTGGGGCGGACCACCTATCCCCGCCCCCCCATTAGTAAAAAAATAAATATCGGTGTAAAGGTGAAAAAAGTGTGTGTTATATGCACTATATACCGTATTTATCAGCATATAACACGCACAGGAGTATAACACGCACATTCATTTTAAGAGGGAAGTTTCATGGAAAAAAAACAAAATTTTAATTAAGGAATTTTGAAGCAAAATATGGGTCAGTGCCCATTGCAGCCTCACCATTGCCATCGATGCAGCCTGATCAATGCCCATCTGCAGCCTCACAAGTGCTATCAATGCATCAGCCTCACTATTGCCATCAATGCATCAGCCTCGCCATTGCCATCAATGCAGCAGCCTCACCATTGCCATCAATGCAGCAGCCTCACCATTGCCTTCAATGCAGCAGCCTCACCATTGCCATCAGTGCAGCCTGATCGATGCCCATCTGCAGCCTAGAGGGGACAGGGAGGGGGCGGGACGAGCGCCGACAGATTACATACAGTGAGAATCTCCTATGATAGACAGAACAGTGATCCAATGGCGGCCCAGGAGACGGGACTTCCTATTACAGAGGCCGCCAAGTAAACAGGAGATTCTCACTGAATGTAATCTGATGGCGCTCGTCCTGCCCGGCTCCCTGTCCCCTCTGAGGCAGCTAAAATTGAAGTATTGGCGTATAACACGCACACGCTATTTGCGCCTGATTTTCATAGTGTAAAAGTGAGTGTTATATGCCAATAAATACAGTATATTATTTGGTCTTTGTGAAAGTTATAGAGTCTACAAGCTATGGTGGCAATCATTGAAAATTGATCACACCTGATGTACTGACGGCCTATCTTGAGATACTAACAAGCCAGGAAAGTACAAATACCCCCCAAATGACCCCTTTTTTGGAAAGTAGACATTCCAAGGTGTTTAGTAAGAGGCATGGTGAGTTTTTTGAAGTTGAAATTGTTTCCCACAATTCTTTGCAAAATGAAGATTTTTTTTACCAAGTTATTTCTCACACACTGTATAGGCATACGTACAACTACATGCCAAAACACATTCTGCTACTCCTCCTGAATATATCGATACCACATGTGTGAGACTTTTACACAGCCTTGCCACATACAGAGGCCCAACATTCAGGGAACACCTCCAGGCATTCTAGGGACATAAATTACAAATCAAATTTCCTGACTACCTATTACACTTTTGTGAGGCACTGTAGGGCAGTGATAAGCACTGTAGTGGCACTAATGTGGCATAAATGAGCACTGATGTGGCATGGATGAGCACTGATGTGGCACGGATGAGCACTGATTTGGCACGGATGAGCACGGATGAGGCATGGATGTGGCACGAATGACCACGGATGAGGCCAGATGTGGCACGGATGAGGCATTGGTGTGGCACAGATGAGGCACGGATGAGCACTCATGTGGCATGGATGAGGCATGGATTTAGCATGGATGTGGCACAGATGGGCATGAATAAGGCATGGATGAGGCCCAGATGGGCATAGTTGAGGGACATATGGGCATGAATGAGGCACAGATGAGGCATGAATGAGGTACATATGGGCATGAATGAGGCACATGTGGGCATGAATGAGGCACAAATGAGGCATGAATGAGACACATATGGGCATGAATGAGGCACAGATGGGCTAGAATGAGGCACAGATGAGGCATAAATGAGGCACATATGGGCATGAATGAGGCACATATGGGCATGAATAAGGCACAGATGAGGCATGAATGAGGCACCTATGGGCATGAAAGAGGCACAGATAAGGCATAAATGAGGCACATATGGGCATGAATGAGGCATGAATAAGGCACATATGTGCTAGATTGAGGCATGGATGAGGCAGGGGTAAGTGCTGCTGCAGTCTCCCTCCTCTCCCTGCACACTGTACCGATCGGTATATACAGCATGCGAGGAGAGGAGAGAGCTGAACCGGACATGCGCCAGTTTGTTGACACGTGATCGCTCCATCTTTGGCCCTTTACAACGATCCGTGATGTGCCTGGTCGGGTGAACCCGGCGAGCACGGACACTTCTGTGTGCACACCCCAGGGGGCACACGGGAAACGTGATTCTGGAAGGACGTCATTGTATGCTCTCCCAGAATTAGCCGACCGCGCTGTAGCCGTCATTGGCCTGGTTGGCAAGTGGTCAAAATTGAGGTATTACAGTTACAGGTATTACATTGACAGCGTCAGTGACAGAGTATTCTGGCATTACATATTTTGCATGTGCAATTGATTTATTACTGTTATATTATTATTGCTTGACCTAAACACCACTGCAGCACACCTAGTGGTAATAGGCCTGAATGGAACATTGGAAATTGGAACATTGGAGCCACAACAGATCTAAAAGATATAGGAAAGTTCAATTGTACAAACTGTCACAACAGTTTGTATGCTTAATTTTCGCAGTACCACGCTGCATTGTCATAGCCTCCCTGACGGTAATCCCGAGTGTGGCTCGGGGTTAAATTTCAGTCCCATTAGCGGTAACCCCGAGCCACACTCAGGATTACATCTCAGGATCCTGGTGCGGTGTTACTTACCTTGTCCCCAGGATCCTGCGATGTCCCCCGCAGTGTCCGTGGGCTCTGTCCCCTCCGAAGCCTCTCCGTGCCAGGCTCCATTCCCTGCGAGCGGCGCAACGCACGGGGGCGGAGCCTTGGCGGCAAATTCAAAAAAATTTACAACTCATAACACATACAGTACTGTAATCTTACAGATTACAGTACTGTATGAAATCATTTCACTTCCCTTTTGTCCCCAGTGCTTTGGCCCATGCCCTGCATGCAGTTTTATATGATATATACTGTTCTTTCTGCCTGGAAACTGGAGATTGTCCATAGCAACCAAAAAGTGTCCCTTTACATCAAAAGTGACTTTAGACCAGCTAGAAAACAGCGATAGTAAATTAGAACATTTGCAGAATTGAGCGATAGTGAATCATGGGGAAATTTATTTTATTATTATTATATTATTTTTTTTATTATTATTTATATTTATTTATTATATTATAATTTATGTTTTTGTGTTTCAAACTTCATCATACCCGGGATATCTACTAGACTCTTGTTTGGACAGATTTAAGTGTGTTATTGTTAAGAATTACAGGTCTACAATATAAAACGCCAAATTTCCATGCAAAATAATTTTACCGCTTTCAGCACCTAAAATCCGAAATAATCATACCGCCAGGGAGGTTAAAAGTTTAATGATATGTCAAACCAGAGCACACAAAAACACTTCACAACCACAATCCCACATTCTCTGAAACGTCCCCCATCCCTGTATCCCCAATTACTCCCAAAATATATGTATTTGCTGTCAATAGCACTGTTGTGGTCTTCATCCTCTGCCTACTGTGTATCAGCCATGATAAAAGTACTAACTAATTGGGTACCACATGTATGAGGAAACACATGACTATGTATCAAAAAGCTCAATGGTAGCGGCAACCTAATGAGACAAATTGGCAGACAAAGGCATGCACTCCTCCTTCTCAAGGGCACATATGATCCACTACCTTTTAGAATGCTGCAAACGATGTGCCAATTCAGCTCTTTCTTTTGACTTCTAATGCAGCTTTCTTCTTCCCCTCCTTCTCTTCAAGGGTGCATATTGGAGGCTAATTCACCATTTTCTTTATCATACATTACGAAAAGTTATTTAGGAATATACAGTGGGGAGGGAAAGTATTCAGACCCCCTTAAATTTTTCACTCTTTGTTATATTGCAGCCTTTTGCTAAAATCATTTAAGTTCATTTTTTTTCCTCATTAATGTACACACAGCACCCCATATTGACAGAAAAACACAGAATTGTTGACATTTTTGCAGATTTATTAAAAAAGAAAAACTGTAATATCACATGGTCCTAAGTATTCAGACCCTTTGCTGTGACACTCATATATTTAACTCAGGTGCTGTCCATTTCTTCTGATCATCCTTGAGATGGTTCTACACCTTCATTTGAGTCCAGCTGCGTTTGATTATACTTGATTAGGAAAGCCACACACCTGTTTATATAAGACCTTACAGCTCACAGTGCATGTCAGAGCAAATGAGAATCATGAGGTCAAAGGAACTGCCTGAAGTGCTCAGAGATAGAATTATGGCAAGGCACAGATGATCTGGCCAAGGTTACAAAAAATATCTGCTGCACTTAAGGCTCCTAAGAGCACAGTGGCATCCATAATCCTTTAATGGAAGACGTTTGGGACGACCAGAATCCTTCCTAGAGCTGACCATCTGGCCAAACTGAGCTATCAGGGGAGAAGAGCCTTGGTTAGAGAGGTAAAGAAGAACCCAAAGATCACTGTGGCTGAGCTCCAGAGATGCAGTCGGGAGATGGGAGAAAGTTGTAGAAAGTCAACCATCACTGCAGCCCTTCACCAGTCGGGGCTTTATGGCAGAGTGGCCCGACGGAAGCCTCTCCTCAGTGCAAGACACATGAAAGCCCGCATGGAGTTTGCTAAAAAACACCTGAAGGACTCCAAGATGGTGAGAAATAAGATTCTTTGGTCTGATGAGACCAAGCTAGAACTTTTTGGCCTTAATTCTAAGCGTTATGTGTGGAGAAAACCAGGCACTGCTCATCACCTGTCCAATACAGTCCCAACAGTGAAGCGTGGTGGTGGCAGCATCATGCTGTGGGGGTGTTTTTCAGTTGCAGGGACAGGACAACTGGTTGCAATCAAGGGAAAGATGAATGCGGCCAAGTACAGGGATATCCTGGATGAAAACCTTCTCCAGAGTGCTCAGGAACGCAGACTGGGCCAAAGGTTTACCTTCCAACAAGACAATGACCCTAAGCACACCGCTAAAATAACGAAGGAGTGGCTTCACAACAACTCCGTGACTGTTCTTGAATGGCCCAGCCAGAGCCCTGACTTAAACCCAACTGAGCATCTCTGGAGAGACGTAAAAATGACTGTTCACCAACGTTTACCATCCAACCTGACAGAACTGGAGAGGATCTGCAAGGAGGAATGGCAGAGATTCCCCAAATCCAGGTGTGAAAAACTTGTTGTATCTTTCCCCAAAAGACTCATGGCTGTATTAGATCAAAAGGGTGCTTCTACTAAATACTGAGCAAAGGGTCTGAATACTTAGGACCATGTGATATTTCAGTTTTTCTTTTTTAATAAATCTGCAAAAATGTCAACAATTCTGTGTTTTTCTGTCAATATGGGGTGCTGTGTGTGAGGAAAAAATGAATTTAAATGATTTTAACAAATGGCTGCAATATAACAAAGAGTGAAAAATTTAAGGGGGTCTGAATACTTTCCGTCCCCACTGTAGGGTTATGTTGCCAACTCCAGAAATTTGGACACTGTTAGACCCCGTTAGAATAGCCCTGCCTAACCCTTCCCACTACCAGCAAACGTCAGTTATTTTCTTGTGTTACAAGACATTTCTCTCTGCTCTGGGAGAACCAAAACTTTTCTTTATTTTTATCAAGATTTTTTTTTCTAGCAAGTTACTTCAACCCCTGTAGATATAATTCTGCTAAGATCATTATAAACACAGCAAAAATTCTACTTAAATTCCTATTAAATATAAAAGCTAAAACTGTATTGAGTTAATCAAAAATAAATATTTCTACATTTTAAATTGCATGTTTTTGTAAAACAGTGAAAATCAAAGGTACACAAAACTGTAAATAAGCAATTTCATCTAAAAATCTGAAGGGTATAATTTTTCACTTACAGCTTTCAGAGTTTGCAAAAGACCCCCCCAAACCATACATTTGCTAAGAGCACATAACCTGTTGAACAAAAAAAAAGGTGCTACAAATTTTTGGGCCTTGCAATAGTTGCCAAAATGTTTATCAAACCACTGTTTTTACACTAGAAACCATCATTAGCACACATGTACACAACATAACTTACAAAAAATCCTGTTAAATAACTACTAAGGCCTTGTTCATAAGCAGCATACTAAACCGTATGCCTGTGCAAGGCCGTGTTTACCCGCATGGGGATGCACAGGTGTTTTGTGCATCCCTGTGCAGGCAGTCCCATTCATGTCAAATGCGACACAGCGGACACAGTGGAACACACCGTAGTATGCTCTGTGTGAACAAGGCCTCACTACATGTATTTTTTTCTTTGTAATAGTTTTTACTTTTTTTTTGGCGGTGTGGGGGCTTTGGTGAAACATCAGGGTTCTAAATAGACCTCTGATGTCTCTTTTTTAAGACAGAGAAAGGGACTGGGGACAGTCCTCAGTCCCTTTCTCTGCAGCCTCAGCTGCACTGCAAATGAATGAATAGAAGTCTCTTTACAATGCTTCAATGATGAATTAACGCAGGAGCGATCAGTACATGACATGTTTACCAGCCCCCCCCCCCCCTCCATCTTGATAATGGTCTCAAAGGAGTTAAAGGTGGCGAGATATAAAAGCCAGCTGTCCAATGTCTCTTCACATTTAACTCCTTATATATTTCTCCTTATTGAAGCATGCTTACTCTTAAATTGTATATTTCTGGTGAGTTATTTTGGCACACATGGAAGGTGGATTTGTGCACAGCTGTGTCTTGATTTTTCCTGGAGTACATGGGATACACTGTTCCTGAAAAAGTGCTTTTACTGTGGTGGATTCATTTTTCATTTCTAATTACTGCAGATTCTATAAATGAACACTTTTTTGAAGATTGGACTTTATTCACAACTCCGGAATTGGGGAAATCCTTCCTCCTCTTCTGCTAGAAGGTCATATTGATGGACGCTAGACTGTCAGGTTGGGGAGGGATCTTGTCTCCCCTTATCTGTCAGAGGAATTTTGTTAGCAAAGGAAGCTTGCCTCCCAATTAACATTCTGGAACTCTCAGTGATTCAACTATCCCTTTAAAGGGGTTGTAAAGCTTCCCTTTTTTTGTTTAACCACTTCAATACAGGGCACTTATACACCTTCCTGTCCAGACCAATTTTCAGCTTTCAGTGCTGTCGCAGTTTGAATGACAATTGCACGGTCATACAACACTGTACCCAAACTAAATTTTTGTCATTTTGTTACCACAAAAAGAGCTTTCTTTTGGTGGTATTTGATCACCTCTGCGGTTTTTATTTTTTGCTAAACAAATAAAAAAATACCGTAAATTTTTAAAAAAATAAAAGTTTTGCTTTTGTTTCTGTTAATAAAATTTGTAAATAAGTAAGTTTTCTCTTTCACTGATGGGCACTGATAAGGCGGCACTGACAGGCACTGATAAGGTGGCACCGATGAGGTGGCACCAATGAGCGGGCACTGACGGGCACTGACGATGGGCACTGATATGGGGCACTGATGGGCACTGGTAGGCGGCACTGATGGGTGGCACTGATATGCAGCACTGATGGGCATTGATAGGCGGCACTGATGGGCACTCATGGGTGGCACTGGGTGGCACTGGTGGGCACTGATAGGCGACACTGATGGGCACTGAAAGGCTGCAAAGATGGGTTCTTATGGGTGGCACTGATGGGCACTGATAGGTGGCACTAATGGGCAATGATGGGCACTGATAGGCGGCACTGCTGGGCACCGATGGGCACTTATACGCGGCACTTATAGGCGGCACTGATAGGCATCCGTGGTGGCACTGGCAGTGGTAGGCATTGTGAGTGGGCATTAATTGGCAGCTGCCTGGGCATTGATTGGCAGCTGCCTGGGCACAGATTAGTATTTCCCTGGGGGTCTAGGGGGCATACCTGGTGGTCCAGTGTGGATGGCTTCCCTGGTGGTCCTGGGCGGCTTCCCTGGTGGTCCTGGGTGGGATCCGAGGGGGGCTGTGCTGATGAACAATCAGCACCGACCCCCCCTGTCAGGAGAGCAGCTGATCGGCTCTCCTCTACTCACGTCTGTCAGATCACCGGCTCTTCCTATTTACATTGTGATCAGCTGTGATTGGACACGGCTGATCACGTCCTAAAGAGTCTCCGTCAGAGACTCTTTACCTAAATCGGTGTTGCGGGGTGTCAGACTGACACCCCGCAACAACGATCGTCGTGATGCACGCCCCAGGGGGCGGATGTCATATGACGCCCAGTCAGGATATTGAAACCACTTTGCCGCCGTCATTCTGCTATATGGCAGACGGCAAGTGGTTAAAAAACAAACATGTCATACTTACCTCCGCTGTGCAGTTGGTTATGCACAGAGTGGCCCCGATCCTCTTCTTCTGGGGTCCCTCAGCAGTGCTGGTGGCTCCTCCTCTTCTCGAGTGCCCCGTCAGAGAAGCGCTCTCCTTTGGGACACCCGAGCGGGAGCGCTCCCATGTCCTGCTGCTGTGTCTGTTAACACAGACAGCAGGACTCGGCTCTGCCCCCCCGGCGCCCGCGTCATTGGATTTGATTGACAGCAGCAGGAGCCAATGGCTGCACTGCTATCAATCTGTCCAATCAGGACACGAGACACCAGCTGGAGCTGGTGTGCTCGTTCTCGTTGCGGGAATTACGGGGCTCAGGTAAGTATAGGAGGGCTCGGGAGAGCTGCTGCACTAAAGAAGGTTTTTCACCTTAATGCAAAGAATGCATTAAGGTGAAAAACGCTGAGGGTTTACAACCACTTTAAGGCTGAACCTCTTGGCTACAGGATCATCCAATCAGGATTCAGTCAGTGTCAGGATTTGGTTCACCTGCTATGACAATGTGGCTTCCATACCTGTAGGTTGTTATTCTGGTGTCCACCAGTGGGTGTCTCTCAGCAGCCAACAGCGCTTTACTAATTAGTCATCACCTGATGCTGATTGCTGGGAGGAAATTTAGCTCTTCCTGTGTGACTCTTTCTTGTCTTGGTCTTTTGTCCATGTGCCACTGATCTGTGAACTGTGTACCTGTACTCTGTTCCTGTTCCTCTGCCTGTTTCTGTTCACGTTTACCCTCTGTAACAAAGGTCAGAAATATTGGATATTTTCATTTTTATTTTGTTTTATAAAATTGACAACCTCTAATCCAGATACAATGTGTAACACAGTCAACTTATCTGCATAATTTGGTTTGTGAGTTCCTGTGTCCCCACAGGTGAGGCGTGGCCTCGTGATACGCACACGTCAGCACCGCTCTCTTCCAGCTTGTGTTAGTTCCGCTTTCAGCTGTCGGGCGGTGGAACGCACGCCTCACCACGCTGCCCCTCGGCTGTTAGTCGGTTATCTACACAGTGTTTTTAGCTTCGTTTTTTAGTTCCAGATTATGGATTGTACTTTTATATTTATTTTTATGGATTTTCAATAAAATTCCCACCTTTTATGGATTCACACTATGAAGTGTTTTCTGTTTTCACTTCACACGGATACCTGTCACTGGGATTGACTTCACGCCGGAGCAGGATATAGCACCCTTGAACGGAGGACCACTTTCCGCTGTTGCCATCGCAGGACTGTCTGCATATGCCTTTTACCCCTGCAGGGGTTGGGCAGTCCGGTAAGTGTACACACGAGTGGGGGTGCAGTGAAGGTCGGAACACCAACGGTTGAAAGCTGTGATTACTTTTCTCCTTCACCAGTGGGACACACTCCTAGAACTGTTTTTGCAAAATTTTTTCCAAAGAATTCAATTATTGATTGTGTTTTTTAATCCATTTTTTGTGTTTATATACCTTTGAAGTGTTTTGCATTGATTGCCTTCATTGAACTGGGTTTGCACACTTACAGAGGTTCTCCTACACCTGCAATTTTTTAACCTTTTCAGGTTTTCACTTTGTATGAATTTATTGTCTATGTGGATCATCTAATATATTAATATTTATTTTATTGGATTTGGTTCCCCAAGCACTTTTTTATATATAGGGATCACTTTTAAGATATAGTTATCTATGATATATATAATTTTTGCATATGCGATTTTATATGCACTTTAGAACGCTCTGCACTTTCTTTCTATTTCACTTCACAGGTGATGCACTCATAATTTTTTGCACATTAATTTTCTTTTGATATTTATGACACTTTTGTTTATAAGCTAATACTTCGTTTTGTATTCTTTAGAAGAATTATCACTCATATACACATAGTAGGACAGCGCCAATTCCCCTGTTTAGAACAATTTTCTCTGTGTGCCAAGGACTTAACCACCTGTGTCCTGCCTGTTCTATGGACTTACCTCCCTGCTGGTCAACCCTGCTCTGTGCGCCAAGGACATTCACCCCTGCTGACCCCACACACTGCCCTGCCCATGGGTCAAGGTCTTCAACCCCTGCTGTGCCTTCTGGTTGCCCTGTGGACTACCTCCCCTTTGCTGCCTCATCTTGTCATCCTGAGGACCACTCTTCATTGCTGTGGCTTCTGTTTGCCATGTGGACCACCTCCCCTTTGCTGTCCCATATTGTCATTCTGAGAATCATTCTTCATTGCTGTGTCTTCTGCTGTTCTGTGGACTAGTTCTTCTACTGTCTGTACCCCAAGGTTCCCCAATAAATGCCCGCACATCAGGTTCTATGTGATCTGCCTCCATGTGTTCTCTCTCCCTGTGCTCCTAGTTTGTCACATCCTCCCCTTGTCCTGGCTTGCTCCCTGCTCCCTCTGCTTGATCTCCTGTGCATGACCCTGGCTCTGATGCTAACTTCACTTCTCAGCCATATCCTACTGCCTGTCTATAGTTATTTTGTTGGCTTTGGTAGTTTGTTCCCTGTTAGCACTTTCACTCATTAGATTTACTGGTTTTGGTTCATGGGGTTTTGTTATACTGGATGTGTTGTTGTTTTAATTACTTTATCTTTTTTAAATCACATTATTTATACCAAACTTGTGACTGGGGTTCTCTTTGCAAGTCCACACATTTCTGGTCCTGCCTGTTTCACAAGATACCAACACTTGGTATACTTAACAGTCAGATATTGCCATGGCAGTAGTTTACATCAACCACCAGGAAAGAACCAGAAGTCTTGCAGCTCAAAGAAAGGCAGATCAGATTATGACTTGCGTAGAACGTTACATACAGACCGATCTAAATGATACATTCTAGGAGTGGAAACTCAACAGGTGGGCCTCCTCAGTCATCAATGTCTTGTCTCCAGGGAGTGGTCACCTGGAGGTGTTTCATAACCCCTGTCACAAATGGGGGAAGTAAGATGTAGACCTCCTTGTTTCCAAGTTAAAAAAACTAACTGGAAAGGTTCCTGTTCAGGACCAGGGATCCCTGGGCCTTCGCAGTGAACCCCGGTGGTGACTCCATGGGATCAGTTTAGACTGATCTGCGCCTTTCCCCCTCTAAAACCCCTTCTTAGTTCGCTTGGCAGGATTAAATAGAAGGGCATTCAAGTGATTCTCCTCACACTAAAATGGCCCAGGCAGACATAGTATTCCAGGCTTTTGGTAGACTCTCCGTGGCATCTAATTTTTATCTGTACTGGCCCATCTCCTCTGCCTGTCACCTCTCTACATAACTTTTTATGTAGCTGTCAGGGGAGGAGCAAAGGAAAATACTAGAGTATCACTTCACTATTAGCTCTGAGTCTTCTGGGGTTACTGACATCACACCCAAGATGGTGGCACCCTGCAGCAGTCTCAAGGCTTTTGGATGTGTGCGCAAGGGATGCTTTTACATGTAAATAGCATACATAAAATACTGTATGTTAAATGCACATATAAACTTATAAGAAGATTGTTGCTGAAATAAATGACCTAGCCACAGCGTCCCTTCTTCCATTTGTTGTCAGTTTCAACATGTCCATATGCTTTGGCATTGGTTTCCTCTTCCTTCATACTTTGAAACTTTCTAGAAAAAATTACCGTATTTATCGGCGTATAACACGCACTGTTTTCCCCTAAAAATCAGGGGAAAATCGTGGGTGCGTGTTATACACCGATCCCTGCTGTCTCCGAGGGAAGAGGAGCGAGCGCCGCTGAATTACATAGAACCACGATCTCTTGTGTACCCGGCGATCCGTCACTCACAGCCACGCTTCCTGGCCCCGCTTTGGGCCAATGTTCTGTATATCATATGAGCAGGGCCAGGAGGCGTGGCTGTGAGTGACTGAGCGCCGGGTACACAGGAGATCGTGGCTCTGTGTAATTCAGCGGCACTCGCTCCTCCACTTTCCTCGGAGACAGCAGGGATAATCCAACACTGGCGAGGCTGCAATGATGGGAAAGGTAAAGCTGCAGATGGGCACTGAACAGGCTGCATTGTTGGTCAATTTAATGGCTGCAGATGGGCACTGAGCAGGATGCATTGATGGGCAATTTAGAGGCTGCAAATGGGCACTGAGCAGGGTGCATTGATGAGATGTGACCCTAATTTCGCTTCAAAGTTCTTTATTTAAAATGTACGTTTTTTTCCTTAAACTTCCCTCCTAAAATTGGGTTGCGTGTTATATGCATGTGCGTGTTATACACAGATAAATATGGTAATTGGGAGAATCAGTAGTTTCCCATTCAGCTAACATCACCTGGCTTGACACAGTGATGAACAGAGCTAAAACATATCAGTATGTTAGATTGCCTTTAGAACATAGCGGTAGCCTTCCTATATTGATCTCATTTTAAATTTAATACATTTTTATTTTAACTCACAGTTCTTTTGATTTTACATTCTATTTTATTTGCAAGTGTGATGAAGGTCCCCTTCACATTACCCCTACATTGGATGCTGCCAGCCCACTACCACAACAAACACCACCACCCACCATTCAACAGTGTGAATTTTAAGATCTTATATAACAATATGAGAGTCCTGCTATTTGGTGACTTTTAGTAGCCTGATTCTGTAGAGCACAGTGATAATGTGAATCACAACTACCAGAAATGTATTTTTTATTTTTTTCAGTTCATAGAGTGTTTTCGTGTGTATGTGGGTGAGTCTAAATGTAGAGGAGCGTAAACCACCTTATTAATGTTCACTATTTTTTTGTAAGTTCTCGCATGTGAAAATATGCATTGAGGTTGGTCCCTTTCCAAAGACTTTTTTGGATGCTAGATACTTAACAGGGGTTCTCTACCACACACAGAACAAGCAGTAAACTAGACCTAAAGCTCCTAAGTATGTCTGTATAACTTCCAGATGAATTGCCTTATTCTGGCCCTTGTACCTTCTTTCACTAAAAACCCTCATGTTTATCCCGCCTGCTCTAGATGCTTATGTACATAAGCATCTAGTGGCAGCACTGGGAATCAACAAATCTACCATCTTGGGGTGTGATGAATAGCAAAGATAATATTGTGATCAACATAAACATTTAGCTAACCTAGATTGTTGGGCACTGTAGCAGCAAGATAGGAAATGACTCCAGAAAATTCACAGGGGCGAATGTAAGTAGGAAGGCTGCACAAATAATTTTTTTTTTACCCCCATAACCCCAAAAATATGTTCTTTATTTTATTTTATTTTATTTTTTGGGAAAGGAACTATTTTATGGGGAAAAAAACATAAACTATAGCAGTCATATTTGCATTATAGACAGAGACAGACAGAATACCCTGAGAAACTGCTTTATTGTGTGTGTTTGGACAATATAAAAAGAAATGATATTGAGAGTACATGCAGGCATCCATGCATATCTGGTCAGTGGGCTTATAAATTTACGTCCTAAAAGCAGAGGCTGATACCAAGAATAGTGATGGAACTGGAGCTGCAGCACACTGCAAACCCTCTTGCCGAACCTGAAAAGGAACTTCTGTTAGAACGTAATCAACATGTTTACTTTTTGTTTTCTAGTACTCTATTCATTAAAAAGTTATATAAAAAGACACAAGCAGTCACTGACCACTGATAAATCTTTCCTTTATTATGTATTATAATATTGTTGCTGTTAATGATATTATTTTGGGAACACTGGAAAAATCCAGAATTTGAATATTTAGAAAAATATTTCAATATGGGTCCAGTTAGGGGGAAAGGGTCCTTTCAATGGCATCTTAAAAACAGAAGCTGATTCCCAAAATTGTGATCATGCTGTTGGTGTGGCAGAGAGCGAACCCTTCTTCGGCTTCTAAAAAGAAATTTGTGTTATGACAGCAAAAGATACCTATTTCCACACAAGAACAGGAATAAATTAGCCAAAACAGTTAATGAAAACCTCTGCTTTATGGGTAACTCCACTTTCATGGAAAAAATATAGCAAATAAAAAAAACTAGCATAAACAATTGCTATGCATGCATTATTTTAATTTAATGTTATTCAAATTAACTTTCCTTTTAAATCTGCAGCTGCTGTTATTTTCTGCAAAATGTAATACAATGTGGTGGCTTGGAGGTGTTCTGTACACCGTTGGTGTACAAAACACCACTAAAGATGTGATGTCCTGCTTGTGTAATTGGCTCACTGATTTCCAAAAAAAGATACAAGTAAAATTTTGGGCACCCCCTGCAAAAGGGATTTATTTTGTTGAGATACTCCCTAAGGGTAAAATGCTTCTAAATGGATGCAGACACTGCAACTTTTCTCATTATAACACCAAGAGTGCATCAACCCATTATAATGAGACTCTCCTATTCAGAATCAGTATCCAAAGGATATAGTGTAACAAACAGATTCTTCATTTAGAGCAGAAACATGTAGGACTCTGCAACAAAATTTGTTAAAATCCTTGCAATGCACATTGATTCCCCAGGGGGGATTGTTTTTTTCTCAGTGGTTACCCTTTATCTAGATTACAGATTCATGTTTGTGCAATGTATTCAATATATATTACTATAATATATTACTAGTGATAATATAGTTTACAAACATAAGAATACTACTAATACTGACTTATATATATACCAAGAATATATGTCTCTTAAAATAGATTTATTATACACTATACACTATCATTATTATTATTATTATTATTAAAGCCTTAAAGTGGTGGTAAACTCCCCTGCTCAGCTCATCTGCATTTAGATCACTATAATATGACTTACTATTAGGTGCCTTTTAAGTTTTTCTAGGTGTGTCACCCTCTCCTTCTGATAACATCACTAGGACATGCACATTGGAATACTGATTGATGGCACACTTATGCCCCGTACACACGGTTGGATTTTCCGACGGAAAACGTGTGAAAGGACCTTGTTGTCGGAAATTCCGACCGTGTGTGGGCTCCATCACACATTTTCCATCAGAATTTCCGACACACAAAGTTTGAGAGCTTGCTATAAAATTTTCCGAGAACAAAATCTATTGTCGGAAATTCCGATCGTGTGTACACAAATCCGACGCACAAAGTGCCACGCATGCTCAGAATAAATTAAGAGAGGAAAGCTATTGGCTACTGCCCTGTTTATAGTCCTGACGTACATGTTTTACATCACCGCGTTCAAAATGATCAGATTTTCCGATAACTTTGTGCGACCGTGTGTATGCAAAACAAGTTTGAGCCAACATTCGTCTGAAAAAATCCATGGATTTTGTTGTTGGAATGTCCGATCAATGTCCGACCGTGTGTACGGGGCATTAGTGTTCCATCAATCTGTAGAGATATGTGCTGTTTATGTCAGCATTACTCCTGACCACCATCTGTTCAGGCATAGTTTTATCTTATCTTATCACACGTGCATGGGATTAATGCAGTGACCTATGAAAAGGATGGAAATGTGGGTTGTTGAAAGTAACAGAGGATTCCACAAATATGGCACCAGCTTGGGATGGAATGGACTACAATAATAAAAAGCTGCTGAAATCGTAAGAAGAATTTTATGATGCTCGAACTTATCCCTATGTGTTTAAAAGTGCAGGGAATTCTAGTATTGTTCTTTTACTAAATGAGTTGCATTGAGTTTACTACTGCTTTAATCCAGACAAGTCTTGGATAGAGAGGGGAAGAGTTATAGGTTTTTACTTCTGTTTGTGACCCGTTAGGGGAGATTTTCCCTGTTTTCATTTTTGTCTGTGTTCCTGTCAAAGAAATTATCCTCCCCTTCCAGTAGAAGAAATTATCCTCCCCTTCTTGTCAAAGAAATTATCCTCCCCTTCCTGTCTTAACAGAAGGTGTGTCCAAAACAGAATAAAAAATGTTGCCTGATTTTGCCCTTTAAATATTGCTAGCAGTAGTAGTACTGTGATTATTACTTTTACTATACTAAGTAACAGTATATGCACCTTTTTACAGGAATGAGCAAATGCCTTACAGAGAAGACAACATTGTGAACATCACTTAAAGAATGTAAGGCTCTGCTATCAAAAGCTTGCTGCTTGCTGCTTGTTCCCCAAGTGCTAATTTTTAAGACCAATTCCAGTATGAGCATTTAAAACTGGATCCTCTAGAACTTTCCTCTACAAACTCATTGATCCAGCAACGCAGTGTCACCCCTCTTCCTGATTGCATGACCCACCTTCTGTAAGCCCAAGGTGTTAAGGCTCTTACACCACACTATACTCAAGGCTGCATAAAGCTCTCTGCAGCTGTTAAAAAGGGGCTTTACCCATAACAACTTGATAAAAAATAAAATTCTTTAGCAACAAATATATATTTCATGTTACTAATTATGCCACCAAAATTAGTGTGTGCTGTAAATTGCCTCCAGCATTGTTCATGACTTTTTCTGTTCCAGACAGTGCCTAAAAATAGAGAGCAGCTGAGCATGTGCAGAGCACAGTGAGACAGTGTATTACTAGATTTTAAACAGTATAGACACTTATCTTTAATCTTTTACATAGCTACACCCGCCTGTGTCTTGAAATGATCTAGCAGGACCAAATTTTCTGACTTAAGTTCCACTTTAATATGTGCCCACTAGGAAATGGGCAAAATGAACCCAAGATCAATTAAAAGAAGGCATGTTATTTTGTTAAGAATGTGGGGCTTGCTCCAAGGGGGTTTGGGGGGCTAATTGGGGGGGAGGATCTAAACCCAGAATTTTAGGAGAAAGTTGAGGCTGCCAATGCTGGTTTATTTCTGATAATAACAGTTGTCTGGCTGTCTCTGCTTTCACAACTGCCGAGTCACTGTCCTGAAACAAGCTTAGGACCTGCATGTTTGCTCCAAGTAAGTGAATTAATTAGCACTGAAGTCAAAGCATTACCATAACAGCTAGGTAACTAGACTTTTTCCAGCCTCCAGTGTTCTTTAAATAAAGTTTCCCTTTAAATTATTAGTTGACACTTAGTTGTGACTTCCTGTGTGCTGCTTAGCTCTAGTCAGTCAAGATTTAACACAATGTCACCTGCCAAAGTTAGTTTACTTTCCAGTTAAATTGAAGACAACCACACAAAAAATGGGCATATCCAAAGTGTATGTATAATCAAAACACTTGTTTTTTTGGTGGAGTTGGAAATGGTTATCAGTTTATTTAAATGTTTTAATCCATTTAGGAAGATTTCCCCTCGCTTCCTATCCCAGAAACTCAAGAGGAAGCAAGAGGTAATCTCGACAAAGTGATCAAAAATACCCTCTTAGTTGTCACCAGAACAAGTGTTCTTATTGTTAGATTTATCCTCACCTCCTATTCTGGTGACAACTCTAAAATTATGTTTTTCCAATCACTTTCTGTCCTATTGACAATGGTTATCAGGACAAAATTAAAGAGGTATCTCTCCAGTGGCAACAGGGACAGCAATAAAACTTGACCAAAGTTCTGACCCTTTCCAATGCTATTCAAAACAAAAAAACAAAATGTTTTGTCTATACACTAACTTTAAATTATCATAAAAGTAGAGACTTAGTGGTCATGGATAGCTACTGTATGTGTTCTATAACCTTGAATCTGGATTCCCTTCTTCTGAGGGTAACATATCTGCTTTGTAGCTGAACTATCATCCCCAACAGGAGCTGCCTTATTTATGACTGAGTTCTCTTGAGGTTTTGCAGCAGAGGAAGACTTCATAAAACTGCCAAATAACAAAGGTGATGTTGAGATGACACTAATGAATACTAAAGGCTTTTCTATTTGACAGATTTGAAATAGTTGGTTGTAGCAACCCCAAGAGAACATCTGTCCTGAATGCTGAAGCAGATAAAATGGCCTAAATGGGTGCTTAAGGGCATTTTTTGAACTAAAGTGCCACCCTCAAAAGAATGGAATAAGGATAAATAATGGAAAAAATAGTTATCCCTGACCAGCCAGTCTGCACTATCATAACAATTCTAGATTAACAGCGAAGCCTATTTGTTACTGCTGAGAGAAATACAGGGGCTGCCATGGCTGGGGTGATCTCTTTCTGCACTAGTTCTCAGGCTGTCCTATGACCTGCTGACTTCCGTGCTTTCAGAATCACTTCCCTAGAACAAATATGCAAATTAGGAATTATGACTTCACTCTATCGTTACTTATTCCTGAGTCTGTGATTTAGAAAGTTCTAAAACTGAGGAAAAAGTAACTGCCAGTTTCAGATACAGGTCAGCAATCCATATATTTTCATGGAAGGTTTCCTTTATAAAACAACCCCGGCTTTTAGTTTAATAAAAGTTCATAACCAAACATTAACTTACGAGGCATCTCTATGGCAGTGTAGGCTGGCATTCCTTTGCAGAGAGCTTCAATGTGGCTTCCAAACTCTTCAATGTGAACAATAGGTTTCTGGTTGATTGTGTAAGTTGTCAGCTCTGTGGTTGGTGGAGCCTGAAAATGAAAAATGAAATACTTACTTATATGATAAAAATATAATTTTCTTACATATGTATTTTAAATGTTCCCATTTCAGCCAAACACTTTTTGTTAATCATAATTACTATGAAAGATCAATAGATCCAAAATGAACCCAAGATCAGTTAAAAGAAGACATGTTAAAAAAGATAGATCTAAAAAAATAAAAAAAATGAACCAGCTAAATACATTTATGCTGTTTAACCTGCAAAGGATTTGGTATTCTGTATTCTGTACTGCCATTGGTATTTTGTACTGCTAGTGTTATGATTTACACATATTTCCTATACTGCTCAAACAGACAGGTAACACATAGTTGTAGTTTAAGCAATATCTGGTACAGCTTTGTGGATTCCTGACACCTCTCTCCTCCTCAATGGATGGTAAATCAATTTCATTACCTCTGTCCAGTCTACAGGGACCTTACATCAAGACCATAAAGCTAACCCCAAAAGCAACATTGTGATTTCTATTACTAACAAGTGGAGGTGTTTGTCACAAGAATGGCTGATCAAAATTACAAATTCTTTCACTGGTACAACAGTAAACATATATGTATTTCAGCTGTGTATTTATCTGTTTGCATGGAGTCCCACTTTACAATGAAAAAAATTTACACAGAGCATTTTATGCCCTTGTGCGTCTATATGCTACAGCACAGATCCATGAACCCGTAAATACTGCCCAGTGTGGCAGATAATGGGGTAATACAAATCTGCTTATATTTTATTAGTTGGTAAGGGGAAGCCCCCATTTGGGCTCTCCACTTAAAGAGAAACTTCACTCCTATTATACAAATTACAACAAAGACGCCTTTATAAATGTTTGGCAATGGCAATCTATAAACAGATACCTATAGATCAGCCTTTCTCAACACAGAGGAACCCTTGAAATAACTTTCCGGTCTTAGGGAACCCCTCCTAGAAATGACTATATCTACAACTCATGATAGATGAGTGTGATGGTCACTGGGTAGAATGCTCGTTATACTTGTGGTCTTTGGGACGAATTACCCCCTTACATATAGCTAAAAAGATCATTGGTGCCAGTGGGAACTTATCTGAGAGGCAGAAATTGTTCATTGCTCAAGGAACCCCTAGCAACCTCTAGAGGGATCCTTGGGTTTCATAGAACCCTGATTGAGAAACCCTGCTATAGATAATTACAGGCTTTTTATTCTTTGCATACTTTTTTTTCCTCCCTATTATTTGCACAGTGGCCATTTTTACTTAGGGCAGATTAATCCATTTCCCTTTACTCCCTGAAATTCTTTCTAGAACTTGTGGTCTGCATCCTGGAACATGTGCCAGGAAGTTCCCAGGATACAGCTGGGAGACCCTGGTAACATCACCAGTGCCTTAAGAAACCAGGAAGTAGAAAAAACAGTAATCATAAGTAAAAGTAAAAAATGTTTGTTTAACTAATCAATGCAAGACGATTTTGAATGAGCATGCATAGCTGTATGGTGTTGTGATTATTAGTTAAATGGGGGAAAGGTCCAGTTTAAGCCAAGAAAATCAGTATTCATTCAGAAACACAACACATGTTAAAAGAAGGCATACAAATATTGCTCATAATGATGACTCCCTTTGCCGTATGTGTATGGTACATACAGTAGTCAAACTCTTCTTCTTAGTAGAGAGGGCACAAAAGATTCTAATATCTGTCATAACACTAGGTTCAGTATGCAGAGATGGCATTTAACTACTTGCCGCCCGCGCTATAGGCGAAAGACGGCTACAGCGTGGGCCTTAATTGCCGTGAGGGAGTATATGGACTCGGCTGATCACAGATCCGAGTAAGGGGTTGATCCTGGCTCCTTACCACGTGATCAGCTGTCAGCCAATGACGGCTGATCATGTGATGTAAACAGAAGTTCGGTAATCAGTATTTTTTTTCCTCACGCTATCAGCGTGACGGGAAAAAAAAGCTGATCACCGGCTTCTGTCAGAGGGACATCGGTCCCTCACACAGAAAGCCGCGGTTGCATTTTCTGTGCCCACCAGTGTCAGCTGCCAGTGCCCACTGTGCCACCTACCAGTGCCACCTACCAGTGCCCACAGTGCCACCCATCAATGCCCACCAGTGCTTCCAATCAATGCCCATCAGTGTCTCATAATCAGTGCCACAGATTAGTACTGCCTATCAGTGTCACCTACCGGTGCCCATCAGTGCCACCCATCAGTGATCATCAGTGCCCATCAGTGCCACCTAATTTCATTTGGGTATACTGTAGCATGACCGCGCAATTGTCATTCAAAGAGTGACAGCGCTGAAAGCTGAAAATTGGTCCGGGCAGGAAGGGGGCTTAAGTGCCCAGTAAGCAAGTGGTTAAAGTGTATATTTACACGCCTAAAAAAATTATTGCCAGAACAAGATATAAATAGATATCTTTAAACGGCGCCACTTGGTCCTGATTCTGCTGATAAATGTCTAAGACTGCAATTTTCCTCACTTTGTAGGATTTCCTCTCACTTCCTGTTGCATTTTTGGGACATAGAGCAAATTCCCCAATGGGCAGGACAGGGAACCCTTTCCTAGTCTGTTCAAAACTGAGAAAATAGTTTTGGCTATATATGCACTTTAACAAAATGACTTTCCTACTTTAAAGATGTGTCTACATTACAAAACAAGAACCTGATTGGCTGATGTAGCCTTGTTGAACGTTTGCCCTATCCTTGTGTTAATAAATTCATAGTGGGTCATTATACAGTTACAATAATGGAATTTAGGTCTGGGTTGGAAATTATTTTTAGCTGTAGTTTTCAGTCTACTGGCATCCACATAACAGAGCTTTGCCAACACCCAGGGAGAGTCTGGATTACAGTAAGAACCAAGAGTGTAAAGCCATTTCCTTGAAGCTGGAAGGAGCTCTATAAATCATGATTAGGAATCTGTCATTTGCCCACTTTACTCTACCACCACAAAATCTGAGGTTTAGAGAAAAATGCGAGCTCATGCCAGTAACTGCATAATAGAATGTTTTCGGTATAGAGTGTGTAAATTTAAGAAGGGACATTAGCAATAATAGTTTACAGATATAAAATGTAATTGTTTGCAAGAGATTGAAACAGATCTTCACCCTTTAAATTGACTTGCCTCCTCTTCACCCTGCCCCCCTTTGCTGCAGTTTTGTCATTTTTTTTTTTTCTTTTGTTTTTTTTTTGAGAATTCGTTTTGCCCCCCTCCCAGCCTAGGAGATTGATGTCAATGCCCCCAGTGTCTCCTGGGATATGTGACTTTCATATTCCGCTTTTTGGAATCCTCCCCTCCTCCGTTGTCACATTTGGCACCTTTCGTGGGAGGTACTTGCTCCCACTTTTGGGCACTTCCAGGCATAGATAGCCGCAGTATCCGCAGATATCTCTGTCCTGTCCCCCCCCCCCCCCCCTGTCTTCTGGGAGACACACAGGTCCCAGAAGACAGCAGGGACCAGTGGGCTTCACTTCCTGATTCCCTTACAGAAGATGGCGGTGCCTCCACCCGAGAGCCAAGGGACAGATCGGCCCGGGTGCCGACATCATGGGCGCCCTGGAAAGTGTTCATATTTTAAAAGTCAGCAGCTGCAGTATTTGTAGCTGCTGACTTCTCAAAAAAAAAAATTCAGCGGACTCCGCTTTAAGTAAACTCACTAGCTGCTATGACTGTCACAGCATTCTGTGGTTTGTAGTGCACACAGTAATGCAGTAGCACAAGCTGGGTGACTCTACCTTTAAAGCTAGAGGCAGTGTAGTGCCTGAAACAAAAGGAAATTTTACTAAGACTAAGCACATAATAGATATGCTGACTCTGGGTTCCAGTCTTGCACCACGACTGCTGGTGAAAAGCTACATTCCAGGTTGGCTGGAAAATGGCTGGATGGTCTCCACCGCGGATGTTGTCTTCAGGTCACTGACACCAAAAGAGGGCTACAATTTTTCAATTATTCATTAGAAATATTTTTTTTTTACCTGGTGCTTATTTTCAGAAATAGCCTTAAGCTGCTCCAGAGTGGGAAAGTTTGACTTCATCCTGTTGATGACACAGATTTTCTTGTTGTACAGTCTGGTTGCAGCAAATCCCTGAGGTAAAACATAGGTGTTAGGTACCAAGAGAAATCCTGTGCAATGTTACGTACAGATAAGGCTTTCATTAGCTCTTCTTCCTGCTTTGCAGTGCTATGCAATGATTTTGCCTGAGAATTGTTATAAATAACATGATAAAGAACATCACTTGCCACAGTTCAGTGATAGCAAGTGCTCCAGCAGCTGGAGGTGCTCGTCATTGTAAAGGGAAATATTTCAGCTTGTTTGAAGCTCTCCCTGTAAGCTTGCCCATGCTATGGAGCAGTGGTACATTTCAAAGTCCCACACTTGCACCACTGCTAGGGCTAAGTGAGAAAGGAAAAGGGGTCCTGGTGCTACAATGTCTTGCTTAAACACAGGTAAACAGGTAAATATCTCACTAATCCCACTAATCAATCTTTAGAGATTTTAGATGCCGGTATTTAGTGTCACCTTGAGGAAGGGACCCTGCATGGCCCTGAAATGTTGGCTATCCATGACCTATGCGACTCAGCAGCAATAAAGGTGTATACAATTTGCAATGGAGTGCTGGTGACACTTTCTACTGTGGTCTACACAGTTTCATTCTCTAATGTCATTACAAGTGCCCATTTGTTACCAAAGTCAAACAATGCAATGACTGCAGTTCATACCTACATTTCTGTTTACCTTACACTCTCTCGCTACAAATCTACCCTGTTTCCCCGAAAATAAGACCTAGCGTGATTGTCGGTGATGGCTGCACTATAAGCCCTACCCCCCAAATAAGCCCTACCCTGTTTCCCTGAAAATAAGCTCTACCCTGAAAATAAGACCTACAAGGACTTTAACTAGGGCTTATTTGGGAGGTAGGGCTTATATTGCAGCCATCACCGACAATCACGCTAGGTCTTATTTTCGGGTAAACAGGGTATGGGACAGGTCTGACTACTAAAATACTGCCAAAAAAATGATCAGTGCAGCAAAGTTCCAAGAAGCGTGACAGACCACTGATTGCTCTTTAGACAGTATAGGGATCAATAGCACTTGGCTAAATAGCAAAATAAGCAGTGCTGATTTTCTAATGTATGCATAGCTTCATATACTACATTATGTCTACTATCAATACAGCTTAGCATCCTGAAGACAAGGAAGTTTTAATGTTTCCAGAAGACTGGAAAAAGGCAGAACACTTACGTTTTGATAGTCACAGATGGAATCCCAGGAGTGCCAGCCATTGAACTGATTGATATTGGCAATCCGGTCCTGATTGTTAATATTGACTTGCTGGCTTACACTGCCACCATCATTGCCAGAATTGTTGACATCGACATTCTAAGGAGAACAATAAAGGAAACGCATGAAGTACAGGTTACTAAAGCATGCATAAAGTATCAATAATACATAAAGTGATGGAGACATACCAATAGAGCAATTATTATCAGTAAGTGATAGATCTTTTTTAGCCTTTTTAACAAAGCCAATGTCCTTTTATCAACACATTACTGATACATACAATGACAACGTTGTACCATAAGAGCCATTGCATGTGACATCAGCCTGAAAATCATTGTAAATAGCAGTGGGACTGGGATCTACTGCTTTTTACAATAAAGCTGCAGAAAGAAATTGTCATCTTTATTTTATTCATGCTGGGGCCCAAAGCACAGATAACATTTCTATTGCAACTGGAAATTGTCAAATGTTCAGAGCTATACCTACAACCTGGTAATTGATAAAGGCTCCTAAAGTGTATGTAAAGCTAAAACTTTTTTTTAGCTTTCAATGGAGTAAGAAATGGTTACAACTCCTATCTGATTTTTTTTTTTTTTTTGCTGTATGTTCCTCACTGCGAGATTGTCTTAATTTATTTTTCTGGGAGACACAACTAGAAATGAGAGAAAATCTCTTCAAAGTGAACAGAATTCCCATCTTAGACAGCTGTCAAAGAAACAGGTGTCCCAGTTGGAGGATTTTTCCTCATCTCTTGCTCTTCTGACAACTCAATGGTTTTGGATTTTTCCTCACTTTTTATCACCATCACAATGGTCACCAGGACAATCAGAGGGACTAATCTCTCAAGTTTGGACAAAGACAGTCATAAAAATAAACTCTTGCTCACTATACTGAAACTAAAAAGAACATTTTGCCTTCAAACACACTTTAATATTTTTTTAAAGTGTACTTGTCATGACAGCAGTACCTGAGCCAATACTGCAAGCTTGCTTCAGAAGGTGGTGTTTTCCTGTCTGTCATTCTGTTATACTTAGCTTACAGTGACCAGGAATAAGAATTCCCACAGTAAAGTGAAGACTCAGATTCAGCATGATTGTTCATTGACCCACTAAATAGTAAAGTATGGCAGCCAGGGGCTCTTTAAACCTTAAAATGTTGGACACATACTAATGAAGTTTTTTTTTGTAGTCCACTTAATAATTCATCATTGGTAAGGCACATTTACTAATTGCTTTTTTTCTTTATACCTAAAAAGTCACTGAGAGTATTCCAGATTTGAATATGAAACATACTGTTTTCTGCCTGACTGTCATAAAGAAATAGCGCAGCACGCCGTAGCAAAAAGTGGGTGTGGTGACCAGCTTTTATGTAAAAGCTATCCTAGAAGCTAATTAGCTAGTAATCTGTAAAGGCTATTAAAGCATTGCCTTTGGAGATGTTTAAATACCGTAGTTTGTTTCCATTCCAAGAGCAAGTGCAATTTTAAAGCGTGAGGTTTTAGGTATCTATTCACCTAGCATAACACCATCTTTTACATTTTACCAAAAATTGGGTATTATATTGTGTTTTTGTGCATTAAAATTCATTAAAGTGTATTTTTTTCCAAAAAATGCGTGTTCACAAAAACCACTGCGCAAACACAGTGTGACATAAAAAAATGCAAAATCAACCATTTTATTCATTAGGGCCTCTGCTAAAAACACATAATGTAGAAATAAAAGAAGATCTAGTGTTCAATTAGTTATTATGCAAGAATTAGCCACTTCCAGATAACATCATTCGCATACAGGATTGTTAAAGTATTAAAAAGTATAATATATATATGTAAAGTGCTGCGTAAATTGATGGTGCTATATAAGTACCTGAAATAAATAAATAATAAATAAATAAAAAGCCTTCTCATTTAAAACAAGATTAAAAAAGCAGCAACAAGATAAACAGCTCCTTCAATAAATAAGTGGTATTTTGCGACAATAACATGTTTTTTTCTCAAACTTGGAGCATCTTGTTACTGGTTTTTAAACTTGTTTCAAATAAAAAAGCTGTTTTTTTTTTAATTTGAAATAAACAATGTGTGTGTATGGCATTTTCTGGAGGTGGACAGTGTTGATCCCTGAATGCCAATAGGGGTAGTTATCCCAGCACCAGAAATGTTTCCAACGCTGTGTGCTATCACTCACAAGAAAATATGCAGGCATTAAACATATGCACAATGTGTCGGAAATGCTTAATATTACACACACCAATTTTTCAGTCTTAAAATCTCTGCAGTCTTTAGATGATTGTTTTAATAATGAAAAATTTATTTTCAGAATTGTATTTTTGTGCTTCAAGGAGGTTCATGACTTTTAAGATTTTAGTGAAAGTTAGCATCAAATGATTAGTCCCCCCCCCCCCCTAAAAGAACTACTGTTTCAATGCCCTTGTTTCAAAAATGTCATTTTTTTAAACAGGTTTTAAAAGTTTTAAGGTGTAGTGATTATATCAGCAAAGGGCAGATTAGTCCTGCCATTTTTGTCCATGCATCTTTCTTGGTCTGTGACCATATATGGTTCCAACATTCATCATTTGGTTACCTTTAACCTATATTGTGCTAATACTTCAACCTTCACATACACAATTTTCTGCAGCCTGTCACATACTTGATTAAACTAAACGGAGATAAAAAAAAATCTATTTACTTACATCATTGGCTAGTGATAGAGTCAGGAGGACTCCCAAGACGGCAGCAACCTATGAGTGGAGACAAATTGAACAGTTACTATACAATGTGCCTTGAGCAAGCTTTCACTCTTTGGTTAAAAAGCAAAATATTCTCACCAGGAGTTTCATTGCAGAGCTTTGTTTCAATTAGAATTGATAGAGCAAAGGATAGCCTTCAACATTTTTTATACAGTATTTATATATAAAATCTGTATTTACTAAAGGAACAGGCCTAAATGTGTTGTTTGTCATTGAGTTAAGGAATCAGTACACTCTTACTATCTAAGTTTGCAGTTGATATGCAGATCTAAGAACTGAGATAAACTGAGGGTTGAGTCTATTTCTGTGTGTTGTACTCATTAAAAGAAAATTATACAAAGGTTTTCTTAAACCAATTGGTACAATGATTATGCTGTGCATAAAATCATTACATTTGGTGTATGCAAAAGGTGTGCTGTAGAAAGTAATCTCCAAAGCTACTTGAATGGCTCTAAAGCAAACTTCATTCTTAATATTGGTTGAGAAAAGTCTGTTTTAGGTCTCATGTACAGACAAAATAGGGGTCCGTTTTCAAACAGAATTTTTTAATTGAGCCTCAAAGGCGTAATGAGTGGGACTGTGTGCAAGATCAAGAGTGGACCCCAGGCATGGATAAACAAAAAAGAAATGTGGCGCGCGCAGGGCGCCGTGGCAAAAAGTGGGTGTGGTTTAAATTGAGCTAAATATTGGGGGTGGCTTAAAGGGGGGTGGTTAAATAGAGCCCAAAATGACTTACATAGTGCAGATTGTGGTTAATAGGGAATGTACATTGTGGATTGTACGGCGGTGGGTAGTATGTGCAGGAGAGGAGTATGGGGTGTACGGCGGTGGGTAGTATGTACAGGAAATAAGTGCTGAGTGTATGGGCGGTGGGTAGTATGTGCAGGAGAGGAGTATGGGGTGTACGGTGGTGGGTAGTATGTGCAGGAGAGGAGTGCAGAGTGTACAGCGGTGGGTAGTATGTGCAGGGAGAGGATTGTTAAGTGTAAAGTGGTGGGAGGGTTGTGCAGGGAGAGGAGTGCGAAGTGTATGGCGATGGGTAGTGTGTGCAGGGTGAGGGGTGTCGAGTGTATAGTGGTGGGTGGGATGTGCAGGGAGAGGAGTGAAAAGTGTATGGCGGTGGGTAGTATGTGCAGGGAGAGGGGTGTGGAGTGTACAGTGGTGGGTGGGATGTGCAGGGAGAGAAGTGCAAAGTGTATGGCGGTGGGTAGTATGTGCAAGGAGAGGGGTGTGAAGTGTATGGTGGTGGGTAGTATGTGCAGGTAGAGGGGTGTGAAGTGTATGGTGGTGGGCAGTATGTGAAGGGAGAGGGGTGTAGAGTGTATGGCGGTGGGTAGTATGCGCAGGGAAAGGGGTGTGGAGTGCATGGAGGTGAGTAGTATGTGCAAGAGAGGAGTGCGGAGTGTATGGCAGTTGGCAGTATTTGCAGGGAGAGGGGAAAGAAGTGTATGACGGTGGGCAGTATGTGTAGGGAGAGGGATGCAGAGTGTATGACGGTGGGTAGTATGTGCAGGAGAGGAGTGTGGAGTGTGTGGCGGTGGGTAGTATGTGCAGGAGAGTAGTGTGTAGTGTATGGCGGTGGGTATCTCCCCCCATGAAGCACCAAAACCCCCCATCTTCCCCACTAAGTACCAGGACCCTCCCATCTCCCCGCACTAAGCACCTGGACCCATCACATCAGTGCCTGATCTCACAAATGCTCTTCTGGAAGAATGGTCAAACATTCCCATAGACACACTCCTAAACCTTGTGGACAGCCTTCCCAGAAAAGTTGAATCTGTTATAGCTACAAAGGGTGGGCCAACTCAATCTTGACTAAGACTGGGATGCCATTAAAGTTCATGTGCGTGTAAAGGTAGGTGTCCCAATACTTTGGAAAATATAAACAAAAAGAGTATTTCTTCTGCGCTTGTGCCGGCGGTATTAGTGTAAAGTAGTAGTAATTCCAAATGGTAAGCAGTATAGAACGATCATGCGCATCCCGCTGCCTAGACTGACCAGGGGTGGTCCGAAGAAAGCTATGGGAAAGAAGTGGGTGGAAGGCACGTGATCTAACACATGAATCAAAATGGTATAGTTTATTCATAAACCCTACAGACTTTCTTTTTCTTTCCAAGGATCTGATGAAGAGGGAAAACCTCGAAACGCGTAAGCCTACCTTGAGCATTTGCCCTTGCATGGGCATTTTTAATTAATTATTAATTTTAATTTTTAATTTTTTAATTCTCAATGAATATCTTGTCACCCAGTTTTTATGAATTTGTAGTAATTTCTTTGTACTCATCTACTTTGTTCAATGAATAAACTATACCATTTTGATTCATGCGTTAGATCACACGCCTTCTACCATCTTCTTTCCACTTAGTTCCAATACTTTTGGTAATATGTGAACTTTGTACTATGGACTTGTAAAGCAAAGATCACTGCACTCAGTACAATTATGTGGATTATTATTTTGAAGTCATATGTTTCATCACAGCTAGCATGTGCCATATATAGTTCACAGCTCCTCTGTTCTTTTGAACTACATGACTACTCCACTTGTATATTCCAGAGATGTGCAGTCTCTGGAATATACAAGTAGAATACTTTTTTCTGGAACATTTTTTTTAATGTTCCAGAAAAAATGCAGCTTCTCCTTGGTCAGCGGGAGGTGGTGGGTGGAACCAGCAGTGTGGCCACCAGCTTCCATCAGGATCCAGCAGCTTAAAATGGGGAAATCTTATATGTGTTGTGCCGAGCTAATCACAAAAAGTGACATAATATAAATTCATACAAAAATTCACTACAATAAATAAATGAAAATAAAAAGTGACAATGAGAAAAAGAGGGTGCGATCCATGACACCATAAGTGATGAGCCTTCATCCCAATTGTATTAACAAAAAAAGAGAAACATTATGTGGGGATGGGTGGATGACACGCCCCTCACTTCTGACATTTATGCCGGTCAGGCATAGGTGTAACTCCTCCCTTCCTCCTACACCATTGGCGCACACATTGCGTTGGTGCTGGGTCCATCCTCTGCCTCCGGTTCTGTATATGGATGGTGCACCATGAGCATTCCATTCCTCTCTGTCTCTCTTACCAGTGGACATGGCAAACCTCTATGCACACCAAGGATCCTGACATGTAAGATTTTATGGGATAATTTCTTCACTATCTTTGTTTTCATTATACTCACCCTTTTGACCATTTTGGTCAGCTTATTCTGCCACTTTTCTGTTGTCTTTTTTTCTCTGCTCCCATTTTCTCTATCAGAGACATCATTTCTGCCTTGGTTCTGGTTTCACGCTGGGTTTTCCGTTGACATTACCACTTTATAGGGATTGTTGAATCCATAACACATATTATTCTATTTACTATTCACAGATTACCTCTGGCTAAATTGCCATTACTCATGTAAACTATTCATGGATTCTTTGGACACGGATGTCTGGTCTGCCCTTCCCCCCTTCATTGTGAGGCTTGCACGGGTCCCGCTGCCTCAGCCACCGCAATAGACGTTCCCCAGTGCCCCTGCCTGCGGGGTTGCTAGTTTCTCCCTTTCTTCCCCCCTCTAATTGAGCTGACATGTAAGTATTTAGGGCTTCGCCCTAATATTACTTCCATTTTGGGATATATCCACCATACATATGATATTACTTTGGTCTCTTTTATTACCTTTTAAACTCTATTTTCTGTATCGACTCCTGAGGAAATGAAGATCAATCCACGAAACGCAGAGTTTTAGGATGTCTAGAAATGTTTGGATCGCTACTATGGATTTCCAGTTGTCTGGTTTTACCATGTACAGTAATGTTTTTTTATAGCATGTGAACAATTACACAGTTCTATGACAATCATGATGATTATTCAGTATGTGACAGCTCCATGAAATGTTTTTTACCTATATTTTATCATGTCTGTATAATTGTTTTTATTTGTCATCATGCAATAAATTTACTATTTGTATACCATTAATTCTCAGAGTGTTTAGCCGCATCCCCTTGACCAATGCTTCTCTTTTTTAATTTCAAAAGTGAATAAATATTCAAAAAGTGTCCAATAAATAAACTGCAAATATTCTTCTTAAATGTTCCAATGTGCTTCAAAAAACAGGACATGCTTCCCACACCACTGTCATCAAGCTACTTACCAGGTTTGTATGAGCAAAGATTATAATAGTGGTGTAGTGGGTAGCACTCTCACCTAGCAGTAAGAAGTGTCGCTGGTTCGAATCCCAACCACGACACTACCTGCCTGGAGTTTGCATGTTCTCCCTGTGCCTGCGTGGGTTTCCTCCGGGTACTCCGGTTTCCTCCCACACTCCAAAGACATGCTGGTAGGTTAATTGGATCCTGTCTAAATTGGCCCTAGTATGTATGCATGTGAGTTAGGGACCTTAGATTGTAAGCTCCTTGAGGGTAGGGACTGATGTGAATGTACAATGAATATGTAAAGCGCTGCGTAAATTGACGGCGCTATATAAGTACCTGAAATAAATAAATAAATAATAGTCATACAAGCATGTTGCATCTCTAAGGGGTAATGGCTCCACCAGCAAGATACATCAGCAGGAATGCCACCTGACTCCACATCAATATCAGCAGATAAGATATCACACCATAATCAAAGTAGCATGGAAAAAGAAAGCAAGCTCCATGGTGTAAAACCGCTTTAGCGCAAATTTATTAAAAACCAAAATGCAAACTCACATGTAAACTCTTGTAAGACAGCATTTAAGAGATCCAAGTGCTCCTATATGTGAATCACTGTTCGGTCCGATCACCGATCGTATGTGCAATAATGTCAAGTCCTAAGGCTCTGCATGACCAGTTTTGCTGGAGACAGCATCATCAAGAGAACTGGCCACTGAATCTTTGTATGTATTTGTATTATGTCATTGTTTTGTGATTAGTGTGGCACAACGCACAAAAAAAGTTTTTGCTCTGCGTTTGATTATCACAAATGTGTGGCAGCTGCTTCTGACTTTAAGATTTCGAGTAGTAATACATTTGTTTTATAAAATGGGGAAAACCTAGCAAACTTGCAATCTTCTATCTCCAGCCCTGTGGTAAGTGGCTAACAGGGAGAAACTTCCCCATCAGGAATTCTGTCTGTCTGCTCACTGACTGCCCTGGCACTACATACTGCTGACTGCCCTGCTGCAACATACTGCTCAATCATATCTCCCAACCATCCCGAATTCTGCGGGACCATCCCGGGACTTCAAATAAGTCCTGGGGTCCCGCGGATCAGGGCTGAAGTCCCAGTGAGTGCCAGTGGTCTCCACTCAGTGGGGGTGTGCTCAGTGAACACAAAGTCTTCTCTCACATGGACTATGCCCACTGAGGATTCCGGCATGCCTGCGCTGTCTGCTTCTCTCCCCAACCCCCCGCCCACTTTACTCTTCCTCTTAGTCATTAGTTGCTAGGACCTCCGGCATCCTAGCAACTAATGACGTGCTGTACAGGTGCCCATATTAGACAGAAACTACCAATGTGCGAGCCGCTTCAGGATTAGCTCCATGCCCCGACTCCGGCTTCGTCTCCCACTTTCTGACGCACAGCATCTCCCATCTGGTAAGGGGACTAGCTACTGTTTTTTTTTTCAAGCTTTCCTAGGCACTTTCAGGTTTGTTTTACAAGCAGCCGGCGAGAAGAGATGCCTGCTATGGCTGGATTGCTGTGTACACAAGGATTACTTTCTACAGAACTGCAGACGTTCAGGCCATGTGCAGCCAGCTTTAGTCTGATAACCATATGTGACCTGGAGCTGTGTATTCACTGCCTCTACTTTCTATTAATTTGCCTCTATTTCTATCTGAGCTGACATGGGCTGTGCAGTGATGGTGATATGCATGCAGCACTGATGACTTTAGAACCTTCACTATGAAAAATATACTTTCTAGCTCAGGGCCATGTCATACTAACAATTGTGTTGCTGATAGCAACTCTCCAGTGACATGGGATCGTAGTCATAACCAATAATCAATAATATTAAATAATCTTTGAATGAATAATACTACATACAAAATACCTGTGGTTGAAATTGGCCGTGGCCTTTTATTTATAGGTATAAATTATAAATCTAGTCATATACACTTTTAATAAAGCAGAGATATTTAACACACGTATCGTGAGTTAGAATAAATATATAATAAAAATACATATCAATATAAAAACCTATAAATAGCTCAGCCATTTAAGCTCAAGCTATATAATAAAAACCAAAACAATTATCCCTTTCCGAAAAAAGGACATAAAACCTCATAAATCAGGCCACGACAGGGAGGGAGGGTGGGATGTGCTCTTCTTGAAATCTTCGCCGTCTTCTGCCCTAATGACGCATCCTCTTGCTTTTATAGGCTGTATTCTCGTGCCAGAGGACCGTTTGGGGCAACTGTCAAACTCAGCAACCAATCAAAGGTAAGTATTAATAATTATTTATTTTATTTTATTAATTAATTTTTTTTTTTTTTTTTTTTTTTAATAACTTAATTTAAAATTTAAACTTTTAAATAGGTCTGTAACGATCCCATAGGTGGTGTGGCAGGGACATTTCATGCCCTGCCCTTCACCTTTATGGGATCGTAGTCATAACCAATAATCAATAATATTAAATAATCTTTGAATGAATAATACTACATACAAAATACCTGTGGTTGAAATTGGCCGTGGCCTTTTATTTATAGGTATAAATTATAAATCTAGTCATATACACTTTTAATAAAGCAGAGATATTTAACACACGTATCGTGAGTTAGAATAAATATATAATAAAAAACATATCAATATAAAAACATATAAATAGCTCAGCCATTTAAGCTCAAGCTATATAATAAAAACCAAAACAATTATCCATACGCCAGGCCCATAGACTTAAGGAGCCTGGCACCCCACCAAGGCAACAGCCAATTCAACACAGGTTTGAAAATCCAAATTTAGAATGTCTAGAGCAATATCAGATAAATTTACATTGTCTGGTCTATAAAAACTGGTCTATAAAAACCAGGCAAACCACCTTCTAAATTCACATGCCGAAAAGACAGACCATGAACAGAAGGCATAAATTTATCTAAAGCTCTATTAAGTCTCTTACGGATTCTATCGAAATACCTACGTTCAGAACAGAGCAACCAATCAAGTCTAGGTATAATTTCAGAAAAAATTAATACAGTATCGGGTAAAACAGCATGTAAACACAACAGATCAAGCTTAATCTGAGAAATCAATTCTAATGTTTTACCAGATAAATGAAAAACAATTAATTGAGGAACAGGCCAGCAATCATGTAAATAAGACATAACAGAACATAAATCACTCCAGCACATTCCACGTCTTCCATACCAATGAACCGCAAAACAACAAGGTAATCCCAAATTATTGCCATAGACCCTCCATTCAGCTCTCTTCTGAGCCCAAAAAATATAGGAGTGTCCAATAATCCAGACGACATGTCGAGCATCTAAAATCAAAAAGAAAAATTAGGTCTAACATATGATCTATAACAATCAGATCTCCAACCACCAATATTTTTAATCACAGATTCATTAAGACCAACTAAAGCTGCGGTAGTGGCAGCACCAATACGAAACGAGTGAGATGTAATGCGTAGATGTTCCAAACGTAATGCTTTAAGGCATCTACGTAGAACAGCTTTGAATTGATAAACAGTCACCGGAGCACCCGTGACGTGAATCAGTAATTGCCTAAAAAACACAGGTCGAACACCCAAAAACTGAGTAAACAAAGCAAAAACACAATAACGAGCACCAGGATTAGCCCACAAAGTAATCCACCTGCCACGACCCAATTGATCAGTTTTACTATGACGAAGCAAAACCTGAAAATAATCAACACCAACAAAAACATCACGAAAGAACAAACCAGAGTCATCAGAAACTTTCATCGGGAGCAACTCAGAAACTCGGAACGCCCCAAAAAAACATAAGCAAAAAGCCAAATTAAACAACAATGACTCATACGGAGAAAAACAAACATCCTTAGAAACTTCACAAAGACGACCCAAAAGGTCAACAGAAATAGGCAATCTGGTATCAGAAAGCGAGCGGTTCCTTTTGTAACCCCGCAAAGCATGCCTAACAGAGAAAAAGGACAGACAAGATCTATCTCCTTGCAAGCGCAAGAAAAAGGAAACACCGGACAGAGTCTTAACGACATGAGAATGCGAATAACCGCGAGACATCAATAAATTAAAAAAGGCTAAAACCAATCCTTCAGAAAAGGGGGGCCGAAGATCACCAAAAGAAAGCAAAAAGGAACACCACAAGGACCACGCAGCTTTATATGACGCCCACGTGGAATTCGCCAAAGAAGCCCGAATGGCATCGAAGACAGGATTCACAGAAGGTCCCATAAGTGAGGAGGGCATAACAGGCCAGTACGATCCGCATGCGGAACCAAACGTCGGAATTCCTGAAATTGAGAACGGGACAGAGCATCAGCAATGAAATTGTCTCTACCAGGAATATATTTAGCTTTAAGCCACACATTAAGATCTAAACATTTAAATACTAATAAACGAAGCACAGCAAGAACAGGAAGAGACTTAGAAGACAAGCAATTAAGAGCAAAAACAACACCCTTATTATCAGAAAACAGCAAGATATGACGATTCCTAAAATGATCACCCCACAATTCCAAAGCCACTAATAAAGGAAAAAGTTCCAACAGAACTATATTAGCCGTCAAACCCGAATCTTTCCAAGATCGAGGCCATAAATCGGCAGACCAATGCCCATCCCAAAAAGCACCGTAACCACAAGAGCCGGCAGCATCAGTATGAAGGTTCAACGCCGAAGCCGAACAAAAGGGGGCCTGCCACAAACAACTGCCGTTAAAAGTAGAAAGAAAAGGATGCCAAACCAGAAGATCATCCCGCACGCCAGAAGTAATCCGTACGAAATGCAAAGGAGAAGAAATACCTGAAATAACACGATACAACCTCTTCGAAAAAACACGACCCATCGGCAACACTCGAGACGCAAATGCCAACAAACCAAGCAAGGACTGCAAAACTCTCAGTCTAACTTTCCGTTTAGAAAGAACAAAATCTAATAAAATCTTAATCTTAACAACCTTCACATCAGGCAGACGAAACTCCATAGAAACAGTATCAATCTGTATACCGAGAAATTCAAGGCAAGACGTAGGATACACAAACTTGTCCTCAGCCAATGGTATACCAAATTCCAGACAAATAACCCTAAAAACCGTAAATAAAAATAAACAATCCGAGGAACCGGCTCTACCAATAAAAAGAAAATCGTCCAAATAATGTAAGAGATCTGTAGAACCCGTACGAAAACTAACAACCCATTCAAGAAATGTCGAAAAAAGTTCAAAATAATAACATGAAAGCGAGCACCCCATCGGAAGACATTTATCAAAGTAAAATTCACCCTGAAAATAGAAACCCAAAGAATTAAAAGCTGACGGGTGAATGGGAAGTAAACGAAAAGCTGACTGGATGTCGGCTTTAGCAAGTAAAGCAGAAGAACCAACCTTCCGAATTTTAAACAAAGCATCATCAAATGATGAATATTGAACAGAGCACCAAGACGAGTCAATATCATCATTCAAAGAATTGCCAATAGGGAAATATAGATGGTGAATCAACCTATAAGAATTAGGTTCCTTCTTAGGAACAATACCCAGAGGCGAAATGCGAAAATTCTCAAAAGGAGGAGAAGAAAACGGTCCCCCAATTCTACCCATCTGTAATTCTTTATCCAACTTAACACGAACAACAGACGGATGAAGAGAAACAGAAGGCAAATTTGGAAATATGCGGCAACCAGACCCAGAAAAGGAAGGCAAATGAAAACCAAATAAAAAACCATCACGCAAGATGATTGCTTTCAGAGGCTCTGGATACCTGTGAAGCCACGGCAACATGTTTGGAAGGTTCACCGGAGTGGTGGCTTTTAAGAAAAAGCTCCTTAGAAGGAGCAGAAGCACTAGAGGACATTTTCTTAAAACAGCGTGAAGCCGGGTGAGAACCAGCACAATGACTGCACTCATGTTTGTATTTACAATTATTAGGCCATTTGCACAGCCCATCATTGAAATGAAAACAAACGCCCCGGCGATAATTAGTAGAAGGAGCTGAAGTATTAGCCTTAAACAAAGGCTTTTGAGGCAACAAAAGATTAAGCCACAAGCCAACATCCTTCGAACCCCATTTCATAGATTTATGTACAGATAATTTCTGTCAAAAGGCTTCATCATAATAAAACCATGAAAAACCAGGGAAATTTTTATACGCTTCCAAGATGATCTCTAAATGTTGAAACAAACCAGAACATAGATCAGGACGCCTTTCACCAAGAACGCCAGCATAAATGCAAAACGCCTGTAGCCAATTATTAAAAGAACGTGGCGCAAGTTTCTTCCTATCATCTTCTCTCCTGTCACCATCCCTCTTATCCAAACGATGATCATGATTGGTCGGAAGCAAAGACAAAATGTCAATATACTCCCCGGACCAAATTCTGTCTTTAATCGCAGTCGACAAATGAAAACCCAAGGGGGATAATTCACATGTCACGACCTCCTTCAAGCAAGACTCCGGAATTAGCGGAGGAAGCACCACTGAAGGAGCAGAAGGATGCAGAGGGGCAGTATCCACAGCAGTAGAGACAGGAACGTTACGTGAGGTGGATAATGGATCTAGCCACACAGAAGCAACATTACGATGCGACTCAGACTGGTCAACATTAACTGAACCAGCAAGTGAGGAAAAAAGTTTAGAAAAAGAGCTAAATAATGCATGAAATTTTGAAGAATCAGCAAACTCACCAGAAGGCTGAGAGATAACAGCAGCGGAGGCAGTAGCCGAGTCAGAGAGCGTAGGTGCCCGCTGAATCTCACACGCAGCAGATGTTTGGCCAGGCACCATGGTAACATGGTCAGATAATAACGAGGGATCAGCAGAAGACTCATGCGGTAGCAAAACACCTGGAGCAAGAAAAGAATAAATTCAAAAACTTAAAATATTCATAACCAACACCGCAGAAGGTGAAAAACATACCTTTAGATTTACAAAGACGCTTCTTGCCAATGTTTGTGTTTGCAGCATAAGTAACCATGACTACGGGATCTGCAGTCATAGAAAGACCCGCAGAAGAAGCCTGTGTCACCGAAGCAGAAATAGTATCACTAAAAGGGGTTAAAAAACAACAACAAAATAATTAAGAATACAGGCAAAATATTTACTCCACCATGCCACTGCTAGCCCAATACTCCCCTAGAGGCACCTGGAATAAATATGGGGCGCTTCAAATATAAATAAATGTAACCAAAAAACTGTGTATAGCACAATAGTGGTGGAACCCTCCTACTGTGTTTTGTGCTGCACGTAACAAGTGTAACCAAAAAACTGTATATAGCACAATAGTGGTGGAACCCTCCTACTGTGTTTTGTGCTGCACGTAACCAGTGTAACCAAAAAACTGTGTATAGCACAATAGTGGTGGAACCCTCCTACTGTGTTTTGTGCTGCACATACCAAGTGTAGCCAAAAAACTGTATATAGCACAATAGTGGTGGAACCCTCCTACTATGTTTAGTGCTGCACGTAACAAGTGTAACCAAAAAACTGTGTATAGCACAATAGTGGTGGAACCCTCCTACTGTGTTTTGTGCTGCACGTAACAAGTGTAACCAAAAAACTGTATATAGCACAATAGTGGTGGAACCCTCCTACTGTGTTTAGTGCTGCACGTAACAAGTGTACCCAAAAAACTGTATATAGCACAATAGTGGTGGAACCCTCCTACTGTGTTTTGTGCTGCACGTAACAAATAACACACATTAAATGAATAATTGTGACATTCACGTGAAACACTCTGTGAAATCACTGCATTCCATGCTGTGACATCTCAAAACATTAAATGACAGTCCATATGAATCAGATCCATCCAAGAGGAACTGCTTGTGATCACATCCAGTGTAAATCAGCTGCATACATTTAAGTGTCTTCATGTGTCTTCCACCTCACCCCTGTGCTCAGTGAATCACACCCTCCAGAAATGCACTCACCGAGTTACAATGCCAGCACTTTCATGCAAGGCAAAAAACGCAAGTTTTACCACACTCAGGTGTAAAAAATGGCAAGATACGTGTCCAGGAGGATAGTTGTTATATGGATCCACATGTAAGAAAATAAAATGCTCCAATAGTGTAAACCAGCAAAACTATTTATTAAAACCACTGCAACCTTCAACTGATGCACTCACATTGTACAAAAGATAAAACAGCAGAAATCATTTGTGGATCACATCAATCTTCAAGCAATCTTCAAACAGGTGTAACTCAAATAATAAACAACTGGTGGTCACGGCGGACCCGAGGTGTGCTTTCTCTGGGCTGCAGTATCACTGCAATCTCACCCTCCCTTCAGCTCTCCTCCGCTCCTCCGTCCACTAAAACTTCCTGATTCCTGTGTAGTTCAACTGCGCTGTGTGTCACGTCTCACAGCCACGCCCCCGACATGTTTCGTCATAGGTAGACTTAATCATGGGATTAATCAAATACCATGATTAAGTCTACCTATGACGAAACATGTCGGGGGCGTGGCTGTGAGACGTGACACACAGCGCAGTTGAACTACACAGGAATCAGGAAGTTTTAGTGGACGGAGGAGCGGAGGAGAGCTGAAGGGAGGGTGAGATTGCAGTGATACTGCAGCCCGGAGAAAGCACACCTCGGGTCCGCCGTGACCACCAGTTGTTTATTATTTGAGTTACACCTGTTTGAAGATTGCTTGAAGATTGATGTGATCCACAAATGATTTCTGCTGTTTTATCTTTTGTACAATGTGAGTGCATCAGTTGAAGGTTGCAGTGGTTTTAATAAATAGTTTTGCTGGTTTACACTATTGGAGCATTTTATTTTCTTACATGTGGATCCATATAACAACTATCCTCCTGGACACGTATCTTGCCATTTTTTACACCTGAGTGTGGTAAAACTTGCGTTTTTTGCCTTGCATGAAAGTGCTGGCATTGTAACTCGGTGAGTGCATTTCTGGAGGGTGTGATTCACTGAGCACAGGGGTGAGGTGGAAGACACATGAAGACACTTAAATGTATGCAGCTGATTTACACTGGATGTGATCACAAGCAGTTCCTCTTGGATGGATCTGATTCATATGGACTGTCATTTAATGTTTTGAGATGTCACAGCATGGAATGCAGTGATTTCACAGAGTGTTTCACGTGAATGTCACAATTATTCATTTAATGTGTGTTATTTGTTACGTGCAGCACAAAACACAGTAGGAGGGTTCCACCACTATTGTGCTATATACAGTTTTTTGGGTACACTTGTTACGTGCAGCACTAAACACAGTAGGAGGGTTCCACCACTATTGTGCTATATACAGTTTTTTGGTTACACTTGTTACGTGCAGCACAAAACACAGTAGGAGGGTTCCACCACTATTGTGCTATACACAGTTTTTTGGTTACACTTGTTACGTGCAGCACTAAACATAGTAGGAGGGTTCCACCACTATTGTGCTATATACAGTTTTTTGGCTACACTTGGTACGTGCAGCACAAAACACAGTAGGAGGGTTCCACCACTATTGTGCTATACACAGTTTTTTGGTTACACTGGTTACGTGCAGCACAAAACACAGTAGGAGGGTTCCACCACTATTGTGCTATATACAGTTTTTTGGTTACACTTGTTACGTGCAGCACAAAACACAGTAGGAGGGTTCCACCACTATTGTGCTATACACAGTTTTTTGGTTACATTTATTTATATTTGAAGCGCCCCATATTTATTCCAGGTGCCTCTAGGGGAGTATTGGGCTAGCAGTGGCATGGTGGAGTAAATATTTTGCCTGTATACTTTATAATTTAAAGGGGCAGCTGTTCCTATTTTCGCTTGTTTTTATCGATTCTCACGTTTTCATTACATTTTATACACACCATTTAACACTGGTCAACACTATTTGTGAGAGTAAGGAATTGGATGTTTTGGGTGTTCACCACCTAATATTGGTTCACACCACTATTTGAGTTTATTTAGAGGCATTGGCGCGGTGGGGGTGTCTGTTTGGTGGAAGGGCACTCTAGTGAGGATACCCAGTGTTTATTAAAATAATTAAGAAACCAGAAACAATTAATAAGATCAACAACACAACATTTGCAGAATTAACCTCCTATTATTGAAGCAGATATCCACACGCCTGTCTGGGGAATCGAACCTGCGAGGACGCTTCAAATGTCTCTGTGTTCTTCTTCCAGAACGAACTGCGCATGTGCCGGCGATCCCATCCAAAGTAGAAGGCCGAGCTACTTCGTGTAGCGAAGGAGGGGCCGAAGGACGAGAGGAAGGCGGAGATGACGACAGCCGATCCGACGGTAGAGAGGAGTCGAGCGGCACAGGAACCGGCAGCACAGGGGGATGTTCGCTCCGGAGAATTAGAAGCAGTACCAGGGGGAGCCATGTCATAAGCAGAGAAACGAAGGGCAGTAGAAGCGGGGGGATAGGAGGAAACGGACCGCGGAACATCAGCAGGAACCACGGAGCCAGAGGGGAACACAGCAGTAGAAGAAGCCGGCGGCAGCGATCCCATGCTGGAAGAAGGCCCAGGAAGGGACAGGCAATGACGGATCCAAAGGTCACCATCTACCGCAGCAGCCCGGTCCATCATCTGACGCAGCAACAGCTCCATTACAGGTAAGTGCAGGGATGTGCTCTTCTTGAAATCTTCGCCGTCTTCTGCCCTAATGACACATCCTCTTGCTTTTATAGGCTGTATTCTCGTGCCAGAGGACCGTTTGGGGCAACTGTCAAACTCAGCAACCAATCAAAGGTAAGTATTAATAATTATTTATTTTATTTTATTAATTCATTTTCTTTTTTTTTTTAATAACTTAATTTAAAATTTAAACTTTTAAATAGGTCTGACACGATCCCATAGGTGGTGTGGCAGGGACATTTCATGCCCTGCCCTTCACCTTTAGGATTGCTAGGGATCCATTCACACTATTGCAAGTCCAATCACTGAAATGAATTAGGCCTGACAAGTGTAGTAAAGCATATGTGTGAGGGCAGTCTTTGTCTGCTCAGGGGCTGCACCCCCTTCTCTGGTGAGTGGCCATCCATCTCTAGAGCACTTGTGGTGAAGAACTAGGAATCCGATTTTGAGCATCACAATTTGGTGTTGGGATTTATCATATATGGACTTTTAGCTTGCTAGTTATTTGTATTTGCATTTTTGATTCCCTGAACATCACTAGCGCCTCATCCATTAATATAATTTTCCC